>NC_134024.1:35770290-36412594 GCF_040712315.1 Castanea sativa | reverse complement strand
AAAGGAGCGTTTAAGAGCTTTTAATCCTCAGACAACCAGAATCGAGGTGCCTTTCGACAAATTTTATCTGCCTTAAACTTCTCCTCGAGTAAAACGTCGTTTTTTAGAAAAGAGACTATGGGGTCCATCCAGCTAGGTCTGAGCCTTACCTGATGAATACGTATGACACTTGCAGCTGTTGAAACGGGTCTCAGCAAATCTTCGACAAGGATAAGTCTTGGAAAACATTGTGCCGAGGATGTTGCCAACATGGCCAATGAGTCTACATGGGTGTTTCCACTTCTAGAAACATGCGTCAGGACAAAAGAATCAAACATGGATTGTAAAAATTTAACCTTGGTCAGGTATTTTTGAATTCTCAGATCCTTAGCCTCTATGGTCCCCACAACCTAGCCCACGACTAATTAAGAATTTGAGAACATCTGAACTGACCTTCCCCCCATTTTTTGGACCACATCCATGCCCACTAAGACAGCCTAGTACTCAACCTCATTATTGGTAGCCGAGAACGCCAATCTCAGCGACTTTTCAAAGGTGATTTCTTCAGGAGACACCAAAACAAGCCCGATCCCTGACCCTCTCTGGTTCGCTACGCTGTCTACACATACTTTCCATACTGGCAGCCCCTTACACGTGATCATGCCAACTGATTTTTCATCCATGTGCAACTCCTTTGTAGTTTCTTCTAACGAGGGCTCGGCAAATTCCACCACCAAATCAGCCAAGACTTGGCCCTTCACGGAGGTGCGAGGCATATACCTGATATCGAAGGCCTCTAGAATTATTCCCCATTTGGCTATTATCCCTGAGTAGTTAGCACTTCGCAATATCGACTTGAGAGGAAGTTGAGTTAGAACCACAACGGTGTGGGCTTGGAAATAATGCGGAAGCTTCCGCGTAGCATGCACTACGGCCAGAATCGCCTTCTCCAAAGGTAGATAACGCACCTTAGCTTCACCTAAAGATTTACTAATATAGTAAGCCGGTCTTTGTACCCCACTGTCGTGCCGTATTAAAACCAAACTATGTATAGCCACAACTATGTATGCAAACAGGACTTCATCAACCTCCGGCTGAGACATGATGGGTGGCCGGGAAAGATACTCTTTAAGTTGTTGAAAACCCAAAGCGTATTCCTTGGCCCATTGGAATCCTTCCACTTATCCAGCAGCTGGAAGAAAGGTCTGCACCTATCAGCGGACCGAGAGATAAACCTTCTGAGAGCAGCAGTCATTCCAGTCAATCTTTGGACTTCCTTTGGATTCCTAGGTGGTTGCAAGCCATGGATGGCCCTGACCTGAGTCGGATTCACCTCTATTCCTCGGTGAGTCACCATATAGCCTAGGAACTTACCAGAACCCACTCCAAAAGAACACTTAGAGGCATTAAGGTGCAACTTGTGCTTTATAAGTGTTTGAAAGGTGTCATCCAAATCTTTCACATGCATAAGTACCATCTTGCTCTTTACCACCATATCATCCACATATACCTCAATAGTCTTTCCAAGCTGGGACTCGAACATCCTGGTCATCATTCTTTGATAGGTAGCCCCTGCATTTTTCAAACCAAATGGCATCACTTTATAGTGATAATTTCCCATAGAAGTAATAAATGCGGTCTTCTCCTAGTCATCCAATGCCAAAGGTATTTGGTGATAGCCTTGGAAGGCATCCAAAAAACTCATCCGAGGATGTCTAACCGTAGCATCCACCAGCTGATCGATGCGAGGCATTGGAAATGAGTCTTTGGGACAGGCTTTGTTCAGGTCTGTGAAGTCCACACATACTCTCCATTTCCTATTCTTCTTTTTTACTACAACAGTATGCGCCAACCATTCTAGGTAGAAAACTTCTTTAATAGCCTTAGCCCTTTTGAGCTTGAGTATCTCTTCCTTGACAGCCTCGACATGCTCTTTAGAGGAACGCCGAGGTGGTTGTCTCTTGGGGATAACGACAGGATTAACGTTCAAGTGATGACAAATAAAACTTGGATCAACTCCCGAAGCCTCATAAGGATCCCATGCAAAAACGTCGATATTGTTTTTTAGAAACTTCACCAACTCCACCTTCTCCTGATGCGGTAGCCAAACCCCAACCTAAAAGAACCTTTCGGGGTCATCATCAATAACAAATCTCTCTAATTCTTCACACGTTGCCTCCTCTGCTGTCATTGCATCGGGTGCATCCAGAGTCGTTAATTGCTATAAGCCTCTCACGGCCGAGGTCGAGGACTCCGGTTTGGCATGGCGCAGCACCGTAGCTGAAATGCACTGCCTTGCTACTGATTGGCTTTTGAGAATCTCTTTGATTCGTCCTCCTGATGGGAACTTCACTTTGACATATAGAGTTGAGGAAACAACACCCAAAGCATGCAGCCAAGGCCTTGCAACGATGGCCGTATATGGGGAATAAGCGTCAACCACTATGAAATCTACATCAACTATTTCCGAACCAGATTGTACAGGCAAGTGGATTTATCTCTTTGGTATGACGGCCTTCCCTTCAAAGCTTATTAATGGTGAATCGTAAGCCGTAAGATCTTCAAGCTTCAGGTTAAGTCCCTTAAACAAATCAGGGTATATAATATCCGCACCACTGCCCTGATCGACCATCACCCTGCTTACATCGTAGTTCCCTATCCTCAAAGTAACCACCAGGGTGTCATCATGTGGCTGGATGGTCCCAACTTTATCTTCATCTGAGAATCCCAAGATAGGCTGAGAAGCACCTTTGAATTTCTTCGGCTTGGAGCCGGATTCCTCTGTGAGAATATGTGATACGGACATCACCCTAGTAGGATAGGAACCAGTCCTGCCTGGAGCTGCGAGGATGACATTAATCATTCCCAAAAGAGGCCGAGATGAATTATTCCTTTGGCTATTCGAACCCGAGTTGCTTCCTTGCGTGATATGGACATCACCCTAGTAGGATAGGAACCAGTCCTGCCTGGAGCTACGAGGATGACATTAATCGTTCCCAAAAGAGACCAAGATGAATTATTCCTTTGGCTATTCGAACCCGAGTTGCTTCCTTGCCCACTGGGCTGATACAAACGTTGCTTCAACTTTCTTGCACTGACCAGCTGTTCTAAATGGTTCCAAAGTGTTCGGCAATTCTCGATAGTATGGCCGACATCCTAATGGTATTGGCAAACAAGGTTCTGATTCCGCTTTGTAGGGTCCCCTGCCATCTTACTGGGCCACTTGAAATAGGGTTCCTTGCAAAATTTCTCTAGCAATTGGTGCATTGGTTCTCGAAATATGGTGTTAGCAACTTGAGGAACGGCTAAACCAGATTGCCTAGAGAAATCTCTCCTCTGCCTATTGTTATTGTATCTATCCGACCTGAAATTCCTCCTCTCTTGAGGGATAACCTTTGCCTTTCCCCTGCCTTACTGCTGATCTTCCTACACCCTCTTATACTTGTCAATTCGATCCATGAGCCGACGTACACTCCGTACGGGCTTTTTGGTAAGAGATTTCCTTAATTCATGATCAGTCGGAGGCCCACCTTGAAAGTGTTAATGGTCACTTCATCAAAATCACCGTCGATCTCGTTAAACATCTCCCAGTACCTGTTAGAGTATGCTTTCAAGGTCTCCCCCTCCCTCATGGCCATAGACAACAATGAGTCCAAAGGACGAGGAACTCTACTGCATGGAATGAACTGAGACGTGAACGCCCTGGTGAGCTCCATCTAAGAGTCAACGGAACCTACCTTCAGGCCATTATACCATCTCATAGCCACCGGCCCCAGGCTAGAAGGGAAAACTTTACACATTAAGGTCTCGTTCTGAGAGTGTTCCACCATCCTCTGATTGAAATGACTTACGTGCTCAACTGGGTCTGTCCTGCCATTATAAATGGTGAAAGTGGGCTAGGTAAACTGTCGTGGGAGCTTCCCCTTCACAATTCTGCTTGAAAAAGAAGACTTAGAGATCTGGTCTAATGCCCTACTCATAGCGTAGTTTCCTAAGCCCCTGGAGAGAAACTTTTTATGCCCACTACCCAGAAGCTCGTCCTTCTCGAATGAGAAGGTTTTGCTAGGAGGAGTCCTAGACCTTGGACTGAAGTTGCTTCCTTGGAGCCTTCAGAAGAAGGGTCAGAAAGAGATTACATCTGCCTCTGTCTTGCATGGCGTAACTTTCTCGTAAGGTGGTCAATCTCCTTCTGCATGGCCTTAGCATCGTCTCCATGGGTGGCTTTGCTTCTATCACACAAATGGCTTCCACTGGGGTGCAGCATATGCACACTTCCCTCTCAATCTCTCTGACGCTCGAGATGTTCGAAATGATCTTCACACTGGGATCCCCGAGACTCTGCACAACGCGAATCTAAGCCTGCCATAACGCTCCAATTCCTTTAGCACTAGATTCCCATAGACGACGCCAATTGTAAGTGGACAATTTGTACCTAATCCGATCACTCGACGGACTCAGGCCCAAAGAGCCTTATACAATAAAATTTGTAGAGTGTGGGCTTGAAATCTAGATTGTGGAATATTGGACAGAACGTAATCAGGCTAGATTGCCATTACCCATGTATTCGATAGATAAAAATAGCAAAGAAACTCTTCTCGGACGTAAGCTGAGGACCACTTGTATTGCCTTTATATCTTTTAGACAAAAAAAATCTCCCCTCTTCTCATCTCCCTCTTTCTGTTTTATGTCCATCTTCTTCTTCCTTTCTCTTTTCACGTGTAACACAAATATTCCACTTAAATACTTGTCCCATCCAGCACCGTCTTGAATTCTTCAGACACTAGCTGGAAGGCTGAACATTACTGTTCAGAGGTCATCTCTTCATTAATGCGACTAGGGAGGTAGGTGCAGGGTCTTTAATGCGGTGGTAGCAGCTTTTACTCTCCTGATATTTCTCGCACGTTCTTCCCTCCAATAACTGCATGGATTACGCCTTTACCCTACAGTTCTTCCGGAATTCTGTCTCCAAACATCTTGGTATGTTCTATGACCATTACCTGACCCATCAGAGGAGATACCCCTCCTCGGACAGCTCCTCCAGCCCTTATGGTATAAACTGGGTTGGGGGCCTCAAAGGCTATGCTTGAACAGGCTTTCTTCACTAAGTCAGGCCCAAGGCCCAAATGCATATTCTAATAATTTTACCACCCACAGGTTTCATAAATGAACAGGAAATTGAAAAGTAAGATTAACTATGTCACAAGAAAGATTAAGTGAATTAGCCATATTATCAATTGAAAAGGAAATATTAGCAAAACTTGAATGCAAAAATTTAATTAGTAATTTTGCCTCTCAAAAAGAAAGAAAAATAAATTTTAGTTGAAAAAAATATATGAATTTATAATTAAATATAATAAAAGGCCCCGTTTAAAGATTTCGCCTAGGGCCCCCAAATTCGTTAAGCCAGCCCTGTCTTGAATAATAAAACTCCTGAATTTTTTGCCATGATTGTTTGGTCTATTTGGACACAAAGGAACCAGATCAGTCTACGTCAACCTAGCTGCTCAATAGACCAGCACTTCCGGGTAGGCCGGAACAGATATGAAGAATATAATTCTATCATACCTCGACCACGTACGCCCACCACAATAGCAACCTCGAATCGCATGGTCACCCCTTCCGCCAAACTAGTTCAAAATTAACTATGATGGTGCCACCTTTGCTGAAGCCAACAAATCTGGAATTGGTATAGTTATCCGCAACAATCAAGGACTTGTCATTGCATCCTTAGTTCAACAACTGCCTTCATTGTATCAGGTAGTGGAGATTGAAGCAATGGCTTCAACTAGAGCCCTTGAATTCGGCCTGGAAATTGGTATTGATTGAGCTATAGTGGAAGGGGATTTAGATTTTAGGGGTTGTGGTGAAAGCATTGGCAATGGAAGATTTTAATTTAGCTTCCTATGGTTTGTTATTGAAGGACACAATTGATTTTTCTAGATTCTTTTCAAAATTACTTTACTCTCATACAAAGAAAGATGGTAATATAGTTGCCCACAGTTTGGCGAGATTTGTTGTCAATATCCATGACTTTGTAGTGTGGATGGAGGATGTTCCACCACACATCTATCCTATAATTTAGGTTGATAAAGCCATTTATGCATTAATAAAGCTTTGATGTCTTTTCCCCTAAAAAAAAGAAGAAGATGAAAACTAGTAAAACTTTATAAAAAAATATTGTAAAATAGTTTATGCAATAACCAACAGGAAAATTCTTGAAAAGATTCTTCTATAAATTTTCCTTTTTATTTATAAGATTCATAATTTATCAATATTATGTCATATTTGATTTTCTTAAAAAAAAAAAAAAAAAAGTTGAAAGAAAAAGTTGTGTGAAACATGTACCTCCTAATTGAGGACTCTCGAAAAAGAGGAGTTCTCCCTCTCGGGTTTAACCCTTTCTTTGATTTCCGCATTGGAGCTTGGTGATGTGTGACGAGTGTGTATGTGTTGCTAAGTTGAGGTGTGTGTGAGTCTCATTTCTTATTTTATTTTAAGTAGTCACCACCTTTCATTGATTTTATTCTTAGTGTGATTGGTCACTTATTTCTTTAATTCATTTTAATTATGTAATAAACTAAAAACCAATTTCAAGGGTTCCTAAGTTAAATAAGGTATCCAAAGTCTCGAAAAAAATATTATTGGACTCAAAAGTAAGAGTGGGGAAGGTGTTAGGCACCTCACACCACCTATCTTAATGATAGTATCTCATTTTAATTTAATCACAACATTCATATTTTTAAAAAATAAATTAGATATTATACATTTGCATTTAGAAAGAGTTTTGTACAAATAATACATATACATACCATGTGAACATATATATATATATATATATATATATATATATATATATAGCTAGCATGTGAGTATTATTTACCATGTATCACACACACACACACACACACACACACATATATATATATATATATATATATATGACACTACAACGTAGAAAGAAAGAGAGGGGGGAGAAAAGATGTCATTTATTCCTTTAAAAGCAAAACAAAGCAATTTTATTCTCCAAGCATAATTCTCATGCACAAACACAACAAACCATAATGGTTAGTGTGGGGGAGAGAATAAACGTTAGCTTAATTTTATGTCATTAATTCAATTGAATTAAATTATGAACACGTTGCAACCTCTTTTAAAACTGTGCTATTAAAAGAAGATTGATTGAAAAAAATTTATTTGTGTAAAAAAGGACCATTGCTTTGGAAAAGGACCCCTTGTGATGAATTAATTAATTAATTACCCAAGTTTATTAATTAATCAAATTAACATGCAATGTACATGGCAACACAAACAAATCACCAACTAAAGTAAAATGCAACGGAAAACAAAGTTGACAAGGTGATTTGTTTTCGAATGGGGAAAACCTCTAAGGTAAAAACTCCACCGGGTGATTTTAAGGTCACCACTCTCGAGAATTCACTATTATCACAACAAGCGGTTACAAGTGAAGGAATCTCAGTACCTTATACCAACCTATAGTTGAACCCTTACCTCAATACTCAATTGGACTTGTTATGTAGTGACAATCTCTCCTTTTGATGCACGGCTCCCAGTACGTGACTAACCAATAGATGCGCGAATCCCAATACATGACCTAATCACCAACTTAAGAAGGATGTTAGTTGCAAAGTTCTTTAGTTCATAACACGATGAATATCATGAAGTTAATTGGTCACAAAACCCTATGGTGTACAAACACAGCAGTCTCTTCAAGATGAACTAAGGGAAACTAGGTTTCTAGGCACAATTTGCATGAACAACACTTTGCTTCACACTTGTGCAATTGTGCTCCCTGTGACAGTCCTTAAAATAATCCTTATATATATATAGGGTTGTAAGAAAAGAAAACCCAAACACATACTCACAGATTGGATGAAGATCAAAGCTGAAAATCTGTTTTTCATAAACCTCGATAGATAACCTATCTGTCGAGAAGCTGTCGAGCTTCGTGCTTAGACATCTTTTAAACCTCAAAGGACAATAGATGTTGAGCTAGCTGTCAAGATTTAAAATCTAGCACTTCATTACTTGAATCTTGAACAAACTTGCATGGGTTTAACACTTGAACTTGAAACCTTGTTCTTTGAAGAATTAAACACATCCTAGATCTACCCAAATACAAGTAAAGTGTGTTTTGTCAAAGGATTAGCCAATACATGATGGCATATGTTCCTAACATGAAACACATATGTCCTGAGTAAAAGATGTCGCTTCCTTAATGCTTTTGCTTGAACTCCTATGCTAATGGATTTAACACTTGTCTCTGTTGATTTTTCAAAATAGCCAAATGGCAATGGCTGATGCTAACACAAGATCCTTGGAGGAGAGAATAAAAAATCTTGAACTTCAAAACCGACAACAAGAATCTCAGTTTTATGCAAGTCGGGAAGAAGACACTGAGGGTGGCTCCTCTAGGGGTGGGTCTAAGAGATCGTCCCGCAAGCGGACCTGAAGTCCGAATGATACTTGACTTGTATTTTAATTTTCCTGTAAAGATAACAAAAAGTATTCCATAGACATTTTGTATTAATTTCCTCTCATAACTCTTTATCTTTGGATTGCTTTTAGCCTTGCTAAAACTTATATGAGGCAAGTTTAGAATTCACCTGATGAAGTTTTGTAGTAAACAATTTGAACATATATGACCACTTCTGATGTGATTTGTACTTATCTAAATCAGGCACAGCCGAATGCCCCTAGTCTAAAAATTTATGCATGATGACCTTTTATTTTGAAAAGGGTTTTTTTTTTTTTTTTTTTTGCTTTTTTTTGAAAAGAAATGAGTGATTTTTACTTGTTCTAGAAGGAGGGGATAAGGCATAGCCGAATGCCCCTAGTTTAGAAAATAGATGCATGACTTTGGGAAATCATGATTTGATTAATTTTCTTTCCCCTCTTTTTTTGAAACAAGTGATGCAGGTGATTTTTTTTTTTTTTGGCAAAACAAACAGACAAGGCATGTCTAAAGGCCCCAGTTTGACAAATCATGCAAATTTTTGAGAAATTTTATTGCACAATCATTTTTTGGAGTGAAAAACAAAGCCAAAATGGACCCGCAAAGTGCCCAAAAACACAAAACAGGGTAATTAGGCCATGGTTGGGTTATATGCCAATCGGCACTCTTGGAGTGTCGATCGGTGTGTTGATTAGCACTTAGGGTGTGCCGATTAGCACTTAGGGTGTGCCGATCAGCACTGTTAAAGTGCCAATTAGCACTTTGGGACGCCGACAGGTACACCCAATTTTGCACCGATTCCTCACATTTTTCCAACACGTTTTCTTTTTTTTTTTTGAGTTTTTTGACAAATATTTTCTCCATTTGGGACTATGAAACACTTTCCCAGTCAGCTGCAAACTCTTGGAACTAATTTAAACCTAGTTAAGGACTGAGGGAGCGTATTTTAGCATTAAACCCACAAAAAAATCTCTAGATCAAAGTTATCAAGAAACAGCAATCACATGCAAGAGTTATCCATGGCTAATAATCAAAATTTTCCCCACTCAACTATACATGATATCAATAGATGGGTTCGTAGCTTTGATTTTGGGACCAAGACCAATTTCAAAGCCTACAAGCTAGAGGGAATCAAGGCTTTGAGGAATGTTAAGATCAAGTGGGAATTTCTCTATACCGCTGTCAAGTTCTGGGATACTGAAGACCATGTATTCTGGTTTAAAACTGTTGAACTTTGCCCCATAATCGAAGACTTTTAGCTATTTTAGTTCATGATCCTGGCAAAAAATCCGTAGCAATTTCTTGTGATCCCCAACATAGGGAGATCTTGTCTGATGCTCCAGGGCTTCCTACTTCAATTACCAATAGCATGATTGATGGCCACATGTTGAATCTTCATGCAATTTTTTCAAGACTTATTAACAACCGTACTCATGGAGTGTCTGACAACATGCAGAAAAATTTTGACACTAATAGGCCAACAATGTATTTACCCCTTGTGATGAATTAACCAATTAATTAGCCAAGTTGATTAATTAATCAGATTAACATACAATATGCGTGGCAACACAAACAAATCACCAACTAAAATAAAATGCAGCGAAAAATAAAGTTGACACAATGATTTGTTTACGAATGGGGAAAACCACCAAGGTAAAAACCCCACCGGGTGATTTTAAGGTCACCATTCCCGAGAATCCACTATTGTCACAGCAAGCGGTTAAGGAATCCCAACACCTTATACCAACCTACAGTTGAACCCTTACCCCAATACACAATTGGACTTGTTTTGTAGTGACAATCTCTCCTTTTAATGCATGGCTCCTAGTACGTGACTAACCAATGGATGCGCAAATCCGAATACGCGACTTAATCACCAACATGAGAAAGATATTGGCTGTAAATTTCTTTAGTTCATCAACACGATGAAGATCACGAAGCTCCTTGATCACAAAACCCAATAGCGTACAAACGTGGTAGCTTCTTCAAAAGAAAGATAAACTAGGGCAAATTCTATCTCCGGTCACAATTTGCATGAACAAAACTTTGCTACACACTTACGTACCTTTGACGGCCCTTAACATAATCCTTATATATGTTACACACCTTTAATGACCCTTAAAATGATCCTTATATATGTTTAGGGCTATGAGAAAAGAAAGCCCAAACATCTATCAAGGATTGAATGAAAATCAGAATTGAAAATATGTTTTTCATAAATCTTGATTAATAGGGTAACTATCGAGCAATTGTCAAGCATTGGGCTGAAACATTTTCTTAAACCTCGATAGATACTAGCTGTCGAGATTTAAAATCCAGCACTTCATCACTTGTTTCTTGGACATATTTGCATGGCTTTAACACTTGAGCTTGAAACCTTGTTCCTTGAAGTATTAAATACATCCTAAGTCAACCAAATTACAAGTAAAGTGCGTTTTACCAAAGGATTAGCCAATTCTAAATTGACATATATTCCCAACATGATTCACATATGTCCTAACAGTCTCCCCCTTTGACAATCTGTGACAAAACCACAACAAACAAATGAGCATATGAAAGAAGTCATAAATCACTCATCTCATACTCACTTGTTGAATGCAATAAAATCTATCCTAACACAAACTCTTTGAAAAATTTTGCAAAAAGAGAGTTCATGGCAAGAAGACTTTGACAACCTGTATTTCTAAAACACTTTAAACAAAACTCATCATGGCATCTTAGTGTGAAATAGAAATAAAAGATTGCATACAATATGTAGGCATCAACAGAGAAAAGAAAAAACACATGTAGAGATAGGTGAAAATGTAATGACATCCTCAAATATATATATATAACCACACAGACTTTGGTAACAAATCTCACAGGTATATAAATCTGCAACAAACTTTAGGGCTAAACACAAAAATAGGAAGAATCGGGATAACAAGGAAGCAAAGGTTAATTTGAACAAATAATCACAGAATAACAAATAGAATTGTTAGAAGGAGGCTCAGCCTACCATTTGCAGATGTAATAGAAGATGATGAAATAATAGCAGACGAAGAAATAAATAAATGGGAATGGAAGAGTTATCACGAAATAGATGTAAAACAAAATATGGGGTATGGGAGATATATCCATAAAATAATTCAAAATAATTATAATGCCAAAAATAACTTGGATAACTATGGCGGCAGTGTCGACCAACTTGATTGAATGATAAATAGTAACTTACAACTCCGACCGGGCCAAACTTGGCTCTGATACCAAAAGAGGGGTAAGTTACAGACTAAAGCCGGATGGGGCCATGTGCGGAAGAAAGTACAAGTACAGGGCGATTGAGGCCATCTGATTACAATGACTAATACCGACTGAGGTATTTGACTGAGCCATTTGATTACAATGATAAGACTGGGTGAGGGGGACTGTGTTTAAGAGCTTTCCTTAAACTGGACCTCTGAGGTATTCTGGAACTCTTCCTAGAATTAGACCTACTGAAGAATAGAGATGAGGCTGCCTTAAATAGATTAGAGGGAGCCTTGGATGCTGGCTGAAGACTGCTGAAATTACGGAGAGTGAATTGCTTTTACTGAGGTGAAAACCTTTTCCACCGAAAGCAACAGTAACTCTGAATGATTGTGTTGGTGAACAGTAATTTTTACTGTTCCAATGAATAGTGGCTTGTCCCCTTGCTTTTTCGAATTTGGTCACTGTTGAAATAGTAACCTGTCGGGGAATCTGATGGGTGCTAGTACTGTTCATATCAGTGGCTGGTGCTGATTTTGAATAGTATCCGGATTGTGATCTTATCCTAAGTTGCTGGGTCAGGATGCTTTAGTCAGTATCAGGAGCATCAGATGGATATCCATCATAGGGATCCCCTGGGGAATCGTCATCACAATTATGCTCGTGATATCTGGCATAGTGATTACAGAGTCCACAGTAGAGGAGAGGTTCATGGAAAGGCTTCTTCCCTGTAAAGAACTCTCTAGGATTATCTAGACCAACTTTCTTGAGATTTCTGATGGCAGATTCGTATGGGCGTCTTCCAAAGACATAGATCCTTTCTGTAGAACCTATAAAATGGTAGTCTTTCCATAGATCTCGGCTGATGTCAAGAATTTGGTTGTTGAAGTAATTTCTCCATCGCTTTGCTAGGGCATTAGGGTATTTGTATGAAATATGTGTGTCTCCTTCATACCATGGGCCCTGATAGGTGAAACCATTAATGAGGACAAGGTGCTTTGAAGGATGAACTTCCAACCAATTGTTTTTGTCCCATTCTAATAAAGTACTCCAACATTTGATAGAAACAAAGGGGCTGTTGACTTGCCTGACGGCATTTTGGATGATCTGGGGTAGCTGGCTAATTTGGTCATGACTTGTGATTTTGATAAGTCTGATAAAACCGGATTCAAACATCTATGAGAGCCAATCAGGATCTCTTTCTTCTTCGTCTGATCCGTCTTCATAATTGACCAAAAGTCCCGGGAAGGGATGCTTGTTTTCATATACCCTGGAGTTGGTTCCAAAGTATTCTTCCCATTTGGCTTGCATGATATAGTTATCAATGTCATCTGAATCATCCGGATTAGGGATAGTGAATGTAACCAACATCTTGAAATGTTTGAACCAAAGATTCAGAGATTTGTTCATAGCCTTGCTTCTCAGAATACGAGTTTGTAAATCTGAGGGCAAGTTGGCAGTGGCACTTCTTAGGGTTGCTCTAGTCTTAAGATTGAGTTTAGCATAATCAGTGCTCATGATAGTCATTTTATCCATTGAATGGATATCCTCTTTGCCAGAGAGTTGACTAGTTAAGACTTCATTTTTGGCCTCAAGGTTTACTAGGTGGATTTCTAGTGCTCTGAGGGTTTTTTGGAATAGGTCTTGGTTTTTTCTGGTGTAGGCAAAGTGAAGGTTATCAAGGAGGCATTTAATGGAGTAAGGTAGGTCTGTATATGCTCCATTATTGAATTGTAAAGTCCTGGATAAAACTTCTTGTAAAACAATAGCCATATCACCACTGGAATATGTCACCGTTGGAGGGACAAATTCCTGAAGGGATGTTGCTCCTCTATGGCTGGTAGAGGATGCACCTTCATGCATTACAAAAGACTGTCCCGTTGGTAGTCTTTTGTCTTGAGGATTTCCCCTTGCGAGTGCTTTCCCCTTGCCCTTCTTCTCTGTTGAAGAAGTCATTGTCCACTTACTAGTGGTATTAAATATTCCTCTCTCTCTCTTGTGCCAAGAAAGGTTTGGATTATTTGAGATTTTCAAATAATTATTGAAAAACCTTTTGTTTTTAAAACTGATGGATGCTGAGATGCAAATATTTTCATGATGAATGCATGATGATAACTGGGACCAATTGTGGTCAACTGTTTTGGCTGAATCAAGATGCTGGGCTTGATTATGGGATGGAAGGATGGTGATGGTACTGAGAGTTTTTGATATGGAAGCTTTCTGGAGGGAGCTGACTTCCTACGGTTCTGGGCTTCTCATAAACTCAAATTTGATAGACTGACCAAAGGGATGGGCTGTGATTCCTTCATTGTCTGTGATGAAAGGATATAACAAACACAAGAAAGGATTTCCTAGGATGACTCTATCTGTCATGTTTTTGACAAGGAAAAATTTTGTCATAAAGGATATGCCGCCTTGGCAAACCTCTGCTTATGGGATATTGAATTCAATTTGCATTCTTCCGCCACTTGCGGATGTCAATCTCTCCTTGGACTTCTTGAAATACTTGGAGGGAATGATTCCTTCTTGAATGCAATTAAGATCAGCACCTGAATCAATTAAGGCTATGACCTCGAATTCAAATTCTCTGTTGATGACAATCCTGACTTTGGAATGCCATTTATGGAAGTTAATCCTACTGATGGTATCTAAGAACAATTCTTTGCTGCGTTCCTGGATAAGATCAGCTGTAGGGTTAACTGTTTGTTCTACTTCATCATCTGAGGGACCTTCCTTATTGCTTTGATGAGAAGTATTCTCCAAAAGTTGGATTCTTCGATTAAGGAGATCATAATCGACCCTGAGAATGATTAATTCTTGCTTTAGGGTTCTAACTTCTGACTTAGTTTCCTTAATCTCTCTTTGAAGGTCGTTGACTGTAACTTCCTTCTTAGACTGGGTAAACCTATTGTAGATTTGCTCTAAATCTACCTTGGGTTGCTGGATCCTTAGTTCGGGTTTACTGGTTTCCTTTACTAAGGTCTGATGGAAAAGGGTAAGCTTCTGAGCTTTGGTGACCGGGTCTTCTATAGCCTCTATGAGGTCTAAAAGAAGCTTTTCTTGCTTATTGAGGACATTGATGGTTTTGCTCCTACAACAACCATCTTTGCATGGTGTGGGTTCATCCGAGCCACTAGAGGTACTGGTTCTAGAGGAACTAGAGGATGACCTATAAATCTATCTGAGCTCACCATCACTAGCACTGCTGAATGACTCACTGTCAGAGTGGTCAAGTTCTAGTAACTTGAAGATCTCATTTTTGCTGGGTTGGTCACTAATGAGGGTATTGATAAGGGATTTGGCCTTAGCTCTACACTCGCTCTTGAAATGACCTTTCTTTCCATAGTTGTAGCATTTGCCAGATGCTTGTGGAATGGGTTCCTTGGATTTTCCTTTCTTATAGAAATCATCAGTCTTGTACTTCTGTTTTCTATAATACTTGGTTGCTTTCTTCCTATAGGATTTCTCAAAGGATTCCTTTCCTTTGTGCTTGGATTTCCTCTTGGAAGGTTTGACTGAGGGTAAGCCATACTGTGTATAGAAATGTCCTATTTCGTACTTGGCTTTATTCTTGTTGATTTCGCTTTGGATTTTAGATCTCTGCACACCTTCATTCCTTCACTTCGAATGGTGCTAGAGATGTCTCCATAGGTTAGGTTACCATAATCTATGACACCTGAGGGGCTACAAAGGGTTTCCTTGACCTTCTGGCTGAAGAGGGTTGGTAAACCATTAATGAATTTCTCCTTCCAAAATGGAGAGTTACAATCTCTTCTGTGCATGACCCTAGTGGTAAAGATGTCTTCATACCACTTGTATTCTCCTAGGGTTTTACACCTAAGGTTACTCAGCTGCTCATAAATCCTAGCTGTGATATTGCTGGGTTTTCCTATGAAGTGTTTCATGATCGTATAGATCAGGGTATTGACTCCATCAGGAATTCCTTGTTCAATTTCATTGATGATGGGGTTTCCTTCCTCATCTTTCTAAATTGCATACTTGATGTCTTTTTTAGACATTTCAGTTAAGCAATTGTTCCACCATTGCTGGAGTTTTCCCGTGAATCCTAAAACCATCATTTCAATGACTTCCTTGTGAGGACGGCCTTCGTCCAGGTAGTTGTTGGCTACCATAGTCATGTGCTGGATTTTGTTTAGGATTTCCTGTTCTGATAAACCATCTATGTTCCATTCATAGAGTCTACCAGAGGATACTGAGAATTGGTTACTAACATTCCTATCCTCATACTGGAGGTCAAGGGGTGTTGGTCTGGGGTACCAATTCTTGGTTGAGCTGGTTGGATTAGGGTGGTAAAGCTGTTTTACCTCTAATTCTTGAAACTAGTTTTCTAGTTGTTCTAACTCCTGGTCAGAGGCTTGGCTAGAACTGCTAGAGGCTGTTTGGATGTCTAGAACGTTAACTGATGAAGGGGTGGCTGGTTCCTTCTTCACTAGTTCGTCTAGCTTCTGGGCAACTATCTCTAAGGCTGTCTTTTCCTTAGGATAACTGAGGCTGGTGTGTCTAGTTGTGGGTAACTTGACTAGAGGCTTTTCTAGAGCTTGGATCGGTTTGCTAGAGTTTCCTGGCTGGAGGATAACCTTGTTTTCGATCCTATCTTCTATCCTGTCAAGTTGTTTTCCTATGACGTTTAGACACTGGTTGGTGTAATTTCTTTGCTCAATAACCTTGTCAATTGGTTGATGCCTAACCGTGGTGGTTTTGAATGGAAAGGCTATTATGTCTTTCTTGCGGTGACTAAAGGTTATGGCTTCTAGGGGTGGATGGCTAAACCTAACAACTTCCTTAGTTGCATTGGGTCCTTCTATGGTCCAGGCTTTGGTAAGAACACAGAACTGTTTGTGCTGGCCAAAATACCTTTCGAAGTATATGAAAAAGGGGACATTACAGGATATTTCCCTTATGAATGCCGTCCATGCTTCAAATACTTTTTCTTTTTGATCTCTAGTATAATTGGCTTTGTAGGCTTCTCTTTTAGTCCTGTTTTCCTCAGAACTAAATTCCTTACCTAATTCTTCTAGGTCAGGAACGAATTCTCTGTTAAGGACCAAAATGTTCAGAGAATCCTCTTGCTGATCTGGAGGCTATTCCATATCGGTTCCAGATGGGGATGGGGGGGATTGCTCACGATCGTCATCCTCATTGACAATCGAATCCTGTTTGGCTGTGTAGCAAGGTGTGGTGAGTTGGAATTGGTCCTAACTCCCTGAAGCTGTACACCTATATCTCTTCTAGACCTTGGGAAAGGCGATCCTAAAGGTCTGGTTGAGCTACACTGGGATGCAGATCTATCTCTAAGGTAGATAGGTGATTGCTTGCTGGGCTACTGTAGATCTATTGGAGATCTAAACCGGGTTATATCCAGAGTTGGTCTACACTCATAGTCTAAGGGAGTGCTAAGCCTAGATCTGTCAAAACTTAACCTAACCATGCCGTCGGCTAGTTGCTGGACAAATTCTAGATCTGGATTCTGGGCTGGGTTTTGGATCTGTAGAGTATGGTTCTCATTCTCTAAAGTCCAATTGGCTGGGAAAGTGACAAGTTATTTTTGGCATTATAATTATTTTGAATTATTTTATGGATATATCTCCCATACCCCATATTTTGTTTTACATCTATTTCATGATAACTCTTCCATTCCCATTTATTTATTTCTTCGTCTACTATTATTTCATCATCTTCTATTACATCTGTAAATGGTAGGCTGAGCCTCCTTCTAACCATTCTATTTGTTATTCTGTGATTATTTGTTCAAATTAACCTTTGCTTCCCTGTTATCCCGATTCTTCCTATTTTTGTGTTTAACCCTAAAGTTTGTTGCAGATTTATATACCTGTGAGATTTGTTACCAAAGTCTGTGTGGTTCTCCAAGCCCTAAGACGACCGAAAATTCTTCCTGGTTTTGGTTTGGTCAGCCCGTGTTAGCCGAGGGAAGGCGTTGAAGGGTGGTCCCCATTTTGGAAGGAGAGTACGGTAGGCAGGAGTTCACAGATTAGGTGTCTATCTCATAGTTGTATACTTTTGTTTCAGATCTAAAGGTTAGATCCAGAAGTTTGAGGATAAAGGTGACTACGTTGTGATCGTTGGTTTGTGCTTGTAACCCCAGAATCATGAATAGGTTGTTTAGAAGTTCCTCTTCTACCAGCAGTAGATGTTCTCAATTATCATCCATTCCAGATATCCCAACAGACATAGGAGTACTTAATTCGGAGTCTTATGAGTTGTCTGATCTAGATCTAGACATAGGAGATTGGAATATCCCAAAAGTAGCCACTAGCCAATTCTATAAGTCTTCATGGTCCTTGAGCAGAGCTTTCAAGACAGACTACCATGTTAAGACCGTAGAGCAAGTTTATGGAATAAATAAGGAGTACAAAACGTGCTACTTGATATCCCCATCAGCCATTCAAAAGCATAAAGACAAAGGACATAACTTCCTACACATAGGACTTGTCCAAGTTGGAGTGAAACCACTCACCAGAAGAGGTTTGAACAGCTCAATCCTCATGGCCCTTAGAGATGCTCGTCACATCAAATTCGATGATAGCCTCCTAGAAACCATAGAAACCAGTCTGAGCAACGGACCCATACATTTTAACTGTTTCCTAGACTTCAGTATCTACATCCATGATAGCACAGTTATCAAAGCCCTCACACTCAATATCAAGACCCATGAAACCCTCATGACGCAGGGAACTAGCCAAATAGCCTTGATATACAGAGTATACTACAAGTGCATGAGAACGAACATGAATGTTGGAGCACTTGATAGGAGAAAGAAAGGTGAGACAACCCTCATCCAAACCACTGACCCTAGAGCTAAGATTGAGGTCCCAAGAACCCTCAAGTGGTCAGAAGTCACTAGAAGTCACTTTCCCAGCCAATTGGACTTTGGGAACAGTCTCAGAGTATATGAGTGGGAGAAGTATATGAGGTTAGTCTGTATATCAAGACAGACTACCATGTTAAGACCATAGAGCAAGTTTATGGAATAAACAAGGAGTACGAAACGTGCTACTTGTTATCCCCATCAGCCATTCAAAAGCATAAAGACAAAGGACATAACTTCCTACACATAGGACTTGTCCAAGTTGGAGTGAAACCACTCACCAGAAGAGGTTTGAACAGCTCAATCCTCATGGGCCTTAGAGATGCTCGTCACATCAGATTCGACGATAGCCTCCTAGGAACCATAGAAACCAGTCGGCCTGTACTTGTACTTTCTTCCGCACATGGCCCCATCCGGCCTTAGTCTGTAACTTACCCCCCTTTTGGTAACAGAGCCAAGTTTGGCCCAGTCGGAGTTGTAAGTTACTATTTATCATTCAATCAAGTTGGTCGGCACTACTGCCATAGTTATCCAAGTTATTTTTGGCATTATAATTATTTTGAATTATTTTATGGATATATCTCCCATACCCCATATTTTGTTTTACATCTATTTCATGATAACTTTTCCATTCCCATTTATTTATTTCTTCGTCTGCTATTATTTCATCATCTTCTATTACATCTGCAAATGGTAGGCTGAGCCTCCTTCTAACCATTCTATTTGTTATTCTGTGATTATTTGTTCAAATTAACCTTTGCTTCCCTGTTATCCCAATTCTTCCTATTTTTGTGTTTAGCCCTAAAGTTTGTTACAGATTTATATACCTGTGAGATTCAAAAGGGGGGTAAATTACAGACTAAGGCCGGATGGGGCCATGTGTGGAAGAAAGTAGAAGTACAGGCCGACTGAGGCCATCTGATTACAATGACTAATACCAACTGAGGTATTTGACTGAGCCATTTGATTACAATGATAAGACTGGGTGAGGGGGACTGTGTTTAAGAGCTTTTCTTAAACTGGACCTCTGAGGTATTCTGGAATTCTAGGATGAACCCACACCATGCAAAGATGGTTGTTGTAGGAACAAAACCATCAATGTCCTCAATAAGCAAGAAGAGCTTCTTTTAGACCTCATAGAGGCTATAGAAGACCTAGTCACCAAAGCTCAGAAGCTTACCCTTTTCCATCAGACCTTAGTAAAGGAAACCAGTAAACCCGAACTAAGGAACCAGCAACCCAAGGTAAATTTAGAGCAAATCTACAATAGGTTTACCCAGTCTAAGAAGGAAGTTACAGTCAACGACCTTCAAAGAGAGATTAAGGAAACTAAGTCAGAAGTTAGAACCCTAAAGCAAGAATTAACCATTCTTAGGGTTGATTATGATCTCCTTAATAGAAGAATCCAACTTTTGGAAAACACTTCTCATCAAAGCAATGAGGAAGGTCCCTCAGATGATGAAGTCAATCAAACAGTCAACCCTATAGCTGATCTTATCCAGGAACCCAGCAAAGAATTGTTCTTAGATACCATCAGTAGGATTAACTTCCATAAATGGCATTCCAAAGTCAGGATTGTCATCAGCAGAGAGTTTGAATTTGAGGTCATAGCCTTAATAGATTCAGGTGCTGATCTTAATTGCATTCAAGAAGGAATCATTCCCTCCAAGTATTTCAAGAAGTCCAAGGAGAGATTGACATCTGCAAGTGGCGGAAGAATGCAAATTGAATTCAATATCCCACAAGCTGAGGTTTGCCAAGGTGGCATATCCTATATAACAAAATTTGTCCTCATCAAAAACATGACAGATAGAGTCATCCTAGGAAACCCTTTCTTGTGCTTATTATATCCTTTCATCACAGACAATGAAGGAATTACAGCCCATCTGTTTGGTCAGTCTGTCAAATTTGAGTTTATGAGAAGCCCAAAACCTTGGGAAGTCAGCTCCCTCCAGAAAGCTTCTATATCAAAAACTCTCAGTACTATCACCATCCAAAATCAAGCCCAACACCTTGACTCAGCCAAAACAATTAATGAGTCTTTTGACCCCAATCGGTCTCAATTATCATCATGCATTCATCATAAAAATATTTGCATCTCTGCATCCATCAGTTTTAAAAACAAAAGGTTTTTCAACAATTATTTGAAAATCTCAAATGATCCAAACCTTTCTTCGCAGGATAAAGAGAAAGCAATATTTAATACCACTAGTAAGTGGACAATGACTTCTTCAGCAAAGAAGAAGGGCAAGGGGAAAGCACCCGCAAGGGGAAATCCTCAAGACAAAAGACTACCAGCAGGACAGTCTTTTGTAATGCATGAAGGCGCATCCTCTACCAGCCATAGAGGAGCAACATCCCTTCAGGAATTTGTCCCTTCAACGGTGACATATTCTAGTGGTAATATGGCTATTTTTTTACAAGAAGTCTTATCCAGGAAATATCATTTCAAAAATGGAGCCTATACAGATTTGCCAGCCTCCATTAAAGTCATCCTTGATAACCTTCAAATGGCCTTTACCCAAAACAGCAATAAGCTTTTCCAAAGAACCCTCAAAGCAATAGAAATCTACCAAGTAAACCTTGAGGCGGAAAAACTATCCTTCCCTAGTCAACTCTTTGGCAAAGAGGATATCCATTCCATGGATAAAAAGACTATCATGGGCACTGACTATGCTAGACTCAGTCTATCCTAAGAAGTGTTGTTGCCAACTTGCTTCCTGAGATACAAACCCGTATTTTAGGATCCAAGGCAATGTTTGAATCATCCGATGAGTGGTTTGAACATTTCAAAGTCTTGATCACCACTCCTTGTCCATCAAATTTAGGAGATACAGGTGAAAATCCAGTCCAGAATGGTTGTAGTATACTTCTCATATATATATATATATATATATATATATATATATATATATATCAAGAATGGGTACAAGGTTTGCTATCACAAAGTAAAAACAATGTATAAAAAGAAGAAAATACATAAGTCCACACTACATCCCTCAAAAATAAAAACACTCCCCCTAACAAAAATCTCCTATGCTAACCCTCCCCCTATGCACATGACTACTGTCATACCCAAACTTCTCCCCCTTTTTGTCACGAATGACAAAGGGAAAGTGACTCAAGTACTCATCTCATCATCGCTGGAAGAGCTAGCACCATCGTCCTCATCAGCATCATCACTACTGGAGCCATCATCATTCTTATCCTCTGAAATCGGTGGAGATAAAGAAGAAGAAGCAGCGAAACCACCCATGATAGCCTATCGTCGTGTGATACGAGCAACAGGGGTGTTCACCTAACATAACTCATTACTGAGAGTGTCAAGGCGAGCATCCATGCGCACAAGCTGTGCCATGATGGCCTCAAGAGTGACTCCACCTGTAGAAGAAGAAAGAGCAGAGGTGGATGGAGTAGAAGAAGCTATAGAAGTTGTTGTCTCAGTATGTGGCTGCCTTAGTTGAAGCTGGGCCTCGCTCCATCTAACGGTAGCAGCTTCTATGGCACACATAATCAAAATGAGAAGACTCGGGATAGGAGACAGAAAAATGGCGAAGAAGCTTAATGATAGCGGAAGAAAAAATGAGCTTATCATGAGTCGTCGTATCCTTATAGACATCTATAAGGGAGAGTATAAAATAAGAGGGAAAATCTATGGTAAGCCTCTCAATGAGGGACAACAAAAATCAAGCACGAGGCTCTATAATAGAGTTATAGTAAGACAAAGGATGAAGAATGAATGTTATCACCATGTTAAGGAACCTCAAACCTTCTGCAAGGCCCGAGCAAGGGGTGTTTTGACGGTCACCTCAAAAAGAAGGTGTCTCATAAAAAAGAGAAAAGAGTTCGACTTTGAACACAATCCTCAAACGATCGCAGCCAAGGTAGTTAGGATACGCTACCCTAGGAACATGTAGCACCTCGAATACAATATCGAGAGTGGCTATGATGCGCGTACCTCAAACGCGAGTGATAAAATGAGGTACAAAATAGTCAAATTCGTGCATATTAGAGTAAAACTCCTGTATGATCATAGAGGGACAAGTGACCGGAATACCACACAATGACTCCCAACCCCGGCTGTAAATGACAGTGGGAAGGTCAGTATCAAAATTCGATAGAAGGACTTGGAATTCCGAATGCATACCGCGTCATGAAAAGTTCTTCGAGAAGTCTGACTTGGCCTTTTCATCATGGAACTGGACATAAAAAGGAGTAGAATCATAAGAAGAAGCCCCAGAATGAAGAGGGTTCCAGGACAGAGCAGATTTTCGTTTTGGTGCATAGAGCAACTAATGAGAGAGAGAGAGAGAAAGGGACAAACAGAAAAGCACCAAACAGTTCAATATAAGAATATAGAGAAATGAAGGTAGGTATGCATGAAAAATGCATGAGCATGTGATATGCAACAGAAAAAAAAATCATGGGCTCAGCCCAATCCAAACCTACCAGCACACATCCTTGCAACAAAGTAATCACACATCTAAAATGCATGAATCATTGTTAAAATGCAAATGTGATGCAATGTATGATCATTTAGGATCATTTGAACAAAAACCATCCCAAAAAGTTTGCAAAAACCTGTTTAATTTTGAAAAACCCCAAATTTTTCAGCAAGCCCCAAAAGTTAGGTCACAAAAGATGAAATGCATGATAAATGAATGAATAAGAGACATACCAGAGGAAATAAATGCTCTAGAGACCAAAGAACACTAGGGGAAGAGGTGAGAAGACAAAAAGGATCAAGAGAAATCGAGAAAAATGAAGGAGAAATCGTGCTGACCCTTTATATAGAAGTCTATAAACCTCGACAGATCAAGAGGTATCCAGAGGTGTCAAGATTTAAAGTTCGACAGATACATCTATCAAGAAGCTATCCAGAGGTGTCCACAACAAAAGGGGCTCGATGGATCAAGAAGCTATCGAGCATCTATCGAGGAGACAAAAACTTTCTTGATGGATTGATGATGAGAAAGAAAATGTCATATTTTTCTCCCATAATGTTTAGTCTTTTATATTTATTTGGTGCCTAAATGTACTCATTATTCTTATATTTTGATTTAGGATGGAAATGGAGGCATTAAGTGCAAAATGTAGCTAATTGGGCGATTCTAGACAACTTTGACATCGCTTCATATGGAATGCCAAGACAAAGCTCTACAACTTTCATGTTTTAAGTTTTGAGAGATACGGGCCACATCAAGGTCGAAATCGAGCTTGAAGTTGCTGCACCTGCACTGCTGACGTTCTAGAACATTTCTTAGCTCGTAATTCTAATGCGTAGATCTAATGCAGTTTATTTTCAGAAGCTTCCAGATCTGATGCACGAAAATTCTAGCTAAAAAACACCACTTTCCTAGTTATATTAGGACTTTGTTTTATTTTTAATATTTTTCCTTAATTAATTAGATTTGGATATTATTATTTAGAATATTTTAAGGAGATTTTGTAGACTTGGGAAAGGGGGAATTAATGTGTAAAAGGGGGAGGAGAAATCAGATTGGACATACGCCTCTCTCTTCTCAAATTTTCTCCTTCGAGTTTCTGTCATGGCCCTGCATGGCTAAAACTTTTGTACTTGGTCAATGGAAACAGAAGCCTTGGAATCAATAACATTGTGAGATCTAATTTATTTTTACTATTCAATTTTATGCTTTGAGTATCAAATGTTCTTCTGTACCTATTTTCATGATTGTCTCATTTAATTACTAGGAGGCCTGCTAGTTTATTATTAGTTGCAATCTACTACAATGTTAGATATCAAATCCGTAATTGTTTGATCCCTTTAATTTGTGAAGCAACCAAGATTTAATGATTTTCTGCGTCAATAATTATTAGATCTTAGGAAGAACGCTCGACTAAATTAAATGCAACCACTTGTGCTTGTGTTGTTTAGTTTCATCGATCTCTCTAATTCTTATGGCTGCTACTAGATTAAACCTTTAGCGTTTGTCTTGGGTTGTTTAGTAGTTAGGGTTAATTAGATCGCTTGTTTTCTAATTAACTACAACTAAGGAGAGACAGGAAAATAGCTCCAACGGTGAATATTCAAAGTGTGAATTGATATATACTTGCATCAATGATCAGTTGTAAAATTCCGGTGGTAGATGTTGAATTAGACCAAGGTTTGTTCTTTTGATTGAATTCAATACTTTAATTTGCATTGTTCCTTAGTTTTTTTTTTCTTAAAATTGTTTTCATTATACTCAACCCCCCCCCTCCTTGTTCACGTAGCATAAAACTAGGCTAGATACTCTCCGTGGGAACGATCCTTACTCGCACTACTACATATAATTTTAGGAGTATAGATTTTATTTTTGGTTGCCTACGATAGCACACCAATCGAGAAGTTGTCGAGAAGCTATCGAGAATAATTCTCAAAAGTTTCAATAGATTGAAATTGTGATAGCAACTGTCGAGAAAAGAAGCCGAAGAGCTCGATAGATAGCCTAACTATCAAAAGGTGTCCAGCAACTGTCGAGATTGCTTAAAACAATTTTTTAAGAAGAGAAAATCCAAAACATCTCAAAAAATCCAATCAACAAGTCTCTCAAAAAGAGAAAATCAACTGTCGAGTTAATTAAAAATCCAATCAACACTTTAAGCTCTCAAAAACATCTCTCAACAAGAAAAAATGACAAGCATTTAGATCCAAAACACACGCACACACTAAAAAAGTCTAGCCAATTTTATATTTCAAAAAAAAGTCAAGGCAATTTAGTGAGCATACATTAACACATGTATTCCTTGTGATGGCTAAATCACATTGTACCTACACATGTATCAAGAGTAGCAAAGAATATTGCGTATTGTGTGTGAAAATCATCACAAGATTGCATAAGTGTCTACATGTTATGACTATTTGTGATATGAGAAAATCATTTTAACTCACACACAATCATAATTGCTTGATGGGGACTATCACCTTCGAGGTACATCCTATAACTCCCAAATTTTCTAGAAGACACGCTTGCAATCATATATAAAGCATTTTGATTCTTTTTGCTTTTATTTTTCTTTGCATGTTTTCTTTTATTAAGCATATCATGCATGGGCATACAAAAGAGAGAAAAGAAATACCCAATTATGTTAAGCTTTTGACATTGCACTTTTGCTATGCCGAAGCATACAGATGTCATTTCATGATTGGCGGGCAATAGCGGTGAGATAGTTATTTATGTCTTTCTCTTCGGATTTTCTAGTCCTACCCATCAAAAAGAGTGATATGAGTGTTAAGTACAAGAGATTACTTAATCTTACTCATCACAAACACGAGTCATAAAGCTCACTTGCTTAGTTGTGCATAGAAATGCTCATCTAAGCTACAAGAGATACAAAGTTTAGAAAACTTTTTTTCAATGGCCATCCAAGGTACACAAGTACCAATGTACACAAACACACTGTTTTTGTATTTTTCTGATTTTTCAATTTTTTATTTTTATGAAAAACAAAATAAAGCAAACCTGAAAACAAACAAACAAAAACATATTAAGCAAAACAATGCATAAAAAGTAGACTGACTCAAAGTAATAAAGCAAAACACACAAGTAATGCAAACTCAAAAACAAGAAAGGAAAAAAAGAGAAAAAGTAACTAAATCACTTATAGCCTTTTTCCTTCCACACCTTAGAAGAACCTTTCTATTTGGCAAACCCTTGATCTGGCGGTGAGGGGAAAAATTGAAACTATTCAAGTTCAAAAGGAACATGAGGGTTTTGTGTAGATCTCCTAGAGGAGCAAAAGAGGATGGAAACTGATTTTGGTTCCCGATGAGATCATATTGTTGCTCTATTGAGTGGCTAACCGCTTATAGCAATTAAGTCGAGTATGTCTAGTTGCTCCACAGTAATGACAAAGATGCGACTTTTTCTATTTAGACTCTTGAGTATTTCCCTACTTAGCCCTAGGGTTTTTAGTCTCTTTCTTAGCAAGTTTAGGGGGTGCTCCTAAGATAGATTTACCCTTATCTATGTTCTCACTAGCTAAAACAGTTTTGACATTAGTATTCTTAGATTCAACATTATTAGTAGGAGAAACAAAAATAGTAGTACTAGAGGAAGCAATATTAGGAGAAGAGAAATCATACCCTAAACCAGTTCAATCATAAGCAGATTTCTGAAGGCTGAGCATCTCATCAAGCTTTGCTCTTAAAGTTCTCTCCAATTGAGCTATGACTTGGAACAATTCTGCCTCAAGCTTCTTGGTCTCCTCAACTAAGAAATTGTTCTCAAACCTCAGTGCTCCAATAGTCTGATTGGCTTCATCAAACTTTATGGAGATTTCTTCTCATTCAAGCTCCATATCAATGAGCTTCTTAGTGGCCAACCTATACAACTTCTCATGCTTTTCCAAGACCTTGTATAATTTCGTATAGGCTGTATGGATGTCATCTTGCTCATCCATATTTTCAAACTTAGGATCCACCAAATCCTCTTCTTAATCCACGTCTTGAACAATCTCCTCAGTAGGATTGACAGTGGTGGTGAAGGCATTTAGGATTCTATCATCCTCATTTTCGGAATCATCCTCAAGTTTAGTGTCGCTCAATGTCGCTTCAAGTGCCTTTCTTTTCCCAAGGGTCTTGAGATATGTAGGGAACTCATATTTCATGTGTCCAAAACCTTGACACCTGAAACACTTAGGTCCTAAAGGAACAGTGT
The DNA here is from genome assembly GCF_040712315.1 of Castanea sativa. Lineage (NCBI taxonomy): Eukaryota > Viridiplantae > Streptophyta > Magnoliopsida > Fagales > Fagaceae > Castanea > Castanea sativa. Next base: position 36,385,410 of record NC_134024.1, on the reverse strand, counting down.
ATTGACTGCCTTCCCTAGCATCCTTCGTCCATTCGTCTTGGCTCTTAAACTGAGAAGAACTAGATTGCCGATGGTCCTTGTTGAAGCCCTTTGCATTGGCATTCTTCATGAACTTCTTGAGTTGCCTTGTGATGTAGGACTTCATTTTAGAATCTTCATCGTCTGAAGACTCATCCATGTCACTGCTCTTAACCTTTAGTGTCATGCTCTTACCCTTACTTGATTTCCCAATTCTTGTCAAACCCAACTCATAGGTCTGTAGATTGCCAACTAGTTCTGTCAAAGGAATTTTGTCGATGTCTTTTGATTCTTCAATAGTGGTGATCTTGGCATGAAATCTCTCGGGTAGAGATTTGAGTACCTTTCTAACAATCATGGGTTCAGGAATGGTTTCCCCAAGATTAAATGCTAAGTTCACTATGTCCTTGAGCTTGGCATAAAACTCATCAAATGACTCATCCTCCTCCATCTTGATCTCTTCAAAGCTTGTAGTGAGCCTTTAAAGCTTTAAATCCTTGACAGCCTTGGTTCCTTCATAGGTTTTTTGGAGGATGGTCCATGCTTCCTTCGTAGTTTTAGTGGAGGTATCTTCTTGAACTCTTCATTTATGACCGCACTAAATAAAGCATTCAATGCCCTGCTATTGAAGTTTGCCGCCTTGATCTTAGCATCATCCCAATCAGCCGGAACTTCCTTCAGCTTGGTCCAGCCTATCTCCATAGCTTGCCACATTTTCTCATCTAAAGATTGCAAGAAAGCTCTCATGTGTACTTTCCAGTATGCATAGTTCGTACCATCAAATAAATGAGGTATAATGAGTGACTATCCTCTATCCATGACAAACAGGGGTCAATGGATCACACAACAAAGATTAAAAGCTAATCAAAGTGTGCTTACTCTGATACCACTTGATAGGCCAAGAATGTATTAACCCCTTGTGATGAATTAACTAATTCATTAGCCAAGTTGATTAATTAATCATATTAACATACAATATGCCTGGCAAAACAAAAAAAATCACCAACTAAAATAAAATGCAGCGGAAAATAAAGTTGACACGGTGATTTGTTTACGAATGGGGCAAACCTCCAAGGCAAAAACTCCACTTGGTAATTTTAAGGTCACCATTCTTGAGAATCCACTATTATCACAACAAGCGGTTATGAGTAAAGGAATCTCGGTACCTTATATCAACCTACAGTTGAACCCTTATCCCAATAGACAATTAGACTTGTTTTGTAGTGACAATCTCTCCTTTTAATGCACGGCTCCAAGTACGTGATTAACCAATAGATGCGTGGATCCTAGTACACAGCTTAATCACCAACTTGTGAAAGATGTTGGCTACAAAATTCTTCAGTTCATCAACACGATGAAGATCATGAGGCTTCTTGGTCATAAAACCCAACGGCGTACAAATGCAGTAGCTTCTTCAAGAGAAAGATGAACTAGGGCAAATTCTATCTCTAGTCACAATTTGCATGAACAAAACTTTGCTACACACTTGCGCACCTTTGACAACCCTTAAAATAATCCCTATATATGTTTAGGGTTATGAGAAAGGAAATTCCATACATCTATTCACGGATTGAATGAAATCAGAACTAAAAATCTGTTTTTCATAAATCTTGATAGATAGGGTATCTATCGAGTAGTTGTCGAGCATCGGGCTGAAACAGCTTCTTAAACCTTGATAGATACTAGCTGTTGAGATTTAAAATCCAGCACTTCTTCACTTGTTTCTTGGACAGATTTGCATGGCTTTAACACTTAAGCTTGAAACCTTGTTCCTTGAAGTATTAAACACATCCTAGATCAACCCGATTACAAGTAACGTGTGTTTTGTCAAAGGATTAGCCAATTCTAAATTGACATATGTTTCTAACATGATTCACATATGTCCTAATAGGCTTATCTCTTTGCTTCATGGCAAAATTGTTGCTTTGCTTTGGAAGACCAAGCTTTGTGGATGATCGAGACATAGGTGTTGTGAGTCAAGTTAAGGATGGTGATAATCCTGCTTTTCTAATCTTGGCAGAAACTCTTTTAGGACTGGATTATGTATTTCTTGGTGGAAAGTCACAACAATTTCTTGGGAGTCCCTTAACTTTGCAGATATGGTTGATGGAAAGATTGGATATGATTGCTACACCTACTGTTGCTAATTATGGTCCTAGCAATTTTCTCAGAAGGACTGTCCTCAAAATCGAGTGTCAAATTAGAAGTAACTAGGTGAAATTTATGAATAAAAATTCAATGTCTCTATTCGAGGGAATTTTTATTGGTGAAAGCACCCACCTCCTTTGTTGCAGTCCCCAGGATCAAATCACATCTTCATAGTTGGATTAAGGAGGACAACTTTCTATAAAGCTAATAGACTCTTGAGACAATACCAATATGAGTAGGGAATGCCTGGTGGAAAAGGACAAAAACCTTTCACTCCTATGGACACAAATCCTACTTCTATAAGGAACATGTTGTTGAGCTTGGACATGGCCGATCGAGTGGATCAATCTTTTGTTAAAGTTCAATGGGAAGGACTGTTTCTATCCCGTACAACAATGAATAAGGAGTGGCTCCTATGGAGGACCGAATTAATATCCTATAACCCCAAAGTGCATAGGGTAACTGTAGATACCAATCCTTGTAGTTCTTTGTGCTTTTCTTCAAAATTCGCCTTATATTCTTGTTTGCAGCCTCAATTGATCCATTGGTCTGAGGACGATAGGGTGAGGATTTATGGTGCTAAATATTGAAACATCGAAGTATATCTCTATTTCTCCCTTGAAATGGATCTCATTGTCTGAAAAAATTTCATGCGGTACCCCATATCTACAAATGATATTAGTCTGAATAAACTGAGCGACTTTCTTTGAGTTCAAAACCTTGTATAAGGTAGCTTCCACCCATTTGGTGAAGTAATCAATAACAACAAGTATAAATTCATGGCCATTAGACGTTGTTGGGTGAATCTTACCAATAATATCTATTCCCCATGTAGAGAACGGCCATGGTAAAGTCATGGTATGTAATGGCATAGTTGGCATGTGCTTTAGATCTCCATGGACGTAGCACTGATGGCATTTTTGAACATGAGCTACGCAGTCTGCTTCCATAGTAGTCCAGTAATAACCTTGTCTCATTATCTTTCATGATAGAATGTGTGCATTCATATGTGGCCCATAACTTGACTCAAGAACCTCTTCAATTATTTGTTGTGGTTCCTTGACAGTCATGCAAAGGAGATGATTTCGTCATATGATCTTCTGTAAAGCCTCTCACCACAAATAATATAATTAGTGAACAACCTTCTGATGGTTAATTGGTCATTCTTTTCTATAAATTTTAGGTATGTCCTATCCTTAAGGTACTGTAAAATCTCTGAGTACCATTCACCTTCCCCATTCACTCCCTCATCTACTTCTATTGACATGCAATAAGCTGGCTCTTCTTTTTGTTCCACCACTATTGGTCGAGCTTCATCCTCCTTAGGTCCATCCATCATGGATGTCATTGTTGCTAAAGCATCTGCAATCTGATTCTGCATTCTTGGCACATACTGGTAGTGGATCTTACCGAATTTGGAGGCCAACTTCTAAAGACATTCATGATAATGCATCAGTTTTTCTTCCTTGATCTACCATATATTCTGAATTTAAGAAATTATCAAGGCTAAATCACCATATACTTCCAACTCTTTCACTTCAAGACCTAGGGCCGCTTGTAACCCCATAATGCAAGTTTCATATTCAGTGGCGTTATTAGTGGCAAGAAAGTTGAGTCTACCAGAGAATGGGATGTGTGTCCCTTCTGGAGAAATTAAGAAAACTTCAATGTCACTTTTGTTTTGATTAGTTGCTCCATCAAAATACATCTTCCATGATTCTTATTCTATCCCTATGATATCCTTATATGGAAAGTCTCCTTGGATTTCTTCAGCTTCTTCAGGTGAACAATGGGCTAAGTGATCAGCAATTGCTCTCCCCTTTACACACTTCTAAGTCACATATTTAATATCAAATTTTGACAAAAGCAGAACCCATTTTGCTGTCTTCCCATCTTGCATATGCTTCTTCATCAAATATTTCAATGGGTCCATTATTGCAATAACCAAGTTATTAATTAATTGATACCTTGTATTGACACCTTGTGATAAATTAATTAATTAATTACCCAAGTTTATTAATTAATCAAATTAACATGCAATGTACATGGCAGCACAAACAAATCACCAATTAAAGTATAATGCAGCGGAAAATAAAGTTGACATGGTGATTTGTTTACGAATGGGGAAAACCTTTGAGGCAAAAACCCCACCGGGTGATTTTAAGGTCACCACTCCCGAGAATCCACTATTATCAAAACAAGCGGTTACAAGTAAAGAAATCCTAGTACCTTATACCAACCTACAGTTGAATCCTTACCCCAATGTTTGAGACATAGGTTTAGAAACTTCAGCGTTAACATCAGAATTTTTACCTTTGTCTATCCTAGCAATATTAACCTTCAACTCTTCATTATTCCTTTTAAGTGGGGGAATATAAAAATCTTTTTCTTTTGAGTTAGGCTCAACAACAAGTTTGACAATAGTTAAATTTTCAACTTCAGTTTTAAATTCAACTAGTTGCTCTTCCAAACTCTTAATTTTGTCCACCTGAGATGAAATTTGATTTTTAAAATTCTCATTCAAGTTATTGGCTTCATCCAATTTTGCAATCAAATCATCTTTTTTATGTTTGACCTTTTTAAATTGAGCTTTTAATTTTGTAAAACATTCTAGAGATTTCATACAAAAATTATAAAGCTTGCAATAGGCATCTTGAATATCATCATCATCATTCAACACAAGACCATGCAAATCAAAACAATTGAGAGTTTCCATGACAACAGGGATCAATGGATCACACAACAAAGATTAACCCTAATCAGAGTATGCTTGCTCTAATACCACTTGATAGGCTAAGAATGTATTGACCCCTTGTGATAAATTAATTGATTAATTACCCAAGTTTATTAATTAATCAAATTAACATGGAATGTATATGACAGCACAAACAAATCACCAACTAAAGTATAATGCAGTGGAAAATAAAGTTAACACGATGATTTGTTTACGAATGGGAAAAACCTCCGAGGCAAAAACCCCTCCAAGTGATTTTAATGCCACCACTCTCGAGAATCCACTATTATCAAAACTAGCGGTTACAAGTAAAGGAATCATAGTACCTTATACCAACCTACAGTTGAACCCTTACCCCAATACACAATTGGACTTGTTCTATAGTGACAATCTCTCCTTTCAATGCACAACTCCCAGTACGTGACTAACCAATCGATGCGCAGATCCCAATACGTGGCTTACTCCTTTGCACGAATCCTAGTACACGACTAACACCACAGCAAACCTTTAATTGTTGTAGTTGATTTGTAGCAGCTTCATATAGAAACACCAATAAGATCTTTAATGTTGGTGCAAGAGACTTTGCTTGGTTACAAAACCCCAAGGCATACAAGAAACATAGTAAGAACTCTTTCTTCTATGGGAGGAGGCTAGGGTTTCAAAAAGAAAACCTTATGAAGCTCTCTAGGGTTAGGTTTTTCTTTTTCCACCTCCTTTAAATAGGAGCTTAATGAGCTCTCCTATTCCAACTAGATTTACACAAACCTTGGGCTTTCCTAGTCCAATAAGGATTATACAAACCCATAAACAAATAGCCTTTTAGAATAAAAACGTTGCTGGCTATAGTCTGAATCCCGTAAGCTCGATAGATCGAGACATGTGTTGAGCTTTAATAAATTTTGATAGATCGAGCTTCTATCAAGGAGCTATCGAGACCTGCAGATTACACTTTTCGTGAGCAGTTCTTAAGTAATCTCCATGGCTTCAATTTAACCACTTGTAAGGATCATCTTGAACCTACTTAGATTTACCCAAATACAAGTAAAGTGCATTTTGTCGAAGGATATGCCAATAAAAAATGTCCCTAATAGTAATAAATCGCATTCTCTTTCCTAGACTCCTCTAGGCATTGAGCAAGCAAAGCCCCCATTATTATATCCATCATTGTGAGATACAACAATAATGGCTTTTCAGGTACCAGTGGAACCAGAATTGGTGGCTTCATTAGATAATTCTTAATCTTTTCAAAAGTTTCTTGACATTGTTCATTCCATACTGTGGGAACTTCTTTCTTGAGTAGTCAAAAAAGAGGCTCACATGTCATAGTGAGCTGGGCTATAAATCTGCTGATGTATTGTATCCTCCCTAGAAATCCTCGAATCTCCTTTTCAATCCTGGGAGGCTTCATCTCCATAATTTCTTTGATTTTTTTAGGATCCACTTCAATTCTCCTTTGACTTACTATAAACCCCAACAACTTTCTAGATATTACACCAAAAATGCACTTCTTTGGATTCGACCGCAACTTATAGAATTGGATTCTTTCGAAGAACTTCCATAAAGCTGGTATGTGCCATTCATGATATTTACACTCCACTATCATATCATCAACATAAACTTCTACTTCTTTGTGGATCAAATCATGCAACAAAGTAGTGGCTGCACATTGGTAAGTAGCACCAGCATTCTTAAGGCCAAATGGCATGACCTTGTAGCAATACATCCCCCATAGAGTAATGAAGAAGGTCTTCTCCATATCTTCCAGAGCCATCTTTATCTGATTATATCCCGAAAAACCATCCATAAATGACAGCAAGGCATGTCTTGCTATGTTATCAACCAGGATGTCAATGTGAGGCAAGGGAAAATCATCTTCTGGGCTAGTCTTATTAATATCTCAGAAGTCTACACACATTCTTACTTTCCCATCCTTCTTCGGCACCGAAACCATATTAGCTAGCCATTTTGCGTAGTTGACCACGCTTAGAAATCTCACATTGTACTGTTTCTCAACTTCTTTGATCTTGAGAGTCCACTTTGGTTTCATTCTTCTAAGCTTCTGCTTAACCAACTTCATGGTTGGATCTGTTGGAATGCAATGCTGCACTATTTCTATATCAATCCCAAGCATGTCTTCGTATGACCATGCAAATACCTCTTTGAATTTTGTTAGTAGTGCGACAAATGCATCTTTCTCAGAGGAGGTTAAGGTGTTGCCCATTTGTATTATCTTAGGTTCATCATCAGTTCCCAAGTTAATAGGTTGGGTTTCTTCTTTTATAGGTTCTACATGCCCTTGTTTTAATTCTTCATTATTAAAAGTTTCTTTACCAATTTCTAAAATAAAAACATTCAAAGCCAACAAATAAGCAGAATCAAAAATCATATTATAAGGAATAGAGTTCTTAACAAACTCGACAAAAATAAACTCTATAGGAATACGATCATAAACAGACTCAATAGGAACAATAATACTAGTAGAAACAGACTCAATAGGGGTAAAGAAAATGTTTTTGGTAAGAGTGATTGGCTCAACGGTCTTGATCTTCTCCAGAGAGTCCTCCATGGGGTGGGCTACTCCTTCCCATACCCAATTCTTCAACTCAGTTATGGCTTTTACAATGGCAGTTGGTTCCTAGTGAGTTCCTTCTTCCCTTAGAATTAGTTCCATGGGCTCTTCATCCATATAATCTATATTTTCACCATCAATCTCCATATCTATGGGCTTGTCAAACACATAAGCATCCAGACGCTCTATGTTGTCTATCCACTCACCAAACTGATCTTGCTTCCCTTTATTGCTCAGGTGGATGTATTAGGGGAAGTACTCTGACTCATTCCCACCCTTCCTCTCATCTTCATCTTCAAGATTCTTCAAAGTTAGGTTTCTGAAACTATGGATCATCATCTTTCTGTCTAATATGGCCAATATAGCATCTATGTCATCTTCTTCCTCAGTGTATGGGGTCAATGAGCCAAGTTTTGAATTATGGAATGACCCTAACTCTAGAATTTCTCTACCATGCTTGTCATATTAAGGGCCTGATCTTGAACTAACATTAGTAATGCAGCTCTAATTTGAGGGCCGCCCATAGGGGTAATCATCATAGTCCATACCTTCAACTTTTGTAGCCTCCTCCACTTCTTCATCTTCAACTTCAACATCGCCTCCTACACCTTCGCCTTCAGCATCTAGCTCATTTTCTTCATCTTCAGCTTCTATACCTTCCTCTATATCTATAGCCTCAACTTCAGCATCATCCTCTATATCTCCATCATAGTAGTCCACATCATCATCAAAATGGTCTTCGTAGAAAGATCCTACATCTTCATCCTCTCTATCATTAGGGGTTCTCTTCTATCATTGCCACTATATTGGTTATCATAATCTTCACTACTATTGTTGTCACTATCATTATCACTGTTGTTGTCCTCACTATCTCCACTGTCACTACTGCTGTTATTACTACAGCTATCACTCTTGCTGTCACTACCTTCATCATCATCGCTTGGAGATTCTCCCCCTTCCTCATCTTCATCATTTGTTCTTGCTTCATATGGGCTTTTCAATGCATGTTGGTAAGCTTCCCAGTTCTCTTCTTCTTCTATATTGCAAATGGCGTCTCCTAAAAGCATAATTATTGCATCAGGATCCATGTAATCAGCCCAATCAGTTGGGATCCAATTTGTGTCTTCCTTCTTTAGTTCTAGAAGCTTGTTGTCACAATTAAAGAATAGCTCAAACCCAAGCACCATTGTTTTCAACAGGATCGTATCTTAGTTTAAGGAATCCCCAATGACGTTGACTATATCTAGCTATGACAAATTTCCCGTTCAATGTGGGAGTGTAAGGCTTTAAGGGCTCCAGCAGACAAGGAAGTCCCTTTGCTTTGGCCTTTGCACAGGCCATTCTTCTCACCTCCATTTCTAGCAAGTCATCATTAGTAGGTTTATAGCCCAGCCTAAAAGGTGGTGTGATGGTAGGAATTATCGAAACTTAAGCAGTTGCCTCTTTCATGGTCTTCCCTAAGTTCATCCCTGGAAAATAATTCATTCTCCTCATCGTTGAGACCACATTGTTATTGCCGTAGGGAGCAAAGTCCATAGGAATCTTTTCTACCTCTTCTTCTCTTCTTCCAAAACTAGGCTATTCAACTTCACAGCCATTCAAGGTTAATGGCTCCTTCTCAGAATCGATACCAAAAATAGGCTTTGGTATATGGTCAAAGTATCACTATATATGGTAACTATGGTTCCTTCATGCGGAAACTGAACCTTTTGGTATAGGGATGAACGTACGACCTCTGTATCATGGATCCATGGTCGCCCAAGAAGCATATTGAAGCACAATGCTATATACAACACTTAAAATTCCACTTTTTTTTTTTCATTGGCCCTATGGTGAGCTCCAATGTCACGGTCCCCAAGACCTCCCTTCTACTATTGTCATATGCCCTCACATGCTAATCGATTGGCACAAAATCCTCAATGCTTAGGCCTAGGCAACTTGCAATCTTTAAAGTACACACATTTAAGGCTCTTCCATCATCAATTAGGACCATTGGGATCCTCTTGCCTTTGGCATCTACAATAATGTGCAATGGGTCATTATGGTACTTCCCTTTCTTTGTCAAATCTTTGTCAGAATAGGAAGTAGTGAGTTCCCCCTACTTATAGATCCAATCATAGTATTCAGATCTTAAGAAGTAGTGGTTATAGGGACTTGGATTTGATTGAGAAGGTCTACCAGATTCTGTCGGTGCTTGTATAAGGCCATGAGTAAACCCCATAAAGATATATTGCCATGAGTAACCCCATAAAGATATATTGGCTTGTGTCTTCTACAACTGCTTGAGGACCTCATCCTCTTCAGTGGGTGTTTGTTGGGTAGATTAGTTTAAGGCCTATATCGGGTTGTCTGTCTCCAGGTGTGGGGGATTGAAGTGCCCCCCCCCCCCTTATGATATGGGTAATTTTTGATGGGTCATTTAGTTCAGCATCTTGGGGTTTGAAATGTCTCCCCCCATTCGTGAGTGTTGGGTTGTTTGATTGGAATTCAAAGTGTCTTCCCCCATATGTAGTTGTTGGGTAATTTGATTGGGGTTTGAAGTGTCTCCCCCCATTTGTGGACGTTAGGTAGTTTCATTGGGGTTTGAAATATCTCCCCCCATATATAAATGTTGGGTAATTTGGGGTTTCTATAGCATCTGAACTCCATAAATCATATCCTGCAATGGACATTATACCCATCAACTCTTTCCATGTCATCATAAAGCACTCGGGTAAGTCACAAATTAACTCAGATGGGTCCTTTTCTTCTTCTTCTTCAGTCATCAAGCAATTGATCATTGGTCCTCTCCCAAAATTGTGGTTGGGCAAGGGATTATTGGTGATGCTAGGCCTTGTAGGCATTGCAATCACCTTTGTGTCTATTAAATCTTGAATTGCATGATGAAGGCTAAAACACTTGTCAGTGTCGTGGTCTGAGCCCTGATGGTAGGCACACCTCTTCTCTTACTCACATCAAATCTTGTAGGTAATGGGCTTGTGATTTGTTTTAGGTCTAAGGGTTTTAGCAACCCTTTTGCTTTTAGTTATAGTTTTATATATATATATATATATAAGATAGAATTTCTACTCTAGCCTAATTTAAGTGTATATGTGTGTGAAGCTCCTTCCTAGAGACTTGAACCCCGGCTTTTGCCCCCCACGCCCCACAAGCACTTATACTTGTAGAGTAACCACCGCACCAAGGGTGCATAGTGGTGCTTTTAGTTTTTTAAACACTTAACTTACGGGCGTATATAGCTCATGAACTTCCCTCCTAGGCCTTGGAGGTGGCCCTTGTGATATTAGCACTAGGGAAATAGGGGCAATAAGTTGGTAAGGATCATTTTTATATATATTAGAAACTTCTGCAGTTTTTGAATTAGACCCTAAATTCTTTTCTATACACAAAAATAATAATAATAATAATAATAATTGCTAATAACTTAAACAATCACTCATCCATAAAACAAGCAAAACACTATAAATTACATTCCTAAACAACTTTAAAAATACAAACCAAAAATATCGTAAAAATACTCTACACAATCACGAAAACAAGCATACAACATAAACTACTTACAGAATTATTGCTCGAAATATTTTCCAAAGTTGGAAGATGAGGTACAAAAATTTAAATTCACAACTGATGTCTATTACCTTCACATGAACTCTCCACTTTTTCTGTACTAATCACAATCTTCCACGTCCAAAATTGTCGCATGAAATATTGTAGTCCTATATTTTCTCTTTTTAATAACTTTATACAATGAAGTTGTGCACAGTTCTCGAGTCATTGTTTTTTTTGTTTTTTTTATTTTTTTAAACAAAAAACTTCGACTTCATAGATCAAATATTGCAATTGTGATGATAATAATGGCTGAGACAAAATTTGAGTGTTAGTAACTATAACACCCCAAACCCAAACCAAGAATTTAGATGCACAACCTATCTTATAAATAATTAACTAATATAATGGAACAGAGCGTAATTAAATATTCATAAATAAACTTCAAACCATCAAACTCTTTCCTATAAAATCCATAAAATAAAAACTTTAACAATAAAGTCTCCAAATACAATCCTAAAGAGTATCACAAATGCTAAACTCACTATCCTAAGAAAACATAATAAAACAACCCATTAACTAACAAAGCTCCAAAAGAAGTATTCAATCTATGGATCCAATGATCTACCACCAAAAGATATTCCACTACTCTAATTTGAAAGGGTGGAGAAAAGGGGTGAGCTAGAAGCTTAATAAAAGACTACATAACATGAGGATGTCTCTAAAAAAAATAATAGTATCATTGATAAAATATAAGTTTTACAAAACATTTACAAATAATGTTAACAGTAATATAATATACTCTGTAAAACTGTCTGTCACAAATAAAACATTTAATTATTACACTGTAATCAATAAATAAAATAATAACCACTTCAATTGGCCAAAATACACTAAATATGTAGAAACAATATATTATAGTAATAAACAATTTTTCCGCTTAATAAGGCCAACAACAATAAAACAATAGTTTGATAAGGAAAACATTAAACATTAGCCAAACAAAAACATAAACTGCTAAACACTCAGTGGGTGATTCCCATAGGGAACAATAACACTAGCCTTAAAGAGGCAACATTGGCTCCTAAGAGCAAATGTAACATTGGCCGTGAAGAGCAAACGATAACACTACACCACACCACAATAACACCATATTAGTCGAAGACCAACACTTAATCCTGTGTTGGCAAAGGTTGTAGACTGTCTAGTTGACCATTTGAAAATATTTTTTTCCTTATTACAATATTGTCAATACAAATCATATACCATATAATGAATACCTTCTCAAAATATAGTTTTTGAATCATTCTTAACATATACAGTTTCAAAATAACACAAGAAATAATAAAATTCAGGTGTGTGTATGAAGCATTAACAATGGTATAAGTTTTTGAAATGTCAATTTTGCAAATCTGTGTGTGTGTGTGTGTGTGTGTGTGTGTGTATTATACACGTCTTGAGAGACGTCATGTTTTGAAGTCCACTTACCTCTTGTTGCTAAACTAAGCTTCACTTCAACTGTCTTAAACAATGTCAACTAGACCCTAAATAAGGACAAGACGACTCAATGAGAATTGGTACACTAAGGCAACAATGAAAATATAAATTTCACTCTTAAAATTTGTATCTCACAACTTATTCTGAAGCTACAACCAATTTAGTACTCAATTGCTTTATCAAGTTTTCCAAAATCAACAGCTAGTAAACAATTCTAATGAGCCGAATATGTAGATATCTATGTCATTTAGAATTTTTCCTAGTTCCAAGTTGACTTCCAAATAAGCTTATGCTTGTAGATCATATTAACCCTATTGGATTGAAAATCTCATTCATGGTGTTTTGGAATTCAGAATGTTCATTTTTTAGACCAAAGGGCATCACATTCCATTCGTAATGTCCGAAGGGTGTGGTGAAGGTTGTCTTATACCTATCAGACTCTCTGATTTGTATCTGCCAAAAACCACTCTTCATGTCAAACTTACTGAATACCACTACTTTACAAAGCCTATTGACTAAGTCTTTTTTTATTGGGAATTGGGTACCTTACCTATTCTAAGACTAGAAGGGGTACAGTAATAGGCTATTAAGGCTCTAATACCAAAAAGGGGGGTGTAAGTTACAGATAAATGGAAAGGTCGACCGGGGCCATCTGATTACAAAGATAAATGCCAACTGAGGCCATATGGTTACAAATACAAAGACCGACTGGGGTAATACAAGTGTAAACTGGGATTGCCATTTAATTACAAGACTAAGGGTTGTAAGAGAGGCTTATGAGAAACTAGTCCTGTTTGGAGGTTACTAGGCCTACTGAAGACTGGGACTTAAGCTTCCTTATATAGGCTGGAGGGAGCTTTGGATCCTCTGTCTTGATTGCTAAAATTTCGGAGAGTGAAATGCTTTTATCAAGAGTGAAAACCTTTTCCACCGAAAGCAAACAGTAACTTTGGAAAGTAGCACTAGTACTGTTCATGAATAGTGACATTTACTGTTCATGAATAGTGTTCTGTCTTTTGTCCTTATGCGGCTATCATGTTCTAGAACTGTTCATCAACAGTGACTGGTGCTGTAGATGAATAGTAACCTGTCTGAAAACTGTTCCGAATAGTGACTTGTGCTACCCAGAAGAACTTAGTTGCTATCCAAATTGTAACCATCATATGGATCTTGGGAATCTTGGAAGGGATCAATCGGATTGTAGTTGACTGAAGCTTCTGAAGAGGCAGGAGAAACCCTTTCTTCTGACTCTAACTTTTCTAATTGAATGAGCAATTGCAATGCAAGATCTTTTAATTCCTTGTTGGATTTTCCAGCGACCTGGACGGAATCTATGCTAGACTGAGACCTTGATTTATAAGCAATGGCTCTCTGAACTAAAGGAGAGAAGTCCTTATGAACTTGACTGATGACCTGATCAATCTTAAGGCTATCCCACCATTTTACTAGAAAATCCCAATTCAATAAGTTGGCATTGATTACATAATTCCAAATACTTATCCAATGGATCTTGTATATGCAGAATTGTTGGAAATTGGGAACCATGGCTTGAAGCTTGGAATTTGGAGTCAAAATACCTTAGGGTATCCTGTAGGGGTTCTGGGGAATTGATCCAAACATTTCCTACCATTTGAGGAACCATGAAGGTTTTGACCTGAAGAACTTCTTGTCGAACATTAAGAACCATGAATGGTCAAAGTTCTTGTTTTGGTAGAAAAGATCTTTCTCAAAGGCATCCATGTAGTCATAATAATTGTAATGGAGTTATGAACCTATGAAAGACTTGAGACTTGTGAGTGTTTTGAGCAAGGAAGGGTGTCTTCCCCATTCTTTGCAACTAACAAAACCTGTTATGATGAACTTATGATAGAGGACTACTGAGGGGTCCCCTCTATTCATAATGTTTTCTATTTGAGCAGACTTTTCTTGCATGAGGATGCTCTTATAGAACTTGATATTTTTCTCTAGATGTTTTGGGAGGAAGTGACATTCCGGGGGCAAGACTTCCATGGCAAGGGCTAAGGGATCTTTTATATGAACTAAATGAGGTTCAATATAAGAGATATGTTGGACGAATGATTTCTTAACATAAGAAGATCTTCCTGTTTTGGTCAGGTAGAAAGAAGGCTTCTGGGACTGTATGGGGCCAAAAGGTTCTTCTACTATATATGGGGTGATTGCCCTGGGAGGTGGGGTGAGTAGGGCTAAACTATAACTATGGCTATGCGGAGGTCGTTCGTAATTTGGTTTGGGGATTGTGGAAACTAAATAACCATTAGCAATGGTTGATGGGGAGATAGGAACTAATTGGCCAGAAGGGGTTTTTGCTTGACTAGGGGAGACCGGTACAAATTTGTCAGGGTTCTTTGCCTGACTAGTACCACCCGAGTTTTGCTGTTTAGGTAGTTTTGGGGGTTGGGGTACGAGTTTCTTCCCGAATATTCTGGTTGTGACTCTGCAAAAATTCACGTGTTAGAAAATTAGGGATACTGTTCTTGGTTCCTTCTATGAATTCTATATCAAAGTCAAAAACTGAAAGGATAACTTGCCATCATGCAAAAATTTGTTTTGATGCAATGCTTTGAACATCTTTTTCTAAAACATGTTTTGCAGATTTACAATCAATTCTTATTAAAAACTTTTGATTCAAAAGATCACTTTGAAATTTTGAAATGCATAGTATTATAGATACTATCTCTTTTTTAATAGTACTACAATTAACTTGAGTGGGAGTCCAAATTCCAAAATGGAAACAGACTATCTTTTCTGGGAAAATAGGACTGACACGCTGGAGAAGGATGCCACCATAACCTATGTTAAAGGCATCTGTCTGGACAATCTTGAAGGAATTGATTGAGGGAATTCTTAAACAAGGGACAGTCTTGACATATTTTTGGATTTCTTGGATGAATGCTGTGTGGGCTTGAGTCCAAGGAGGTGGATTTGTGCAAAGTCTATCAAAGAGGGGTTTGCATTGCTACCTGAGGTTTTGATAGAAATTTGAAATGTAATTAAGGGATCCTAGAAATCTCTGAAGCTGGGTTTTATTTAGGATTTGGTTAGGAAACTTATCTACGAATTGTATGGCTCTATCTATTGGTTTGATGACTCCATAATGAATGTCAAAACCTAAGAATCAAACCTCGGTTTGGAAAAGCTTGATTTTTGGAGCTGAAAAAACAAGACCATTGAGCTTGATGGTATGGAGGAATGCTCTCAAGTGCTTCCAATGTTGTTCCAAGGATTCTGAAAATATGAGTACATCATCAATGTACACAATTGCATGACTAGAGAATGGATTGAAAATCTCATTCATGATGTTTTGGAATTCAGAAGGTGCATTTTTTAGACCAAAGGGCATCACATTCCATTCGTAATGTCTGAAGGGTGTGATGAAGGCTGTCTTATACCTATCAGTCTCTTTGATTTGCATCTGCCAAAAACCACTCTTCATGTCAAACTTACTGAATACCACTGCTTTACAAAGCCTATTGACTAAGTCTTTTTTATTGGGAAGTGGGTATCTTACCCATTCTAAGACTTTCTTAAGGGGCTTGTAGTTGATGACTAGCCTAGGAACACCTCCTTCTATCTCAGCATTTTTCTGGACATAAAAGGCTGGACAAGACCATAGTGATCTAGACTTTCTGATGATTCCTTTCTTAGGAGGTCCTCTATTTCTACTCTGCAAATATTCATGAGTTCCCGGTTCATTTGGATAGGTCGAGCTTTGGTAGGGATGTCCTTTTCTTTAAAATCTTTGACATATGTGAGAGCTACCTTGTGTCTCTTTCTATGCCAAAAAGCTGTGGGTAGATTAGAGAAAACTTCCTGCTTATGTTTTTCCTCAAATTTTCTGATCTTTACTTGGATGTTTTTACAAGTTAGTTGTTCCTCAACTTTCTTGTATCTCAAATCATCCTGTAGGTACTTAAGATGCTGGGTCTTGGCACTAATCAAGTTTAGGGTCTTGGAGACAAATACTTCCTAGAGATGCTAATTTCTCTAGTTTCTAGGCTCCTAAGGAACTTAAACTTGACTGGCTGGCCAAAGGGATGGGTAGTGATTCCTTCACTATCTGTGATGAAATGATATAACAGACACGTGAATGGGTTTCCTAAGATGTCCCTATCTGTCATAATCTTGACTGGGACAAATGTGGTTTTGAAACATGTGTTACCCTGACACACATGAGCTTTTGGGATTTTGAATTCAATTTGCATTTTTCCACCGCTTGTAGATGTCAATCTCTCCTTGGTCTTTTTGAAATACTTGGAGGGAATGATTCCTTCTTGAATGCAATTGAGATCAGCATAGAAATTTATTAAGGCTATGACCTCAAATTCAAAATCTTTACTGATGACAATCTTGACTTTAGAATGCCATTTTTGGAAAATAATCCTACTGATGGTATCTAAGAACTTCTCACTGGATTGTTCTTGTACCATGTCAGCTGTAGTGTAAACTGTTTCATCTACTTCTTCATCAGAGGAGTTTTGAAATGATGACCTTCCTTATTGCCTTGATAAGAAATGCTTTCTAAATGTTTCACTCTTTGATCAAGGAAATTGTGATCAACCCTAAGAATGGTTTAGTTCTTGCTTAAGGGTTCTAACCTCTAACTTTGTTTCCTTGATTTCCTTTTGAAGGTCGTTGACCATAACTTCCTTCTTGGATTTGGTAAACCTATTGTAGATCTTTTCTAGGTCTACTTTAGGTTCCTGAATCCTTACTTCGGGTTTACTGGTTTCCCTTACTAAGGTTTCATAAAATTTTCTAAGCTTCTGAGCTTTGATGACTGGATCTTCTATCTATTCTATAAGATCTAGAAGAAGCTCTTCTCACTTACTAAGAACACTGATAGTTTTGTTCCTACAACAACTATCTTTGCATGGTATGGATGCATCCATGCCACTAGAGGTACTAGAGGAGGCTTTAGAGGGTTCAAAGGATGATTGGTATAACTGGTGGATCTCTTGGTCACTAGAACTACTGGGAGACTCACTTTCTAAGTGGTCAAGTTCTAATAGCTTAAAGATCTCATCCTTACTAGTTTGGTCACTAACAAGGGCATTGATAAATGATTTGGCCTTTGATCAACACTCTTTCTTGAAATGACCTCTTTTTCCATAATTGAAGCATTTTCCTAATGCTTTTGGAATGGGTTTTCCTGTGGATTTGGATTTTCCTTTCTTATAGAAATCATTATCCTTGAAGTGGCTGTACTTCTGTTTTCTATAATACTTGGAAGCTGTTTTCTTCCTATGGAATTTCTTAGAGGATTTCTTTCCTCTGTATTTGGATTTCCTCTTGGAAGGGTTTATTGAGGGTAAGCCATACTGCGTACAGAAGTTCCCTACTTCGTACTTGGCTTTGCTTTTGCTGGCTTGGCTTTGGATTTTCAGATCTCTACACATCTTCATCCCTTCACTTCAGATGGTGCTAGAGATATCTCCATAGGTTAGGTTATCATAATCTATGATACCTAAGGGAATACTAAGGGTTTCTTTGACCTTTTCTCCAAAGAGCCTGGGTAAGCCATTGATAAACTTCTCCTTCCAAAATGGAGAGTTACAATCGCTTTTGTGCATGACTCGGGTAGTAAAGACATCTTCATACCACCTGTAGTCACCAAGGGTTTTACATCTAAGGTTACTTAATTGGTCGTAAATCCTAGATGTGATGTTGCTAGGTTTTCCTACGAAGTGTTTCATGATCATATAGATCAAGGTATTAACTCCATTAGGAATTCCTCTTCCTATGCGTTCGTCAAAGATAGGGGTTCCTTCCTCATCTTTTTGGATTGCTTTTTGATGTCTTCTCTTGATTCTTCTGTTAGGCAGTTGTTCCACCATTGCAGAAGTTTTCTTGTGAATCCTAAAGCTATGAGCTCTATGACCTCTGTGTGGGGGCGTCCTTCATTTAGGTAGTTATTGGCTACCATGGTCATATGCTGGATCTTGTTTAGGATTTCCTATTCTGATAAACCATCTATGTTTCATTCATAGAGTTTACTAGAGGATACAGAGAACTGGTTACTAACATTCCTTTCCTCAAACTGGAGGTCAGGGGGTGTTGGTCTGGGACACCAATTCTTGGTTAGGCTGGTTGGACTTACTTTGGAGTGGTAAAGCCTTTTTACTTATAAGTCACAAAACTGGTCTTCAAGACGTCCTATTTCTCTGTCAGACTCTTAAGGGGCTTGACTAGAACTACTAGAGGTTATACAGGTATCTAAGACCTTGAGCTGGGGACCCTTACTAGTTGAAGTGGTGACTAATGAAGGGGTGACTGGTTCCTTCTTCACAAGTTCTTCAAGCTTCTGGGTGACTATTTCTAAGGCTGTTTTATCCTTAGACCTAAGACTGGTTTGCCTAGTCATGGGCAACTTGACTAAGGGCTTTTCTAGGGTTTGGATAGATTTGCTATGGTTTCCTGGCTGGAGGATAACCTTGTTTTCAATCCTATCTTCTATCCTATCAAGCTGTTTTCCTATAACACCTAGACACTAGTTGGTGTAGTTGTTTTGCTCTATCACTTTCTTGACTAGTTTTTCCTCATTCGTGGGAAACTCGAAAGGAGAGGCTACTACATCACTTCCTCGATGTTTAAAGGTTATGCTTTCCATAGGTGGATGACTAGACCAGACAACTTCCTTAGTATCATCCTTGGTCCAATTGGTTTTGGTGATGACACAAGACTTTTTGAGCCATTTAAAATGGTTCTCAAAATATTCAAAGAAAGGGACATTGCTGGATATCTCTTTCATGAATTCTTTCCATTTTTTCAAAACTTTTTTCTTTTGGTCTCTGGTGTGGTTGGCTCTATAGGCTTCTCTTTTCACTTTGTTCTCTTCAGAATCAAACTCCTTTCCTAGAGCCACTAGGTAGGGGTGAAGTCTCTTCTAATCATCATGAGTTGTGGGTCAATGTAGGGATCTTGGGGTTCATGCTGAAATGGATCTCCCATATCAGTCTTGGATAAGGATGGTGTATTTTGACTGTTGTCATCATCTTAATCGACAACTGAGTCCTGTTTAGCTGTGTAGTAAGGTGTGCTAACCTGGGATCTGGTCTTGACTCCTTGGAGTTCTAAACCTAAATCTCTCCTAGACTTCGGGAATGGTGCCAAAGGTCTGGATGTGCTACACTGGGATGCACATCTATCTCTAAGAGGGATAGGTGACTGCCTAAAGGGATGGTGTAGATCAAAGATGGTCAAAACCTAGACTGGTCAAAGTTAGGTCTAACCGTACCATCGGCTAACTACTGGAAAAAGTCTAAGTTTGGATTTTGGGCTTGGTTTTGGAACTGTAGAGGGTAATTCTCTTTCTCTAGAGTTCAATTTGTAGGAAATGTGACCTCAGCCCATTTCAGGGTTCTAGGGACCTGGATCTTAAATCTAGTGTCAGTGGTTTGGATAAGAGTGGTTTCTCCCATCTTTCTCTTATCAAGTGCTTGAACGTTCAAGTTCGTCCAAATGCACTTATAGTAAACTCTGTATATCAAGGCTATCTGGTGAGTTCCCTGCACCATGAGGGTTCCCTGGGTCTTGATATTTAAGGTGAGAGCATTCATGATATACGGGTCATGAAGGCCAACTGTAAAATTGGGGAAACAATCAAAATGTACTGGTCCACAACTAAGACTGGTTTAGATGGTTCCTAAGAGACTGTCATCAAACCGGATGTGACTAGTATCTCTAAGGGCCATGAGGATTGAACAATTCAACCCTTCTCTGATCAAAGGTTTAACTCCGACCTGGACTAAACCTAAGTGCAAAAAATTGTGTCCTTCCTTCCTATGTGCTAACAGGGCAGATGGTGACAACAAGTAGCATGTTTCATACTCCTTGTTAATTCCATAGACTTGTTCTGTGGCCTTGACATGGTAATCTGTCTTAAATGCCTTTTTAAGACTCCATGAAGACTTATAGATCTGGTTGGTGGGGACTTTGGGGACATTCCAATCTCCTAGTTTTAGATCTAGATCTAATAACTCATAAGACTCAAAGTTGAGTATTCCAGCTTCTTGTGGAATCTCTAGGAGGGATGATCTAGTATTGGTAGAAGAGTTACTTCTAAACAACCTATTCATCAGTTTGGATTAAAAGCCTAATTAAACAATCACAACCTAATCACCTTTATCCTCGAATTACTTGATCTAACCATATATCTGAAACAGAGTGTTCAAACCAAGACAATCGCCTTCTCTAGTGCAAACTACAACCTCTTGCTACCACAGTCCTTCACTTTTGCCTCAACGCTTCACTCCGGCTAAACGGCTATTCACTCAAGACATTGGGTCTAACTGGGTTGACAAACAGCACAGATTTGGTCTTACGCGTCTTAATAGTACACATCTGTTACAAACTTTGGGGCTAAACACAAAAACAAGAAGAAGCAGATAACTGGGGTGTAACTGATCAATATGAGCAAATTATCATAGAATAATGACAAATAAGTTAAGAAGGAGGCTTGGCCTACCAACAAAAGATGTTAACAAAATGATAAATGGTAATGGAAGAGTTACCAAAAATATGGATTTCAAACATAATTAATTATCTGAAATTAATGATATGCTGAAAATAATGATAACCGTGGCTATATCTAGCCAACTTGATTGAAAATATAAAATGTAATTTACAATAATTATCGGCCAACTTGGCTCTGATGAAGCATGTATTGACAAAAGTTTAGAAACTTGACCATGATATAGATAACAAGATTCATAAGACCAGCCCCACTACCAATGCGTAAACTCTAGCAACTAATCACTCAAAAGCTTATCACCTGATTCAAGAGTTCATATGGGATATTAAAGCAAATCTATTAAACTACTCTGGCATTGTAGGTTATTTTCATGAATGTTTTAGAGAGAGGTATACCTGAACACACGAATGCAGCAAATTCCTTTTTTTTTTTTCTTTTTTTTTTTTTTTTCCTGCAATCTCACAGTTTTTCTCTCTGCCTTTAACGTAGGTACCTTTGTCCCCATGCTAATATAGGGTAATACAATTATGGTCAGGAGGTCGTCAGTGCCATGAATAAATCGAGGGAAAAAAAATTGGAATGGTATTCTGTCTTAAAAATCCTAATAGCCCGACTGCAAACTTATCCACCAACCCACCCACAAAATGAACTACATATTTAAAGAGGCAAGAGCCCAGTCTTGTGAGCCCAAATCACCCTCAAAACCCCGCTTTAAAATTTTAATACTTTATTAATGATAAAAACTAAGCATTTTTTATCATAAAATTTTGTAAGTATGGAGATTTTAGGAAGATATAATCCAACAAATAATTTAGAAAAATACACATCCAATTAAAAAGTTATTAAGCTGTGTAAAATTACTAAATATTACATAAGTATAATTTGAACAAAACCTTTGATAATAGACATATTCTTCTAGAGCGCGATCTGTGGGGCTATTTCTTTTCAAAAAAATATATGTAAGGTTAAGGATTTTTATGGCCTCTAATTTGCGTGAGCCTAGAGAGCTTTAGTCCAACTAAATACACCTTGTGACTAAAGAGTCGCGCAAATTCAATTCTTAATAATACCGCAAGACCCTCTGATTCCTCAAAGCCTTGCTCACATTCCACACAATATCTCAAAAGTAAAACCAACATCTCTCTCTGAGTTCATTCAATGTCTGGAATGTAAGTTTTCAAATTCACTGGGCATTTAAAGGCCTAACATATCACAGTTATCAGACAATTACTACATCACGACAAATAGAACACTATTTAGCATGAAACTTCAAATCCAGATACTCTAGAACAAGACAGTATCAATTGAACTCCACATTAGTTCAATACTTTGGGGGTGGCTGCTGGGTTGGCAACAATCCAAATCGCTTCTTCAAAAGAATTCTTTGCCTTGAGTATTTATCATCAGGGGAGAAGCGGGCTGAAACAAGTAAGTGGAGACAGAGGCAGATTAAAGGCACTTATGATGAAAGAAACCGCAAGACATGTCATATATTAACAAATCAAAACAAAAAACAAACAAAAACATGAGACAGGAAAAGGGAGTTCGGAGAGATATGGGAACATTCAATAAAAAGGGGAGCATATGCAAGCTTTCTTCTTTCAACAGTCACCCTATGTCTACATAATCATCAGTCTACCTAAATTCACCATGTTGAACCTCACATAGAAGGATTTTCTATACCAACTCCATCTATCTATACAGCAGATGAAGCTCCAAAAGGAGAATTTGGTGTTCCCTTAACTATTCATGATTAGAAACTTGTAATAGTTTCTTCTTTTTTTGTGGTGGAGAGGGGGAGGCAAGACTTGATAGATTCTCTTTTCTTTTCTTCCTTTGTTTCCCCCTCTATTTCCTCTAACAAACTATATGTGACAACTTGGTCAAAAATTAGAACCGTGAACACTGAGACATTAAGTGCCATAGTCCAGCAGGATGAGGTGCTCAATGTACAAAGCAGCGGGATGTCCAGCCAAATAGCTAACCACAAAGATCATTTCTTCATAGCAATAATCTATTTACGCATTGATACCCATCACACAGAAATATGCAACTACATGATGCAAGTAAAAAAGTAGATTAAACTGACACCACCAATTTCTCATGTAGACTTAACTCGCAAAAACATCTGGACAACATATTCAACAACCATATTGCAGCCAAGTTGTAATTTAAGTAGATAACAAAATCTATAATTAAATGAAGTGACCAAAGCAATAGTATTAAAAGCCTATAAACAAAGTCCCAGCAATGGGACAGTGAGCTCAAACTCAATTGTCACTTCCTCAACAATGTGATGGAGTGTGAGGTCATGGGCTCAAGAGCCATAGGATTAAAAAAAATCCAAGCAATGCAATGACTGCAACCATTCAAACAATTAGACAGAACAAGTTAACACACAAAAATATAACTATACAGACAAATTAAGCAGCAAACATTAGCAACCTATAGCATTAGCTGCTTCTAAGCAAGTCTTAAGAGAGTCCCTAGCGGCTACAAGTACAGACATTAAACAATGACTATGTAAGTGCTTTCATTAGTCCATTTTTATTTACATATAATCTTTACAATTTTCTTTTATAGTTCATATTGATCTTTATACATGTATCAGAAGTCTCCTATCATAAGGTTATCAAGAAACAACAAAGTAAAACCAAAGACTGCATAATTTAGTTTCAAGCAAACTTTTACACTTGAATGGTCAAGCACAGTCAAATTATTTTAACTATATTACCTGGATGAGCAGATTTTGTTGCCAGTCCCAGTAGTGATTCTTTCTGCTTGGAGAATAAAATATTGAGCCCTTTACGGATACAAAGTTGCAATTTTGCACATGTTGTTTGGAATGTACTTCAGCAAAACCAGAAGATCAACAGGAGACTACATTCTGCACCTAATTTTTATGTAGAATTCATACAGGGTGAAGTTTTTGCATCAATATAAAAATATTTAATCCCCAAGAAAACTTAATGTCCATTAATGTTTAGCATCAACATAGGTGGTGTAATTAAATATTTTCATGTAATAAATGTTAAAATTTATCAGTGAAACAAAAGAATTATGTCAAATCAAATAAAATCAACTGGTTCCATGGTGCCCTAAGTAACAAATTCAAAAACTGAAAAATTCACAACTAATTCAAGTTACCAAACTGAGCCAATTTCAGCATTCAGCCACTCTTATAGAATGATCTAATCTTACAAGTTAATACCAAATAAATTTTAGATCCTATCTTTATGTATTCAACAAACGTTACCAGGTGCTCATGAAAATTATAGGATCATGGGACTATATAATCTCAGAATATTTTTTTACTTTAGCAAAGGCAATAAAAAATAAGAAGCCTATTTAGCAAAGTAATACATCTACCTGTTATTGATAATTACACAAGCACCCAATGGGTCTTGAATCCACAACCTCACCATCCACCCAACTCTTTACAATTAATATTTCAACTATATCCTTTCTATCATTACCAACTTGTGATACATAGAAAAAATGGTTATGAACCCAAAAATTAATGTGTCAGTTGAGACCCTTCATTTACGTATTTATCTTAAAGCTAATGAAACCTATAATTGGCACCTAAAAAGTCAGTAAAGAGTTCATAGCTCAAACTGGATATATTGAAACATATCCCTAATATAACCTGTCAGCAAATCTAATCCAGAATTTCATTTATGGGTATTGACACATCAGAGCTTAATACCAATAGACGCACCAATAGATACACTCATGCCTTGCTGCAATAATTAATATTCACATGTATGTTAATACCACTCACTCCAATAAAAGCATAACTATTTTCGAACTAAATTGATTCTTTAACAAAAATTACAATAAAATCTGGTTCTAACACCCCCACTCAATCCAATTTATTATTGCGAGGAGCTCTAGATAAAACCCCTCTTCTAATTTCCATCTAATGCATATAACTTAATTTACTTCTGAAACACAAATGCAAGGTCGCACAAGTACTTCGCTATTCCATCAACTTCATTCCATTTGACACTTAGTGACCCATTTTAAATCTAAAAGTTTTAATAGTGTTAAACTCAAAACTAGCTCTCAACAAAATATATAAAAACACCATTCCTTAATGTGAACCAGAATAGCGACAACAAGAAATACATTTAATTCTTTCAAAAGCATCAAATTTATATTTCTGAAGTGCAGACCACATAGTCTACATATGCAATAACTTCACATTAAGTATAACAGAGTGCTTCATGATGAACCCCAATGCCGTACCTTAGTGGTATAGACTTTGTCACCATTCTCGTTTATATAAAACTGCAGATACATTTTAGCTCACTGCACACGAATAATAAAAAGGATCCAATATCAGATACCTCTCTAACAACAACTCAAAAAAGAGAATCCCAAACAAAAAATCAGGCAAAACCCAGCAATGAAATCACAAATATAATACCCATAACCAGAAACAAAACCAAAATATTAACAAAAATTAGTACTTTTCCCAATCCAAATTCATATCATTCAGGAGCAAGATTTTTGACAATATAGTAGAAGTAGAGTATCTAAACCAAGATTTGGAGAAAGGCAAAAAGTGAAGCAGAGAGAAATATAGAAAAAACACGAACCTATTTGGCCGAACACAGAAGAGAAGAGAAGAGTAATTGTGAATGCTATTCCGTGCTAGGCACCTGGATCATTTGAACCAGCAGAAAATAATGTGGCAGAAAAAAAAAATGGAGGAAGCGACTCCCTAGACTAAGACGAAGAAGAAGAGGAAGGAGATGACTATGTGAGTCGGGTGTCTTTGGTGTTGAAATAGGTGGGATGGAAAATTTTTAACAAAAAACGGGGAGGAAAACTATAAATGGGTTTTGTTGGGTGGGACGAAGGAAAATAAAAAGTGGGCCATGTGTTTTTTCTTTAGACCTGTTAAAAAGTTTTTGGGAAAATTGAATAAGGATAAATTTTATTTTAATTAACAAAAATATCTATGTGCATATTTTTTAAGTTGTTTTTTTTTTTTTTTTTTTTTTTTACTGGCAGTAGGTTGCCTTTTTTTTCTTTTTCTTTTCTTCTTATTCTTCTGGGCAGTTGCCTCTTCTTCTTTTTTGGGCTGTTGCCTTGTTGCTCTTTTTTTGTGATTATTTGTCCTTTTTTTTGTTTTAATTAAGTATCATTCTTCAATAAAGGTATATGAGTAAATTTATATAAACTTATTTTTTTCATCTTTCTATTTTTCCACTCTCAACCAAACAAAAAGGAAAGAAAATAAAATTATTTTCTTTCCTCCCACTTTTCTATCGTTCCACTTTTTCACTTTTCTAACTAAACGGACCGTAAGGTTTCGTCTATTTGGAGTGAAAATAGGGAGGATGAAAAACAAAATGAGGAAAATAAACATTTTCCACTGTTCATTTGGAGAGAAAACAAAAGGAGGATGGAAAACTATGAGGAAAATTTTTCTTCCGAGCTCACAAATATTTTCCTCCCAAATTGGGAGGAAAATGGTGGGGGAGAAAACTTTGGGATGGGGGCTTTTACTAAACACTTAAAAAGCCCCAATCCCACCTGAATGTTCCTTTCTTCTTTTTCTTCTTCTTTTTTTCAACATTATTGAACGTTGTTTTTTTTTTTTTTTTTTTTCTTCTTCAACGTTACTGAACGTTGTTCTTTTCTTTTCTTATTTTTTTTCTTCAACATTATTGAACTTTGTTGTTTTTTTTTTTTTTCAATATTACATGAACATTTTTTTTTCAACATGACCTAATCTAATTTTTACATTATAATAATAAAAATAATAATAATAATAATTTATATATATGATGTGATAAATTTTATATTATGTACTGAGTACAAATAAATCTATTTCTTACATATTATGTAACAAGGGTATAATAGTCAATTTAAATAAATTACATTTTTCACCCTCCCACTTTTCCACCCCTCCAACCAGATACACAAGAGGAAAAACTAAATATTTTTCATCCTTCCACTTTTCCACTCCTCCAACCGAACAGACCCTAAGTTTTGCCGACTATTGAACAGGTAACTTCCAAAAAAATATTTCCTTTATTGCAAAAATTATTTCGGACATGTTTGGCACATGTGTTTAAACACATGTTTTTAGTTTTTAAACAATATTATACCTATTTTCACACATTTTTTCACCCACACGTATTTTTTAAAAAATTGAAATCTATTGTTTAAACACACGTATCAAACAGGCACTTAGGATTTTTGCTTTTTTCTCACATTTTGACATTTGAGGATAAGAAACAATTTAAACCAAAAGAAATTATTTAGGGACTATAGACTAAACTTTGGAATTAAAATTTCACACAAATTTGTCTAAAGCAAAAGAAAGATTTAGTATTTATTATATATAAAAATAATAAAAATATTAAATAAACTATATTAAGTGTTTATTAAGATCTAGTATTTATCGTATGTTTTTTGGCTAGTATCATGTTTGCAATTATCTGATTGATGCTATGCAAAAGACATGGTTGCGACATGGCAGGTCGCGAAGAGGTCACAGTCATATTAAACAACTTTCTTTCTTCGTTTGCTACATGTCATTCACAAGCTGCCATGTCAAACAGTAATGTGCCACGAAAGACCAAATTGCCAAATAGTAATGTGCCATTGATTCCACTCATGTCCACTACACACATTCATTAATGTGTCCATATACAAATCACTCGCTATTACATTCATTTTATCAATGTTATGAATTCCCTCACTAAATCAAAATAGTGTGTTTACTAATTGGAATTAAGTGAGTTACCTGTAATGCCATGATGTTGTAGTCAAAGTTGGTGGCAAACTTACTGAACTTGGCTAATTGTTCTTGACTAAGAGAAGATGGCTATTAGCATTTCAGGCAATGAACTTTAAATGACTATGAGAAATTATTAAATTGTATCAGCTACTATGTCCTAAAAATAGCAAATACTTTTGCATTCATTGGATCACATCAGCCATATCGTACTGTGTTTAATAAGGAAATAAATTGCAAAATCAAATATTTTAAATAATAAAAAAACCATTAAAGATTCTTGACAGTTACAGATTCAATGGTGCAAAGATGAGGAAATGAAAACAGCCATTAAAGATTCTTGAAAATTAAAAAAAAAATCCATTCAATCTTCAAATAGATAAGAATTATACATGTTATTAATAACAAATAACAATATGTTACATAACTTTGGCACACAAAGTTTAAGGCAAAAAGTCTGTAATCAAATGGTATAACACTATGATCAATACTTAGAGCAATTTCTTAATCATGATTGATCGAATCATTTTTTAACCTTTTCATCAAGGGTATATAGTGCCAATAATGTTGTGTTCTAATTTCTACACTCCTCTGCAAAAAAGAAATCAGGAGAAATAAGAAGTGAATGTGAAAATACAAAAAGATAGTTAAAAAGATATAAGTAAGGGTACCTAGAAAAACGATGTGTTTATTTTTTCATGTTTTTTTCAAGAGAAATAAAGTGATGTGACTAAGTAACGCTTGCAAAATTGTATTGAAACAGTTTGCTTAATTCATCAGATGAAAAGATGCAATTTTTTGGTATTTTAAAATGTAAATTTGTTACAAATTTATATAGTCATGTGACACAATGAAGAATGGTCAACAAAAAGTCAAACGTCTCTGGTAGTTGAATAAGAGATCTGGAGTTCAATCTCTGCATATACTAAAAACTGATTGGTGTCTTGGTTTGATGATAAAGAGCTATCATCAGGAGCAGACGTCATAGGTTGAAACTCTCTCTCAAAAAAAATATATAAATAGATATATTTTGGGTAAAGATTAATAATTTGCATTTATTATAATTTGAAATTTTTACTTTTTCCAATTACAAAAAAAATAAAAAATCTAAGGATGTGACGAATACACGGGGTAAGTTTTGCAGATTGGAAGAGTTTTTTTTTTTTTTTTTTAGATTAGATTTGAAGAGTTTTAAAACTAACAAAAGAGTGATCATATTTTGTAACGAGTTAGTGAGTAGGTGTAGGAATTTAAATCAACGTAAAAGTAGGAGTTTATTAAAAGTAGAAAGACATTTCAACGTAGATGTAGAAATTTATTATTTTTGTCAATTTACTATTTTAACCCCATTTTTAAGTTTTAGGTAGGGGAATTTTTTACAGTAAAAAAATCAATAACTAACTTTCTTTTGCCAATTTACTATTTTAACCTTATTTTTAAATTGTTGGTTAATTAATTTAGGGGTATTTTTGATAAAAAAAATAACTAATTTTTTAAATCCTTTTAATATATACAGATAAATATAGATATAGATATATATGTAGAATAGATAATAATATTTAAAACATTTCAAATATATCTTAATTAAAAATAATATAACATTTTTGTCAAATTTATTACAAAAATTAAGTAGAGACATTTTCTCTTAATTATTTCAGTTAATATATTTAAAGTTTATATATACATTTTTAATGACATATGTAAGCATCTTGCACATGACACCAACTCTAGTCTATCTATATCTATACTACTATTTAAGCTGCTGCACCTGTTTGGAGTAAATTTTTTTTTTTGTTCCAAAATACTCCTACACCCCTAGGTTTAAGTAGAGACAGAATTAAATGATAGTTTGGTAAAAATGAACTTCTAACTTTTACTAAAACATTGCCTACAAAATAGAACCACAATTTTATTTATTTATTTTACAATTTCAAGCAAAATAAATTCTAAATTTTAGGATTTTAGAATCCTCTACTTATAGCCTAATGACCAACACGGTTTTACATTAAAAAAAAATGTTTTAGGTATTTTTATTCCTAAAAGTTTGCCTATTATTTAGAAGCAGCTTCCTCCACAATTTTATCTTTAAAGATAACTTCCCCAATATTATTTTTCTCTTTCAAACTTTACGTATATAGCAATTGCTTACAGAGTCATCATATGAACGCTTGGTTTTTTTTTTTTTTTTCCTTCTCATTTTACTTTGTATTTTGCAATTATATTCTAACACAATTGATTCTCTATTTTCTGTATAGTGATGAGATGGTGAAGTTGAAGTAAATGCAAAGGAATTTAAGAAACTATAAGAACCAAAAAATTTGTTGACAGAATCCTCACATGAGCAGTTGGTACATTTTTTTTTCTTTCTCATTTAACTTCACATTTTGCAACTATTTTCTAACAAAGTTGATTCTCTATTTTCTGTATAGGGAAGAAAGGGTGGAATTGAAGTAAATGCAAAGGAATTTAAGACCCAAACAATTCATTGAAGGTATGTTCTTAAATTCTTAGTAGAAAATTTCATTAAAATTTTTCATAAAAATTTTGCATTCTAATTATAGGCTTCTCTTTTGTGTTCAACGGGGACCCACTCTCATCATATTTCATTAAAATATGTGTGTGACTTTTTTTTCTTTTTTTGTTTTGCCTTAGCATCATGGATTTAGGGTTCCTTTATTTATTTATTTTGATGAGTATTGTCATCCGCTGCATCATGGAATGTCAGACAACTTTATCCACAATACTTGGCTCATTAGAGTTCATGACATTCTTTGCAGTTATACTCCTTCCCAACTTGTCTCATAAACTGCATTATAGTAAAATATGAGATTCATTACCACAGGAGGAAGAGAAAAGAAGTCATCACCAAATATTTGCTCGCTTTAAAGTATATAAAAATATCAAACATTTGAACAATACGAATGTGTGTACACAAAGAAGCTAGGTTGAAAGTTGGGAAGGGGCAATGGATTTGATTATGTGATTCTCATAAAGATGAAACAATCACTCAACCAAACTATGTTACGAATTGGTATAAAGAATGATGCAAAATCATTACCTGACTATGACTGCAAACTAAAGACACCGTTGATAATGAGGTGAATGGCTCAAAGTGAGAGAATATTTGCTAGTATGAGGTAACCAATGATACCTTTTGCATAGCATCAGTCATATAATTGCAAACATGAGGTCATGCATATCCAAAAGGCCATGGTTAGAATTGCGAGCAAGATATTGTTGTTTTGTCTGCATGTTTTCATCAATTGCTGTCCACCCAAGAAAACAAAACATAACTTGAGCAAGACAGACTTGCCAAGGATGCATTCAATACCACTTTTAAAATTACTAAACATGGATTAAACATAAAATCATAAAGGATACACAACTTTGCCCACAGCTCAAAAAGAAACAAGGAATTGAGAACAAAAATAGTTGAGATGCAAGTGTCTGTGTGTGTGTGTGTATGTACACAGTAAAGTTTGTGAAGACTGAAGAGCATCTAGAGTAACAAGGAAATGGCGACACTAACTCATTTGCTTCTCCCCTCTGCTCCCTATAAAATTGAAGCCAATACAACAAAATAAATAAATAGAGAATTGTATCATTTATGAAGACAAATCATTTTATGAAAAGCACATGGGTCTTTTATATTTTAAAACATAAATAAATGTAATGAAAACCAACAAAAAAGAATATAATAATAATAGTGCAGTATAATAGAATTTGAAGGTAACATTAGAAAGATGAATCCCTAAGAGTGACCAATCAAAAAAATTTTAAAAAAAAAATAATGATCATCACGTATTATATTTATCTATCTATGAAGAAGAGTAATCAATGAAAAGTGATTGTCTTAACACGGTTAAACCAAGAGTTCTAGTAGCACAATTGTTGAAAGAAAATCTTCTAGATACATGATAAAAGTTAGACATTGGCCATCAAGGTTAGTCACCTTTGTTTAATCCACAATAGTGGGCTCGCAAGTATTCAAAATAGTCCTTGTCTTCATAATCCTCCCCCAATCTGCTGACTAACTGCATTACAGTCAAATGCAAGATCAACCAACATAGGATTAGTAGAAAAAAAGACATCACCAAACCAAACATTTGCAAGCATTTGACAAAAAAGGTAGTAGGAGAAAAGCAGTCATCACCAACAAAACATATTTGCAAAGGTTTCACAGTAAGAATGTGCTTACACAAATAAAATCGAGTCAAGCCTTATAATTTGATAGTTGAGGAAAAAGGGATTTGAACCCTAGATGTCTCTATTCAAAACATCATAAGGTACAATTGAGATACAACTACAAGGATGTTGGCCAAAGCCAAGTTCAACAATTGAGCAAACATTTTAGAAGTCTAAACTGAAAGTTGAGAATGGTAATAGAAAGAGTCAAGGATGAGCTTTGAAAACAAACATAACCCAACTATATATGTTGAGCCTAGACTAGAATGATGAAAATGTTGTCACCTAACTATGACTGTACTTAAAAACTGGGCCATAGAAAGAGGAAAAACATACCTCAAGGATATTGTTATTAATTTTGTCGCACATATGAGGGTTTGGAGGTATAAACATTAGTCTAATCTCATGAAGGTCAACATAAGCTGTCCACAAGAGAAAAAACATGATGCAGCGGATGAGAGGATACCACTAATATAATATTAAACTGTAGTAAAATTTTAGAAGATACATAGCTTTTTCCCACGGTTCAAAACAAAGGAATTGAGAAAATCATAGAAAAAGTGTATTTATATAGATATGTAGATGATAAAGTGGATGGTCTGAAGAGCATAAAGAGCAACAAGGAAATGGCAAAACTTACCCAATGGCTTGCCTTCCTTTGCAGCAGCTTCAGTAGCAGCACCGGTAAGTTTTACAAATCGTAGAGGCTTCTGGTCTCCTGAGGCTATAACATCAAAATTGAAGCCAATACAACAAATATAAATAATTCCATAATTTGATTTTGGCACTGATGATTAACAAACCAATGAACCAACAACAACAATAACACTGACCCTCAGCTTCGTGAGAACGGCGATGAAGATCTTCAAGTTCATTTACCTCCACGTCTTCATTAAAAAAAAATAATAAATAAAATATAATTGATGAAAGTCAAAAAAAAAAAAGAAAAGGAATTGAAAAAAAAAAGTGTGTGTATGTATGATGAGTATGAATGAACATGCATATATGGGAAAAGTATGTAATCTGAAGAGCGTGTATAATAACAAGGGAAGAGTACCCAATGTGTCGCTGTTTCTTGCCCAAAGACCACGAAAACCATAACCAAAACCAAAACCTGAATCTGAAGAGAAGCCTCTGCTCCCTGTATGTAAATTCAACATTTTTTATATGTACGTAAATAGAGACAAACCATACCATGAAACACACGCACAACGATAATAATAATAATGATAATCAATTCATAGTACACTGAGGACAGAATTTCAATTTCATAATGAGGGTCGAGAGACCAAATATCAATAAACCAACCAAATAAATTGAAATAAAGAAACAAACCGCTGGATCTAGAACCGCGAGACATGATGATGATCTAGAGTTCAGATAATCGCTTTTTGCTTCCTTTCTTGGTTTTGAGACGCTGAGTACGAGTGTGACTGTGACGATGAACAAAACAAACTAGTATTTTATTACTTTTTTTTTTTTTAATAATGAAAACAAACATTATATATATAGCCTCTAAGTACGCGTTTACTTATAGGCTTTTCTAGTTTTTTTAGTAAAATTTAATAATTTGCATTAATTATTAAATTTAATATTCGGTACAAACGCATAACACTTATCGCATTTCTAGATTTTTTTTGTGATTAAAAAATATAGTAATCTCAAATTATAATTGATGCAAAATTATTGAATTTTACCCCAAAAAATAGTAACTTTTTAGTTTCTAAATTTTTTTTTTAAAAAAAAATTTTAACGTGGGTTTACAAAAAAAAATATATATATTTCGGTGAATTAAAAAAATAAAGAAAGATAAAAGTTTAAATGTGAAGTTTGTTTCTGAATAAGTGGGTTAGTGAGAGAGTGACTCTATTTTTTAGGCAATATTTTAGTAGGAGTTAAAGGTGTATTTTTATTTTGTTGTTCTTTAGTTTTGTCTCTACTTAAACTTAGGGAAATAAGAATATTTTGGACAAAAAGAATCCGGTCCAAACAAGAGAAGCCCCTTAAATAATCTACTAGCCTCATCCCACGCGCTTCACGCGTGAGATGAGGCTTTTTTTTTTAATGGTAGTAGCTAAAAAAAAATCTATGCTTTTTATTATATATATATATAATTTTTATTTTGAGAATATAATTTATAAGTGAATGAATAAATTTGAAAATCAATAGGAAAATGACCCTATTTTTTAGGCAATATTTTAGTGGAAGTTAGGGTTATATTTTTACCAGATTGTTCTTTAGTTTTGTCCTTACTTAAATATAAGAATGTAAGAGTATTTTAGAACAAAAACAATCCAAATTTTCCTTTAGTTATATATATATATATATATATATATATATATATATAGATTTGTTTTTGGATAAATGCGGGGTGTTTAACTTATTTTTCTATTTTTTAAAAAATAAATGTATAGTTACTTTGAAGAAGTAGGTTAATGGAAGAGTGTTCCTATTTTGTAGGCAATATTTTAGTGCAAGTTAGACATGTATTGTTACCAAACTATCTTTTAGCTCTGCCTCTACTTAAATCTAGGGGTGTAGGGGTATTTTGGAACCAAAAAAAATCTGGTCCAAACAGGTGCAGCCACTTAAATAGTAACTAGCCTCTGAGCACGCGCTCACGTGCATGCTCAGAGGCTCTTCTATTTTTTGGATAAGGGTTAATTTAGAGCATCTATTATAATTTGGGATTACTACATTTTTCAATCACAAAAAAAAACCTAGGGATGTAATGAAAAATAATTTTACCACACATAATACTCATCACACCTCTAGGTTTTTTTTTTTTGTGATTGAAAAATGTAGTAATCCCAAATTATAATAGATGCTCTAAATTAACCCTTATCCAAAAAATAGAAGAGCCTCTGAGCACACGCGTGGGCGCATGCTTAGAGGCTAGTATTCTGTAATTACTATCTATTTTTGCTAATTTTGTTTACGTAGTAATCAATGTGTTATTAATTGGAAGATGATGCTATAATTTAGTATTAACCTATAGGGGAGGAAAAAAAGATCCATTGAATAAATCTTATAAATAGTGCATATAATGAAAATGCATAATGAAATCATAACAATAAAACTACTTACAAAATGCATGTGATGACCTTTACAAAAGCTATTATGAAAAGTTGATGGATCAATGTAGAAAAGTAAAATATTTACATCAGATAAAACTGTAAAATAATTCACTACATTTGAAACATGGAATATGCGAACTTATTAATATTATGCCGGCTACGGTGGAGAAGTTGGTGGAGCAATGTTATTTGTTCCACATTCTAATTGCTTTTCAGCAGCATTTGCCATGAACCTATGATACAAAATGTGTGTGTTTGTGTTATTAATAGAGACTTTAAAACGTACACAATAATGATAAGTACAATAAACATGAAGTATAAACTTGTGAAATGAATTTGAAAATCAATAGGAGAGTAACCATATTTTTTAGGCTAAACGTGGGGTTGCTTGGTTGTTTAACTCGTTTTTCTATTAAAAAAAATGTATAGTTACTTTAAAGAAGTGGGTTAGTAGAAGAGTGTTCCTATTTTGTAGGCAATATTTTAGTGCAAGTTAGATATATCTATACTACTATTTAAGCAGCTGCACCTGTTTGGACCGTATTTTTTTTTTATTCCAAAATACCGTTACACCCCTATGTTTAAGTAGAGACAGAACTAAAGGATAGTTTGGTAAAAATACATGTCTAACTTGTACTAAAATATTGCCTACAAAATAGGAACATTCTTCCACTAATCCACTTCTTCAAAGTAACTATATATTTTTTTTTTTTTTAAATAGAAAAATAAGTTAAACACCTCACGTTTATCCAAAAACAAAATTAATGGACAATCCGGATTGTTTTTGTTCTAAAATACCCTTGCATACTTATGTTTAAGTAGAGAAAAAATTAAAGGACAATCCGATAAAAATAAAACCCTAACTTCCACTAAAACATTGCCTAAAAAATAGGATCACTTTCCTATTGATTTTCAAATTTATTTATCCACCTATAAATTATATTCTCAAAATAAAAATTATATATATAATAAAAAATATAGATTTTTTTTTTGCCACTACCACTAAAAAAAAAAAAGCCTCATCTCATGCGTGAAGCGCGTGGGATGAGGCTAGTATATTTTTACCAGACTATCCTTTAGTTTTGTCTCTACTTAAACCTAGGGGTATTTCAAGCCGAAGCTCTAATCTTGTGTGGGCTGGATCAATGTGCGTTATGCACCCAACAATTTTTCCAAAAAGTGTGTCAGTTTCCATTTAACACGCATGTATTCCATGTGGTGTGGTTTGAGAATCTCTACTCTATTTGCATGTCAAAAGAGAATGAAAGCCCTTTTAAATATACAAATGCATAAATCATCCATAAAAAAATCCCAGCAATAGGACTGCAAATACCCAAACCAATCATCCACAAAATCAAATCAACCCTCTCCTGCTTATCGGAAAAAGAAAAAAAAATAATAAAGCAATGCAAGAAATTAAATCAAATTGCTATATAGTTGGAGTCAGCAAGCCAACTGTCCAGAAAAGAAAGAAGCAAAAGAAAAAACTAAGAAAAATTAATAATAATAAAAAAAAAAACTTTCAAACCTAGAAAAAAAATGGTCCTTTGGCAGACTTGTGCAAACCCAAACCCAGAAATTACTATTGAAGCTGTCATCCAAACTTAGAAGAAGAAAAAAAAAACCACAATTGTTTGCTAAATAAACAAGAACCCACTCTCATTACACTTCTAAAAATATGTGTGTGACTTTTTTTTCTTTTTTTTTTGCCTTAGCATCATGGATTTAGGGTTCCTTTATTTATTTATTTTGATGAGTATTTGGGGTTCTTTTAGAGTACTTGGAATCTGGACAGATGATGGATTCAAAATGGGAGCTACGAGATTCCATTAGATTTAAATTTAAGACCATTTGGGACTTATATGGTACATTGGTAGGAATTAAACTTATATAGATAACTGCTTTGGAATACAAATGCAAGGCACTTGTTGCCATTTTAGTGAGAAAATTAAGATGTAATTTTTTTTTTGGAAGAAGTACAAAGTTGTGTATTTAAATTTAGAATAGCTATTTAACACTCCCTAGGCCAGCGATTTACCCCACTATGGACTCACCCATTGCGAACAATGACCTATTTGCTAAATGTAATATTTACTCAGTAAATATTATACTAAGAATGATAATAAATGTCATTATCTTCTAACAATAAACAACCTAGTTTTGATAAAACATTGTCACAATATATAAAATTTTGCAATGAATGATAATATATGCTACAATTGAAACTCTTAATCAAATGAAATACCTACAATCGTTTACAATGAAGATTTTGTTATCCATACTTCTTTCTTTATTATCATACTTTATGAGCATAACTAATACGATGTTTAACTTAAGTTTTAATATGAAAAGCCCTTTTAAACAAGAAAAATAAATTAAAAAAGAACAAGATAATGAAAGAAAATTTTTGGGACATAAAATTCAAAATACACGAAGAAATATTTTGGGACTTTAAAATTTCGTGGGGTGTATTTTATACATTGCACAATAGAATATTCTAGAAATCATAAAAATTTCATTAGGGTTTATCTAAGGGTGTAATATTAGGGGTATATGCTCCTTTATAAAATATAAAGGTGGAAAATTTTCAACTTTAAGTTAGGGAATGAATGAAACTAACCCAAACTTAAAAGGGTGAAAGTGCTTTTTTGTCTCTTTTTATTTGTGTGTAAAACTGTGTGTGTGTGTTTAAACATTAAAAAATGTGTTAAAAAAAATGTAGCTCTAGAAAATTGTGTATAAAACAATGAATTTTGGTTCAACAAAACTGACTAATCCAAATAAAATAAGTATAGCAATGCAAGGAAATTTCACGATATTTTTACAATATTTTTATTTTTAGCAATGATGGATCCTAGTCTAATATTTTATTATTTTATTTTAAAGTAATGTTATATTCATAATATTTTCACAATAAATCTTAGATGGTAAATTGTTACTGGTTCTAAACTGTGCATTTAAAAAAAAAAAAACACAAATACGCCAATTGAAGAAAATTGTGCTTGAAACAATGAATTTCGGCTTAGCAAATTTTCTAAACCAAAAAAGAAGCCTAGAAACACAACACAATATCAAACATTTTCACAGTATCTTTTATTTTCAACTGTGGTAGGTATTGGTTTGATATTTGATTTTTTTACGTTCACAATATTTTTCCAACAAATCTTAGATAATAAATTGCTACTAATTTTAAATTGGAATTGTAGGGGTATTGGGCCCAGTAATTTATGAAGGACGGCCCAACGAAGTCTTTTGGGCTAGAAACCCAAAACCGAAAACATCAAAATGATCGTGGAGTATTTAAATATCCCAAAACGTCCAAGGAGTAGATTTGTCCTCGGAATGTTAAGCCGAGGATACACAGTATACGTGGAGGACAATAGAAAGAGCGGTGGAATGTCTAAAGTAAAGCTGCTACCACCGCCCATACATTAAAAGCTCTGTAATTGATACGCTGACTGGAGAGATGGAAGGATGGGACCTGAGCATAGAGCTTGGAACTTGGTCCCTAATCCCAGCGGGTTTTAGGGAAGAATGGATGGGACAAGTATCCGAAAATCAGGATTGCAACCATAAAGTGGAAGATGATGAAGAGAAGGAGAGGAGTATAAATAGAAGAGAAGGCATACGAAGAAAAAAAGAGGCTTTTTGAGAAAGAAAAAGTGTATGATAATCAATACTTGTATCCAAACTTGAGAAATACTATTATAAATTATCCTCGGAAACAGTCCGAGGAGGAATTCTCAGTCTTACTCTTTGCAAACGATTCTTTGTTTTGTTCCATTGGGCCCAAAGCCCGTTCTTTTTGTAATTGTCTAAGCCTTCCTTGAAATCTAGATTACAAACCCATTCTCTACAAATTCATTGTGAAGAAAGGCCTTTCAAGCCCATTTCCTCCCAGTCGTGGTTTGGGAATTTGAATTGTGTCCTTACAATTGGCGCCGTCTGTGGGAATTTAGTCTTTAAGGAAGTTTAGGACATCATGGTAGGATCAGGACCACAACGCAGCGCGGAGTCCGTGGGCTCCCAGCATGAGGATCACTCCTTGCATCCTGATCACGGAGAGAACCGAGAAGGAAGTGTACATACTACACACACCATCAGAAGTGCAAGTCATTCGCAAGGAGGAAGCAGAGTTCCTTATGAAAGAAATGCCAGGGCCATGCAGAAGGAGATTGACGGCCTAAAGAGGATATTGCGCCACGAGAGGCGAAGGAGAACTCCTCCGGTCTCTGACCCCTCTTCGGAAGGATCCGAGAATGACAATTACGGGCAGAGATCCAGAACTCCCCCAGGTGAATTTTTCTCTTCCGAAGAAGACAATCTGCATGGGAGGCGTGGCAGGGACTACCCCCCTAGGGGCTTAGGAAATGACGCAATGGGCAGAGCGTTACACCAAATCTCCAGGTCACCCTTCACGCGCAGATTGGAAGAAGGGAGGTTACCTCGGTGCTTCACACAACCGGCCTTCACTCTTTACAATGGTCGGACGGATCCTGTGGAGCACGTTAGCCATTTCAACCAGAGAATGGCAGTGCATTCCAGGAATGAAACTTTGTTATGCAAGATTTTTCCTTCTAACCTGGGGCCCGTGGCCATGAGATGGTTTGACGGCTTAAGGGCAGGCTCCATTGATTCTTTCAAAGAGCTTACTAGAGCATTTGGTTCTCGCTTTATCACGTGCAGTAGAGTTCCTCGTCCATTGGATTCTTTACTATTCATGGCTATGAGGGAAGGGGAAACCCTGAAAACGTATTCGGACAGGTATTGGGAAATGTTCAACGAAATTGACGGAGACTTTGATGATGTAGCAATAAGGACCTTCAAGGTCGGCCTACCAACAGAGCATGACTTGAGGAAGTCCTTAACAAAGAAACCTGTCAGGAGCGTACCTCGACTGATGGATCGCATCGACGAGTACAAAAGGGTTGAAGAAGATCAGCAGCAGGGAAAAGGCAAGGCGAAGGTTATCCCACAAGAAAGAAGGGATTTCAGGTCGGACAGATACAACAATAGGCCTGCGCGGGATTTTTCCAGGCAGGCTGGTCACATACCCCCACAAGTGGTCAACACCGTCTTCAGGGAGCCAGTGCAGCAGCTGTTGGAGAAAATAAGGCATGAGCCTTTTTTCAAATGGCCAAATAAAATGGCAGGGGACCCTTTGAGACGCAACCAAAATCTCCATTTCCATTATCACCAGGAGAGGGGTCATACCACCGAGGATTGTCGCACTTTGTGGAATCATTTGGAACAGTTGGTTAAGGAGGGAAAGCTGAAGCAGTTCCTGTACCAACCCAATGGGCGAGGAAACCAATCAGGAGTGGCAAACCACGACGGCCCTTCGTCGAGACCTCCTCTAGGTACTATCAATGTCATTTTTGCAGCACCTGGAAGGACTGGCTCAGCTCCTTTCAGGGTAATGTCAGTAGCTCGAACATTAGCCGAAGAGTCACGGGATCAGCCGAAGAGGATTAAGGCAAGTATCTTGCCAGTCCTAAGTTTCTCTGAAGAGGACAAGATCGGGACCATCCAGCCTCATGATGATGCCTTAGTGGTAACCCTCAGAATAGGGAACTATGATGTGAAGAGGGTAATGGTTGATCAGGGCAGTGGCGCAGATATCATGTACCCTGACCTATTCAAAGGCTTGAATTTAAGGGTTGAAGATCTTATGGCATACGAATCACCCCTGATAAGCTTCGAAGGGAGAGCTGTCATTCCGAAGGGATAAATTAGACTGCCTGTGAGGTGGTAGACGTAGATTTCATCGTCGTCGATGCTTATTCTCCCTATACGGCCATTGTAGCGAGACCTTGGCTACATGCGTTAGGGGCTGTTTCCTCAACCTTGCATGTCAAAGTCAAATTTCATTCTGGGGACCAGGTGGTGGAGTTACTTGGGAGTCAATCTGTGGCACGACAGTGTGTCACGGCTGCAATTCTGCGTCGACCAGAACCAGACTCCTCGGCCTTGACTAACAAAGAAGCATAGCAATCAAAGTCTCTTGCCGTAGCCGAGGTAGATGAAGCGGTATGCGAAGAATTGGAGAAAATTCTCATACACAATGACCCTGAGAAGTTCTTCCAGGTTGGAGTTCAATTGCCACAGGAAGAGAAGACGGAGCTGATTTCATTTTTAAGGAAAAATATGGATGTATTTGCTTGGAACGCGTATGAGACCCCTGGGGTTGATCCGAGCTTCATATGTCATCATTTAAAGGTCAATCCAACTGTAGTACCGAGGAGGCAACCACCTCGGAGGTCCTCCAAAGAACATTCCGAAGCTGTGAAAGAGGAAGTGCTCAAACTCAAGAAGGCAGGTGCTATCAAAGAAGTGTTTTACCCTGAATGGTTAGCCCATACGGTGGTGGTGAGAAAGAAGAATGGGAAGTGGAGAGTTTGTGTAGACTTCACAGATTTAAACAAAGCTTGCCCGAAGGACTCATTCCCAATGCCTTGGATTGATCAATTGGTTGACGCTACTGTTGGACATCCTCGGATGAGTTTTCTTTATGCTTTCCAAGGTTATCACCAGATACCCTTAGCCGTTGAGGACCAGGAGAAGACTGCATTCGTCACTCCTACAGGAAATTATCATTATAAGGTAATGCCTTTTGGTTTGAAAAACGCAGGGGCTACCTACCAAAGGATGATGACGAGAATGTTTGAGGCACAGCTAGGAAAAACTATTGAGGTATACGTGGATGATATGGTGGTAAAGAGTAAAGAAGTTTCTGCACATCTGGAAGATCTGAGCAACACTTTTCAGAAGCTAAGAGAGTATAAATTGCGGCTCAACGCCTCTAAATGCTCTTTTGGTGTGGGATCGGGTAAGTTTCTAGGATATATGGTGACTCACCGGGGAATTGAAGTGAATCCTGCTCAGGTTAAGGCAATAAACAGCTTACACCCACCTCGGAATCCTAAAGAAGTACAAAGACTAACAGGTATGACTGCTGCTCTCAACCGATTTATATCTCGGTCCGCGGACAGGTGCAGACCTTTCTTTCAATTATTGAATAAATGGAAGGGTTTTGAATGGACCGAGGAGTGCGCGGTGGCTTTCCAACAGCTAAAAGAATATCTCTCGCGACCACCAGTTATGTCTCGACCAGAAGTTGACGAAATTCTGTTTGCATATATTGCAGTGGCTAACCATGCAGTTAGTTTGGTTCTTATCCGAGATGACAATAACATCTAGAGACCGGTTTATTATGTAAGCAAATCTCTGCATGAGGCCGAGCTGAGTTATTTGCCACTGGAGAAAGCTATCTTGGCGGTGGTACATGCTACACGTAGACTTCCCCATTACTTCCAGTCTCATACGGTTGTTGTTCTTACACAACTCCCTCTTAAATCAATTCTGCGAAGTGCAGATTATATGGGAAGAATTGCCAAATGGGGAACTGTCCTAGGAGCTTTCGATATCAAGTATATGCCTCGCACCTCTATAAAGGGACAGGTCATCGCGAACCTTGTGGCGGAATTTGCTGAGCCTTCGTTAGAAGACTATCAAGAAGGCATGGGAAAAAAGTCGATAGGCATGATTTCGTGTGAAGGGCCTCCATTATGGAAAGTCCATGTTGATGGAGCAGCAAATCAGAGGGGATCGGGTATAGGACTAGTTTTGATATCTCCAGAGGGAATTACTTTTGAGAAATCTTTGAGATTAGGGTTCTCGGCCACCAACAACGAAGCAGAGTATGAGGCCGTCCTCGCAGGGATGAACATGGTTCATAAAATGGGAGGAAAGACGGTGCAAATGTTCTCAGATTCACTGTTGGTGGTAGGCCAAGTGGAAGGGAAACTAGAAGCAAGGGATTCCAGAATGCGAGAATACCTAACCCAGGTCAGGTATATGCAGTCTAAATTTGAATCTTTTTTACTATTACATGTGTCCAGATGTCGCAATACTCATGCTGACTCATTAGCCACGCTCGCAACGTCCTCGACACAAAGTCTACCACAAATTATCCTTGTTGAAGATCTGTTGAAACCCACTGGGACGGACGGTAACTCCACTCAAATTCTTCAAATTAGGACAGGGCCTAGTTGGATGGATCAAATAGTAATGTTTCTCAGAAATGACATCCTGCCTGGAGAAAAGGCTGAAGCAGATAAAATTCGCAGGAAAGCCACTCGTTTCTGGTTATCGGAGGACCAGAAATTGTACAAACGTTCCTTTTCGGGACCATATTTGTTGTGTATACACCCCGAGGCAACGGAGCTACTTTTGGAAGAGTTACACGAAGGGATTTGTGGAAGTCACACAGGGGGAAGGTCTTTAGCTCACAGAGCCCTTACTCAGGGCTATTGGTGGCAAAATATGCAGAGAGAGGCGCAAGATTATGCAAAGAAGTGTGACCAATGTCAAAGGTTCGCTCCAAATATACATCAACCAGGGGGAGTCCTGAATCCTCTATCTAGCCCATGGCCTTTTGCTCAATTGGGCTTGGACATTGTTGGACCCTTCCCCAAAGCAACAG
The DNA here is from genome assembly GCF_040712315.1 of Castanea sativa. Classification (NCBI taxonomy): domain Eukaryota; kingdom Viridiplantae; phylum Streptophyta; class Magnoliopsida; order Fagales; family Fagaceae; genus Castanea; species Castanea sativa. The sequence goes on along the minus strand of NC_134024.1, from coordinate 36,341,903 downwards.
GAAACAGACGGTGGCTTCTCGTGGGAACAGATTATTTCACCAAGTGGGTTGAAGCCGAGCCATTATCAAATATCAGAGACGTGGAAGCAAAAAAGTTTGTATGGAAGAATATCGTTACCAGGTTCGGCATCCCTCATACTCTCATTTCAGATAATGGTTTACAATTTGATAGCAAAGCCTTTCGGAAATACTGCTGTGATCTGGGCATTACGAATAGATATTCCACTCCGCCTTACCCCCAAGGAAATAGGCAAGCCGAGGCTGTCAACAAAGTAATAGTGAGCGGACTCAAAAAGAGGTTGGGTGACGCCAAGGGGAGGTGGGTGGAAGAACTGCCACATGTCTTGTGGACGTATCAAACTACACCACGAAGATCCACAGGTGAAACACCCTTCGCCATGACTTATGGAGCCGAGGCAGTAATACCCTTAGAAACTGGGTTCCCAACCCTGAAGAAAAGCTCCTTCATTCCAGATAGCAATGATGATCTATTAATGAGAAACTTAGACTTAGTTGAGGAACGACGAGAAAACGCCATGGTTCAACTAGCTTATTATCAACATAAGCTCAAGCAGGGGTATGATTCTCATGTGAAACTTCGACCTCTTGGACCTGGTGACTTAGTACTAAGGAAAGTTTTGGGCACGACGAAGAATCCTGCGTGGGGAAAATTGGGGCCCAACTGGGAAGGACCTTATCATATCACTTCGGTCGCAGGAATAGGGGCCTACAATCTGGAAGACTTGGACGAACGTGTTGTACAACGTCCCTGGAATGTAAATAATCTACAAAGGTACTATTACTAAATAAAAGGCACTTCGGCCGTTTTTTGTTGTAAACTACATTACGTTCATTATCTTCGTTCGTCTAACTATCAAGCTGAAGCTTGGTATGCCTGGATCCTCGGACCACATACCTCGTCTAAATTGATATTCTTTACTAAGTGTTAAATAGAACCTAAGTTACGTCTGATCCTCGGATCATCTACTTTGGGAAAATTAACATTTCAATTTATTCGTCTAAGTATCAAGCTGAAGCTTGGTATGCCTGGATCCTCGGACCACATACCTCGTCTAAATTGATATTCTTTACTAAGTGTTAAATAGAACCTAAGTTACGTCTGATCCTCGGATCATCTACTTTGGGAAAATTAACATTTCAATTTGTTCGTCTAACTATCAAGCTGAAGCTTGGTATGCCTGGATCCTCGAACCACATACCTCGTCTAAATTGATATTCTTTACTAAGTGTTAAATAGAACCTAAGTTACGTCTGATCCTCGGATCATCTACTTTGGGAAAATTAACATTTCAATTTATTCGTCTAAGTATCAAGTTGAAGCTTGGTATGCCTGGATCCTCGGACCCCATACCTCGTCTAAATTGATATTCTTTACTAAGTGTTAAACAGAACCTAAGTTACGTCTGATCCTCGGATCATCTACTTTGGAAAAATTAACATTTCAATTTATTCGTCTAACTATCAAGCTGAAGCTTGGTATGCCTGAATCCTCGGACCACATACCTCGACTAAATTAATATTCTCTACCAAGTGTTAAGCAAAACCTAGGTTAGGCCTAGTCCTCGGATCATTTACTTGGGAAGAATTAACACTTCTTTTCTTTTTGTCGAAAAACATCAGATCTTTGCATGCCTAAATCAAAAGACCATATGCCTTATTTTTACATAGTTCAACTAGAGATCCAAAGTGAAGAATCAAATACTTAAAGTGCATCACTTAATACTGTTCCCGGCATAATTAAACCTTCCTGGAATATCAATTTCAATTCAAGTTATTGCTATTAACTTTGGTAAAGAACAAAAAGATGGTACTTATGGAATGATATGATCAAAACAAAGCAAAAAAGTAAGAATCATCTAAAACAACATTCGTGCTTATATTAGATTCCAAATAGTACTTTTGCAATCACACTTGGAAATTACATTTAGAGATAAAATAAAATAAAAATAAAAAGGAGAAAGGCAACAAAGCAATCATTGTTTCAGCTTGATCTTCAGAGGGCCTTTGGGGTCTTGAGGAGATGGAAACTGAACCGAGGACTCAACGGCAATTCCTTTGCCTTTGGGATCATCTATCAAGGTTATTGGATTAGCTTGATCACCCAACTCATCCTTCGAAGATTCTTGAAGGTCACTTGAGGGCTGTACATCTTCAAGCGCCTTTTCTTGTGCTGGATCAACTTGCTTAGGAGCATCTTCAGGAAGAGTTGAGTCTTCAGCCAAATCACCCCCCTTATCCTCAGATGATCCCAGGGCAGCTTCTTGGGCAGCTTCAGGAATGGTAGAAGCTCGAATTGCAGGAGGATAGTAGACACTCTCTGCTTTTCAAAGAATGGAAGAGGCATCAACCCCAACTTGGGAAAGTGCCTCATTCCACACTTGGAGGCAGTAATGCCTACATACCTCGGGAACCTGAGCCTTGAAAGTTTCGGTGACCTCCTTCACACCTATATCATAACCGTCTTGTTCAGCTTGGTCCCTTGAGATCTCGGCCTCTTCTTTTGCTTTCTCAGCCTTTTTCTTCTCCTCAAGGGCTTCCTCTTTGCCCTTGATGGCCTCCTCTTTGGCCATCTCAGACTTGTTCAGATCTTTCTTAAGATCCTCAACGAGCCTTCGTGCTGCTGAGAGGTTATCTTCGGCTTGACGAAGCATTAGGCACTGATCCTCGGCCTGTTTAGTCGTTGTTTTCAGATCAGCCTCTAAGCCCGCCTTATCACTCTCGGCCTTGGCCAATTTTGCTGTAACCTCCTGCAGTTTCTTCTTATGAAGGTCCGAGATCTTTTGGGCGGTTTCACGCCTGGACTCCTCGACCCTCAGAGACTTGTAGGAGCTGATGGCAATCTCTTCTGCCCTATGGGCAGATTGAACGGCCTACAAACAAAACATATCAAACTTAGACATATATATGTATACAAATATATATGTAATAAAAATAATAGCCAAGGTATTAGAGGAAAAAACTCACCATTGCTAGCTCCTTCTTCAAAGTCATAAAAACGGTGTGGTCCCTTTTCTTTCTAAGCTCAACCATGTCCTCGGGGAGTAACAGCGCCTGCTCCAAAGCATCTGCGACGCATGCAGCTGTCCCTTCATCGGAGTTTCTAATGGACGCGTCCACGGTGATGGCCTCGTCGTCCATGGACATGTCAGGAAGCCATATAGGGGCGCGCACGGCCACCTGTTGTTCGGTTCTTCTTTCCGACCTAGTCTGCATGGTGCGGGCCTGCTTTCCACCCTTTTCCACCTCGGGCTCCTTGGAAAGAGAGCCTTTTCCTGCCTCCACCACTTCCTTCCCTTTTGGCTGATCCCTTTTTCTTTTGAGATCAGCTATGTTGGTGCGTTGGGTTTGGGAGGATGGGGGAGGAGGAGGAAGCCTAGTTTCAGGGCCTTTGTCAGCACCCTTTTCTTGAGTCCGAGGGCGCACCTCTTTTGGAGGTTCTTGGACTCTGGGGCCCTTGTCAGCGCCCTCAAGAACATCTTTTAGGCTGGGCTTAATCTTACGCTGAATGCCCATGTTGTCAGGTTCTTGAGTAGTAGCCTTTGAGATTTGTGTAGAGGTACCGAGGATGGGAGTTGAATCTTCAGGAGAGTAGGGTTGATTAAAAACCTCAAACTCGTCCTCGGAATCTGATACCTCAACTATTTTTTCTTCTTCTTCCTTTACAGTAGAGTGGGAAGACGCGGCTTCACCAAAGGCTAATTTTGTGGAGAAAGGAACTGTGGGAATCCCAACTGGAACGAATTGTGGTGGTTGGATTGGTTGGGTGACTAAAGTACCTTGAGGAATGGTAGTCCCCTCCGGTAGCAAGAAACCCTCAACGGCAACACTAATCTGAGGAAGACGAGGATCGTGGGCTTTAATCACACACTTCGGCGCTTGAAAAGCTTTAGATATCGGAGTGTAGCCGAGGATCAGATGGGCCGCACGAAGTTGGCTGTCAGTATGCACGAAGATCTCAGCTTGTAGGATCCTATCCAACCGCCCGAAATCAACAAGATTAGGATGACGATCCGCTGCGTGTGGATCTGCAGAGTTATCCAAGTAAAAGTGGGTAAGAATAAGTAAAAAGACAAAATATAATAGTATGTAAAAGAAGCTTCACCTGGAGTCCCTTCCCTTGTCGGACAGGGGAGGCCGTCGTGCCAATTTCCTGATACGGTCAGGAAGTCATTTTTTAGGCCCTTATTTGATTCAGGCAGACATTGAATTAGCCTAACTTCGGGGTATCTAGACTTTAGGTAATATTCGTCTTTTTTGCTTAGATAATGGAGGTTATAAACCCAGTTCACGTCATGGTGAGTGAGCCCTAGGTTCATCTTCTCATTTAAGGCATCTATGGAACCTAGGATCCTAAAGACATTTGAGGCGCACTGGGTGGGAGCCAATCTAAAGGCCCTAAGATAACCCCTAGTCACAGTTCCCATGGGGATTTTCATTCCCCCTTCGATGAACGCAATCATCGGGATTACAACTTCCCCCGTTTTTCTTTTTGTATAATATTCTTCCTCGTTACAGTACCTAATGGATGCATCCGAGGAAATTTTGTACTTAACCTTAAACTGCTCTATTTTCTCGTTTGAATCCACCAGGGACGCAAATCTACCCATTTTCTTTTGAAAAAAGGGGGGGTGTGAAGAAAACTAACTACGCCGAGGATGAAAGATACAGTGAAAAAGAGAAGATGGGAAGGAAAAGAAATAAAAGAAACAAAAAGCTGATAAGGAGGGGAAAGAGTATTGAAGAACTTACTTTTAAAAAAAGAAGAAAGCACGTCACCTCGGACAGGGTACTTGATAGAAAGAGAGAGTACGGGGAGATGGAAAGTGTGGCAGGTACGTTATGAGGTTTCTGTAGTGTGAAGAATTTTGAAGAAAATTAGTATTTATATGTCAAAAGGTGTTTTGAAGCGGGCGAATTCCCGCCTCAACACAGGAATCGCTCTCGACCGTTGGATATGTGTCATATCAATGAAACGTGGGGGACATAGAAGCGCCAATAATTAATTCGGGGGCGTTTCGCATACCGAAGCATCGGGAACACGCGATGGGTAATTCAGAAGTTATTTCCGTCAGCAGTATTCCAGGATTCTGCAGGGTAAAAAGGTCTTCTAAGTCGAGATCCTATTTTCCTCCCGAGGTGAAAAAAATAAAGAATCTCGAGGGGCTATTGTAGGGGTATTGGGCCCAGTAATTTATGAAGGACGGCCTAACGAAGTCTTTTGGGCTAGAAACCCAAAACCGAAAACATCAAAATGATCGTGGAGTATTTAAATATCCCAAAACGTCCAAGGAGTAGATTTGTCCTCGGAATGTTAAGCCGAGGATACACAGTATACGTGGAGGACAATAGAAAGAGCGGTGGAATGTCTAAAGTAAAGCTGCTACCACCGCCCATACATTAAAAGCTCTGTAATTGATACGCTGACTGGAGAGATGGAAGGATGGGACCTGAGCATAGAGCTTGGAACTTGGTCCCTAATCCCAGCGGGCTTTAGGGAAGAATGGATGGGACAAGTATCCGAAAATCAGGATTGCAACCATAAAGTGGAAGATGATGAAGAGAATGAGAGGAGTATAAATAGAAGAGAAGGCATACGAAGAAAAAAAAGAGGCTTTTTGAGAAAGAAAAAGTGTATGATAATCAATACTTGTATCCAAACTTGAGAAATACTATTATAAATTATCCTCGGAAACAGTCCGAGGAGGAATTCTCAGTCTTACTCTTTGCAAACGATTCTTTGTTTTGTTCCATTGGGCCCAAAGCCCGTTCTTTTTGTAATTGTCTAAGCCTTCCTTGAAATCTAGATTACAAACCCATCCTCTACAAATTCATTGTGAAGAAAGGCCTTTCAAGCCCATTTCCTCCCAGTCGTGGTTTGGGAATTTGAATTGTGTCCTTACAGGAACCAACACTTTAAATTGTATATTAAAAACAAAAAAATAAGAAAACTACACATGAAAACTGTGCTTAAAATAATGAATTTTGACTCACTCAATTTGACTAGAATAAAAAAGAAGTCTAGGAGCACAAAAAAATATCATAACATTTCCACGATACTTTTATTTTTAGCAGTGATAGAACCTGATTTGATGTTTTATTATTTAATTCTAGAAAAATGTTACCCTTACAACATTTTCACAACAATTTTTTGATAACAAATTGTTACTGGTTTTAAATTGGTCTCATTACTGATATCATTTTTTTATCCATCAAAAATACTTTGCCACTTAGGATTTGTTTTGAAATTATTGTGAAAGTTTTTGAACTTGACATTTTATTTTATTTCGATCTATAAGGAATTGATTTATCAGCAATTGTGAAAATATTGTGAAAACAACAAGATATTATAACATTTTCACAATACATATGTTTTCAATTGTAGTTGGTCCCAATCTCATATTTTACTATTTTGTTTTAAATAATAAAGAATTAACACCTCAATAATCGTGAAAATATTGTAAAAAAATTTTGAGTCAATACAGCAATATTGTGTTGGCACATCCAAATATTTAAAAAGCCAGCTCAAGCAAAACGGTGAGTTTTGCCTCACTAAGTTGAATAAACCAACGACTATTGTAGATGGAGCCATTGGCTCTTTTTCATATAGTTAGTAGAATTCTATGACCTAAAACATTAAATTGCTTTAGTTTATTCTCCAAAAAAAAAAAAGCTTTAGTTTATGAGATGGACTTGAATACAATTTATCATAGTAATAAAATACAAATAAAGTTATTAAATGGTAAACATTAACAAAATTTTACTAAAAATATGTCTTAAAAAATTTATACAACTTTCAAATGATTTTTCACCATTTTCACAAGATTATTGGAAAATAATAAAGCATAAACAAGTGTAAAATATTTGTCTTTAGTAATCTTTCAAATAGAAATTGTCTAAAATTAAATCATTTTCAACATAAATTTATAAATTGTATATTCCCATGTAAGCATAATTCTTAAACAGGTAATAAAATTATCAAATAATAATAAATTAATCAAACAATAATAGATTAGGTGAGAGGCATTATGATAAATTGAAAAATTATACTCTAAACTAAAAATAAATAAAATAGATATGATGAAATAAACGTTAAAGGCGCTCAACGCAGTGGTTGGCGTGTCAGTATTCTTATTTTGAAAGAGGGGATCAGGTTTTATTCCTCTCATTTTTCACATCTTTTATTCACCTTCTCTCTCATTTCTCTCTCTCATACTCACTCTCTTTTATTTTATACTCGTACTATGTGTAGGCTTTAAGTCTATCACCTTCTACTCTTTCACCTTCTACTCTCTTCTCTTTCATACTCACACACTCTCTCTCTCTCTCTCATTTTTCACATCTTTTATTCACCTTCTCTCTCATTTTTTTTTTCTCTCATACTCACTCTCTTTTCTTTTGTACTCGTACTCTCTGTGTGTAAGCTTTAATCTATTACCTTCTACTCTCTTTTTTTATATACTCATACTCTCTCTGTGTAAGCTTTCTCTTATTTTTCTCTCATAGTTCAAGTCGTTTATCTTCTCTCTCAATTTGCTTTCTTAGTTGATACCCTTAGATCAAATATTACAAACACCAAAAGCTGCAACCCTCAAAACATTAGCTTCTCCTACATTCTCAACCTTAACCTAAAAAATGAAAAGATTCTCTCCTTACTCCGCCGGTGCAGTGTACAAAATACTTCATTTCCTTCAGGGATTTGAAGTATCCGTACAGACTTCTACAATGGTGAAAAGAGGGTCTATTACCATAGGAGTTAATGGAGAGGATTTAGTGGCTAGGAAAGTCACAAAAGAAGAGCTCAAATAGGGCTTTCAAGGTGGTGGTTATGAGAAGCTAGCCACCATCTCTTTGGTAATGGCATCCGTTCAATTGGTTGCCAATCTTACTGCCGTGGCTTCCTCCCTTGCTATTGATGGCCCGGAGGAGACCCTTTCATGTTTGATTCACATGGCAAAACTGCAAGATCCATCGATTAAACTGGTATTTTCTCATTTTATTTTTTCTTCTTACATTTTTTTTTCCTCAAAAAGCCTCATTTTTTAACTTTTTATTTTTACCGTGTAGGATAAGGAAGCTTCTGATTTGCTTCATGGGGTCTCCGAGCTAAAAAGGGATGTTATCCTAAGCTCTATGTTAACTCATGCCGGTGAAGTGCGCGATAATTTGAAGATGGAAGAGGAAAATGAAGAGAAATGTGGTGAAAGCAGGTGATGGAGATACAAAGAAAATGGGAGCTAGAGGTGGGGATGAGAATAAAGAAGATGGCAATGGCAATGGAAACAGTAATGGAAATGGCGGCCGTAGCTCAATTATATAGGGTATTTGGGAATCTGTAAAGGATTTTTTTTTTAAGAATACATAGGGCTTTCTGTTTTTCTTTTAACTATTCTGCTTTAAATCAATAGAAAGTTTAGATATTTTGAGTGCATGTATAGTTTTCTCCAGCTTCTATCTATGCTCTTCATTTTGTGGTAGAATGCAACTTAAAAGTGTGCAAAGATGCTCTTAAAGCTCTTGCAGCTCGGATACTTTTTAATTTTGCTAAAGTTCTTTTCCTGCTTAGATACTTTAATATGAGTTACTTTTTAATTTTGTGAAAGTTGTTTTCCTGCTTAGATACTTTAATATGAGCAAGTCTGTAATATGTTTTCCTGTAAATGTATGGTTATATTTGGATCAGTCCTGATGCTATTTTAGCAGTTCCTCAACTTTTTTTTTTTTTATAAATTTTATGAACGCAGTTCCACAACTTTAACCTTACTAAATGCTCTCATTAATCGTTCAAATTTTTAGTGCTATTAGCCTAGGTAATTACCATACTAGATTTGCCAATTGTTTTGGAAGAAGTTGAGTTGTAGTTTGAATAATTTCTTACACTATTTTAAACTAATAATAACATTGATTATCCTTTCAAAAAAAAAAAAGTGTTACAAAGTTTTCAACCTCTTTTTCAAATTTTGGGAATAAGATTTGCACATTGATTGGAAATAATAAATAGCGGAGGGTTGGAGGGGTGAAGTTATCTTTAGGAATTAAATTAGTAGTTTTTGAAGTGTCTTAAATCTTGATGATATTAATCCAAATTTCAGAATATATTATCCACTAAATAAAAAGAATATGAAAAGTGTCCACTTCTTACCCTAGCTTGTCAATTCTTTTTTGTTTCTCAAAAAAAGAAAAAAAAGAAAAAAGAAAGCTTGTATAAAAACCTGTATCTTTGAAAATTGGGGAATTATTGTATTGAATTTATATTATGGCAAAAAAAAATGTTGTTTTTTCTTTTTTGTCATTATCAACAAAATTGTTTTGAACATCATTAAGAAAAAAAAGAGTGCATATTTTTTCTAATTTTTCTTAAATAATGGTTTATTTTGAAATTGCTGATACTGCCTACATAAAAATGAATTTTTTATCAATGGAATTTGTTACGAGTATCCATCCTATGCCTATTATATCATTGTATTGTGTAGACTGTAGACTGCCCAGAAACAATAATGACACGCTGATGTAAGCATAGTGATTATTGTAGTAGTACTGGTAACTAAGTGGCTTTGGCTGCTCGCATAAGAACTTTTTTGTGTTTGCTTTTTCCTCAAGAAAATCAATCAATCAAATTTGATCATCAGTTGTCAAATAATGCCACCGGAGATAAGTTGGTTTAGTTCCATAAAATACATTTTTTTTAAAATTATCTGACTGTGTCTTTTCACTCTTTTAGATTGACAAGCTGTCACGTCAAATTTATTTATTATTAAAAGTAAAACATCCGTTTTTATATTTATCAAATTTAGGTTGTGTTTTATCATTCATATGATATCACACTGGTCAAAGTGGTTAGCGACTTTGCGTGGGTGGCATTCTAAAAAACCAAAAAGAAAAAAGACTTGCATGGGTGAGGGTCTTCAACAGTGCAATGCATTTCTAGAGATATTCTATATGGTAATGGGTTTTAAACAATAATTTTTAGTATTTAAATAATAATAACATTTTTAACACATATTTTGTATTTCTATAATACTCAAATACGTATTTTCATCACACTAAAAAATGAACAACAATACTTAAACATTACTACCAATCGGGCCCTAATAGTTTTTATTTTAAATTGTATATTTTTGTTCCTACATTTTGAGGCATATTTGATAGAAAGAAAATTTATTTTTTTGTTTTCAAACAATATAAAATTAATTTTCAAATAAAATATTTTTTTGAAAATAGTTTTCACTTTTCAAATAATATTTTTTACATTATAAGTGTTTGACTCAACATTTTTATTCTTGAAATTTATTATAAAAGAATTACAAAAATTAATGTGTAAAATATATAATTTACTTTTTTTTTGTGAGTAATAATAAGGGAATAATAGAGTTCATGTACCTCATTGTTATGATGGTTTATACTTTAGGGAAATTTCTATAAGTTAAGTTTCAAATAATTTAGTGAATTAGAGCTTTTATAAAGAAGCACCTCTCTTTTAGTCATTTAGCAGCAATTCCAATGGTTAATCTTTTAGGGAACCTTAATCTTGCTTACTAGTTAACACACCCAAATTTGCATTTGGGATGCTTTATATACTAATTTGACAAATCTTTTCCCCCCAAAAGTAGGCCTAGATAAAATAGAAAGGCCTTTTTACATTACATATTAGTAAGATCATTGCTAAGAGCCCAGTTTAGTGGCATTTCTGCGTTCCTTTACGAGGAGAACCAAGGCTCAAATCCCCTCTCTCATTACTGTAAATATCAAACAATAATACACACACACACACACACTAATGAGACCACCTACATGACAAGTAGACGATAAGCCCTTGTTTTGTTAGCATGTTAAAATTCTTTAAGCTACAATATTATTTACAATTAAGTTAGAAACAATTTTATGACAGAACGAAAGGAGGAATAAAAGAAAAATGAGAAGAAAAAAAGAAGGGGAGGGAGAGTTTGGGGGGAGGAATATGCATAAAAATGTAAAAAGAACAAGGCTTTTCATATTCAAAAATAAAAATCATAAACAACAAAAAAAGGAAGAATATGCCACAAACTGATCACTATCTTACAAAAGCCATGTTTTCCTCTGGAATGTAATTTAATCCAGTGCAATTCACACCACGAGCACCATCACATTGCAAAACCCTAGGCTTCCCTTTTCCTGTATTCAACAATAAAAAACAATTTTAATTATATCAACACTAATTATAATCAAGATTTCTCTGAACGTACCCAGCCACACCTTTCTTCCATCAAATAGACCTCCTCCAGCAAATGGATGAAAGCAAACACATTGACCAGACCTCATCCTCTGCACTTGGAAGCACTCCCACGAGTTCCATATCTAAAACTCTGTAGAGAACTGAGTCTAACAGAGAAATTTTCTAGCATAGTAAAGTAGTAGTTAAAGGAAAATTCATGAAAGGAATCTATTGAAACAAATAAAGCCAAGAAAATGTTTTTACCTCCAGAATAGTGTAATATGTAATGTTGTTTCCCCATCATTGACAATGCTTTTAAGAAGAGAACCATGATGTCGACCTTGGGCAAGTGATGTGTACTCAAATGTAGGTGAGAATTGCAAATACAACAAATGCACATGTTCAGCTCACAATAATATGAAGTTTTTTGGTTGTACCAATCCTTTGGGATCTTAGACAACAATGCAAACAGGACACTGAAGCATCAACACTTCAATCAATTAAATAAACCAAATGAACATTCACAAAGTATGTCAAATTTTAGAACTAGATTTAGAAGGCAAAGAAAGGACCACCCACGGGGACGGGGTTGGGGTTGTTTTTTCGCACAATATGCAAAATCCCACACAAATTTTGAGCATCCTCAATTAAATCCTCTCTTTATAAAATTCATTAATTTGGCTTGTAAAATTCTATGAAACAATCACTTTATATGGCAATTGCATTACTCATACTAATTAAGAGTGTTCAAAATTAAGATAAAGAAGCAAGGGGAAAAAGCAGTATACAAAAACAAACCTATGTCCACTAGCCTTTAGAATTTGTAACATAAACATTTTGACCTTATTACAAACTTTATGCCATTCCAGAAACAAAAGGGCCAAAGACTTCCCTATTATACTATATAGGTCACAGTTGTAATGAGCAATGTCTTAACCCAGAATTGGACAGTTGGACTACTTAGACTGTTGACCATTCTCTCATTGACCAGTCTTGATTTAGTTCTGGTCAAACTATATTAAACAATTTGAATCACCGATCAAACTGGTGGATTACAATTAAACTACAGAGACGTCTTGCATCCTGCAGTTCCTTTTGAAGCAATGTTAACACAAAAATGTCAATGAACATGGGGTATAAACTTAAACTAGTATAATATATGTGAACAACTCGTGCATAAAACACTGAACTGTGTCACTAGTGAAATCACTGGTACATCATTGAGGTCTCTAAATTTCCTTTTTTCCTATTATGAATACACTTTCAAATAAAATGTAAACTTTTAAGTAAAAATTAATACATTTGTTGAATAATGGACCCATTGCAATTGCCTAAATTGTTGGATTGGTGACATGCAACCTAGTTATTTTATGGATCAATGAAGAATTGTGGTTTAAAAGACTGAAATAAGAGAACTTGACACAAATTTCCAGCCAATAGGACAATGAATTCAGATGCACATTCCATTTATTTATGAAAGACAACTGACCTAGATAGAAGTCAAACCCTGAGCAGCTCTTATGGCTTGTGATACAAGCACAAAACCAAAGCTGCAAAAGTAAAATAGACAAGTTCATAAGGTGACACACCAACATAAAAATTTAACAGGAAAAACAATAACATAAGGGAAATGTTGAATGCATGACGAGTTGATGATGGGAATGAAGCTTTATGCTACCTTCTCAAGAGAATAAGTGTGAAGCTCGTATATGACTTGGTAAGCTGAGACCAAATGTTGTGTTGGGGATATTCCAGCTCCAGGATCTTGATGGATTAGAGTCTGATATCTTGGATCAGCCTCCATATGAGGAAGAGTGCATGCCACATATGCCGCTAAAAATCTCCTACAAGGCGAAAAATGGGCACTCATTTCACTTCAAATACAATTGCAGCCCAAAAAAATGTTAAATGCAACACCCTGTTTAAAATGACATCACTCCTAATAAAGAATATTACAGATCCATAAAAATGGTGGCCTTTGTCCAAAAGAAAATGCAATAGATATTTGAAAATTGAAAGCCATGCTATGGCACCCTTTTTTTTTTGGTTTGTTAAGTTACACACACACACAATGGGACTTGAACCCATGACCTCACCCATGCCACAATACTAATACTTATTACAATACTAAAGCACCGTAACAGTTGTATCTGAATATTAAAATTTCCTGCTTACCTACATAGGACGGCATGGGGTAAGGTAAGCAACATCTTTTAGCATTAAGTGGGGAAAAAGGATTTTCAACATCATGTGGCCATACCCTTAGCTTCGCAGTGTAAGGTAGCTCTGCAGTAGCTACAGCAACCAGTGAGGTGGTGATTTTTGACTGGATTCTACTGATAATGGGTTGAGTACCAACCGAATCACTTGGGGCATTAACCAAAGCAGCACCCTCCAAAGAACCAAATACAGAGAAGTGGGAGTTTGAAAAGTAATATTGCAAGCTAGATCTTCTAGAAATGCCAGGCAGGCTGATGTCGTTTTGCGTAGACAGATGAGATGCCAAGATGGAAAAATTTATATATTGAATTGATGGCTCACGACTACTGCCATCATCATTAAGAGGTAGCACTGAAGGAAGACCAGCTTGGCTTTAACCCACAAACCGTTCTTGCAAAAAAGGTAGCTCCCAACCACTTGGATCTCTCTTAGGTAAGAACTGATGGTGTCCAATCTCAGCAAGATCCAAGCTGTTTGGAATATACACAGGTACTCCACGAATCACGGTATTGACCACCAGTAGTATCTAAGTTAGTAGAGCTTCCCCGTTGGCTTCTCCCAATAGGCGATATTTAATAAGTTTCCATTGCATCCACTGTGGGGTCATTACAAGGTAAATGATTATTAGTAGCATTGTATGAGCCAGTAGGAATAGTTCAAAATGTTTCCATAGGAGAAACCTTACTATGATAATGTCGCTGCACTTCATTTGCATCCACTTGAAACTGCATTGAAGCAAAAGACTTGCATGCTAGTCGAACCATCTATGGCAAATGAAGGCACAGAGAAGAAAGGTAAGGATATGAGAGGTAGTTCAGCAGTCATTAACACATTCACGGGAATGAGCATTTGCCATAAAAACAGCTAGAGGAGGATATCACAAGTAAACCCAAAGGTGTTGAATGTTTTTTGGATAATTGACCTCAGCAGTAAACAAAAATGGAGCATCATGAGGGTGAAAATGCACTTCTCAATGCAAATGCCTTGTCTTTAATATAAAGTTTGGTTGTGAAGCTTCTCCTCTCTTTTATACTGCCATATGTATAACTAAACAGGATTTGATTTGTCAGCGATAAGCTGATAATAGATCTACAAAGTCATGACTTATGAACTTAAATATAAAAGAAAAAATTAGGATCAAAAGAAAAACCTTTAAGCATGATAGAACTACAGAAAAGTTGTACGACAAAAATCAATACCTTGTGTCCTGTGCAATAGCAAGGATATCCCATTTAGCATGGAAAGCAATGGATGCAATACGGCGATCTGTTACAAGAAAAGTAGCAGTAAGATCCACATGAGTAGTAATATAAGCTTAAAGAATATTATTAACTGAAAACTGCAGCCACTATTGCAGAAGGTAACTAAACAAGAGAGTTAGTAAAATATACAAAAATCCCGTGATCCTATACACTCTGTTGTGTTTGCATCCCATAATCGAAGCTCCCACTTGCAATTATTTCAGGATGCAAAGGATGGAACCTAACCTATAAAAGCTCCATTAGTACTTTGATATGGAGACTGAACTTTAGAGATTGTTTGTCATACACGACAAAGCAAAAGATTTGAAATTACATCCGGTTGACAATTTAGAAAAAGATTTGAAATTACACCAGGTTGACAAGTTAGAAAGCATTATTATTGAGGAAAAGACGAACAGAAAGAAGGAGAGGGAGGAGGAGGGTGTTACAAACCCATGAGCATAACTCACTCTTGAAAACCAGCTTGCAAGGAAAGTGTCCCCAAGAGGTTACCTCTAATACCAAATGTTATAAACCCATGGCTAGATCTCACCCTTGAAAACCGGCTTACAAGAGGAGGGGCAAGAGCTTATAAACATATGGTTAAGCTTATACTTAATCCATATGAGACACTAAGATTACAACTGAGGGCGACAACAATGCAAACATAAGCCAAGCCAACAACTGAAATCCTACAGTATTGTGACATGTGGAGACAGAAAATCAAAGAAAAACAATAGAAAAAGGAGGTGGCTGCTGACAAGATATAGATTTTTAGAATTAATACACATGTCAAATAGAAAGTATCCGGTTAATCAAAGAAACCATAAAATTTGAACAATTACTCAGCAGATATAAATGACCAAAATTAGTGACGAATAAAACAAGTAACAAAAAGAATTTACTTATCTTGAAAACATGCAGCCTCTTCACAAAAATGATTCACAACCCTCCTCTTTCTTCCTGAAATCCTACTTTGTTATTCAAGCAGTCACTCCTATCCCCAGAAGAAGTTACAGACTGAAATCATAGTAATTGTCAAAACAACTAACCAACCAAAGATGCATAGGTACACAAAACATTAGAAAATTTAACAAAACACATTACAAGTGGTTTGAACCATTG
Organism: Castanea sativa; assembly: GCF_040712315.1. NCBI lineage: Eukaryota > Viridiplantae > Streptophyta > Magnoliopsida > Fagales > Fagaceae > Castanea > Castanea sativa. Next base: position 36,326,108 of record NC_134024.1, on the reverse strand, counting down.
GGAAATACAATATAATACATACTCATGAGTTACTATAAAAACTATCTTCACTCGTTATTAAAAACTATTTTAATAAATTTTTATGATATTTTGTCAACTGCAAGTTACTGATTTTTCTTTGATCATTGCTTTTTGGATGATGGTCGGCAACCAACCCATGTCATGGCATTCATCATGTCATATTGCCAATGCTGGAGTTTGAATCTATTAGTTAAGGGAGCTGGTCCCATGACATGTCTAAACAAGATATGAAGTTCATGCTAAAAGTTGTGACACTTTTAACGAAGTAGAAAGATCTGATTGTGGAGATGTCTAGACTACTCATATTTCTGTTAAAATCAATTTGGTCATGGTGTACAATAAAGCATAAAATGATAAAGCCAATACTTTTAAATTTTTTGAAGTCTTCATTTTTTATAAGTAAATAACTTAATTAGATAAAGGAGATGATCAAATACATAGGAAGATTTACGACTGTATTAAAGCCACTCCTAAATTATTACAATATAAACTTCATAAGATCCAAGTAAATAAATAAAAGTTATGGGAAGAGACACTATCTAAAGCAATCATCCATTCATACCATGATCTAAAAAAGAACAACCTAATATGTCAAGGATCAGGGACGGGAGGGAGACTTGGACTAGGGGGGGCAATGGCCACCCCTATTTTTTTTATAAAAAAAATTAATATATAAATAGGCACTAATTTTAGCATTTTTGTTCTATAAAATCACACTTTGCCCCCTTAACATTATAATTGATTCTTTTAAGAGTACTATTCTAGCCACAAACTTTTCAATAACATTTTTACAAGCTATTAAAGTAGTAAAAATTTATTAGTTTACATCTAGGTCTCTTACTTATATCACATTTTTACTTACTAATAACCACTCACCACATTGATAATTTTTTTAAAAAAAAAATTGTATTTCTAGCCTTTTACTCCTTTTAAAGGACAGGTCTAAAATCTAAAGCAAATAAAGAAGTCCAAAAAAATTATTCAACAACAAAAATTACCAATAGTAAAGCTAAATTGTGTAAAGCTAAAAACAATTAAACTCAATCAACCAATTTTACTCAAATCAAACAACTTGACCATTTAAAAAATTTTAAACAAAATAATTTTGTCCAACAACAAAGTTGTCCCCCCTAACTTCAAGTCCTAGCTCCGTCTCTATCAAAGATGTTCTATGCCATCAAAATTCCTATACTTTCCTTCTTTTTTAGGGTAAGTTACATAACCCCATGATCTTACCCTCCACCTTGTTTTTACATGGTAAAGAAGTGCTATTTGAGCAAAAGCTTATTGAAACATGGTTGAAGCGCAAGTTGATTGCCACCTTTGATTTGTGCTTTGGAACTTTCTAGAACCATAGGTCCAAGTGTACAGAAGAGAACCAAGCTTCTGTGACGTTCTTGTTCTTTTTCCAGAAAGAAAAATAAGATCAACAGATCAGAACCTTTTTTTGTTTTTTCTAATATTACCTGGCGGTTATCAACTAGCACACAGCATTAATTCACCAAAAATAACCTATTTGAACCTTTTTATGAATAAGTAATGGCATGCTATTTGCCTTTTGTTCTTACAAAGAACGAAAATATTCAAAACTTTGCTAAATTACCTCTTCCATTGTTCTTTGTTACATCATTATCTTTAGATGAATCATTTGAATTTGTTTTGTCCAAAGAAGTGTTAGCTTTTATACATATAAAATCCGGAAATGATACACCGGTATGGTATTAACAACTTTGAGGAAAACACAACCACCACGTCTCCCCTGCCACCAAACAATGGAGAAAAATACTTCGAGGAAAACACAACCAACATATCTCCCCTGCAACAAACAATGGAGTAAAACATGATAAACTGACTTTCCTACTTCTGCACAAACAACACCAATTTATCATCAATATCCTCCGAAGAACCTCAAACTTTTGAGGCACCTTACCAACCCCCGTGAAACTTCACACGATCAGACCCTCTCAAGGCATCATAAAACAAACAAACCCCCAACTCTCCAAACCAAACTTCCAATAGATTTTAATTTATCTTCACCTCCAATAGGAAAACTGATAATCCAAAAATTTAAGAGAATTAGCCACAAATTCAAATTTGCAATCTGAAAGGCATTGGCAAATTGAAGGATTTCAATGGCTGAGCCACCTAGATATGAAGCAACTAAAGCATCATTGTTTGCAGCAAAAAGAAACAAGTCAGGGAACTAAAAAAGACTCACCAAACTATAATCATGCCAAACACAGCCTCAGGCCAGCATCAATAACAAACTTAACATGTTCAAAAAAATAAATCCAACCTCCTCTAAACTTCAACAAAATCACCTTAAATGACCTTCTAACCACAACAGATGTCCATCCACTCTATACTCCCCCGTACTTAACTCTACTAGTACACCTCAACATAAGAAACCTTAATCCTTTCTTGTTCAATGGAGAACACCCCCCCCCCCCTCCCCCAGCTCACCAAATGAAATTTTGATTCATCTCTCATCCTGGCTCACAAAAAATCTTTCTCAAGTTTTTCTAGTATATTAGCAACATAAATGCAGATGATAAAAGAAAGAAAAAAATGCAATTAAATTCAAATGAAGTATTCTTCGTAAGAGTGATATTCGCTCCTTTAGTTAAATAAAATCTTTTCAAACCTTCATGTCATATTTTCACTGCTACATTTCCAAACCACTCAAACATTAAAAGTTGACCACAAAGACAAACCCAAATATGTCTAGGCTATACTCAACTTACAACCCAACAATTAGGCTAAAATTCCATTGTGTCCCCACCTCTCCCCTAGGAGATTGTGGTGCTGACACCAAATTAATGTTGATCGATTCCGTTGGACCACAGTTGTTTCTAATTAGATTTTATTTTTATTTTATTTTGAGGATTCTATGGGAAAAAACAATAAAAAATATAATCGTGTTTTGTCTTAAACATCCTAATAGCCTGACTCCAAACTTATCCACCAACCCACCCACCAAAATGAACTACATCTTCCAAGAGGCAAGAGCCCCCAATCCATCTAATCTCTATCCTAGACAAAAATTTGCACCATTTAAATCTTGTGAGCCCAAATAACCCTCAAAACCCATCTTGGTTCATACCTAAACACACTCTAGAAAGAATATGTTGTCAAGAGGAGCAAGTATTCTTTAACTCAAAAACAATGACCTTAATCCTCTAATCCCAAGATGTCCAAATGGCCTAGGCGGCAAGCCTTACTAAGCGACTTTAAACCCCATCAATCGCCATGAGAATCCGAGGATGGAACTATCAAGGTGTTTGTAAAGCTTCAATAGTTAAGGCCCTTAGAGCCTTAATAAGGGCATGTAAACCAAGCTTATCTTCCTTTGTGAAGTTAATCAAGATAAAAGTGCATGTATAAAGTCAAAAAGATAAGGGTGATTTGAAAAAAGATTGGAAGTGGTTGGACATTAATATATAAGTTTTTGCTTTTAAGGAAGGAGATCTAACATGTTATGTTTTAACCAAAATGTCTGTGTACTTAGATTAAGGTTGATAGAAAAGTGGCTTATATTTTTGTGGTTAATATGAATTTTGATTTTAAATGGAGGAGGATTGTCATGTACTTTTTACAATTTTAATCCACACTTCTTGAAAGTTCAAGAGTAACTAGTTAACTAGACTTGTATCTTTGAGTAACTAGTTACTAGACTTGTATCTTTTAAGTAATGGCTAATTTTCATTTTGATTCCAAATAATTTAATTTTGTTGATTGCATTTCTAAACTATACATTTATATCAATTTTTGGTGGAGAATTATATGGTACATATTTTTGCAAGAACCATTTTTACTTAATTTCAACATTAACATATGGCGTCTTTGGTTTAGGCAAACCAATACATGATAATACAGGTATAGGTCAAGTGTATGCGAGCTCAATGAAGAAATAAAAAGGAAATAATGGGATGGTCTTTTGTCCTTAACATCCTAAAGAAGTTGGGTTTAACACAAATAGCCCAACTCCAAACTTGTCCCCACCAACCCACCCATTAAATGAACTACCTATCTCAGAGAGTTCAAAAAATTTTAATAACCCACTTACAAATTTTGTGCACCCACCCATCTCTATCCAAAAAGAAAAAGAACTCAGCCCATCTAGATCTTGTGAACCCAGATAACCCTCTAAATAACCTGACTTGGCCCATACCCAAATACATTTTGAAAAGAAGACCTAATGAAGAATGGGAAACCATCATAAGTAAAAGACCAAAAATCTGCCACTACTTAGAATAGGAGGTATTCTTTGACCTAGAAACATCAACCTTGATCCCCAGTGTAACATGCTCAAGTACCCAAAAACTAAACAACAAAGGACACATGAAGAAGGAAGTAGAAAGAAGGCTAATGTGTCTATTAAGGGAAAGACAAGTTAGCATAGAGTTGATACAAAATCAATCCACATGTACAAACTCTTTTGACATACGAGTTCATGAAGAGAATCTCTCAAAAGTATTTGTCACTCTATTCCAAGATGTCCAAATGATTAAGGAGACGGGACTTATTAAGCCCCACGCATTGTTACAAGAATCCTAAGATGGAACTGTCAAGGCATTTGTAACGCCTTAGTAGGTAGGACTCTAAGAGTCTCAAGGCCTTAATAAGAACATGAAAAACAAAGTTAATTTCCATTTTTGAAACTATAGCATGAGAAAAGTGTATGGATAAAGTGAAAAAAAAAATAATAAAAAGAGGTGAAATTTTAAAGGGATATGTGCAGTAAGTTCAAAAGGGAAACTCTGGTAGGTTATGCTTGTTTTACTATAATTAATCAAAGGCAAAGTTTTTGAAATTTAATAAAGATATGATTTTAGTGAGATTAGGAGTGGAGCAGTCTGATTGGGATTCGTAAAGTTTTAGGGCCTCTTTATACATCTATAAGAAGAAATGCATGGTAAAATTTGGGTGTTTTGCTTATGTCTTTCAGCTGGACTTTAGCTGTGTTCAGGGATGAGAAAGGGGGGAGAAAGGCTGGGGGCTTGTGAAAGACCATGCCCCCGAGCCCTTGGTAGAAAATTCCTTGCTAGTTTCTTAGACATTTCTCTTCCTGTAGTGCCCACTGCCTGGCCATTGTCTTTCTTCATGTGTCCTCCTTGTGCCCGGCCCAAGGTTCTCTTTCATGCTTTTCTAGTCTTTGGGCTTGGGGGCCTATGATGTCCAACCCATTCCCCTCCAAAGTCTAAACTCAACTGGAACTCATCTTCTATTTTACATCACATTTGGCAAGCACTATATTTTGAATCAATATGTCTGTAAATATTTGTAATGTTTATTTATGTAATGAACGCACAATGCAACGAAATAAAAATAACAAAATTTATTTATAAATAAATAAAAAAACTCTATATCATGCCTACTTGTGTGCTCCTTTACCACTCAAATATATATATAGTTTAAGTGGAGTTGTGGTATATGTTTATGTTAGAACCCATTTTCCTCTTTTGTGTGTGTGTTTGTTTCTAAAAAAACAAAAAGTTAAAGGCCCATGCGTTGCACGGGTTTATCATAAACTTATAAGATATATTTTTTTTTTATTTGATAAACAATAATGAAATAAATAAGTATTGTAAATTTCAAAAGGAATAAATGGTATTGACATAATAATTATCAAATATAAAATGATAACACCTAAATAAAAAAATTAATTATTTTGTAACATACCAATTGTGCTCTAATGAGAATTTTGTATCTTTAGGAGATTGTTCTAACGACCGGATCAAAATTAGAGTTTCTAGGGCCCACCTAGGGTCAACTCCGGGTCAAACTTGGTCAAAGTTACTAAAAGTCTCCAAGAAGCTCAGGTTTGATGTAAGATCATGAAAAGTGTTGTTCGTAAGTCAACTCTGAATTTGTTCTGGTATTTGTTCTGAATTTTCCACTTTTTGCAATACTATATGTATAATCGTAATGCAATTGTTTAATTGTTATTGCAATACTTTTCTCTCATCGTAATGCAATTGTTTTATAGTGATAATTCTGAAACGGTACACCAGTATCAACTGGTATTGAAATATTTCATACCTATGATCAAACCGAAACAGCACTGGTACGGTATTAACCTTCTTGCTTGCACGTGCCACCCAAATGGTGCAGCCTTTGTTTGTTTTGTTTTGGGAGTAATGGTGGTGGGGTTTGGGTTTTTTCAATAGACTACGTAAACTTTTGTTTGGAACGATCCCTCCTCATCTTGGGAATCTTTCTAACTTGCTTTATCTTGATCTCTCCTTTAATTTTCTTGATGGAACGATCCCTCCTCATCTTGGGAATCTTTCTAACTTGCTTTATCTTGATCTCTCTTGGAGTTTTCTAACAGCTTCAAAGTTAAATTGGCTCTCCGGTCTCTCTTCCCTAAAATACCTCGATTTGGATTACGTGAACCTTTCCGAAGCAACTACTGATTGGCTTCAAACTGTTAATTTGCTCCCTTCTCTGTTGGAGTTGCACTTGTCCTGGTGTCAACTTCATTATCTCCCTCAAATTTTTCCCTCTGTCAACTTTACGTCACTTCAGTACTTGATCTCTCTTTTAATGACTTCAACTCTTCTTCAATTCCTCAATGGGTGTTCAATTTCACTTCCCTCACAAAACTCCAACTTCACAATTGTAATCTCAAAGGCTCCATCCCTAAGATTGCAAAGGGGAACATTTGCAATTTGCGGACTTTAGATTTATCATATAATTATTACTTAAGTGGCGAAATAACAGAATTTTTCCAGGCCTTATCGGAATGCAGTAACAGTAGCTACAATTTTTTTTGTAATTTAAGGCTATAATCTTATTCAATAAAATAAATATCACTACATATTTTGAAAATATAACTATTGAATTATATGTTCTTTACGCTCTTAATACGCATGTCAAATTATCAGATATTATTTACTATATAATCTATAAACTTATATTTTATGCATAATTTTAAACTACAAAAAAAAAAAAAAAGTTTCAATTTAAACAATTATTTGATAATATAACTATCGATATTTAATTTTTTAAAAGTTTTGCAAGCATGGAGAATATAAGAAGAAGGTGTTATCTAATAGTAGATTTGTCAAAATTCACATTCAATACACTACAACAAAAGTGGACTATGGTGACAAAACCTTTCGTCACAATATGTTCTTATTCCGTCACCAATATAAAAATGATAGGTGACGAAATTTTTTCGTCACCAATAAAAAATGATAAGTAATGAAAGTTTTTGTCACCTAATATTTTTGTCACTAAACCTTATTTCAGCGACTGAATATTTCGTCACCAAATGTTTTTTTTTTTCCCAATTTCAATAGATTAGGTGACAAAGTTTTGCGTCACCGATTTTATTTATTTTTTTAAAGTTCAATAGATCAGGTGACAAATTATTTCGTCGTCAATTTCTGCTTATAGTCAATTATGGCGACAAAAATTATCGTCACCAATTTTATTTTTCTATTAATATTCTTTACATTTACTTGCCATTACATTAACCTATTCATTTCTAACCAAATCCATTAAAAAAAATCCATTCATTTCTAACCAAATCCATTAAAAATAAAAAAAATAAAAAAAAACATCCATACAATCTAAAAATGCAATAAAGATGTTCGCAAAGTAATTACAACCATTTATATACAAATGATGTCTAAGTTTCCAAACTTTACAAAAAATATTTGAGTTCAAGTAGTCCCACAAAAGCTATCATTTTGCCACCAATCCTATATCTGCACAAGTATAAAGGAAAATACATCAATAACAAACTTGATTGCAAACCTAAATCCCTGATAAGATGTACTACAACAAAAAAAATATTATTATTAGTAAGACAATTCAAAAAATGTCCATAAAATACCAAATAACAAACTAGACAAAATAATCATAATGCAATATCATATGAAGCCAAACTATCAAAGAAAGAAAACCCACAACATTCTCATCAAATAAAAACCAAACCCACATTACAAACCGTGGAGAAATCATAAATAATAATAAAAAGCAGAAAAATCCCAATTAAAACAAAACAAATAAAGTGAAATCCAAAAAAAAAAATCCAGTTACCATCATAAACACAAACCCAACCACCACAACGAATAAAAAATTCAGCCAACACTATTAAAAAAAAACTAATCATCACCATTAAACAAAAACCACAGCCACCACCATAAACAAAAGCCACAGCCACCACCACCATTAAACAAAAAACCCATCCACCACCATTAACACAAAAACCCAGCCACTACCACAAACAAAAAACCCAGCCATCACAATAAACAAAAAACTCAACCACCATCATAAACTTAGGTTTTTAGACATTTATTTTAAGATTTATTTAATTTTAGAAATCATTCGTTTATGAACTAATTGGTTTTCTTAAACTAACAGATTATTCTTTTAAGGGTAACCCTTCATTTCTCTGTTAGAAAATGGAAAATTTCAATAGCTATAGTCATGTATTATTCTTTTAAGGGTACCCCATATTTTTCTTATATATATATATATATATATATATATTTTTTTTTTTTTTTTTTTTCTATTGCATAGTACATATAATTTTGTTTCAATAATTTGTAAGTACCGAATCTTCTAATTCTTTAGTTTAATCTGAAATTTTGGGTTCATATTTTGCATTATCCGAAATTGACTGGCATATTTCAATGGCAGCTTTCTCTTATATTTCTTTTTTGTGCGTAGTCAAATATCTTTTCTAGTGTTTCAATAATTCTAGGCTCATAATCTTCTAATTCTTTATTATTTTTTGACATTTTGAAAGTTTTAACTTCTGAATTTTTGCATTAGTTTTAGCAATATCTGAACATGTTTGGTAGATTTCAACAGCTATACCATGAGTTATTCTTTTGATGGTAACTAATTTTTCTATTATATTTCTCGATTGTGTAGCTATATATATATATTGTTTTGTTTTAACAATTCCTAGGCAATGAAACTTATGATTCTCTATTATTTCAAGCAATTCATCAAATTGTAACACAAATTCAAATCAAATAGGAGCAATTCATATATGCATTGGTATAGTTTTACAATCAATTTAATATTTCGTAAAATTATTTTAGTTTACCACACAAACAAGTAGGTTCCCGTGTACCAGTTAGAGACTAGTTATTAACTACGTGCAAACTACCAAAACTCCCAAAAAGTCTACTCTAGATGGGTGACAAATAGCAACCTAATACTTTGATCACAACTATAATACTAATCTGCATCAACTACATTCCACTTTCAAGGATTAATGTCTTATCACAGCAATTATATAGTGATTTCGTCTTCTTCTTCTTTTTTTCAAATGAAGTCTCTTTGCTTCTCTCTCCCCACAAAACAAAAGGCATCACAAGAAATACTAGATATGGAAGACTAAAATGGATCACTCCCATAAAGTTAAAAAAGTGAAAAAAAAAAAAAAAAAACTTTAAAAATTTATTAGGGATTACAAATAATTACTTTAAACTTTTAAGTAATTTTGCACTAACCTTGATTGTGTGAACCTTTTTATTTATTTAAACTAGGTATATATGTAATTGTGAAACTTTGCTAGTAATTTTGTGAAAGTTATTTATGTATGAAGGTTCATGTGCCATCTCATGATACCAAGTTTGCATGTATGCTAGAAGAGGAATGATCAACTATAGTCTAGAAATACCGTACATTTAGTTTGCTTGTTGGCTATGGCAAAGCACTAGCACAAGGGTGATATCGGGGCTAGTAGGGAAAGACAAAAAATGTATGCCTTTGACTAACACAAAGTCTCTTTCTATGGGCCGGGTTCAGCACTTCAACCTACACAACAACGTAAGCTTGCAGCTGCTGTAGGGTTTGATGCGCAACAGTACATTTTGTTTGTTAAACAATAGAAACAAAGTTAGAGAAATTCTTTCTATTTTTGTTACTAGCACTCTTGATTTAGTAGTTTTGAGACAATCGGTTTTAACTATAATGTACTTAACAATTTGGAAGTTACTTGCAGTGAGTGAAAGCGTCTTTTAATGGAAGATTTCTTTTGGCTCTCTCTCTTAATTATAATCTAAACTTAAAATAAATAAAATATAGAATTCAAGAAAGTCTCATCAATTGTGGTTAGCGTGTCGGTATTCTCTTTTTGAAACTAGGTTCTATTCACATGGCTTTCAAAAAAAAAACTTATTAAACATAGGCTGAAATTGAGCACACCTTCTCTCTCATTTTTCTCTCTATCAAGCCCTTCCTAAAACATCTTCTCTCTCATTTTGCTCTCTCACTTCAAGCCCAAAACATCATCTTTGTTTCTGTTTTTTTGCTCTCCACAAAATATGTCAATGAAAACGTTCTGAATCCTTTGACTGCTCAACAAAGCAGTGGTCGAAGAAATGCCCTTTTTACGTCAAAATATTGTCACCGTTTTTGTGCACACGGAAGATTTGTTGAAACATAACCTAACCGCAAACGATCTGAAAATCTTTTTTTCAAAAAAAGTTGACGGAGGCAAATTTGCTAAAAAATCAACTCTTGCCATGACCACCTTGGAAGACACAGTGAAAGTGTCTTAAGGGGTGGAATCTTTACTTGCGGTACGTCTAACCACAACAGGCATGAAGTTATGGGAAATCATCAAACTTCAGAGTCCTAGCATTTTACTGGTAAGTCTTCTAGTTAGTTAGTTTTTTTTTTTTTTTTTTTTTGCATTTTTAATAAATTTTAAGCTTAATCTAATCTAATGCTTTCTTATTTTTCAATTTTAGGAACCAAAAATGATGGATAAGCTGGGACAGAGAAAAATGAACCGAGACCAAGCTTTGTCCACCACCTACTCGACGATATTGAAGATCCCTAAGAAGGTGGTTGGCCGCCAACCGCCTGGGTCGATTGGAGCAGCCACAAAGGGTGTGGAAAAAAAAAATGGGGGAAGCAACTCCGAGGAAGATGAGAAAGAACATACCTATGAGTCGCCAACTTTTGACGACTACTAATAAGGTAACTTCTTAGAAATACTTCCTTTATAGCAAAAGTTATTTAGGGTTTTTGGTTTTTTATTTTTTGGTTTTTGGTGTCTCCTATCTTGGATGATTGCTTCTGTTTTTTAGGATGAACTCAATAGGATGTAACTAATCAAACTTTGCTATGAGATTTCTATTCTTGTTTAGTTTTAATATATATTCCTCACATTTATGTGTGTTTGTTTCTCAAAAAAGAAAAGAAAAAAGGAAGTAAATTCAAAACCAAGACTCTAAATGATGGCTTTGGCATGTGATAGGCTTGGGCGTCCTAGGAGAAAATAATGACCATATTATAAGACAAGGTCTAGAGAGAGCTCCTATGCTGTCATCTTCTTGACATAGTCACATAGATTCAACAATCACATTTGCAATGTGATTGACTTTCAACTTTTCTCATAACAATTTCTTATAACTCAAATTAGACACACCCAATAGGTCTAATGCCCAAGACCCTACCGTTCATTCCATAACTTTAAGAAGAGGATGATTTGAGCTAGACGTCATAGGCACAACTAATCACCGAAACATTTGACAAATAAACGAGATATGAAAAATTATGGAAAAAATAAAGGCATAAGGCACATAGGATATCTAAGAATTCAAGATTTCATTGCAAGCACAAGTGTCCCCCTCACCATAGGGAAATATTTTCATCAAGAGGAGATGAACACAAGGCAAAACCAAACAATCCTAAGGACAAACAAACATACACACAAAATTTTAAGAATATGAATCTCCAAGAGAAAACCCAAATAAAAAAAAATGTAAGTAAAAAAGAAAGAAAAATTGAACATTCTCCCTAATGGTGGTAGTCATTAGTGTACACATTCTTCAGTATTTCTTTAATAGAGCATAAAAAAAAATTTAAAACCCAAGCACACCAACCCAAATTACATAAGATTTGTACCAAATACAAATATAAAGCTAGAAGTATCAATTTGAAACAACCGGTACGTATAATTCTTTGATCTCATGTATAATACTAACATGCATCAACTATGAACTACTTCCAAGGGTTGATGTCTTATCATAGCTATTATATAGTGACTTTGTCTTTCTCTCTCTCCTTCTCTTTTTTTTTTTTTTTTTCAAATGAATTCTCTTTGCTTCTCTCCACAAAATAAAGGCATTACAATAATTACTAGATATGGAAGACTAAAATTGATCACCCCCATAATTTATTTATATTTTAAAAAAACACTTTAAATACCTTAGGGATTACAAATAATTACTTTAAACTCTAAGTAATTTTGTATTAACCTTGATTGTGTGAACTTTTGTATTTAAACTAGGTATAAACAATTGTAAAACTTTGCTAGTAATTAGTTTTGTGAAAGTTATTTATGTATGAAGTGGCATGTGACATCTCATATGATACCAAGTTTGCATGCATGATAGAAGAGAAATAGTCAATATAAATAGATATTGTACACATTTTGTATATATGCGTATTGCTGAGCACTAGCACAGCACAAGGGTGATTTCGGGGACAGCTAGCAAGCTTGGGCATCCTTCAGTATTTCTTTAATAGAGCAGAGAAAAAAGAAAAAAAAAACCAAGCACACCAACCCAAATTACATAAGATTTGTACCAAATACAAATATAAAGCTAGAAGTATCAATTTGAAACAACTGGTACATATAATGCTTTGATCTCAAGTATAATACTAACATGCATCAACTACGAACTACTTACAAGGATTGATGTCTTATCACAGCTATTATACAGTGACTTTGTCTATCTCTCTCTCTTTCTCTTTCTTTTTTTTTTCCTAAATGAATTCACTTTGCTTCTCTCCACAAAATAAAGGCATTACAATAATTACTAGATATGGAAGACTAAAATAGATCACCCCCATAAATTTTTTTTAAAAAAAAAAACACTTTAAATTCATTAGGGATGACAACTAATTACTTTAAACTCTAAGTAATTTTGTATTAACCTTGATTGTGTGAAATTATGTATTTAAACTAAGTATAAACAATTGTGAAACTTTGCTAGTAATTAGTTTTGTGAAAGTTATTTATGTATGAAGTGGCATGTGACATCTCATATGATACCAAGTTTGCATGCATGCTAGAAGAGGAAAGGTCAATATAAATAAATACCGTACACAGTTTGTATATATGCTTATTGCTGAGCACTAGCACAACACAAGGGTGTTTTAGGGGACAGCTAGCAAGCTTGCGGTTAAAACAAAAGAGTATAGATCTGTGCCTCTGGCTCTGAGCCTCTGAGACTCTCTGTGTCTCTAGCCCAACTGTCCGTTTTGTTTTGTGTGCTAAAGAATGAAAACAAAATTGGTAGGTGGTAGCAATTCTAGCTGATCTTGTTGCACAATTTGACGTAGTACTCCACCCTAGCTCATTCAATGCTGATTCTTTTTTTCTTTTGCTTTTTTCATCTTTTTTAATTTTGGCTCTCTTCATTCTCTATTAATTTTAGCATTGGGTTTTAAGACTTCTAACAACTTGATGGGTATAGATACAGACTATATATAGTCGAAGAACCTCATTTAACACCAACCTCATCTGCATTATAATTACATTTGTAAGATTCCGATGTGGTGCATTAAAAAATCAAACTATATAAAAAAATACTATAGAAGGTTGCTAACTTTGTCACCATGGAAAGAACTTCACTATGCATTTATGTTCTCTCTAATTTAAATTTTCAATAAATTTAAGGAGCTTTTCTTAATCTTAAGTATTGTACTTTGACTTCTTAATTTAAATTCAAATACACGCGCGCGCGCGCGCGCACACACACACACATATATATAAACGAAATTATCTTCCAAAGGATACTAAAATTGACTAATGTAACTCAATGACTAATATATTACAATAACATAATTAAATTTAATTAGAGAATTTTAGACATCTTACTTAAGGGACTATGTTTAAGTTTTTTTTTAAGAAGATTATGTTTAAGTTATCTCAAACAAATTTTATACTTTACTCTTTCGAAATATATAATAAAAAGGAAATAACATAAAATTCTTGGTTGTTGTATCTGGACTAGAGCTGGCATATAGTAGAATTTTATGGACATTCACGGTATTAGGGTAGGGTGAATGGGTGATGCCAAATGCAAAGTTAGGGCATGAGGGAATGAGAGAAGTATCCTTAAAAAAAGACTGGTTTCTATGCACAAGGGCCACCACTAACACCGCCACTAGCACAAAATAAACAATGCCCTTGAGGACACGGTACCTATCAAAATATATGCATGTTTTAGAGTAGGGGGACATAAAACTGCCGCAATAGACATGTTTTAGAGGCAGTAACTACAATATAGTGACGCTCCAAAATCCCGCCGCAATAAATATTTCATTTTGCGCATTTTCTATGGTGGCGGTATAGAGAACCGCCGTAATATGTAAGTTATAGCGGCGGTGAGATGACCACCGCAATATGTACTCCTTTTTGCGGCGGGTTGGACCACCGCAATAAACCTTTAAATTTCCTAGCCCCAAAATTTCTCTCTATTTTTTTCGACTTCCCATCTAAAGATCAAATGGTAAATTACACCTGATTGACATGAAAATTGGCATACATGTTAAGAACATATAGAACATGTGATCCAACGGTTGAATCTTCAAAATATGAATTCAATAATAAGTTATTGGTTGGTGTAACATTTTTTAGAGTTAAATCAAGTGTAACTTGAATCCAACCCTACATTTCTTAATTCAATGTGAATTTTGACAAATCTACCGTTAGATTACATTATCTTCATATATTTGTCATGATTACAAAATTTCAAGATAATCAAAGATTAATAGCCCCGTCATCAATCAATTGTTTAAATTCAAGTTTTTGTAATTTAAAATAAGGCATAAAAGATGAATTTAAGGATCATAAGGTAAATTACACCCGATTGGCATGAAAATTAGCATGAATTTTAAGAACATATAGAAAATATAATCCAACGGTTGGATTTTCAAAATATGAATTCAATAATAAGTTATTGGTTGGTGTAACATTTTTTAGAGTTAAATCAAGTCTAATTTGAACCCAACCCTATATTTCTTAATTCAATGTGAATTTTGACAAATCTACCTTTAGATTATATTATCTTCATATGTTGTTCATGCTTACAAAATTTCAAGGTGATCAAACCTTAATAGTCATATTATCAATCAATTGTTTAAATTCAAGTTTTTGTAATTTAAAATAATTCATAAAAGATGAGTTAAACATCAAATTGTAAATTACACCCGATTGGCATGAAAATTGGCACGCACATTAGGAAAATATAGAACATGTAATCCAACGGTTGGATTTTCAAAATATGAATCTAATAATAAGTTATTGGTTGGTGTAACATTTTTTAGAGTCAAATCAAGTGTAATTCGAACCCAACCCTATATTTCTTAATTCAATGTGAATTTTGACAAATCTACTGTTATATTACATTATCTTCATATATTGCTCTTGCTTACAAAATTTCAAGGTAATCAAAAATTGATAATCATGTCATCAATCAATTGTTTAAATTCAAGTTTTTGTAGTTTAAAATAAGGCATAAAAGATGAGTTTAAAGATCAAATAGTAAATTATACTCGATTGGCATGAAAATAGGAATGCATGTTAAGAACATATAGAAAATTTAGTTCAACGGTTCAATTTTCAAAATATGAATTCAACAATAAGTTATTAGTTGGCGTAACATTTTTTAGAGTTAAATTAAGTGTAACTTGAACATAACCCTATATTTCTTAATTCAATGTGAATTTTGAAAAATCTACCGTTAGATTACATTATCTTCATATATTGTTCATGCAAAATTTCAAGGTGATCGAAGATTAATAGCCATGTCATCAATCAGTTATTCAAATTCAAGTTTTTGTAGTTTAAAATAAGGCATAAAAGATGAGTTTAAAGATCAAATGGTAAATTATACCCGATTGGCATGAAAATAGGCATGCATCTTAAGAACACATAGAAAATGTAATCTAACTGTTGGATTTTCAAAATATGAATTCAATAATAAGTGATTGGTTGGTGTAACACCTTTTAGAGTTAAATCAAGTGTAATTCGAACCCAATCCTATATTTCTTAATTTAATGTGAATTTTGACAAATCTACCGTTAAATTACATTATATTCATATATTGATTATGGTTACAAAATTTCAAGGTGATCAAAGCTTAATAGTCATATCATCAATCAATTGTTTAAATTATAGTTTTTGTAATTTAAAATAATTCATAAAAGATGAGTTAAACATCAAATTGTAAATTACACTCGATTGGCATGAAAATTGGCATGCACATTAGGAGCATATAGAACATGTAATCCAACGGTTGGATTTTCAAAATATGAATCCAATAATAAGTTATTGGTTGGTGTAACATTTTTTAGAGATAAATCAAGTATAATTTGAACCCAACCCTATATTTCTTAATTCAATGTGAATTTTGACAAATCTACTGTTATATTACATTATCTTCATATATTGCTCTTGCTTACAAAATTTCAAGGTGATCAAAGATTGATAGTCATGTCATCAATCAATTGTTTAAATTCAAATTTTTGTAATTTAAAATAAAGCATAAAAGATGAGTTTTGAGATCAAATGGTAAATTACACCAGATTGGCATGAAAATTGGCATGCACATTAAGAGCATATAAAACATGTAATACAATGGTTGGATTTTCAAAATATGAATCCAATAACAAGTTATTGGTTGGTGTAACATATTTTAGAGTTAAATCAAGTGCCATTTGAACCCAACCCTATATTTCTCAATTCAATGTGAATTTTGACAAATGTACCGTCAGATTACATTATTTTCACATATTATTCTTGCTTAAAATATTTCAAGGTGATCAAAGATTAATAGTCATGTCATCAATCAATTGTTTAAATTCAAGTTTTTGTAGTTTAAAATAAGGCATAAAAGATGAGTTTATACATCATAAGGTAAATTACACCCAATTGGCATGAAAATAGGTATGCATGTTAAGAATATTTAGAAAATATAGTTCAACGGTTGGATTTTTAAAATATGAATTCAATAATAAGTTATTGGTTGGTGTAACATTTTTTAGAGTTAAATTAAGTGTAACTTGAACAAAAACCTATATTTTTTAATTCAATGTAAAGTTTGACAAATGTACCGTTGGATTACATTATCTTCATATATTGTTCACACTTACAAAATTTCAAGGTGATCGAAGATTAATAGCCATGTCATCAATGAATTTTTTAAATTCAAGTTTTTGTAGTTTAAAATATGGCATAAAAGATGAGTTTATAGATCAAATGGTACATTACACCCGATTGGCATGAAAATAGGCACGCATGTTAAGACCATATAGAAAATGTAATCCAACTGTTTGAATTTTAAAATATGAATTCAATAATAAGTTATTGGTTAGTGTAACATTTTTTAGAGTTAAATCAAGTGTAACTTGAACCCAATCTTATATTTCTTAATTTAATATGAATTTTGATAAATCTACCGTTAGATTATATTATCTTCATATATTGTTCATGCTTACAAAATTTCAAGGTGATCAAAGATTAATAGTCATGTCATCAATCAATTATTTGAATTCAAATTTTTGTAGTTTAAAATAATGCATAAAAGATGAATTTAGAGATCATATGGTAAATTACACCCAATTGGCATGAAAATAGGCATGCATATTAAGAACATATATAAAATTTAATTCAATGGTTGGATTTTCAAAATATGAATTCAACAAAAAGTTTTTGGTCAGTGTAACATTTTTTAGAGTTAAATTAAATGTAACTTGAACAAAACCTATATTTCTTAATTCAATGTGAATTTTGACAAATTTAACGTTAAATTACATTATCTTCATATATTGTTCATGCTTACAAAATTTCAAGGTGATCGAAGATTAATAGCTATATCATCAATCAATTATTTAATTTCAAGTTTTTGTAAATTAAAATAAGGCATAAAAGATGAATTTAAAGATCATAAGGTAAATTACACCCGATTGGCATGAAAATTGGCATGAATTTTATGAATTTTAAGAACATATAGAAAATATAATCCAAAGGTTGGATTTTCAAAATATGAATTCAATCATATGTTATTGATTGGTGTAACATTTTTTAGAGTTAAATCAAGTGTAACTTGAATCCAACCTTATATTTCTTAATTCAATGTGAATTTTGACAAATCTACCGTTATATTACATTATCTTCATATATTATTCATGCTTACAAAATTTCAAGGTAATCAAAGATTAATAGTCATGTTATCAATCAGTTGTTTAAATTCAAGTTTTTGTAGTTTAAAATAAGGCATAAAAGATGAGTTTAAAGATCAAATGGTAAATTACATCCGATTGGCATGAAAATAGGTGTGCATGTTAAACACATATAGAAAATGTAATCCAACTGTTGGATTTTCAAAATATGAATTCAATAATAAGTTAATGGTTGGTGTAACATTTTTTATAGTTAAATCAAGTGTAATTTGAACCCAACCCTATATTTCTTAATTCAATGTGAATTTTGACAAATCTACCGTTAGATTACATTATCTTCATATATTGCTCTTGCTTACAAAATTTCAAGGTGATCAAAGATTAATAGTCATGTCATCAATCAATTGTGTAAATTCAAGTTTTTGTAGTTTAAAATAAAGTATAAAAGATGAGTTTAAAGATCACACCGTAAATTACACCCGATTGGCATGAAAATAGGCATGCATGTTGAGAACATATAGAAAATTTTATTCAACGGTTAGATTTTCAAAATATGAATTCAATAAAAAGTTATTGGTTAGTGTAACATTTTTTAGAGTTAAATTAAGTGTAACTTGAACATAACCATATATTTCTTAATTCAATGTGAATTTTGACAGATCTACCCTTATATTACATTATCTTCATATATTGCTCTTGCTTACAAAATTTCACAGTGATCAAAGATTAATAGTCATGTCATCAATCAATTATTTAAATTCAAATTTTTGTAGTTTAAAATAAATTATAAAAGATGAGTTTAAAGATCATCCGGTAAATTACACCCGATTGGCATGAAAATAGGCATGCATTTTGAGAACATATAGAAAATTTAATTCAACGGTTGGATTTTTAAAATATGAATTCAATAAAAAGTTATTGGTTGGTGTAACATTTTTTAGAGTTAAATTAATTGTAACTTGAACATAACCCTATATTTCTTAATTCAATGTGGATTTTGACATATTTACCGTTAAATTATATTATCTTCATATATTGTTCATACTTACAAAATTTCAAGGTGATCAAAAATTAATATCCATGTCATCAATCAATTGTTTAAATTCATGTTTTTTTAATTTAAAATAAGGCATAAAAGATGAATTTAAAGATCATAAGTTACATTACACCCGATTGGCATGAAAATTGGCATGAATTTTAAGAACATATAGAAAATATAATCTAACGGTTGGATTTTCAAAATATGAATTCAATAATAAGTTATTGGTTGGTGTAACATTTTTTAGAGTTAAATCAAGTGTAACTTGAATCGAACCCTATATTTCTTAATTAAATATGAATTTTGACAAATCTACCGTTAGATTATATTATCTTCATATATTGTTCATGTTTACAAAATTTCATGGTAATCGAAGATTAGTAGCCATGTCATCAATCAATTGTTTAAATTCAAGTTTTTGTAGTTTAAAATAAGGCATAAAAGACGAGTTTAAAGATCAAATGGTGAATTACACCCGATTGGTATGAAATATGACATGCATGTTAATAACATATAGAAAAGGTAATCCAACGGTTGGATTTTCAAAATATAAATTTAATAATAAGTTATTGGTTGGTGTAATATCTAATAAGTTGGCCTTTTTTACATTTATGGGTTTTCGGGGTGTTTCAGTCATTTTCTTTAAGTTTATGGTGTAAGTTGGCCTTTTTTTATATTAACTATTAAAATATCTTTTACTAATTTGTAGTGCTAAATTATATTTTATGAATTTGAAGTATTAATTTAAATATATTATATTAATTGGAAGTATTAAATTAAATTACATTGTGTTAAATTGAATTATTATAATATCTTTTCTTAATTTGTAGTATTAAATTATATTTTATTAATTTGAAGTATTATATTATATTTTATTACTATTTAAATTATATTTTATTAATTTTTAATATTAGAGGGTATTTTGGTTATTTTTAGGTTTAGGAGTACATTTTAAGTTTACTAAAATAATTTTAAAATAAAATAATCAAGAAAATATTAAATATTACTATTTATAAAATATTTATGTATTAAATGTTAAATATTACTATTTATATTAAATATTACTATTTATAAAATATTTATGTATTAAATATTAAATATTACTATTTATAAAATATTTATGTATTAAATATTATATATTGCTATTTATAAAATGTTTATGTATTAAATATTAAATATAACTATTTATAAAATATTTATGTATAAAATATATATTTATGAAATATGTTCATAAACCTAAGTTACCTTTAGTGGTCAACACGCGTGCCATGTAGATTTTCAGGGTCTCGTCTAAGGTTCTAACCTCCACAATAGCCTTTTTTTTCTCTTCATTTTTTAAGTTACTACAATTAAAACTACGTCGTTTTGATGGTAACTAATTTTTCTATTATATTTCTCGATTGTGTAGCAATATATATATATATATATATATATTTTTTTTTTTTTGTAACAATTCCTAGGCAATGAAACTTATGATTCTCTATTATTTCAAGCAATTCATCAAATTGTAACACAGATTCAAATCAAATAGGAGCAATTCATATATGCATTGGTATAGTTTTATAGTCAATTTAATATTTCTTAAAATTATTTTAGTTTATCACACAAACTAGTAGGTTCATGTGCACCGGTTAAAGACTAGTTATTAACTACGTGCAAACTACCAAAACTCCCAAAAAGTCTACTCTAGATGGGTGATAAATAGCAACCTAATACTTTGATCTCAACTATAATACTAATCTGCATCAATTACATACCACTTTCAAGGATTAACGTCTTATCACAGCAATTATATAGTGATTTCGTCTTTTTTTTTTTTTTTCCAAATGAAGTCTCTTTGCTTCTCTCTCCCCACAAAACAAAGGCATCACAAGAATTACTAGATATGGAAGACTAAAATGGATCACTCCCATAAAGTTAAAAAAATGAAAAAAAAAAAACACTTTAAAAATTTATTAGGGATTACAAATAATTACTTTAAACTTTTAAGTAATTTTGCACTAACCTTGATTGTGTGAACCTTTTTATTTATTTAAACTAGGTATATATGTAATTGTGAAACTTTGCTAGTAATTTTGGGAAAGTTATTTATGTATGAAGGTTCATGTGACATTTCATGATACCAAGTTTGCATGTATGCTAGAAGATGAATTATCAACTATAGTCTAGAAATACCGTACATTTAGTCTCTCTCTCTTAATTATAATCTAAACTTAAAATAAATAAAATATAGAATTCAAGAAAGTCTCATCAATTGTGGTTAGCGTGTCGGTATTCTCTTTTTGAAACTAGGTTCTATTCACATGGCTTTCAAAAAAAAAAAAACTTATTAAACATAGGCTGAAACCGAGCACACCTTCTCTCTCATTTTTCTCTCTATCAAGCCCTTCCTAAAACATCTTCTCTCTCATTTTGCACTCTCACTTCAAGTCTAAAACGTCATCTTTGTTTCTTTTTTTTTTTTAGCTCTCCACAAAATATGTCAATGAAAACGTTCTGAATCCTTTGACTGCTCAACAAAGCAGTGGTCGAAGAAATGCCCTTTTTATGTCAAAATACTGTCATCGTTTTTGTGCACACGGAAGATTTGTCGGAACATAACCTAACCACAAACGATCTGAAAATCTTTTTTTCAAAAAAAGTTAACGGAGGCAGATTTGCTAAAAAATCAACTCTTGCCATGATCACCTTGGAAGACACAGTGAAGGTGTCTTCAGGGGTGGAATCTTTACTTGCGATGCGTCTAACCACAACGGGCATGAAGTTGTGGGAAACCATCAGACTTCAGAGTCCTAGCATTTTGCTGGTAAATCTTCTAGTTAGTTTGTTTGTTTGTTTTGTTTGTTTTTTTTTTTTTTTTGCATTTTTAATAAATTTTAAGCTTAATCTAATCTAATGCTTCCTTATTTTTCATTTTTAGGAACCAAAAATAATGGATGAGCTGGGACAAAGAAAAATGAACCGAGACCAAGCTTTGTCCACCACCTACTCGACGATATTGAAGATCCCTAAGAAGGGGGTTGGCCGCCAACCGCCTGGGTCGATTGGTGTAGCCACAAAGGATGTGGAAAAAAAATTGGGGAAGCAACTACGAGGAAGATAAGAAGGAAGACACCCACGAGTCGCCAAGTTTTGACAACTACTAATGATGTAACTTCTTAGAAGTACTTCCTTTATAGCAAAAGTTATTTAAGGTTTTTGGTTTTTGGTGTCTCCTATCTTGGATGATTGCTTCTGTTTTTGAGGATGAACTTAATGGGATGTAACTAATCAAACTTTGCTATGAGATTTATATTCTTGTTTAGTTTTAATATATATTCCTCACATTTATGTGTGTTTGTTTCTCAAAAAAGAAAAGAAAAAAGGAAGTAAATTCAAAACCAAGACTATAAATGATGGCTTTGGCATGTGATAGGCTTGGGCGTCCTAGGAGAAAGTAATGACCATATTATAAGGCAAGGTCTAGAGAGAGCTCCTATGCTGTCATCTTCTTGACATAGTCACATAGATTCAACAATCACATTTGCAATGTGATTGACTTTCAACTTTTCTCATAACAATTTCTTATAATTCAAATTAGACACACCCAATAGATCTAATGCCCAAGACCCTACCTTTCATTCCATAACTTTAAGAAGAGGATGATTTGAGCTAGACGTCATAGGCACAACTAGTCACCGAAACATTTGACAAATAAATGAGATATGAAAAATTATGGAAAAAATAAAGGCATAGGGCACATAGGATATCTAAGAATTCAAGATTTCATTACCAAGCACAAGTGTCCCCCTCACCATAGGGAAATATTTTCATCAAGAGGAGATGAACACAAGGCAAAACCAAACAATCCTAAGGGCAAACAAACATACACACAAAATTTTAAGAATATGAATCTCCAGGAGAAAACCCAAATAAAAAAAAATGGAAGTAAAAAAGAAAGAAAAATTGAACATTCTCCCCAATAGTGGTAATTATTAGTGTGCACATTATTCAGTATTTCTTTAATAGAGTATAAAAAAAATTTTAAAAAAAAAACCCAAGCACACCAACCCAAATTACATAAGATTTGTACCAAATACAAATATAAAGCCAGAAGTATCAATTTGAAACAACCGGTACGTATAATGCTTTGATCTCATGTATAGTACTAACATGCATCAACTATGAACTACTTGCAAGGGTTGATGTCTTATCACAACTATTATACAATGACTTTGTCTTTCTCTCTCCCCTTTTCTTTTTTTCTTTTCTTTTTTTCAAATGAATTCTCTTTGCTTCTCTCCACAAAATAAAGGCATTACAATAATTACTAGATATGGAAGACTAAAATTGATCACCCCCACAATTTATTTATTTTTAAAAAAAACACTTTAAATTCCTTAGGGATTACAAATAATTACTTTAAACTCTAAGTAATACTGTATTAACCTTGATTGTGTGAACTTTTCTATTTAAACTAGGTATAAACAATTGTGAAACTTTGCTAGTAATTAGTTTTGTGAAAGTTCTTTATGTATGAAGTGGCATGTGACATCTCATATGATACCAAGTTTGCATGCATGCTAGAAGGGGAATGGTCAATATAAATAGATACCGTACATTGTTTGTATATATGCGTATTGCTGAGCACTAGCACAGCACAAGAGTGATTTCGGGGACAGCTAGCAAGCTTGGGCATCCTTCAGTATTTCTTTAATAGAGCAGAAAAAAAAAAAAAAAAAAAAAAACCAAGCGCACCAACCCAAATTACATAAGATTTGTACCAAATACAAATATAAAGCTAGAAGTATCAATTTGAAACAACTGGTACATATAATGCTTTGATCTCAAGTATAATACTAACATGTATCAACTACGAACTACTTGCAAACATTGATCGCTTATCACAGCTATTATACAGTGACTTTGTCTATCTCTCTCTCTTTCTGTTTTTCTTTTTTTTTTTTCCCGAATGAATTCACTTTGCTTCTCTCCACAAAGTAAAGGCATTACAATAATTACTAGATATGGAAGACTAAAATAGATCACCCCTATAAATTTTTTTAAAAAAAAACACTTTAAATTCATTATGGATCACAAATAATTACTTTAAACTCTAAGTAATTTTGTATTAACCCTGATTGTGTGAACTTTTGTATTTAAACTAAGTATAAACAATTGTGAAACTTTGCTAGTAATTAGTTTCGTGAAAGTTATTTATGTATGAAGTGGCATGTGACATCTCATATGATACCAAGTTTGCATGCATGCTAGAAGATGAATGGTTAATATAAATAAATACCGTACATAGTTTGTATATATGCTTATTGCTGAGCACTAGCACAACACAATGGTGTTTTTGGGGACAGCTAGCAAGCTTGCGATTAAAACAAAAGAGTATAGCTCTGTGCCTTTGGCTCTGAGCCTCTGAGACTCTCTGTGTCTCTAGCGCAACTGTCCATTTTGTTTTGTGTGCTAAAGAATGAAAACGAAATTGGTAGGTGGAAGCAATTCCAACTGATCTTGTTGCACAATTTGATGTAATACTCTACCCTAGCTCATTCAATGCTGATTCTTTTTTTTTTTTTCTTTTTTTTCATCTATTTTAATTTTGGCTCTCTTCATTCTCTATTAATTTTAGCATAGGGTTTTAAGACTTCTAACAACTTGATGGGTATAGATATAGACTATATATAGTCGAAGAACCTCATTTTACACCCACCTCATCTGCATTATAATTACATTTGTAAGATTCCGATGTGGTGCATTAAAAAATCAGACTATATAAAACAATACTATAAAAGGTTGCTAACTTTGTCACCATGGAAAGAACTTCACTATGCATTTATGTTCTCTCTAATTCAAATTTTGAATAAATTTAAGGAGCTTTTCTTAATCTTAAGTATTGTACTTTGACTGCTTAATTCAAATTCAAATACGCGCGCGCGCACACACATACACATATAAACCAAATTATCTTCCAAAGAATACTAAAATGTACTAATGTAACTCAATGACTAATATATTACAATAACATAATTTAATTTAATTAGAGAATTTTAGACATCTTACTTAAGGGACTATGTTTAGGTTTTTTTTTAGAAGATTATGTTTAAGTTATCTCAAACAAATTTTATACTTTACTCTTTCGAACTATATAATAAAAAGGAAATAACATAAGATTCTTGGCTGTTGTATCTGGACTGGGGCTGGCAAATAGTAGAATTTTATGGAAATTCACGGTATTAGGGTAGGACGAATGG
The DNA here is from genome assembly GCF_040712315.1 of Castanea sativa. Lineage (NCBI taxonomy): Eukaryota > Viridiplantae > Streptophyta > Magnoliopsida > Fagales > Fagaceae > Castanea > Castanea sativa. The sequence goes on along the minus strand of NC_134024.1, from coordinate 36,300,631 downwards.
GTGATGCCAAATGTAAAGTTAGGGCGTGAGGGAATGAGAGTAGTATCCTTAAAAAAAGACTGGTTTCTAGGCACAAGGGCCACCACTAACACTGCCACTAGCACAAGATAAACAATGCCCTTGAGGACACGGTACCTATAAGAATATATGCATGTTTCAGAGTGGTGCGACATAAAACCGCCGCAATAGGCATGTTTTAGAGGCAGTAACTACAATATAGTGACGCTCAAAAATCCCGCCGCAATAAATATTTCATGTTGCGCATTTTCTATAGTGGCGGTATAGAGAACCGCCGTAATATGTAAGTTATGGCGGCGGTGAGATGACCGCCGCAATATGTACTCCTTTTTGCGGCGGGTTAAACCACCACAATAGACCTTTAAATTTCCTAGCCCCAAAATTTGACTCTATTTTTTTCGACTTCCCATCTAAAGATCAAATGGTAAATTACACCCGATTGACATGAAAATTAGCATGCATGTTAAGAGCTTATAGAACATGTGATTCAACGGTTGAATTTTCAAAATATGAATTCTATAATAGGTTATCGATTGGTGTAACATTTTTTAGAGTTACATCAACCCTATATTTCTTAATTCAAGGTGAATTTTGACAAATTTACCGTTAGATTACATTATCTTCATATATTTATCATGATTAAAAAATTTTAAGGTAATCAAGGATTAATAACCATGTCATCAATCAATTGTTTAAATTTAAGTTTTTGTAATTTAAAATAAGGCATAAAAGATGAATATAAAGATCATAAGGTAAATTACACCCGATTGGCATGAAAATTGGCATGAATTTTAAGAACATATAGAAAATATAATCCAACGGTTAGATTTTCAAAATATGAATTCAATAATAAGTTATTGGTTGTTGTAACATTTTTCAGAGTTAAATCAAGTGTAACTTGAATCCAACCCTAAATTTCTTAATTCAATGTGAATTTTGGCAAATCTACCGTCAGATTACATTATTTTCATATATTGTTCATGCTTACAAAATTTCAAGGTGATCGAAGATTAATAGCCATGTCATCAATCAGTTGTTTAAATTCAAATTTATGTAGTTTAAAATAAGGCATAAAAGATGAGTTTAAAGATCAAATGGTAAATTACACCCGATTGGCATGAAAATAGGCATGCATGTTAAGAACATATAGAAAAAGTAATCCAACTGTTGGATTTTCAAAATATGAATTCAATAATAAGTTATTGGTTGGTGTAACATTTTTTAGAGTTAAATGAAGTGTTATTTGAACCCAACCCTATATTTTTTAATTCAATGTGAATTTTGACAAATCTACCGTTAAATTACATTATCTTCATATATTGTTCATGCTTACAAAATTTAAAGGTGATCAAAGATTAATAGTCATGTCATCAATCAATTGTTTAAATTCAAGTTTTTGTAGTTTAAAATAAGGCATAAAAGATGAGTTTAAAGATCAAATGATAAATTACACCCGATTCGCATGAAAATAGGCATGCATGTTAAGAACAGAAACAAAATGTAATCCAACTGTTGGATTTTAAAAATATGAATTTAGTAATAAGTTATTGGTTGGTGTAACATTTTTAGGGTTAAATCAAGTGTAATTTGAACTCAACCCTATATTTCGTAATTCATTGTGAATTTTGACAAATCTACCGTTAGATTACATTATCTTCATATATTGTTCATGCCTACAAAATTTTAAGGTGATCAAATATTAATAGTCATATCATCAATCAATTGTTTAAATTCAAGTTTTTGAAATTTAAAATAATGCATAAAAGATGAGTTAAATATCAAATTTTAAATTACACCCAATTGGTATGAAAATTGGCATGCACATTAAGAGCGTGTAGAACATGTAATCCAACAGTTGGATTTTCAAAATACAAATCCAATAATAAGTTATAGGTTGGTGTAACAGTTTTTAGAGTTAAATCAAGTGTAATTTGAACCCAACCCTATATTTCTTAAGTCAGTGTAAATTTTGACAAATCTACCGTTATATTACATTTTCTTCATATATTGCTCTTGCTAACAAAATTTCAAGGTGATCAAAGATTAATAGTCATGTCATCAATCAATTTTTTAAATTCATGTTTTTGTAGTTTAAAATAAAGTATAAAAGATGAGTTTAAAGATGACACGGTAAATTACACCCGATTGGCATGAAAATAGGCATGCATGTTGAGAACATATAGAAAATTTAATTCAACGGTTAGATTTTCAAAATATGAATTCACTAAAAAGTTATTGATTGGTGTAACATTTTTTAGGGTTAAATTAAGTGTAACTTGAACATAACCCTATATTTCTTAATTCAATGTGAATTTTGACAAATTTACCGTTAGATTACATTATCTTCATATATTGTTCATGCTTACAAAATTTCAAGGTGATCGAAGATCAATAGCCATGTCATCAATCAATTGTTTAAATTCAAATTTTTGTAGTTTAAAATAAGGCATAAAAGATGAGTTTAAAGATCAAATGGTAAATTACACCCGATTGGCATGAAAATAGGCATGCATGTTAAGAACATAAACAAAATGTAATCCAACTATTGGATTTTCAAAATATGAATTCAATAATAAGTTATTGGTTGGTGTAACATTTTTTAGAGTTAAATCAAGTGTAACTTGAATCGAACCCTATATTTCTTAATTTAATGTGAATTTTGACAAATCTACCGTTAGATTACATTATCTTCATATATTGTTCATGCCTACAAAATTTCAAGGTAATCGAAGATTAATAGCCATGTCATCAATCAGTTGTTTAAATTCAAGTTTTTGTAGTTTAAAATAAGGCAAAAAAGATGAGTTTAAAGATCAAATGGCGAATTACACCCGATTGGAATGAAAATTGACATGCATGTTAAAAACATATAGAAAAAGTAATCCAACGGTTGGATTTTCAAAATATAAATTTAATAATAAGTTATTGGTTGGTGTAATATCTAATAATAAGTTGGCCTTTTTTAGATTTATGGGTTTTCGGGGTGTTTCAGTCATTTTCTTTACGTTTATGGTCTAAGTTGGCCCTTTTTTATATTAACTATTAAATTATATTTTACTAATTTGTAGTGCTAAATTGTATTTTATGAATTTGAAGTATTAATTTAAATGTATTATATTAATTTGAAGTATTAAATTATATTATATTGTGTTAAATTGAATTATTAAAATATCTTTTATTAATTTGTAGTATTAAATTATATTTTATTAATTTGAAGTATTATATTATATTTTATTCCTATTTAAATTATATTTTATTAATTTTTAATATTAGAGGCTATTTTGGTCATTTTTAGGTTTAGGAGTACATTTTAAGTTTACTAAAATAATTTTAAAATAAATTAATCAAGAAAATATTAAATATTACTATTTATATTAAATATTACTATTTCTAAAATATTTATGTATTAAATATTACTATTTATGTTAAATATTACTATTTATAAAATATTTATGTATTAAATGTTAAATATTACTATTTATAAAATGTTACTATTTATAAAATATTTATGTATTAAATATTAAATATTACTATTTATAAAATATTTATGTATTAAATATTATATATTACTATTTATAAAATGTTTATGTATTAAATATAACTATTTATAAAATATTTATGTATAAAATATATATTTATGAAATATGTTCATAAACCTAAGTCACCTTTAGTGGTTAACACGCGTGCCATGTAGATTTTCAGGTTCTCGTTTAAGGTTCTAACCTCCACAACAGCCTTTTTTTCTCTTCATTTTTTAAGTTACTACAATTAAAACTACGTCGTTTTGATGGTAACTAATTTTTCTATTATATTTCTCGATTGTGTAGCTATATATATATATTTGTAACAATTCCTAGGCAATGAAACTTATGATTCTCTATTATTTCAAGCAATTCATCAAATTATAACACAAATTCAAATCAAATAGGAGCAATTCATATATGCATTGGTATAGTTTTATAGTCAATTTAATATTTCTTAAAATTATTTTAGTTTATCACACAAACTAGTAGGTTCCTGCGTACCGATTAGAGACTAGTTATTAACTGCGTGCAAACTATCAAAACTCCCAAAAAGTCCACTCTAGATGGGTGACAAATAGCAACCTAATACTTTGATCTCAACTATAATACTAATCTACATCAATTACATACCACTTTCAAGGATTAACGTCTTATCACAGCAATTATATAGTGATTTTGTCTTTTTTTTTTTTTTTCCAAATGAAGTCTCTTTGCTTCTCTCTCCCCACAAAACAAAGGCATCACAAGAATTACTAGATATGGAAGACTAAAATGGATCACTCCCATAAAGTTAAAAAAGTGAAAAAAAAAAAAAAAACACACTTTAAAAATTTATCAGGGATTACAAATAATTACTTTAAACTTTTAAGTAATTTTGCACTAACCTTGATTGTGTGAACCTTTTTATTTATTTAAACTAGGTATATATGTAATTGTGAAACTTTGCTAGTAATTTTAGGAAAGTTATTTATGTATGAAGGTTCATGTGACATCTCATGATACCAAGTTTGCATGTATGCTAGAAGAGGAATTATCAACTATAGTCTAGAAATACCGTACATTTAGTTTGTTTATTGGCTATGGTAGAGCACTAGCACAATGGTGATATCGTGGCTGGTAGGGAAAGACAAAAAATGTATGCCTTTGACTGACACTAAGTCTCTCTCTATGGGCCGGGTTCAGCACTTCAGCCTACACAATGACGTAAGCTTGTAGCTGCTGCAAGGTTTGATGCGCAACTGTGCATTTTGGACGTGAGAGGTGCTACGTCCACAACATTTTTACAACAAATCATAGGTGGTTAGTTGTTATTGGTTCAAATTTGAACCTAACATTAAGATTACTTTTTTGCCCCAACAATAACAACCAATAACAACCAATAACATCCTGCCACTTAGGATTTGTTGTAAAAATGTTGTAAAAATGTTGTGGACATATCATTTCTCTTTTGTACGTTAAACAATAGAAACAAAGTTAGAGAAATTCTTTCTATTTTTGTTACTAGCAGTCTTGATTTAGTAGTTTTGAGACAATCAGTTTTAATTATAATGTACTTAACAACTTGGAAGTTACTTATAGTGAGTGAAAGCGTCTTTTAATGGAAGATTTCTTTTGGCTCTCTCTCTTAATTATAATCTAAACTTAAAATAAATAAAATATAGAATCCAAGAAAGTCTCATCAATTGTGGTTAGCGTGTCGCTATTCTCTTTTTGAAACTAGGTTCTATTCACATGGCTTTCAAAAAAAAAAAAACTTATTAAACATAGGCTGAAACCGAGCCCACCTTCTCTCTCATTTTTCTCTCTATCAAGCCCTTCCTAAAACATCTTCTCTCTCATTTTGCTCTCTCACTTCAAGTCTAAAACGTCATCTTTGTTTCTTTTTTTTTTTGCTCTTCACAAAATATGTCAATGAAAACGTTTTGAATCCTTTGACTGCTCAACAAAGCAGTGGTCGAAGAAATGCCCTTTTTACGTCAAAATACTGTCATCGTTTTTGTGGGAAACCATCAGACTTCAGAGTCTTGGCATTTTGCTGGTAAGTATTCTAGTTAGTTAGTTAGTTAGTTAGTTAGTTAGTTTGTTTGTTTTTTTTTTTTTTTTTTTTTTGCATTTTTAATAAATTTTAAGCTTAATCTAATCTAATGCTTTCTTGTTTTTCATTTTTAGGAACCAAAAATGATGGATGAGCTAGGACAGAGAAAAATGAACCGAGACCAAGCTTTGTCCACCACCTACTCGACGATATTGAAGATCCCTAAGAAGGTGGTTGGCCGCAAACCGCTTGAGTCGATTGGTGTAGCCACAAAGGATGTGGAAAAAAAATGGGGGAAGCAACTCCGAGGAAGATAAGAAAGAAGATACCCACGAGTCGCCAAGTTTTGACGACTACTAATGAGGTTACTTCTCAGAAGTACTTCCTTTATAGCAAAAGTTATTTAGGGTTTTTGGTTTTTGGTTTTTGGTGTCTCCTATCTTGGATGATTGCTTCTGTTTTTGAGGATGAACTCAATGGGATGTAACTAATCAAACTTTGCTATGAGATTTCTATTCTTGTTTAGTTTTAATATATATTCCTCACATTTATGTGTGTTTGTTTCTCAAAAAAGAAAAAAAAAAAGGAAGTAAATTCAAAACCAAGACTATAAATGATGGCTTTGGCATGTGATAAGCTTGGGCGTCCTAGGAGAAAATAATGACCATATTATAAGACAAGGTCTAGAGAGAGCTCCTATGCTATCATCTTCTTGACATAGTCACATAGATTCAACAATCACATTTGCAATGTGATTGACTTTCACCTTTTCTCATATCAATTTCTTATAATTCAAATTAGACACACCCAATAGGTCTAATGCCCAAGACCCTAGCCTTCATTCCATAACTTTAAGAAGAGGATGATTTGAGCTAGACGTCATAGGCACAACTAGTCACCGAAACATTTGACAAATAAACGAGATATGAAAAATTATGGAAAAAATAAAGGCATAGGGCACATAAATATCTAAGAATTCAAGATTTCATTGCCAAGCACAAGTGTCCCCCTCACCATAGGGACATATTTTCATCAAGAGGAGATGAACACAAGGCAAAACCAAACAATCCTAAGGACAAACAAACATACACACAAAATTTTAAGAATATGAATCTCCAAGAGAAAACCCAAATAAAAAAAAAATGGAAGTAAAAAAGAAAGAAAAATTGAACATTCTCCCCAATGGTGGTAATCGTTAGTGTGCACATTATTCAGTATTTCTTTAATAGAGCGTAAAAAAAATTTCAAAAAAAAACCCAAGCACACCAACCCAAATTACATAAGATTTGTACCAATACAAATATAAACCTAGAAGTATCAATTTGAAACAACCGGTACTTATAATGCTTTGATCTCATGTATAATACTAACATGCATCAACTATGAACTACTTGCAAGGGTTGATCTCTTATCACAACTATTATACAATGACTTTGTCTTTCTCTCTCCCCTTCTCTTTTTTTTTTTTTTTTTCAAATGAATTCTCTTTGCTTCTCTCCACAAAATAAAGGCATTACAATAATTACTAGATATGGAAGACTAAAATTGATCACCCCCACAATTTATTTATTTTAAAAAAAAACACTTTAAATTCCTTAGGGATTACAAATAATTACTTTAAACTCTAAGTAATACTGTATTAACCTTGATTGTGTGAAATTATGTATATATGCTTATTGCTGAGCACTAGCACAACACAAGGGTGTTTTCGGGGACAGCTAGCAAGCTTGCAGTTAAAACAAAAGAGTATAGCTCTGTGCCTCTGGCTTTGAGCCTCTGAGACTCTCTGTGTCTCTAGCGGAACTGTCCATTTTGTTTTGTGTGCTAAAGAATGAAAACGAAATTGGTAGGTGGTAGCAATTCTAGGTGATCTTGTTGCACAATTTGACGTAATACTCCACCCTAGCTCATTCAATGCTGATTCTTTTTTTTCTTTTTCTTTTTTCATCTTTTTTAATTTTGGCTCTCTTCATTCTCTATTAATTTTAGCTTTGGGTTTTAAGACTTCTAACAACTTGATGGGTATAGATACAGACTATATATAGTCGAAGAACCTCACTTAAGACCCTCCTCATCTGTATTATAATTACATTTGTAAGATTCCGATGTGGTGCATTAAAAAATCAAACTATATAAAACAATACTATAGAAGGTTGCTAACTTTGTCAACATGGAAAGAACTTCACTATGCATTTATGTTCTCTCTAATTTAAATTTTGAACAAATTTAAGGAGCTTTTCTTAATCTTAAGTATTGTACTTTGACTTCTTAATTTAAATTCAAATACACACGCACACGCACGCGCACACACACATACACACACATATATTAACGAAATTATCTTCCAAAGGATACTAAAATGTACTAATGTAACTCAATGACTAATATATTACAATAACATAATTAAATTTAATTTGAGAATTTTAGACATCTTACTTAACGGACTATGTTTAGGTTTTTTTTTTTAGAAGATTATGTTTAAATTATCTCAAACAAATTTTATGCTTTACTCTTTCGAACTATATAATAAAAAGGAAATAACATAAGATTCTTGGCTGTTGTATCTGGACTGGGGCAGGCAAATAGTAGAATTTTATGGACATTCACGGTATTAAGGTAGGGTGAATGGGTGATGCCAAATGTAAAGTTAGGGCGTGAGGGAATGAGAGTAGTATCCTTAAAAAAAGACTGGTTTCTACGCACAAGAGCCACCACTAACACCGCCACTAGCACAAGATAAACAATGCCCTTGAGGACACGGTACTCATCAAAATATACGCATGTTTTAGAGTGGTGGGACATAAAACCGCCGCAATAGGCATGTTTTAGAGATAGAAACTACAATATAGTGACGCTCCAAAATTCCGCCGCAACAAATATTTCATTTTGCGCATTTTCTATAGCGGCAGTATAGAAAACCGCCGCAATATGTAAGTTATAGCGGCGGTGAGATGACCACCGCAATATGTACTCCTTTTTGCGGCGGGTTGGACCACCGCAATTGACCTTTAAATTTCCTAGCCCCAAAAGTTCTCTCTATATTTTTTGACTACCCATCTAAAGATCAAGTGGTAAATTACACCCGATTGACATGAAAATTGGCATGCATGTTAAGAACATATAGACCATGTGATCCAACAGTTGAATTTCAAAATATGAATTCTATAATAAGTTATCAGTTGGTGTAACGTTTTTTAGAGTTACATCAACCCTATATTTCTTAATTCAATGTGAATTTTGACAAATTTACTGTTAGATTACAATATCTACATATATTTTTCATGATTAGAAAATTTTAAAGTAATCAAAGATTAATAGTCATGTCATCAATCAATTGTTTAAATTCAAGTTTTTGTAGTTTAAAATAAGGCATAAAAGATAAGTTTAAAGATCAAATGGTAAATTACACCCGATTGGCATGAAAATAGGCACGCATGTTAAGAACATATAGAAAAAGTAATCCAACTGTTGAATTTCCAAACTATGAATTCAATAAAAATTTATTGGTTGGTGTAACATTTTTTAGAGTTAAATTAAGTGTAACTTGAACATAACCCTATATTTCTTAATTCAATGTGAATTTTGACAAATTTACCGTTATATTACATTATCTTCATATATTGCTCTTGCTTACAAAATTTCAAGATGATCAAAGATTGATAGTCATGTCATCAATCAATTGTTTAAATTCCAATTTTTGTAGTTTAAAATAAAGCATAAAAGATGAGTTTAGAGATCAAAAGGTAAATTACACCCGATTGACATGAAAACAGTCATGCATGTTAAGAACATATAGAAAATTTAATTTAACGGTTGGATTTTCAAAATATGAATTCAACAATAAGTTATCGGTTGGTATAACATTTTTTAGAGTTAAATTAAGTGTAACTTGAACATAACCCTATATTTTTTAGTTCAATGTGAAATTTGACAAATTTACCGTTAGATTACATTATCTTCATATATTGTTCATGCTTACAAAACTTCAAGGTGATCGAAGATTAATAGCTATGTCATCAATCATTTGTTTAAATTCAAGTTTATGTAGTTTAAAATAAGACATAAAAGATGAGTTTAAATATCAAATGGTAAATTACACCTGATTGGCATGAAAATAAGCACGCATGTTAAGAACATATAGAAAATGTAATCCAACTGTTGGATTTTCAAAATATGAATTCAATAATAAGTTAATGGTTGGTGTAACATTTTTTAGAGTTAAATCAAGTGTAATTTGAACCCAACCCTATATTTCCTAATTCAATGTGAATTTTGACAAATCTACCGTTAGATTACATTACCTTCATATATTGTTCATGCCTACAAAATTTCAAGGTGATCAAAGATTAATAGTCATATCATCAATTAATTATTCAAATTCAAGTTTTTGTAATTTAAAATAATGCATAAAAGATGAGTTAAATATCAAATTGTAAAGTAGACCCGATTGTCATGAAAATTGGTACGACCATTAAGGGCATATAGAACATCTAATCCAACAGTTGGATTTTCAAAATATGAATCTAAATATAAGTTATTGGTTGGTGTAACATTTTTTAGATTTAAATTAAGCGTAATTTGAACCCAACCCTATATTTCTTAATTCAATGAGAATTTTGACAAATCTACCGTTAGATTACATTATCTTCATATATTGTTCATGCTTACAAAATTTCAAGGTGATCAAAGATTAATAGCCATGTCATCAATCAGTTGTTTAAATTTAAATTTTTGTAGTTTAAAATAAGGCATAAAAGATGAGTTTAAATATCAAATGGTAAATTACACCTGATTGGCATGAAAATAAGCATGCATGTTAAGAACATAAAGAAAATGTAATCCAACTGTTGGATTTTCAAAATATGAATTCAATAATAAGTTAATGGTTGGTGTAACATTTTTTAGAATCAAATCAAGTGTAATTTGAACCCAACCCTATATTTCCTAATTCAATGTGAATTTTGACAAATCTATTGTTAGATTACATTACCTTCATATATTGTTCATGCCTACAAAATTTCAAGGTAATCAAAGATTAATAGTCATATCATCGATCAATTGTTTAAATTCAAGTTTTTGTAATTTAAAATAATGCAAAAAAGATGAGTTAAATATCAAATTATAAAGTACACCCGATTATCATGAAAATTGGTACGAACATTAAGGGCATATAGAACATCCAATCCAACAGTTGGATTTTCAGAATATGAATCTAATCATAAGTTATTGGCTGGTGTAACATTTTTTAGAGTTAAATCAAGTGTAATTTGAACCTAACCATAAATTTCTTAATTCAATGTGAACTTTGACAAATATACCGTCATATTACATTATCTTCCTATATTGCTCTTGCTTACAAAATTTCAAGGTGATCCAAAATTAATAGTCATGTCATCAATCAATTGTTTAAATTCAAGTTTTTTTAGTTTAAAATAAAGTATAAAATATGAGTTTAAAGATCATACGGTAAATTACACCCGATTGGCTCAAAAATAGACATGCATGTTGAGAACATATAGAAAATTTAATTCAACGGTTGGATTTCCAAAATACGAATTCAATAAAAAGTTATTGGTTGGTGTAACATTTTTTAGAGTTAAATTAAGTGTAACTTGAACATAACCCTATATTCCTTAATTCAATGTAAATTTTGACAAATCTACCGTTATATTAAATTATCTTCATATATTGCTCTTGCTTACAAAATTTCAAGGTGATCAAAGATTGATAGCCATGTCATCAATCAATTGTTTAAATTCAAAATTTTGTAATTTAAAATAATGCATAAAAGATGAGTTTGGAGATCAAATGGTAAATTACACCTGATTGGCAAGAAAATAGGTATGCATGTTAAGAACATATAGAAAATTTAATTCAATGGTTGGATTTTCAAAATATGAATTCAACAATAAGTTATTGGTTGGTGTAACATTTTTTAGAGTTAAATTAAGTGTAACTTGAACATAACCCTATATTTCTTAATTCAATGTGAATTTTGGTAAATTTACCGTTAGATTACATTATCTTCATATACTGTTCATGCTTACAAAACTTCAAGGTGATCGAAGATTGATAGCCATGCCATCAATCATTTGTTTAAATTCAAGTTTATGTAGTTTAAAATAAGGCATAAAAGTTGAGTTTAAAGATCAAATGGTAAATTATGCCTGATTGGCTTGAAAATAGACATGCATGTTAAGAACATATAGAAAATATAATCCAACTGTTGGATTTTCAAAATATGAATTCAATAATAAGTTATTGGTTGCTGTAACATTTTTTAGAGTTAAATCAGGTGTAATTTGAACTCAACCCTATATTTCTTAATTCAAGGTGAATTTTGATAATCTACCGTTACATTACATTATTTTCACATATTTTTCTTGCTTACAAAATTTCAAGGTGATCAAAGATTAATAGTCATGCCATCAATCACTTGTTTAAATTCAAGTTTTTGTAGTTTAAAATAAGGCATAAAAGATGAGTTTATAGATTATACGGTAAATTACACCCGATTGGTATGAAAATAGGCATGCATGTTAAGAATATATAGAAAATGTAATTCAACGGTTGGATTTTCAAAATATGAATTCAATAATAAGTTATTGGTAGGTGTAACATTTTTTAGAGTAAAATTACGTGTAACTTGAACATAACCCTATATTTTTTAATTCAATGTGAATTTTGACAAATCTACCGTTGGATTATATTATCTTCATATATTGTTCAGACTTACAAAATTTCAAGGTAATCGAATATTAATAGCCATGTCGTCAAACAATTTTTTAAATTCAACTTTTTGTAATTTAAAATAAGGCATAAAAGATGAGTTTAAAGATCAAATGATAAATTACACCCGATTGGCATGAAAATAGGCACGCACGTGAAGAACATATAAAAAATGTAATCCAACTGTTGGATTTTCAAAATAAAAATTTAATAATAAGTTATTGGTTGGTGTAACATTTTTTAGAGTTAAATTAAGTGTAACTTGAACCCAATCCTATATTTCTTAATTCAATATGAATTTGGATAAATCTACCGTTAGATTATATTATCTTCATATATTGTTCATGCTTACAAAATTTCAAGGTGATCAAAGATTAATAGTCATGACATCAATCAATTGTTTAAATTCAAGTTTTTTTAGTTTAAAATAATGCATAAAAGATGAGTATAGAGATCATACGGTAAATTACACCCGATTAAAATGATAATAGGCATGCATGTTGAGAATATACAGAAAATTTAATTCAACGGTTGGATTTTCAAAATATGAATTCAGTAAAAAGTTTTTGGTTGGTGTAACATTTTTTAGAGTTAAATTAAATGTAACTTGAACATAATCCTATATTTCTTAATTCAAAGTGAATTTTGACATATTTACCGTTAGATTACATTATCTTCATACATTGTTCATGCTTACAAAATTTTAAGGTGATCGAAGATTAATAGCTATGTCATCAATCAATTGTTTAAATTAAAGTTTTTGTAAATTAAAATAAGGCATAAAAGATGAATTTAAAGATCAAAAGGTAAATTACACTCGATTGGCATGAAAATTGGCATGTATTTTAAGAACATATAGAAATTATAATCCAACGGTTGGATTTTCAAAATATAAATTTAATAATAATTTATTGGTTAGTGTAATATTTTTTAGGGTTAAATCAAGTGTAACTTGAATCCAACCCTATATTTCTTAATTTAATGTGAATTTTGACAAATCTACCGTTACATTACATTACCTTCATATATTGTTCGTGCTTAAAAAATTTCAAGGTGATCAAAGATTAATAGTCATGTCATCAATCAGTTGTTTAAATTCAAGTTTTTGTAGTTTAAAATAAGGCATAAAAGATGAGTTTAAAGATCAAACGGTAAATTACACCCGGTTGGCATGAAAATAGGCATGCATGTTAAGAACATATAGAAAATGTAATCCAACTGTTGGATTTTCAAAATATGTATTCAATAATAAGTTAATAGTCGGTGTACCATTTTTTCGAGTTAAATCAAGTGTAATTTGAACCCAACCCTATATTTCCTAATTCAATGTGAATTTTGAAAAATCTACCGTTAGATTACATTATCTTTGTAAGTGCACAATTGCACCTGGACCCAAAGACAATCACGGGCTCAGGCCCAATGAGCCTTAAACTATAAAAATTTGTAAAGTGTGGGCTTGAAACCTAGGTTAGAAGTACTGGGAGCTTGATAACAAACTTTTATAAATAAACACAAGTAAATAACAAACGATAAAGGCAAATGAATCTCCTCGGACTTGAGCCGAGGACTACTTCTTTATTATTTCTATTTCTTCCTTAAAGATTACACTTTCTCAATTTCTTTCTTAGCTACCGCCCCTTTTTCTTTGGCCTTTACCCCCCTTTTATACTTCCTTCCATGATACTTTTTGAACAGTGACTAGAAGTTTCCCCCTCACTGTTCAGGGGTCACCTCCCCATAAATGCGGCCAGGGAGGTAGGTGCAGAGCCTTTAATGCGGAAGTGGCAGCCTTTACTCTTGATATTTTCTTTAATACTGGTGCATCTAGAAGATTCAGGATGTCCCCTTTTAACCACTGGTCTTTCCAGAGTTGTGCTTTGACCTTCATAATGAAACTTTGAATTCTCTAGGGCTTTTCCGAGGAGAAGACTCGTCCTCGGCTGTATCCCCGGACCCTCGGCGTATGGGCCAAATCATAGAGCCTAATCCTGGAGCAGGTCGGCCCTCTATATCGCAGCCCAATGGCCCGTATGCTCACTTGGGTTCTTTTACTCCCCACAATAGCCCCTCAAAACTCTAATTTTCAACATCCGAGGAGAAAATTAGGGTTTTGATCCGATGAGAACTAACTCTGCAAACTATGTGAATGATTGCACGTGTGAAAACCGTTTCGCGTTCCAGAAGACGCCACTTGGCGGTTGTATTTTTAGAAACGCGCGCATTTATTACCATGAGTTACACCTTGTCCCCTACGTTCGACGGTGAGATGGGCATCCAACGGTTCTCGTTATTTCACGAAAAACTGTGCGGGACAAATATAATTTCGAGGCCGCTTTCCGCACACCATGACGCTTCGGGAACCTGTGCCTTTATTTAATTTATCAGGGACTAATCCCATCAAAACATCAGTAAACATACCTGACCCGCAGAAAACCGTGGAACTCTGCACAACTTGAGATTCGTAAGTTTTTATTCTCCTTTTCTTAACCTTTTCTCCTCGGAAATTGTCCTCGGCTATACTTGCAGACTTTTTCCCTTTTAGAGTTTAGTCTTTCGTCCCTCTCTGATGGGAAGATTTAAGTGTCTAGTTGATACCGCCGCTGGAATGGAAGGCTTCAGAACCAAGTATCACATTCCCGGCGATGTAGGTTTAAAATATTGCCCGGCGGAAGCCGTGGCCGGCTCTAGAAAGGAGGGAGAGGTTATCATCCCGATGATAGCCTTTGTAGAGGGTGGGATGACCCTCCCAATGAAGCCTGTAACCAGGGAGTACCTTCGCAACCATCGGTTGTGTCCCGATCAGTGCCTCCCAAACGTTTTTAGAGTTTTGGGTAGCGTCGATGCTCTAAACGAGCAAATGGGTCTAAACCTCACCTGGCACGACGTCGTCTTTCTGTACGAGTCCCATAAACTCTCCAAAGTAGGTTACTACATTAAATCCCGCTCCAGCGTCGTTAGGCTAATCTCCTGTCTGCCCAAATCCAACAAAGGCATGAAGGATGACTACCTGATCGTCTCTGGGAACTGGCACGACGGCCTTCACTGCCCTGTTGAGTGGGGAGATCCAGGTGCGACACCTTAGGATTAACCTCCCCCCCCCCACACAAACTCCTCTAACACTCACAAAAAATGCGTATTCACTTGTATTCATGTTTATTTAGGTTTATTGTGTGTTATGTGAGTCTGACCATGTTCGTTTGCTTTAATGCCTTTCTTTGCAGATAAGCAACACGTGCGCCCACGCTTAAGCCACTGCAACGTTGCAGATCTCAACCGAGTACTGCGTTCCGAGGTGTTTGTCAGCGAGGACCTACAACTCAGGGCTGCTCATCTGATTTCGGGATACAATCCCATTTCCTCGGACTTCCAGGAGATAGAAAACGCCATAGTCGCGGGTGACCGAAGGCGAAAGAAGATAAACGTAGCCCGGCCCCACTTTTTGGACGACCACGATCTCCCTGACGCCCCTCACACCATTTTGTACCTACAACCGATCGCTGCGGTCCCTCTAGCTACACACTCCCAGGCAACTGTTGTCCCAGAGGAGCAAGTGTCTTCTTCAAACACGCTAGACGAGGAGATAGAACAGTTCCAACTTGAAGACACCGAAAGACCTCGAGGGAACCAGTTCGTCGTACTCTCTGACGAGGAAGAAGAAGCCACTGAGGCCTCTGGAATTGCAGGATTAATCGTTGCCCAACCAGAGGACGAATCCGAGGAGGAAATGGACAGGATGAAGGGTCTCCTGACCAATAGAACTACGAAGGTTGTTGAGAGAAAGACGGGGGGGTCCCAAGCTCTTTCATCCTTGCCACCTCCCCCTCCTCCAGCTGAGCCAAAACTTCCAGCCGAGGATCCCAAAAAGAAAAGAAAGGGGGAGGCCGAGGGGACAGGCGGCAAGGAAACAAAGAAACCGCGACAACAACCGCCAGCCGTTCAGCAGCAGAAGCTGGATAAAGGCAAAGGCAGGGCCCGCTCAGTTGAAAGCGGGGAGATCAGGGATGAGGCCGAAGTGCGCCGAGCACCGACCACCTAGTCCCCTGACTTAAGGCTGGACGGTGCACCCATCTCCTGCCAATCTAGTATAAAGGCGGTTCAACAAGGCCATGCCCACCACTTGGCCGAAGTGTTGGAGCGCCCTCTTCTGCTGCCCAAGGACATGGAAACCTTGGAAAAAATGAGCTAGCCACAACTATTCCTCTCTTTAAAAAGGGATTTAGCGCTGGTAAGTTTAACCCTTTTAGGAAGATTCCACTTTTAACAATATCAGATTATTCATAAGTGCCTTGCTATATCTGACTTCCTCGCACTTTACTGCAGGCCATTCAAGAAGTCTTCGTAGCCGAGAAATTTATAGAAGACACTCAGAAGAAGGCCAGAACTGAGTTTGAAGTCAGGCTGGAGACTGAGAAGTCCTTGGGCACAGCCCTTGCTGAAAATGAGAAGCTTACCTCAGAGGTGGTTGAGCTAAAGAGAGAGAAAAATGGGGCCGAGGCGAACTTGAAGACCATGAAGACCTAGATAGAAGGGCAGCGCAAGCTTCTTCACGAAAAAGATGACGAGCTCTCCCAAGCCCAAAAGGAGCGCTCGGATTTGGAGAAGGAACTTGCGCGAATGAAGGAGGAAGCCGGCGCATTCCATCGTTCTCTAGAAGCCGCCAAGCAGGCGAGTTATAAGGAAGGGGTAGCGGTCACCGAGGAGCAACTGACAGAAGCCTTTGCGGCCTTGTGCCGGGAGTACTGTCAAAAGGTCTGGGGGGAAGCTCTGAACGTAGCAGGAGTTCCTCTATCCTCGGATCTGAGGAAGTCTGAGAATGTTCGGCTTCCCCTGGAGATACAGGAGATTGAAGAGGCTCTTGCTGCTACCCCTACCCCTGAAACAACTCTTCCTACTCTTCCTCCCATGGTCCCAAAGCTAATTCCAGATCCTACAGAACCTTCGGGTTCCAATAAAGAAAAGGAAGGAGATGGGGATGCCAAGAAGGACCTGAGCCAGAATGTGGAGTCCAACGCCCCTCCAACAAAGGCAGCAGACAAAGGAAAGCAAGTGCTGTCTCCCTTTGAGCTGGAGTTGAGAAAGACCGAGGCCACCAGCACTTTTCAGCAAGACCCCCCTCCAAAAGCTTAGGACCTAGCTTAGGACTTCTCTTTTTCCATATTTGAATTAAATATGTAATGTATATTTGAATGATTAATGAAGAACAATTTCATTTAATTCTCACCTATGTTGCATCCATTTTACTTTATTCTTTTTGTATTTGTCATAAAGATTACACAATCATAACCTCCACGCAGTCATTCGCATGTTTTAGTATTAAAAACTTAACAGCAGATGACATGGTTGAGATATTTTAAACAATGCCTTGGTAAAAAAAAAAAAAAAAACTTCATATAACGGTTAAACCCTTATAATGTGTGGTTTTGTTTTTAGTAGGATGTAAGATCCAAGGACCATTCCTTATATAAATTTGCTTAACACTTAAAGATACGGAACTTTAAGATCCGATCTAACAAACAGTAAGGCACTAATTTCCAGACGCAATAAGAAATTAACTTTAATCAAGTTTGCGGTCTGAGAACAAGACTTAACCAAGTTGCTGTTTGATTATTTAGATCAGTAACTTCAAATGTTAATTTCCCCAAAGTAGGAGATCCGAGGACCCGGCATAACTAAGGTTCTGTTTAACAAATGACAAGATATCAATTTCCACAAGGTTTGTGGTCCCGAGGACGACACTTAACCAAGTTTCTGTTTGATTCTTAAGAACAGTAGCTTCAAATGTTAATTTCCCCAAAGTAGGAGGTCTAAGGACCCGGCATAACTAAGATTCTGTTTAACAAGTGACAAGATATCAATTTCCACAAGGTTTGTGGTCCGAGGATGACACTTAACCAAGTTTCTGTTTGATTCTTAAGAACAGTAGCTTCAAATGTTAATTTCCCCAAAGCAGGAGGTCCGAGGACCCGGCATAACTAAGGTTCTGTTTAACAAGTGACAAGATATCAATTTCCATAAGGTTTGTGGTTCGAGGACGACACTTAACCAAGTTTCTATTTGATTCTTAAGAACAGTAGCTTCAAATGTTAATTTTCCCAAAATAGGAGGTCCGAGGACCCGGTATAACTAAGGTTCTGTTTAACAAGTGACAAGATATCAATTTCCACAAGGTTTGTGGTCCGAGGATGACACTTAACCGAGTTTCTGTTTGATTCTTAAGAACAGTAACTGCATGCGTCAGAGGTACTCATAACTTTGAAATGTTAACTGACAAAAGCACATTTTATTAATAATAATACCTTCTAAGATTATTTACATTCCACGGACGTAGTACAATTCTTTCATCTAGATCAGCTAGCCGATATGACCCTATGCCTGCTACTGAAACAATACGATAGGGGCCTTCCCAGTTGGGTCCTAGCTTACCCCAAGCTGGGTTTTTAGAAGTCCCTACGACTTTTCTGAGTACAAGATCACCAGGTGCAAGCGGCCTTAGCTTCACATGGGCATCATATCCCCGTTTTAGCTTCTGTTGATAATAAGACATTTGGACCATAGCTGCCTCGCGCCGTTCCTCAAGTAAATCAAGACCTTTCTCCAAGAGTCCATTGTTATTCTCCGGGCTAAAAGAACTTGTCTTTAGGGTGGGGAAACCAGATTCCAAAGGTATCACCGCCTCGGCCCCATAAGTCATAGAGAATGGCGTTTCTCCAGTGGACCTGCGCGGTGTGGTTCGATACGTCCACAGAACATGAGGGAGCTCTTCTACCCATCTGCCTTTCGCATCGTCCAACCTTTTCTTAAGCCCACTGACTATGACCTTGTTAACGGCCTCGACTTGCCCATTTCCCTGAGGATAAGATGGGGTGGAGTACCTATTTATGATACCCATGTCACCGCAATACTTCCTGAAAGTTTTGCTGTCAAATTGGACTCCATTATCTGATATAAGTGTATGTGGTATTCCAAATCTAGTGACGATGTTCTTCCACACAAACTTCTTGGAATCAACATCTCTAATGTTTGCCAAAGGCTCCGCCTCGACCCATTTAGTAAAGTAATCCGTTCCTACAAGCAGCCATCTTTTGTTACCTACTGCCCTCAAAAATTGCCCCACTATGTCCAATCCCCACTGTGCGAAGGGCCAAGGACTGGAAAGGGGGTTAAGAACTCCTCCAGGTTGATGGATGTTAGGGGCGAACCTCTGGCATTGATCACATTTCCTGGCGTAGTCTTGAGCCTCCCTTTGCATATTGGGCCACCAATAACCCTGAGTCAGAGCTCTGTGGGCCAAGGACCTTCCCCCAGTGTGGCTGCCACAAATTCCTTCATGCAGTTCTTCCAGAACTGCTTCCGTTGAGTCAGGGTGCACACACAGCAAATACGGTCCTGAAAAGGATCGTTTATACCGTTTCTGATCCTCGGACAACCAGAAGCGTGGCGCCTTTCGACGTATCTTATCTGCTTCCGATTTGTCCTCGGGAAGGATGTCATTCTTAAGAAAAGACACGACCGGGTCAATCCAACTAGGTCCAGGCCTTACTAGATGGATGCGAGCCACATTGATGGGGGGTAAGAGTTGGCTTTAGCAAATCCTCCACAAGGATAATCCTGGGCAAACCCTGAGCCGAAGATGTTGCCAATGTGGCTAAAGAATCTGCATGGGTGTTTCCACTCCTAGGAATGTGAGCTAAGGCAAAGGAGTCAAATTCAGCTTGCTGACGTTTGACCTGGGCCAAATATTCCTGCATTCTGGGGTCTCTAGCCTCCATTGTCCCCATGACTTGGCCGACCACTAATTGAGAGTCCGAGAACACATGGATTTCCCTTCCACCCATCCTACGTACCATCTGCATGCCTACCAAGACTGCTTCATACTCGGCCTCATTGTTAGTCGCCGAGAAAGCCAATCTTAAAGATTTTTCGAAGACAATTCCTTCAGGGGACATTAGAACAAGTCCAACACCAGACCCTCTCTGATTAGCAGCCCCATCCACATACACTTTCCAAGCCGAGGGCACTGCGGCCGTGATCACTCCAACTGATTTTCCATCCATGTGTGCTTCTTTAGAGCTTCTTCTAGCAATGGTTCAGTAAACTCTGCCACCAAGTCAGCGAGGACCTGACCCTTCACCGAGGTGCGAGGCTTGTATTTAACGTCAAAAGCCCCCAGGATGGTCCCCCACTTTGCTATCTTGCCTGAGTAGTCGGCACTACGTAGCACTGCCTTGAGGGGCAATTGGGTCAGGACAACCACGGTGTGGGATTGGAAATAATGAGGAAGCTTTCGCGTGGCATGAACTACGGCCAAAACTGCTTTCTCCAAGGGTAGATAACGCACCTCGGCTTCGTTTAAAGATTTGCTAACGTAGTATACCGGCCTTTGCACCCCGTCATCATTCCTTATAAGGACCAGGCTGACCGCATGGACAGCCACTGCCAGATAAGCAAATAAGACCTCGTCCGCCTCGGGACGAGACAAAATGGGCGGCCGAGAAAGATATTGCTTGAGTTGTTGGAAAGCTAACGCGCAGTCCTCGGTCCATTGGAACCCTTTCCATTTGTTCAACAACTGAAAGAAAGGACGACATCAGTCAGCCGACCGAGATATAAATCTGTTCAAGGCGGCAATCATTCCGGTTAATTTCTGGACTTCTTTTGGGTTCCGAGGAGGCTGCAAGTCCTGAATAGCCTTAACCTGTGTTGGGTTTACCTCTATGCCTCTATGAGTGATCATGTACCCCAATAATTTTCCAGACCCAACGCCGAAAGAGCATTTTGAGGCGTTAAGGCGCAGCTTATACTTTCTTAACACCTGAAAGGTGTCAGCCAGGTCTCTCACGTGTGAAGGTATCGTTTTGCTCTTTACCACCATATCGTCTACATACACCTCAATAGTCTTCCCCAACTGCTGTTCGAACATCCTGGTCATCATTCTTTGGTAAGTAGCCCCAGCATTTTTCAAACCAAATGGCATGACCTTATAATGATAATTCCCCGTCGGGGTAATGAAGGCAGTCTTCTCATGGTCCTCCAATGCCAAGGGAATCTGGTGGTAACCTTGGAAAGCGTCCAGAAAACTCATCCTGGGATGTCCGACGGTGGCGTCCACCAGTTGATCAATACGCGGCATTGGGAACGAATCTTTGGGACAGGCCTTGTTCAGATCGGTAAAGTCCACACATACCCTCCACGTTCCATTCTTCTTTTTAACAACAACTGTATGGGCCAACCACTCGGGGTAGAAAACCTCTTTGATAGCCCCAGCCCTCTTGAGTTTAAGAACCTCTTCCTTCACAGCCTCGGAATGTTCTCTGGAAGATCGCCGAGGTGGCTGCCTTCTCGGAACAATAGCTGGGTTGACATTTAAATGATGACAAATGAATCTTGGATCAACGCCTGGAGCTTCATAAGGATCCCACGCAAAAACATCAATATTGTCCTTCAAAAATTCTAACAATTCGATCTTCTCTTGGTGTGGCAAAAGTATGCCGACTTGGAAGAACCTCTCCGGGTCATTGGCTACTGGAAACTTCTCTAACTCCTCACAGTGAGTCTCCTCTCCTGTCACCATCCCAGATGAACCAGGAGCTGTTAACTGCTATAAGTCTTTGGTGATCAGAGCCGAAGATTCGGCTTCCGTCTGATGCAGCACAGCAGCCGATATGCATTGCCTGGCCACCGATTGGCTGCCGAGGACTTCTTCAACACATTCCCCCGAGGGAAATTTAACCTTAACATGCAAGGTAGAGGAGACAGCTCCAAGAGCGTGCAGCCATGGCCTGGCAAGGATGGCTGTATATGGAGAGTACGCGTCAACCACAATAAAGTCCACCTCAACCGTTTCTGAGCCGGATTGAACGGGCAAACGAATCTGTCCCTTCGGCACAACGGCTCTCCCTTCAAAACTTATAAGCGGCGAATCATAAGGAGTAAGATCTTCCAACTTCAACCTTAACCCCTTAAATAGATCAGGGTACATGATATCTGCACCGCTGCCCTGGTCTATCATCACCCTCCTCACATCATAGTTCCCTATCCTGAGCGTAACTACACGAGCATCGTCATGGGGTTGGATAGTCCCTACCTTATCCTCCTCAGAAAATCCCAAGACGGGAAAATTGAGCTTCAACCTCTTCGGCCTGCAGCCTATATCCTCGGCCTGAGAATGAGAAACTGCCATCACCCTAGTGGGAGCCGAACCGGTCTTGCCAGGTGCAGCAAAAATAACATTAATTGTTCCTAAAGACGGCCGAGATGAATTATTCCTCTGATTGTTTGAACCAGATTGACTGCCCTGCCCGCTAGGTTGGCATAGGTGCTGCTTCAGTTTTCCTTCACTGACAAGCTGCTCCAAGTGGTTCCAAAGGGTCCGACAATTCTCAGTAGTATGGCCCACATCCCGATGGTACTGACAAAAGAAGTTCGGATTCCTCTTCGCAGGGTCTCCTGCCATCTTACCAGGCCATTTGAAGAAGGGCTCCTTACGAACTTTCTCTAACAACTGATGCACTGGTTCTCAGAACACAGTGCTCACGGCCTGAGGTGCTGCCGAGCCGGACTGCCCAACGTAATCTCTCATCGGCCTGTTGTTGTGGTACCTGTCCGACCTGAAATCCCTTCTCTCCTGCGGGATAACCTTCTCATTTCCCTTACCTTGCTGTTGGTCTTCCTCCACTCTCTTATACTCGTCAATATGGTCCATGAGGCGACGTACACTATGGACGGGCTTTTTAGTCAAAGACTTTCTCAGGTTGTGATCAGTAGGAAGGCCTACCTTAAAGGTATTAAGCGCCACCTCATCAAAGTCGCCATCTATTTCATTAAACATCTCCCAGTAACGGTCGGAGTATGCTTTCAGCGTCTCCCCTTCCCTCATGGTCATGGATAACAGCGAATCCAATGGCCGGGGTACTCTGCTACACGTAATGAATCGCGAAGCAAATGCTCGAGTAAGCTCCCCAAACGAACCCATAGACCCCGCTTTAAGGCCGTTGAACCACCTCATAGCAACGGGTCCCAGGCTAGAGGGGAAAACTTTACACATCAGGGTCTCGTTGTGAGAGTGCACCGCCATCCGCTGGTCAAAGTGACTCACGTGCTCCACCGGATCAGTCCGGCCATTGTATATGGTAAAAGTGGGTTGAGTAAACCTCCTGGGAAGCCTCCCCTTCTCAATCCTCCGTGTAAACGGAGATTTGGAGAGTTGGTTCAACGCCCTACTCATAGCATCGTTGCCTAAGCCCCTAGAACGAAGCTTCTTACGTCTGCGAGTTGGCTGGTCGTCCTCCTCACCGGAGGACGTTGCACTGGTGGGGGAGCGCGACCTTGAGCTGTAGCCACCTCCCCTATCCTCCTCCGAGGAAGAATTAGACGAGGACAGTGAAAACCTACGTTTAGCATGACGCAACTTCCTCTTCAAACGATTGATTTCCCTCTGCATGGACTCAGAACCCTCCTCGTGGGTAGTGCTACCCCCACCATGGGTATGGCTAGCCCCTGGGTATTCTGTGTGGACGCTTTCCTCACGATCCCTTCGACGTTCAAGACGCTCGAAATGATCCTCCGGTTGTGATCCCTGTGACTCTGCATGGTGAGCACCTAAGCCTGCCATAGTATCCCTACCTCTCCTAGACTAGATTTTCCCATAGACGGCGCCAATTGTAAGTGCACAATTGCACCTGGACCCAAAGACAATCACGGGCTCAGGCCCAATGAGCCTTAAACAATAAAAATTTGTAAAGTGTGGGCTTGAAACCTAGGTTAGAAGTACTGGGAGCTTGATAACAAACTTTTATAAATAAACACAAGTAAATAACGAACGATAAAGGCAAATGAATCTCCTCGGACTCGAGCCGAGGACTACTTCTTTATTATTTCTATTTCTTCCTTAAAGATTACACTTTCTCAATTTCTTTCTTAGCTACCGCCCCTTTTTCTTTGGCCTTTACCCCCCTTTTATACTTCCTTCCATGATACTTTTTGAACAGTGACTAGAAGTTTCCCCCTCACTGTTCAGGGGTCACCTCCCCATAAATGCGGCCAGGGAGGTAGGTGCAGAGCCTTTAATGCAGAGGTGGCAGCCTTTACTCTTGATATTTTCTTTAATACTGGTGCATCTAGAAGATTCAGGATGTCCCCTTTTAACCACCGGTCTTTCCAGAGTTGTGCTTTGACCTTCATAATGAAACTTTGAACTCTCTAGGGCTTTTCCGAGGAGAAGACTCGTCCTCGGCTGTATCCCCGGACCCTCGGCGTATGGGCCAAATCATAGAGCCTAATCCTGGAGCAGGTCGGCCCTCTATATCGCAGCCCAATGGCCCGTATGCTCACTTGGGTTCTTTTACTCCCCACAATCTTCATATATTGTTCATGCCTACAAAGTTTCAAGGTGATCAAAAATTAATAGTCATATCATCAATCAATTGTTTAAATTCAAGTTTTTGTAATTTAAAATGATGCATAAAAGATGAGTTAAACATCAAATTGTAAATTACACCCGATTGTCATGAAAATTGGTATGAACATTAAGGGCATATAGAACATATAATCCAACAGTTGGATTTTAGAAATATGAATCTAATAATAAGTTATTGGTTGGTGTAACATTTTGTAGACTTAAATCAAGTGTAAACCCAACCATATATTTCTTAATTCAATATGAATTTTGACAAATATACCGTCATATTACATTATCTTCATATATTGCTCTTGCTTACAAAATTTAAAGGTGATCAAAGATCAATAGTCATGTCATCAATCAATTGTTTAAATTCAAATTTTTGTAATTTAAAATAAAGCATAAAAGATGAGTTTAGAGATCAAATGGTAAATTACACCTGATTGGCATGAAAATAGGTATGAATGTTAGGAACATATAGAAAATTTAATTCAATGGTTGGATTTTCAAAATATGAATTCAACAATAAGTTATTGGTTGGTGTAACATTTTTTAGAGTTAAATTAAGTGTAACTTGAACATAACTCTATATTTCTTAATTCAATGTGAATTTTGACAAATTTACCGTTAGATTACATTATCTTCATATATTGTTCATGCTTACAAAACTTCAAGGTGATCGAAGATTGATAGCCATGCCATCAATCATTTGTTTAAATTCAAGTTTATGTAGTTTAAAATAAGGCATAAAAGATGAGTTTAAAGATCAAATGGTAAATTATGCCTAATTGCCTTGAAAATAGGCATGCATGTTAAGAACATATAGAAAATGTAATCCAACTGTTGGATTTTCAAAATATGAATTCAACAATAAGTTATTGGTTGGTGTAACATTTTTTAGAGTTAAATCAGGTGTAATTTGAACCAAACCCTATATTTCTTAATTCAAGGTGAATTTTGACAAATCTACCGTTAGATTACATTATTTTCACATATTGTTCTTGCTTACAAAATTTCAAGGTGATCAAAGATTAATAGTCATGCCATCAATCACTTGTTTGAATTCAAGTTTTTGTAGTTTAAAATAAGGCATAAAAGATGAGTTTATAGATCATACGTTAAATTACACCCAATTGGTATAAAAATAGGCATGCATGTTAAGAATATATAGAAAATGTAATTCAACGGTTGGATTTTTAAAATATGAATTCAGTAATAAGTTATTGGTAGGTGTAACATTTTTTAGAGTAAAATTATGTGTAACTTGAACATAACCCTATATTTTTTAATTCAATGTGAATTTTGAAAAATCTACCGTTGGATTATATTATCTTCATATATTGTTCAGACTTACAAAATTTCAAGGTAATCGAATATTAATAGCCATGTCATCAATCAATTTTTTAAATTCAACTTTTTGTAATTTTAAATAAGGCATAAAAGATGAGTTTAAAGATCAAATGATAAATTACACCCGATTGGCATGAAAATAGGCACGCATGTGAAGAACATATAGAAAATGTAAACCAACTGTTAGATTTTCAAAATAAAAATTTAATAATAAGTTATTGGTTGGTATAACATTTTTTAGAGTTAAATTAAGTGTAACTTGAACCCAATCCTATATTTCTTAATTCAATATGAATTTGGATAAATCTACCGTTAGATTATATTATCTTCATATATTGTTCATGCTTACAAAATTTCAAAGTGATCAAAGATTAATAGTCATGACATCAATCAATCGTTTAAATTCAAGTTTTTGTAGTTTAAAATAATGCATAAAAGATGAGTATAGAGATCATACGATAAATTACACCCGATTAGAATGATAATAGGCATGCATGTTGAGAACATACAGAAAATTTAATTCAACGGTTGGATTTTCAAAATATGAATTCAATAAAAAGTTTTTGGTTGGTGTAACATTTTTTAGAGTTAAATTAAATGTAACTTTAACATAACCCTATATTTCTTAATTCAAAGTGAATTTTGACAAATTTACCGTTAGATTGCATTATCTTCATACATTGTTCATACTTACAAAATTTTAAGGTGATCGAAGATTAATAGCTATGTCATCAATCAATTGTTTAAATTAAAGTTTTTGTAAAATAAAATAAGGCATAAAAGATGAATTTAAATATCAAAAGGTAAATTACACCCGATTGGCATGAAAATTGGCATGTATTTTAAGAACATATAGAAATTATAATCCAACGGTTGGATTTTCAAAATATAAATTTAATAATAATTTATTGGTTAGTGTAATATTTTTTAGGGTTAAATCAAGTGTAACTTGAATCCAACCCTATATTTCTTAATTCAATGTGAATTTTGACAAATCTACCGTTACATTACATTACCTTTGTGGGGAGTAAAAGGACCCAAGTGGGCATATGGGCCTTTGGACTGTAGCATGAAGGGCCGACCTGCTTCAAAATTGAAATCTACGAATTGGCCACTACGCCGAGGGTCCAAGGGTGCAGCCGAGGACGAGCTTCTCCTCGGAAAAGCCCTAGAGAATTCAAAACTTCATTATGAAGGTCAAAGCTCAACTCTAGAAAGACTAATGGTTAAAGGGGAAAACCCTGAACCTTCTCGATACCCTAGTGTTAAGGAAAATATCTAAAGCAAAGGCTGCCACCTCCGCATTAAAGACTCTGCACCTGCCTCCCTGGCCGCATTAATGGGGAAGTGACCCCTGAACAGTAGGGCAGAAACTTCTAGTCAGGGTCCCAAAGGGCATCTAAAAAAGGGGTATTTAAGGGGGGAGGAATGCAAAAGGAAGGGGGAGCTGAATCTTTTTCTCTTTCGCTCACTCTCTCTCTCTAAAGAAAAAGAAAAGAAATTAAAGATTGTAACCTGTAAGAATGAAAGAAAAATAATAAAGAAGTAGTCCTCGGCTCGAGTCCGAGGAGATTCATTTGCAATTATCGTTCGTTATTTACCTGTATTCGTTTATAAAAGCCTGTTATCAAGCTCCCAGTACTTCTAACCTAGGCTTCAAGCCCACACTCTACAAATTTTATTGTTTAAGGCTCATTGGGCCTGAGCCCATAATCTTCTTTGGGTCCAGGTGCAATTGTGCACTTACAATTGGCGCCATCTGTGGGGAACCTAGTCTAGAAAAGGTTGGGATACCATGGCAGGCCTAGGTTCTCACCATGTAGAGTCACAGGGATCACAACCGGAAGATCATTTCGAACGTCTTGAACGTCGAAGGGATCGTGAGGGAAGTGTCCATACAGAATACCCTGGCGCTAGCCATACTCATGGTGGGGGTAGCACCACCCACGAGGAGGGTTCTAAATCCATGCAGAAGGAAATCAATCGCTTGAAGAGAAAGTTACGCCGTGCTAAACGAAGGTTTTCACCGTCGTCATCTAATCCTTCCTCAGAGGAGGACAGGGGAGATGGCTACAGCTCGAGGTCGCTCTCCCCCACCAGTGCAACGTCCTCCGGTGAGGAGGGCGACCAGCCAACTCGCAGACGTAAGAAGCTTCATTCTAGGGGCTTAGGCAACGATGCTATGAGTAGGGCGTTGCACCAACTCTCCAAATCTCCGTTTACACGGAGGATTGAGAAAGGAAGGCTTCCCATGAGGTTTACCCAGCCCACTTTTACCATCTACAATGGCCGGACTGATCCGGTGGAGCACGTGAGTCACTTTAACCAGAGGATGGCGGTGCACTCTCACAACTAGACCCTGATGTGTAAAGTTTTCCCCTCTAGCCTGGGACCTGTTGCTATGAGGTGGTTCAACGGCCTTAAATCGGGGTCTATAGGTTCGTTTGGGGAGCTTACTAGAGCATTCGCTTCGCGGTTCATTACGTGTAGTAGAGTACCTCGGCCATTGGACTCGCTGTTGTCCATGACCATGAGGGAAGGGGAGACGTTGAAAGCATACTCCGACCGTTATTGGGAGATGTTTAATGAAATAGATGGTGACTTTGATGAGGTGGCACTTAATACCTTTAAGGTAGGTCTTCCTACTGATCACGACCTGAGAAAGTCTTTGACTAAAAAGCCCGTCCGCAGTGTACGTCGCCTCATGGACCGTATTGACGAGTACAAGAGAGTGGAGGAAGACCAACAGCAAGGAAAGGGTAAGGAGAAGGTTATCCCGTAGGAGAGAAGGGATTTCAGGTCGGACAGGTACCACAATAACAAGCCGAGGAGAGATTACGTTGGGCAGTCCGGCTCGGCAGCACCTCAGGCCATGAACACTGTGTTCCGAGAACCAGTACATTAGCTGCTGGAGAAAGTTCGTAAGGAACCCTTCTTCAAATGGCCTGGTAAGATGGCAGGAGACCCTGCAAAGAGGAATCAGAACCTTTTCTGCCAATACCATCAGGATGTGGGCCACACTACCGAGAATTGTTGGACTCTTTGGAGCCACTTGGAGCAGCTTGTCAGTGAAGGAAAACTGAAGCAACACTTGTGCCAACCTAGCGGGCCGAGCAGTCAATCTGGCTCAAACAATCAGAGGAATAATTCATCTCGGCCGGCTTTAGGAACAATTAATGTTATTTTTGCTACACCTGGCAGGACCGGTTCGGCTCCCACTAGGGTGATGGCAGTTTCCCATTCTCAGGCCAAGGAGGCAGGCTGCAGGCCAAAGAGGTTTAAGGCCATTTTGCCCGTCTTGGGATTCTCCGAGGAGGATAAGGCTGGTACCATTCAACCTCATGATCATGCTCTTGTGGTCACTCTTAGGATAGGGAATTATGATGTGAAGAGGGTGATGATAGACCAGGGCAGCGGTGCAGATATCATGTACCCTGATCTATTTACAGGGTTAAGACTGAAGCTGGAGGATCTTACTCCCTATGACTCGCCACTTATAAGCTTCGAAGGGAGAGCTGTTGTGCCGAGGGGACAGATCTGTTTGCCCGTTCAGTCCGGATCAGAAACGGTGGAAGTGGATTTCATTGTCGTTGATGCGTACTCTCCATACACGGCCATCCTTGCCAGACCTTGGCTGCACGCTCTGGGGGCTATCTCCTCTACCTTGCATGTTAAAGTTAAATTCCCCTTGGGGGAATGTGTTGAGGAAATCCTCGGCAGCCAATCGGTGGCCAGGCAGTGCATATCGGCTGCAGTACTGCATCAGACAGAAGCCGAGTCTTCGGCTTTAATCACCAAAGACTTATAGCAGTTAACATCTCCTGATTCATCTGGGATGGTGACAGGAGAGGAGACACATTGTGAGGAGTTAGAGAAGTTTCCAGTAGCCGATGACCCAGAGAGGTTCTTCCAAGTCGGCACACTTTTGCCACACCAAGAAAAGATCGAACTGTTAGAATTTCTGAAGGACAATATTGATGTCTTTGCGTGGGATCCTTACGAAGCTCCAGGCGTCGATCCGAGCTTCATTTGTCATCATTTAAATGTCAACCCAGCTATTGTTCCGAGAAGGCAGCCACCTCGACGTTCTTCCAGAGAACATTCCGAGGCTGTGAAGGAAGAGGTGCTTAAACTCAAGAGGGCCGGGGCTATCAAAGAAGTTTTCTACCCCGAGTGGTTGGCCCATACAGTTGTTGTTAAAAAGAAGAATGGAACGTGGAGGGTATGTGTGGATTTTACTGATCTGAACAAGGCCTGTCCCAAAGATTCGTTCCCAATGCCGCGTATTGATCAACTGGTGGATGCCACTGTCGAACATCCTCAGATGAGTTTTTTGGACACCTTCCAGGGTTACCACCAGATTCCCTTGGCATTGGAGGATCAAGAGAAGACTGCCTTCATTACTCCGACGGGGAATTATCATTATAAGGTCATGCCATTTGGTTTGAAAAATGCTGGGGCTACTTACCAAAGAATGATGACCAGGATGTTCGAACAGCAATTGGGGAAGACTATTGAGGTGTATGTAGATGATATGATAGTAAAGAGCAAAACGATACCTTCACACGTGAGAGACCTGGCTGACACCTTTCAGGTGTTAAGATAGTACAAGCTGCGCCTTAATGCCTCAAAATGCTCTTTCGACGTTGGGTCTGGAAAGTTTTTGGGGTACATGATCACTCATAGAGGCATAGAGGTAAACCCAACACAGGTTAAGGCTATTCAGGACTTGCAGTCTCCTCGCAACCCAAAAGAAATTCAGAAATTAACCGGAATGATTGCCGCCTTGAACAGATTTATATCTCGGTCAGCTGACCGATGTCGTCCTTTCTTTCAGTTGTTGAACAAGTGGAAAGGGTTTCAATGGACCGAGGACTGCGAGTTAGCTTTCCAACAGCTTAAGCGGTATCTCTCTCAGCCACCCATTCTCTTTCGCTCGGAGGCACATGAGATTTTGTCTGCTTATTTGGCCGTGGCCGTCCACGCGGTCAGTCTCGTCCTCATAAGGAATGATTACGGTGTGCAAAGACCGGTATATTATGTTAGTAAGTCTTTAAATGATGCCGAGGTTCGTTATCTACCCTTGGAGAAAGCGCTTCTGGCTGTAGTTCATGCCACACAAAAGCTTCCTCATTATTTTCAGTCTCATACTGTGGTGGTTCTTACCCAATTGCCTCTCAAGGCAGTGCTACGTAGCGCTGATTACTCGGGCAGGGTAGCAAAGTGGGGGACCATCCTAGGGGCTTTTGGCGTTAAATACAAGCCTCGCACCTCTGTGAAGGGCCAGGTTCTCGCTGACTTGGTGGCAGAGTTTACTGAACCATTGCCAGAAGAGACTCTAAAAGAAGCACACATGGATGGAAAATCAGTTGGTGTGATCACGGCCGCAGGGCCTTTGATTTGGAAAATGTATGTGGATGGGGCAGCTAATCAGAGAGGGTCTGGTGTGGGACTTGTTCTGATATCCCCAGAGGGAATTATCTTCGAAAAATCTCTAAGGCTGTCATTCTCGGCTACTAATAATGAAGCCGAATACGAAGCAGTTCTGGTAGGCATGAACATGTTACATAAGATGGGTGGAAAGGAAGTCCATGCGTTCTCGGACTCTCAATTAGTGGTCGGCCAGGTCATGGGGACCATGGAGGCCAGGGACCCAAGAATGCAAGAATATTTGGCCAAGGTCAAGCGTCAGCAAGCAGAATTTGACTCCTTTGTCTTAGCTCACATCTCTAGGAGTGGGAACACTCATGCCGATTCTTTGGCTACGTTAGCAACGTCCTCGACTCAGGATTTGCCCAGGATTATCCTTGTGGAGGATTTGCTGGAGCCAACTCTTATCCCCGCCAAGGTGGCTCGCATCCATCTAATAAGGCTTGGACCTAGTTGGATGGACCCAATCGTATCTTTTCTTAAGAACGACATCCTTCCTAAGGACAAGTCTGAAGCAGAGAAGGTGCGTCGGAAGGCGTCACGTTTTTGGCTATCCGAGGATCAAAAACTGTACAAACGATCCTTCTTAGGACCGTACTTGTTGTGTGTGCACCCTGAATCAACGGAAGCACTTCTCGAGGAACTGCATGAAGGGATTTGTGGAAGCCACACTGGGGGAAGGTCCTTAGCCCATAGGGCCCTGACTCAGGGTTATTGGTGGCCCAACATGCAGAGAGAGGCTCAGGACTATACCAGAAAGTGTGATCAATGCCAGAGGTTCGCCCCAAATATTCATCAACCTGGAGGGCTTCTTAACCCTCTCTCCAGTCCTTGGCCTTTTGCGCAGTGGGGATTGGACATAGTGGAGCCATTTTCGAGGGCAGCAGGTAACAAAAGATGGCTGCTTGTAGGAACAGATTATTTCACTAAATGGGTTGAGGCCGAGCCTTTAGCAAATATCAGAGATGTTGATTCCAAGAAGTTCGTCTGGAAAAACATTGTCACTAGATTCAGTATACCACACGCACTTATCTCAGACAATGGCGTTCAATTTGACAGTAAGGCCTTTAGGCAATATTGTGGTGACATGGGTATCAGAAATAGATACTCCACCCCAGCTTATCCTCAGGGAAATGGGCAAGCTGAGGCCGTTAACAAGGTCATAGTCAGTGGGCTCAAGAAAAGGTTAGACGACGCGAAAGGCAGATGGGTGTAGGAACTCCCACATGTCCTGTGGACGTATCGGACCACACCGCGTAGGTCCACTGGAGAAACACCATTCTCTATGACTTATGGAGCCGAGGCGGTGATACCCTTAGAATTTGGCTTTCCCACCCTGAAGACGAGCTCTTTTAGCCCGGAGAATAACAATGGACTCCTGGAGAAAGGTCTCGATTTACTCGAGGAACGACGCGAGGCAGCTATGGTCCAAATGGCTAACTATCAACAGAAGCTAAAACGGGGATATGATGCTTATGTGAAGCTAAGGCCACTAGCACCTGGTGATCTTGTACTAAGAAAGGTTGTAGGGACTTCTAAGAACCCAGCTTGGGGTAAGCTAGGACCCAACTGGGAAGGCCCCTATTGCATTGTTTCAGTAGCAGGCATAGGGTCATATCGGCTAGCTGACCTAGATGAAAGAATTGTACCACGTCCGTGGAATGTAAATAACCTTAGAAGGTATTATTATTAATAAAACGTGCTTTTGTTGGTTAACATTTCAAAGTTATAAGTACCATTAACATTTGAAGTTACTACTCTTAAGAATCAAACAGAAACTTGGTTAAGTGTAGTCCTCGGACCACAAACCTTGTGAAAATTGATATCTTTTCATTTGTTAAACAGAACCTTAGTTATGCCGGGTCCTCGGACCTCCTACTTTGGGAAAATTAACATTTGAAGTTACTACTCTTAAGAATCAAACAGAAACTTGGTTAAGTGTAGTCCTCGGACCACAAACCTTGTGGAAATTGATATCTTTTCATTTGTTAAACAGAACCTTAGTTATGCCGGGTCCTCGGACCTCCTACTTTGGGAAAATTAACATTTGAAGTTACTACTCTTAAGAATCAAACAGAAACTTGGTTAAGTGTAGTCCTCGGACCACAAACCTTGTGGAAATTGATATCTTTTCATTTGTTAAACAGAACCTTAGTTATGCCGGGTCCTCGGACCTCCTACTTTGGGAAAATTAACATTTGAAGTTACTACTCTTAAGAATTAAACAGAAACTTGGTTAAGTGTAGTCCTCGGACCACAAACCTTGTGGAAATTGATATCTTTTCATTTGTTAAACAGAACCTTAGTTATGCCGGGTCCTCGGACCTCCTACTTTGGGAAAATTAACATTTGAAGTTACTACTCTTAAGAATCAAACAGAAACTTGGTTAAGTGTAGTCCTCGGACCACAAACCTTGTGGAAATTGATATCTTTTCATTTGTTAAACAGAACCTTAGTTATGCCGGGTCCTCGGATCTCCTACTTTGGGAAAATTAACATTTGAAGTTACTACTCTTAAGAATCAAACAGAAACTTGGTTAAGTGTAGTCCTCGGACCACAAACCTTGTGGAAATTGATATCTTTTCATTTGTTAAACAGAACCTTAGTTATGCCGGGTCCTCGGACCTCCTACTTTGGGAAAATTAACATTTGAAGTTACTACTCTTAAGAATTAAACAGAAACTTGGTTAAGTGTAGTCCTCGGACCACAAACCTTGTGGAAATTGATATCTTTTCATTTGTGAAACAGAACCTTAGTTATGCCGGGTCCTCAGACCTCCTACTTTGGGAAAATTAATATTTGAAGTTACTACTCTTAAGAATCAAACAGAAACTTGGTTAAGTGTAGTCCTCGGACTACAAGCCTTGTGAAAATTGATATATTTTCATTTGTTAAACAGAACCTTAGTTATGCCGGGTCCTCAGACCTCCTACTTTGGGAAAATTTACGCTTGAAGTTACAACTGTTAAGAATCAAACAGGAACTTGTCTAAGTACAGTCCTCGGACCGCAAATCTTGTCACTGCTCTTATTCTTATCACATGTTATAGGAAAATTATTATCTCTCCATTCGTTAACTTGGATCTTAAGTTCTTCATTTTTGAGTGACAAATCAATTCTTGTGAGGAATGGTCTTCGGACCTTACATCATATTGAAGGCAATATGTCAGATTACAAAGGTTTAACTGTCATATGAATTGTCTAACTTTAACATTATTTGATGTCTAAATTAAGTTGTGCGGCAGTTCTGAAGTCATAGTTATTTGCATAGTGGAGTTGTACTTATTTATCCTGTTTTCCCTTTAACTATTTGTTATTGAAAGCTCTCATGGCAAGCATAAAAAGTATAAAGTAAAACAAAGACAACTTAAACGAAAATTGAATAAAAATCTTCTTCATTAATTATATATAAAGAAGGGGAGTACAAAAAAAAAAAAAAATTCTAGACTAGGCCCTAAACTAGGGAAGGGGGGTCTTGAAGGGAGCTGCTGCCAGCCTCGGTACTCTTCAACTCCAATTCAAAGGTCGACAAGGCCTGTTTCCCTTTGTCTGTTGAAGGAATGAGGGGCTCCACACTGGGGACTTCCTCCTTTTCGGCACCATCACACTTGTCCTTCTCTTTATGGGAACCTTCAGGTTCTGTAGGAGTAGGAGCAAGCTCTTGCACCACAGGAGGAAGAGCAGGAGAGGCAGGAACAGGAGGGTCTTCAATTTCCTGTATGTCTAAGGGAAGCCAAATGTTCTCGGGCTTCCTCAGTTCGGAAACTTGAGGAACCCCTGCTGCATTCATGGCCTCCCCCCAGACCTGCTGACAGTACTCACGGCACAAGGCCGCAAAAACCTCTGTCAGCTCCTCTTGTGTTTTGATAACCCCCTCCTGATAACTGTCCTTTTTCGCGGCCTCCAGGGCGTGCTTGTGGGCGTGAGCTTCCTCTTTCGCCCGTGTAAGCTCCTTTTCCAAGTCGGAGTGTGCCTGTTGGACTTGGGTAAGCTCATCATCCTTTTGACGGAGGAGCTTACGCTGCCCCTCCACTTGACTCCCCATCGTCTTCAAGCTGGCCTTGTCGCCGTCTCTCTCTCTTCTCAGGTCGGCCAGCTGTGAAGTGAGCTTCCCTTTCTCTGCCAGGGCCTGGCCCAGAGACTTTTCTGCCTCTTGTCTTAACTCCTGCTCCATCCCAGCGTGCTTTCGATAGTTCTCCACGAACTTCTCGACCGCAAAAACCTCTTGGATGGACTGCAAAAATGTTAGGAGGGTCAATGCAGTAAAGTGTTTATAAATAAATACAGAATATAAGTGCGAGGTGGAACTTACCAGAGCTAAACCCCTTTTCAGTGAGAGGAACAGCTGCGGCTGGCCCATCTTCTCCAAGGATTCCATATCCTTGGGCAACAGAAAAGGACGCTCAAACACCTCGGCTAGATGGTGGGCGTGGCCTTGTTGGACTGCCCTGATGCTGGTGTGGCAGGGAATAGGGGCGCCGTCCAGCCTCAAGTCAGGAGACCAGGTGGCTGGTGCTCGTCGCACCTCGGCCACTTCCCTGATCTCCCCACTCTCAACTGAGCGGGCGCGCCCTTTGCCTTTGTCCGGCTTCTGTTGTTGGGCCAACGGCGGTTGTTGTTTTAGTTTCTTTGCTTTCTCCCCACCAGCCCCCTCGGCGTCCACCTTTCTCTTCTTCTTTGAATTGTCTGTGGGAGGTTTTGTCTCGGCTGGAGGAGGGGGTGGTGGCAAAGCAGGGGGAGCTTGGGCCCCTTTTGCTCCTTTCTTTGCCACTCGGGCACCTCTATCGGTCATGAGATCCTTAAGCTTTTCCATTTCTTCTTCGATTGAACTGTCGTCTGGACGCGCTATCACTAGACCCGCGATCCCAGAGGCCTCGGCTTCTTCTTCCTCCTCGTCGGAGAGGATAACAAATGGGTTTCCGCGAGGTCGTGGAGAGTCCTCGAGCTGGAAGTGGTCTATCTCCTCGTCCAATGTGTTCGAGGAAGACACTCGCTCCTCTGGGACGTCAATAGCTTGAGAGTGCACAGCGAGAGGAACTGCCGCTATGGGCTGTGTGTACAAGACGGTGTGAGGGGCGTCAAGGATGTCGTGATCGTCCAAGAAGTGAGGTCTGGCTACGTTGATTTTCCTACGCCTTCGGTCACCCGCGATTATGGCGTTCTCGATCTCCTGGAAGTCCGAGGAGACGGGATCGTATCCCAAAATCAAGTGGGCCTCTCTAAGTTGTAGGTCTCTGCTAACAAACACCTCGGAGCGCAGCACCCTATTCAAGTCTGCAACGTTGCAGTGGCTCAGGCGTGGGCGCACGTGTTGCTTATCTGCAAAGAAAGACATCAAAGCAAACGAACATGGTCAGATTCACACAACATATAATAAACTTAAATAAACATGAATACATGTGAAAACGCATTTTTGTGAGTGTTAGAGGAAGTTGTGCGGTGGGGAGGTTAATCCTAAGGTGTCGCACCTGGATCTCCCCACTCAACTGGGAAGTGGAGGCCGTCGTGCCAGTTCCCAGGGACGATCAAGTAGTCATCCTTCATGCCTTTGTTGGATTTGGGCAGACAGGAGATTAGCCTAACGACGCTGGAGCGGGATTTAATGTAGTAACCTACATTGGTGAGTTTATGGCACTCGTACAGAAAGACGACATCGTGCCAGGTGAGGTTTAGACCCATTTGCTCGTTCAGAGCATCGACGCTACCCAAAACTCTAAAAACGTTTGAAGTGCACTGATCGGGACACAACCGGTGGTTGCGGAGGTACTCCCTGGTTACAGGCTTCATGGGGAGGGTCATCCCACCTCCTACAAAGGCTACCATTGGGATGATAACCTCTCCAGCCTTCCTAGAACCGGCCACGGCTTCCACCGGACAGTATTCTAAACCTACGTCGCTGGGAATCTTATACTTGGCTCTAAAGCCTTCCATCCCAGCGGCGGTATCAACTAGACACTTAAATCTTCCCATCAGAGAGGGACGAAAGACTAAACTCTAAAAGGGAAAATGTCTACAAGGATAGCCGAGGACAAGATCCGAGGAGAAAGGGTTAAGAAAAGAAGAATAAAAAACTTACGAATCTCAAGTTGTGCAAATTTCCACGGTTTTCTGCGGGTAAAGTATGTTTAGTGATGTTTTGATGGGATTAGTCCCTGATGAATTAAATGAAGACGCAGGTTCCCGAAGTGTCATGGTGTGCGGAAAGCGGCCTCGAAATCATATTTGTCCCGCCCAAATTTTCGTGAAATAACGAGGACCGTTGGATGCCCATCTCACCGTTGAACGTGGGGGACAAGGTGTAACTTATGGTAATAAATGCGCGCGTTTTTGAAAATAAAACCGTCAAGTGGCACCCTCTGGAACACGAAACGGTTTTCACACGTGTAGTTATTTACAGAAAGGGTAGGGAAAGTGTTCGTTGGATCAAAACCCTATTTTTTCTCCTCGGATGATGAAAAATAGAGTTTTGAGGGGCTATTGTGGGGAGTAAAAGGACCCAAGTAGGCATATGGGCCTTTGGACTGTAGCATGAAGGGCCGACCTGCTTCAGAATTGAACTCTACGAATTGGCCACTACGCCGAGGGTCCAAGGGTGCAGCCGAGGACGAGCTTCTCCTCGGACAAGCCCTAGAGAATTCAAAGCTTCATTATGAAGGTCAAAGCTCAACTCTAGAAAGACTAATGGTTAAAGGGGGAAACCCTGAACCTTCTCGATACCCTAGTGTTAAGGAAAATATCTAGAGCAAAGGCTGCCACCTCCGCATTAAAGACTCTGCACCTACCTCCCTGGCCGCATTAATGGGGAAGTGACCCCTGAATAGTAGGGCAGAAACTTCT
The DNA here is from genome assembly GCF_040712315.1 of Castanea sativa. Lineage (NCBI taxonomy): Eukaryota > Viridiplantae > Streptophyta > Magnoliopsida > Fagales > Fagaceae > Castanea > Castanea sativa. The sequence goes on along the minus strand of NC_134024.1, from coordinate 36,262,309 downwards.
AGTCAGGGTCCCAAAGGGCATCTAAAAAAGGGGTATTTAAGGGGGGAGGAATGCAAAAGGAAGGGGGAGCTGAATCTTTTTCTCTTTTGCTGACTCTCCCTCTCTAAAGAAAAAGAAAAGAAATTAAAGATTGTAACCTGTAAGAAAGAAAGAAAAATAATAAAGAAGTAGTCCTCGGCTCGAGTCCGAGGAGATTCATTTGCAATTATCGTTCGTTATTTACCTATATTCGTTTATAAAAGCCTGTTATCAAGCTCCCAGTACTTCTAACCTAGGCTTCAAGCCCACACTCTACAAATTTTATTGTTTAAGGCTCATTGGGCCTGAGCCCATAATCTTCTTTGGGTCCAGGTGCAATTGTGCACTTACAACCTTCATATATTGTTCGTGCATACAAAATTTCAAGGTGATCAAAGATTAATAGTCATGTCATCAATCAGTTGTTTAAATTCAAGTTTTTGTAGTTTAAAATAAGGCATAAAAGATGAGTTTAAAGATCAAATGGTAAATTACACCCGGTTGGCATGAAAATAGGCATGCATGTTAAGAACATATAGAAAATGTAATCCAACTGTTGGATTTTCAAAATATGTATTCAATAATAAGTTAATGGTCGGTGTACCATTTTTTCGAGTTAAATCAAGTGTAATTTGAACCCAACCCTATATTTTCTAATTCAATGTGAATTTTGACAAATCTACCGTTAGATTACATTATCTTCATATATTGTTCATGCCTACTAAATTTCAAGGTGATCAAAAATTAATAGTCATATCATCAATCAATTGTTTAAATTCAAGTTTTTGTAATTTAAAATGATGCATAAAAGATGAGTTAAACATCAAATTGTAAATTACACCCGATTGTCATGAAAATTGGTATGAACATTAAGGGCATATAGAACATGTAATCCAACAGTTGGATTTTAGAAATATGAATCTAATAATAAGTTATTGGTTGGTGTAACATTTTGTAGACTTAAATCAAGTGTAAACCCAACCATATATTTCTTAATTCAATATGAATTTTGACAAATATACCGTCATATTACATTATCTTCATATTGCTCTTGCTTACAAAATTTCAAGGTGATCAAAGATCAATAATCATGTCATCAATTAAATGTTTAAATTCAAGTTTTTGTAGTTTAAAATAAACTATAAAAGATGAGTTTGAAGATCATACGCTAAATTACACCCGATTGGCATGAAAATAGACATGCAAGTTGAGAACATATAGAAAATTTAATACAACGGTTGGATTTCCAAACTATGAATTCAATAAAAAGTTATTGGTTGGTGCAGCAGTTTTTAGAGTTAAATTAAGTGTAACTTGAACGTAACCCTATATTCCTTAATTCAATGTGAATTTTGAAAAATCTACCGTTATATTACATTATCTACATATATTGCTCTTCCTTACAAAATTTCAAGGTGATCAAAGATTGATAGTCATGTCATCAATCAATTGTTTAAATTCAAGTTTTTGTAGTTTAAAATAAAGTATAAAAGATGAGTTTAAAGATCATACGGTAAATTACACCCGATTGGCACGAAAATAGACATGCAAGTTGAGAACATATAGAAAATTTAATTCAACGGTTGGATTTTCAAACAATGAATTCAATAAAAAGTTATTGGTTGGTGTAGCAGTTTTTAGAGTTAAATTAAGTGTAACTTGAACGTAACCCTATATTCCTTAATTCAATGTGAATTTTGACAAATCTACCGTTATATTACATTATCTTCATATATTGCTCTTCCTTACAAAATTTCAAGGTGATCAAAGATTGATAGTCATGTCATCAATCAATTGTTTAAATTCCAATTTTTGTAGTTTAAAGTAAAGTATAAAAGATGAGTTTAGAGATCAAATGGTAAATTATACCCGATTGACATGAAAACAAGCATGCATGTTAAGACCATATAGAAAATTTAATTTAACGGTTGGATTTTCAAAATATGAATTCAACAATAAGTTATTGGTTGGTATAACAGTTTTTAGAGTTAAATTAAGTGTAACTTGAACGTAACCCTATATTCCTTAATTCAATGTGAATTTTGACAAATCTACCGTTATATTACATTATCTTCATATATTGCTCTTGCTTACAAAATTTCAAGGGGATCAAAGATTGATAGTCATGTCATCAATCAATTGTTTAAATTCCAATTTTTGTAGTTTAAAATAAAGTATAAAAGATGAGTTTAGAGATCAAATGGTAAATTACACCCGATTGACATGAAAACAAGCATGCATGTTAAGACCATATAGAAAATTTAATTTAACGGTTGGATTTTTAAAATATGAATTCAACAATAAGTTATTGGTTGGTATAACATTTTTTAGAGTTAAATTAAGTGTAACTTGAACATAACCCTATATTTCTTAGTTCAATGTGAATTTTGACAAATTTACCGTTTGATTACATTATCTTCATATATTGTTCATGCTTACAAAACTTCTAGGTGATCGAAGATTAATAGCTATGTCATCAATCATTTGTTTAAATTCAAGTTTATGTAGTTTAAAATAAGACATAAAATATGAGTTTAAATATCAAATGGTAAATTACATCTGATTGGCATGAAAATAAGTATGCATGTTAAGAACATATAGAAAATGGAATCCAACTGTTGGATTTTCAAAATATGAATTCAATAATAAGTTAATGGTTGGTTTAACAATTTTTAGAGTTAAATCAAGTGTAATTTGAACCCAACCCTATATTTCCTAATTCAATGTGAATTTTGACAAATCTACCGTTAGATTACATTACCTTCATATATTTTTCAGGCCTACAAAATTTCAAGGTGATCAAAGATTAATAGTCATATCATCAATTAATTATTTAAATTCAAATTTTTGTAATTTAAAATAATGCATAAAAGATGAGTTAAATATCAAATTGTAAAGTACACCCGATTGTCATGAAAATTGGTACGACCATTAAGAGCATATAGAACATCTAATCCAACAATTGGATTTTCAAAATATGAATCTAATCATAAGTTATTGGTTGGTGTAACATTTTTTAGAGTTAAATCAAGCGTAATTTGAACCCAACCCTATATTTCTTAATTCAATGAGAATTTTGACAAATCTACCGTTAGATTACATTATCTTCATATATTGTTCATGCTTACAAAATTTTAAGATGATCTAAGATTAATAGCCATGTCATCAATCAGTTGTTTATATTCAAATTTTTGTAGTTTAAAATAAGGCATAAAAGATGAGTTTAAAGATCAAAGGTAAATTACGCCTAATTGCCTTGAAAATAGGCATGCATTTTAAGAACATATAGAAAATGTAATCCAACTGTTGGATTTTCAAAATATGAATTCAATAATAACTTATTGGTTGCTGTAACATTTTTTAGAGTTAAATCAGGTGTAATTTGAACCAAACCCTATATTTCTTAATTCAAGGTGAATTTTGACAAATCTACCGTTAGATTACATTATTTTCACATATTGTTATTGCTTACAAAATTTCAAGGTGATCAAAGATTAATAGTCATGCCATCAATCACTTGTTTGAATTCAAGTTTTTGTAGTTTAAAATAAGGCATAAAAGATGAGTTTATAGATCATACGGTAAATTACACCCGATTGGTATGAAAATAGGCATGCATGTTAAGAATATATAGAAAATGTAATTCAATGGTTGGATTTTTAAAATATGATTTCAGTAATAAGTTATTGGTAGGTGTAACATTTTTTAGAGTAAAATTATGTGTAACTTGAACATAACCCTATATTTTTTAATTCAATGTGAATTTGGACAAATCTACCGTTGGATTATATTATCTTCATATATTGTTCAGACTTACAAAATTTCAAGGTAATCGAATATTAATAGCCATGTCATCAATCAATTTTTTAAATTCAACTTTTTGTAATTTTAAATAAGGCATAAAAGATGAGTTTAAAGATCAAATGATAAATTACACCCGATTGGTATGAAAATAGGCACGCATGTGAAGAACATATAGAAAATATAATCCAACTGTTGGATTTTCAAAATAAAAATTTAATAATAAGTTATTGGTTGGTGTAACATTTTTTAGAGTTAAATTAAGTGTAACTTGAACCCAATCCTATATTTCTTAATTCAATATGAATTTGGATAAATCTACCGTTAGATTATATTATCTTCATATATTGTTCATGCTTACAAAATTTCAAAGTGATCAAAGATTAATAGTCATGACATCAATCAATCGTTTAAATTCAAGTTTTTGTAGTTTAAAATAATGCATAAAAGATGAGTATAGAGATCATACGGTAAATTACACCCGATTAGAATGATAATAGGCATGCATGTTGAGAACATACAGAAAATTTAATTCAACGGTTGGATTTTCAAAATATGAATTCAATAAAAAGTTTTTGGTTGGTGTAACATTTTTTAGAGTTAAATTAAATGTAACTTTAACATAACTCTATATTTCTTAATTCAAAGTGAATTTTGACAAATTTACCGTTAGATTACATTATCTTCATACATTGTTCATGCTTACAAAATTTTAAGGTGATCGAAGATTAATAGCTATGTCATCAATCAATTGTTTAAATTAAAGTTTTTGTAAATTAAAATAAGGTATAAAAGATGAATTTAAAGATCAAAAGGTAAATTACACCTGATTGGTATGAAAATTGGCATGTATTTTAAGAATATATATAAATTATAATCCAACGGTTGGATTTTTAAAATTTAAATTTAATAATAATTTATTGGTTAGTGTAATATTTTTTAGGGTTAAATCAAGTGTAACTTGAATCCAACCCTATATTTCTTAATTCAATGTGAATTTTGACAAATCTACTGTTACATTACATTACCTTCATATATTGTTCGTGCTTACAAAATTTCAAGGTGATCAAAGATTAATAGTCATGTCATCAATCAGTTGTTTAAATTCAAATTTTTTTAGTTTACAATAAGGCATAAAAGATGAGTTTAAAGATCAAATGGTAAATTACACCCGGTTGGCATGAAAATAGGCATGCATGTTAAGAACATATAGAAAATGTAATCCAACTGTTGGATTTTCAAAATATGTATTCAATAATAAGTTAATGGTCGGTGTACCATTTTTTCGAGTTAAATCAAGTGTAATTTGAACCCAACCCTATATTTCCTAATTCAATGTGAATTTTGACAAATCTACCGTTAGATTACATTATCTTCATATATTGTTCATGCCTACTAAATTTCAAGGTGATCAAAAATTAATAGTCATATCATCAATCAATTGTTTAAATTCAAGTTTTTGTAATTTAAAATGATGCATAAAAGATGAGTTAAACATCAAATTGTAAATTACACCCGATTGTCATGAAAATTGGTATGAACATTAAGGGCATATAGAACATGTAATCCAACAGTTGGATTTTAGAAATATAAATCTAATAATAAGTTATTGGTTGGTGTAACATTTTGTAGACTTAAATCAAGTGTAAATCCAACCATATATTTCTTAATTCAATATGAATTTTGACAAATATACCATCATATTACATTATCTTCATATTGCTCTTGCTTACAAAATTTCAAGGTGATCAAATATCAATAATCATGTCATCAATTAAATGTTTAAATTCAAGTTTTTGTAATTTAAAATAAACTATAAAAGATGAGTTTGAAGATCATACGGTAAATTACACCCGATTGGCACGAAAATAGACATGCAAGTTGAGAACATATAGAAAATTTAATTCAACGGTTGGATTTCCAAACTATGAATTCAATAAAAAGTTATTGGTTAGTGTAACAGTTTTTAGAGTTAAATTAAGTGTAACTTAAACGTAACCCTATATTCCTTAATTCAATGTGAATTTTGACAAATCTACCGTTATATTACATTATCTTCATATATTGCTCTTCCTTACAAAATTTCAAGGTGACCAAAAATTGATAGTCATGTCATCAATCAATTATTTAAATTCCAATTTTTGTAGTTTAAAATAAAGTATAAAAGATGAGTTTAGAGATCAAATGGTAAATTACACCCGATTGACATGAAAACAAGCATGCATGTTAAGACCATATAGAAAATTTAATTTAACGGTTGAATTTTTAAAATATGAATTCAACAATAAGTTATTGGTTGGTATAACATTTTTTAGAGTTAAATTAAGTGTAACTTGAACATAACCCTATATTTCTTAGTTCAATGTGAATTTTGACAAATTTACCGTTAGATTACATTATCTTCATATATTGTTCATGCTTACAAAACTTCTAGGTGATCGAAGATTAATAGCTATGTCATCAATCATTTGTTTAAATTCAAGTTTATGTAGTTTAAAATAAGACATAAAAGATGAGTTTAAATATCAAATGGTAAATTACACCTGATTGGCATGAAAATAAGCATGCATGTTAAGAACATATAGAAAATGTAATCCTACTGTTGGATTTTCAAAATATGAATTCAATAATAAGTTAATAGTTGGTTTAACATTTTTTAGAGTTAAATCAAGTGTAATTTGAACCCAACCCTATATTTCCTAATTCAATGTGAATTTTGACAAATCTACCGTTAGATTACATTACCTTCATATATTGTTCAGGCCTACAAAATTTCAAGGTGATCAAAGATTAATAGTCATATCATCAATTAATTATTTAAATTCAAGTTTTTGTAATTTAAAATAATGCATAAAAGATGAGTTAAATATCAAATTGTAAAGTACACCCGATTGTCATGAAAATTGGTACGACCATTAAGAGCATATAGAACATCTAATCCAACAATTGGATTTTCAAAATATGAATCTAATCATAAGTTATTGGTTGGTGTAACATTTTTTAGAGTTAAATCAAGCGTAATTTGAACCCAACCCTATATTTCTTAATTCAATGAGAATTTTGACAAATCTACCGTTAGATTACATTATCTTCATATATTGTTCATGCTTACAAAATTTTAAGATGATCGAAGATTAATAGCCATGTCATCAATCAGTTGTTTATATTCAAATTTTTGTAGTTTAAAATAAGGCATAAAAGATGAGTTTAAATATCAAATGGTAAATTACACCTGATTGGCATGAAAATAAGCATGCATGTTAAGAACATATAGAAAATGTAATCCAACTGTTGGATTTTCAAAATATGAACTCAATAATAAGTTAATGGTTGGTGTAATATTTTTTAGAATTAAATCAAGTGTAATTTGAACCCAACCCTATATTTCATAATTCAGTGTAAATTTTGACAAATCTACTGTTAGATTACATTACCTTCATATATTATTCATACCTACAAATTTTCAAGGTGATCAAAGATTAATAGTCATATCATCAATCAATTGTTTAAATTCGAGTTTTTGTAATTTAAAATAATGCAAAAAAGATGAGTTAAATATCAAATTGTAAAGTACACCCGATTGTCATGAAAATTGGTACAAGCATTAAGGGCATACAGAACATCTAATCCAACAGTTAGATTTTCAAAATATGAATCTAATAATAAGTTATTGGTTGATGTAACATTTTTTAGAGTTAAATCAAGCGTAATTTGAACCCAACCCTATATTTCTTAATTCAATGAGAATTTTGACAAATCTACCGTTAGATTACATTATCATCATTTATTGTTCATGCTTACAAAATTTCAAGGTGATCAAAGATTAATTGTCATGTCATCAATCAGTTGTTTAAATTCAAGTTTTTGTAGTTTAAAATAAGGCATAAAAGATGAGTTTAAAGACCAAATGGTAAATTACACCCGGTTGACATGAAAATTGGCATGCATGTTAAGAACATATAGAAAATGTAATCCAACTGTTGGATTTTCAAAATATGTATTCAATAATAAGTTAATGGTCGGTGTACCATTTTTTCGAGTTAAATCAAGTGTAATTTGAACCCAACCCTATATTTCCTAATTCAATGTGAATTTTGACAAATCTACCGTTAGATTACATTATCTTCATATATTGTTCATGCTTACAAAATTTCAAGGTGATCAAAAATTAATAGTCATATCATCAATCAATTGTTTAAATTCAAGTTTTTGTAATTTAAAATAATGCATAAAAGATGAGTTAAACATCAAATTGTAAATTACACCCGATTGTCATGAAAATTGGTATGAACATTAAGGGCATATAGAACATGTAATCCAACAGTTGGATTTTAGAAATATGAATCTAATAATAAGTTATTGGTTGGTGTAACATTTTGTAGACTTAAATCAAGTGTAATTTGAACCCAACCATATATTTCTTAATTCAATATGAATTTTGACAAATATACCGTCATATTACATTATCTTCATATATTGTTCTTGCTTACAAAATTTCAAGGTGATCAAAAATTAATAGTCATGTCATCAATCAAATGTTTAAATTCAAATTTTTGTAGTTTAAAATAAAGTATAAAAGATGAGTTTAAAGATCATACGGTAAATTACACCTGATTGGCACGAAAATAGACATGCATGTTGAGAACATATAGAAAATTTAATTCAACGGTTGGATTTCCAAACTATGAATTCAATAAAAAGTTATTGGTTGGTGTAACATTTTTTAGAGTTAAATTAAGTGTAACTTGAACATAACCCTATATTCCTTAATTCAATGTGAATTTTGCCAAATCTACAGTTATATTACATTATCTTCATATATTGCTCTTACTTACAAAATTTCAAGATGATCAAAGATTGATAGTCATGTCATCAATCAATTGTTTAAATTCCAATTTTTGTAGTTTAAAATAAAGCATAAAGGATAAGTTTAGAGATCAAATGGTAAATTACACCTGATTGGCATGAAAATAGGCATGCATGTTGAGAACATATAGAAAATTTAATTCAACGGTTGGATTTTAAAAATATGAATTCAACAATAAGTTATTGGTTGGTGTAATATTTTTTAGAGTCAAATCAAGTGTAACTTCAACTCAACCCTATATTTCTTAATTCAATGTGAATTTTGACAAATCTACCGTAGATTACATTATTTTCACATATTGTTCTTGCTTAAAAAATTTCAAGGTGATCAAAGATTAATAGTCATGCCATCAATCACTTGTTTAAGTTCAAGTTTTTGTAGTTTAAAATAAGGCATAAAAGATGAGTTTAGAGATTAAATGGTAAATTATACCCGATTGACATGAAAATAGGCATGCATGTTAAGAACATATAGAAATTTTAATTTAACAGTTGGATTTTCAAAATATGAATTCCACAATAAATTATTGGTTGGTATAACATTTTTTAGAGTTAAATTAAGTGTAACTTGAACATAACCCTATATTTCTTAATTCAATGTGAATTTTGACAAATTTACCGTTAGATTACATTATCTTCATATATTGTTCATGCTTACAAAACTTCAAGGTGATTGAAGATTAATAGCCATGTCATCAATCATTTGTTTAAATTCAAGTTTATGTAGTTTAAAATAAGGCATTAAAGATGAGTTTAAAGATCAAATGGTAAATTACACCTGATTGGCATGAAAATAGGCATGCATATTAAGAACATATAGAAAATGTAATCAAACTGTTGGATTTTCAAAATATGAATTCAATAATAAGTTATTAGTTGGTGTAACATTTTTTAGAGTTAAATCAAGTGTAACTTCAACTCAACCCTATATTTCTTAATTCAATGTGAATTTTGACAAATTTTCCATTAGATTACATTATCTTCGTATATTGTTCATACTTACAAAATTTTAAGGTGTTCAAAGATTAATATTCATGTCATCAATCAATTGTTTAAATTCTAGTTTTTGTTGTTTAAAATAAGGTATAAAAGATGAGTTTATAGATCACACGGTAAATTAAACCCGATTAGTATGAAAATAGGCATACATGTTAAGAACATATAGAAAATGTAATTCAACGGTTGGATTTTTAAAATATGAATTGAATAATAAGTTATTGGTTGGTGTAACATTTTTTAGAGTTAAATTAAATGTAACTTGAACATAAACCTATATTTTTTAATTCAATGTGAATTTTGACAAATCTACCATTGGATTACATTATCTTCATATATTGTTAACACTTACAAAATTTCAAGGTGATCGAAGATTAATGGTCATGTCATCAATCAATTTTTTAAATTCATGTTTTTGTAGTTTAAAATATGGCATAAAAGATGAGTTTAAAGATGAAATGGTAAATTACACCCGATTGGCATGAAAATAGGCATGAATGTTAAGAACATATAGAAAATGTAATCCAACTGTTGGATTTTCAAAATATGAATTCAATAATAAGTGAATGGTTGGTGTAACATTTTTTAGAGTTAAATCAAGTGTAATTTGAACCCAACCCTATATTTTTTAATTCAATGTGAATTTTGACAAATCTACCGTTAGATTACATTATCTTCATATATTTTTCATGCCTACAAAATTTTCAGGCGATCAAAGATTAATAGTCATATCATCAATCAATTGTTTAAATTGAAGTTTTTGTAATTTAAAATAATGCATAAAAGATGAGTTCAACATCAAATTGTAAATTACACCCAATTGTCATGAAAATTGGTATGCATATTAAGGGCATATATAACATGTAATGCAACAGCTGGATTTTTAAAATATGAATCTAATAATAAGTTATTGGTTTGTGTAACATTTTTTAGAGTAAATCAAGCGTAATTTGAACCCAACCGTATATTTCTTAATTCAATGTGAATTTTGACAAAGAAACCATTATATTACATTATCTTCATATATTGCTCTTGCTTAAAAAATTTCAAGGTGATCAAAGATTAATAATCATGTCATCAATCAATTGTTTAAATTCAAGTTTTTGTAGTTTAATATAAAGTATAAAAGATGAGTTTAAAGATCGTACGGTAAATTACACCCGATTGGCATGAAAATAGGCATGCATGTTGAAAACATATAGAAAATTTAATTCAACGGTTGGATTTCTAAAATATGAATTCAATAAAAAGTTATTGGTCGGTGTAACATTTTTTTTGGAGTTAAATTAAGTGTAACTTGAACATAACCCTATATTTCTTAATTCAATGTGAATTTTGACATATCTGACATAATATTACATTATCTTCATAGATTGCTCTTGCTTACAAAATTTCAAGGTGAAAGATTAATAGTTATGTCATCAATCAATTGTTTAAATTCAAGTTTTTGTAGTTGAGAATAAAGTATGAAAGATGAGTTTAAAGATCATAGGTAAATTACACCCGATTGACATGAAAATAGGCATGCATGTTGAGAACATATTGAAAATTTAATTCAACGGTTGAATTTTCAAAATATGAATTTAATAAAAAGTTATTGGTTGATGTAATATTTTTTAGAGTTAAGTTAAGTGTAACTTGAACATAACCCTATATTTCTTAATTCAATGTGAATTTTTACAAATTTACCATTAGATTACATTATCTTCATATATTGTTTATGCTTACAAAATTTCAAGGTGATCGAAGATTAATAGCCATTTCATCGATCAATTGTTTAAATTCAAGTTTTTGTAATTTAAAATAAGGTATAAAAGATGAATTTAAAGATCAAAAGGTAAATTGCACCCGATTTGCATGAAAATTGGCATAAATTTTAAGAACATATAGAAAATTTAATCCAACGGTTGGATTTTCAAAATATGAATTCGATAATAAGTTATTAGTTGGTGTAACATTTTTTAGAGTTAAATCAAGTGTAACTTGAATCCAACCCTATTTTTCTTAATTCAATGTGCATTTTGATAAATCTACCGTTAGATTACATTATCTTCATATATTTTTCATGCTTACAAAATTTCAAGGTAATCGAAGATTAATAGCCATGTCATGAATCAGTTGTTTAAATTTAAGTTTTTGTAGTTTAAAATAAGGCATAAAAGATGAGTTTAAAGATCAAATGGTCAATTACACCCGATTGGCATGAAAATTGACATGCATGTGAAGAACATATAGAAAATGTAATCCAACAGTTGGATTTTCAAAATATAAATTGAATAATAAGTTATTGGATGGTGTAATATCTAATAATAAGTTGGCATTTTTTACATTTATGGGCTTTCGGGGTGTTTCAGTCATTTTCTTTACGTTTATGGTGTAAGTTGGCCTTTTTTATATTAACTATTAAATTATATTTTACTAATTTGTAGAGCTAAATTATATTTTATGAATTTGAAGTATTAATTTAAATATATTATATTAATTTGAAGTATTAAATTAAATTATATTGTGTTAAATTGAATTATTAAAATGTATTTTATTAATTTGTAGTATTAAATTATATTTTGTTAATTTGAAGTATTATATTATATTTTATTACTATTTAAATTATATTTTATTAATTTTTTATATTAGAGGGTATTTTGGTCATTTTTAGGTTTAGGAGTACATTTTAAGTTTACTAAAATAATTTTAAGATAAATTAATCAAGAAAATATTAAATATTACTATTTATAAAATATTTATGTATTAAATATTACTATTTATATTAAATATTACTATTTATAAAATATTTATGTATTAAATGTTAAATATTACTATTTATATTAAATATTACTATTTATAAAATATTTATGTATTAAATATTAAATATTACTATTTATAAAATATTTATGTATTAAATATTATATATTACTATTTATGAAATGTTTATGTATTAAATATTAAATATAACTATTTATAAACTATTTTTGTATAAAATATATATTTATAAAATGTGTTCATAAACCTAAGTTACCTTTAGTGGTGAACATGCATGCCATTTAGATTTTCAGGGTCTCGTCTAAGGTTCTAACCTCCACAACAGCCTTTTTTTTCTCTTCATTTTTTAAGTTACTACAATTAAAATTACGTCGTTTTGATGGTAACTAATTTTTCTATTATATTTCTCGATTGTGTAGCTATATATATATATATATATATATATATATATATATATATATATATATTGTTTTGTTGTAACAATTCCTAGGCAATGAAACTTATGATTCTCTATTATTTCAAGCAATTCATCAAATTGTTACACAAATTCAAAACAAATATGAGCAATCCATACATGCATTGGTATAGTTTTATAGTCAATTTAATATTTCTTAAAATTATTTTAGTTTACCACACAAACAAGTAGGTTCCTGTATACCGGTTAGAGACTAGTTATTAACTACATGCAAACTACCAAAACTCTCAAAAAGTCTACTCTAGATGGGTGACAAATAGCAACCTAATACATTGATCTCAACTATAATACTAATCTGCATCAACTACATACCACTTTCAAGGATTAACGTCTTATCACAGCAATTAAATAGTTATTTCGCCTTTTTTTTTTCCAAATGAAGTCTCTTTGCTTCTCTCTCCCCACAAAACAAAGGCATCACAAGAATTACTAGATATGGAAGACTAAAATGGATCACTCCCATAAAGTTAAAAAAGTGAAAAAAAAAAAAAAACACACTTTAAAAATTCATCAGGGATTACAAATAATTACTTTAAACTTTTAAGTAATTTTACACTAACCTTGATTGTGTGAACCTTTTTATTTATTTAAACTAGGTATATATGTAATTGTGAAACTTTGCTAGTAATTTTGTGAAAGTTATTTATTTATGAAGGTTCATGTGACATCTAATGATACCAAGTTTGCATGTATGCTAGAAGAGGAATGATCAACTATAGTCTAGAAATACCATACATTCAGTTTGCTTATTGGCTATGGCAGAGCACTAGCACAGGGGTGATATCATGGCTGGTAGAGAAAGACAAAAAATGTATGCTTCTGACTGAAACTAAGTCTCTCTCAATGGGCCGGGTTCAGCACTTCAGCCTACCCAATGACGTAAGCTTGCAGTTGCTGCAAGTTTTGATGCGCAACTGTGCATTTTGTATGTTAAACAATAAAAACTTGTTAGAGAAATTCTTTCTATTTTTGTCACTAGCACTCTTGATTTAGTAGTTTTGAGACAATCAGTTTTAATTATAATGTACTTAACAACTTGGAAGTTACTTGCAGTGAGTGAAAGCGTCATTTAATGGAAGATTTCTTTTGGCTCTCTCTCTTAATTATAATCTAAACTTAAAATAAATAAAATATAGAATCCAAGAAAGTCTCATCATTTGTGGTTAGCGTGTCGGTATTCTCTTTTTGAAACCAGGTTCTATTCACATGGCTTTCAAAAAAACAGAAACTTATTAAACATCGGTTGAAACCGAGCACACCTTCTCTCTCATTTTTCTCTCTATCAAGCCCTTCCTAAAACATCTTCTCTCTCATTTTGCTCTCTCACTTCAAGTCTAAAACGTCATCTTTGTTTCTTTTTTTTTTTGCTCTCCACAAAATATGTGAATGAAAACGTTCTGAAAACGTTCTGAATCCTTTGACTGCTAAACAAAGTAGTGGTCGAAGAAATGCCCTTTTTACGTCAAAATACTGTCACCGTTTTTGTGCACACGGAAGATTTGTCGGAACATAACCTAACCACAAACAATCTGAAAATCTTTTTTTCAAAAAAAGTTGACGGAGGCAGATTTGCTAAAAAATCAACTCTTGCTATGACTACCTTGGAAGACACAGTGAAAGTGTCTTCAGGGGTGGAATCTTTACTTGCGGTGCGTCTAACCACAACGGGCATGAAGTTGTGGGAAACCATTAAACTTCAGAGTCCTGGCATGTTGCTGGTAAGTCTTCTAGTTAGTTAGTTAGTTAGTTAGTTTTTTTTTTTTTTTTTTTTGCATTTTTAATAAATTTGAAGCTTAATCTAATTTAATGCTTTCTTATTTTTCATTTTTAGGAACCAAAAATGATGGATGAGTTAGGACAGAGAAAAATGAACCGAGACCAAGCTTTGTCCACCACCTACTCGACGATATTGAAGATCCCTAAGAAGGTGGTTGGCCGCCAACCGCTTGGGTCGATTGGTGTAACCACAAAGGATGTGGAAAAAAAATGGGGGAAGCAACTCCAAGGAAGATGAGAAAGAAGATACCTATGAGTCGCCAAGTTTTGACGACTACTAATGAGGTAACTTCTTAGAAATACTTCCTTTATAGCAAAAGTTATTTAGGGTTTTTGGTTTTTGGTGTCTCCTATCTTGGATGATTGCTTCTGTTTTTGAGGATGAACTCAATGGGATGTAACTAATCAAACTTTGCTATGAGATTTCTATTCTTGTTTAGTTTTAATATATATTCCTCACATTTATGTGTGTTTGTTTCTCAAAAAAAATGAAAAAAGGAAGCAAATTCAAAACCAAGACTCTAAGTGATGCCTTTGGCATGCGATAGGCTTGGGCGTCCTAGGAGAAAATAATGACCATATTATAAGACAAGGTCTAGAGAGAGCTCCTACGCTGTCATCTTCTTGACATAGTCACATAGATTCAACAATCACATTTGCAATGTGATTGACTTTCAACTTTTCTCATAACAATTTCTTATAATTCAAATTAGACACACCCAATAGATCTAATGCCCAAGACCCTACCCTTCATTCCATAACTTTAAGAAGAGGATGATTTGAGCTAGACGTCATAGACACAACTAGTCACCAAAACATTTGACAAATAAACGAGATATGAAAAATTACGGAAAAAATAAAGGCATAGGGCACATAGTATATCTAAGAATTCAAGATTTCATTGCCAAGAACAAGTGTCCCCCTCACCATAGGGAAATATTTTCATCAAGAGGAGATGAACACAAGGCAAAACCAAACAATCCTAAGGACAAACAAACATACACACAAAATTTTAAGAATATGAATCTCTAGGAGAAAACCCAAAAAAAAAAAAAAGGAAGTAAAAAAGAAAAAAAAAATTGAACATTCTCCCCAATGGTGGTAGTCATTAGTGTACACATTCTTCAGTATTTCTTTAATAGAGCATAAAAAATAAAAAAAATAAAAAAAAACCCAAGCACACCAACCCAAATTACATAAGATTTGTACCAAATAGAAATATAAAGCTAGAAGTATCAATTTGAAGCAACCGGTACGTATAATTCTTTGATCTCATGTATAATACTAACATGCATCAATTATGAACTACTTGCAAGAGTTGATGTCTTATCATAGCTATTATACAGTGACTTTGTCTTTCTCTCTCTCCTTCTCTCTCCTTCTCTTTTTTTTTTTCTTCAAATGAATTCTCTTTGCTTCTCTCCACAAAATAAAGACATTACAATAATTACTAGATATGGAAGACTAAAATTGATCACCCCCATAATTAATTTATTTTAAAAAAAACACTTTAAACTAGGTATAAACAATTGTGAAACTTTGCAAGTAAATAGTTTTGTAAAGTTATTTATGTATGAAGTGGCATGTGACATCTCATATGATATCAAGTTTGCATGCATGCTAGAAGAGGAATGGTCAATATAAATAGATACCGTACACAGTTTGTATATATGCGTATTGCTGAGCACTAGCGCAGCACAAGAGTGATTTCGGGGACAGCTAGCAAGCTTGGGCATCCTTCAGTATTTCTTTAATAGAGCAGAAAAAAAAAAACCAAGCACACCAACCCAAATTACATAAGATTTGTACCAAATTCAAATATAAAGCTAGAAGTATCAATTGGAAACAATTGGTACATATAATGCTTTGATCTCAAGTATAATACTAACATGCATCAACTACGAACTACTTGCAAACATTGATGTCTTATCACAACTATTATACAGTGACTTTGTCTATCTCTCTCTCTTTCTCTTTTTCTTTTTTTTTCCCCGAATGAATTCACTTTACTTCTCTCCACAAAATAAAGGCATTACAATAATTACTAGATATGGAAGACTAAAATAGATCACCCCTATAAATTAAAAAAAAAAAAAAAACACTTTAAATTCATTATGGATCACAAATAATTACTTTAAACTCTAAGTAATTTTGTATTAACCCTGATTGTGTGAACTTGTGTATTTAAACTAAGTATAAACAATTGTGAAACTTTGCTAATAATTACTTTTGTGAAAGTTATTTATGTATGAAGTGGCATGTGATATCTCATATGATACCAAGTTTGCATGCATGCTAGAAGAGGAATGGTCAATATAAATAAATACCGTACACAGTTTGTATATATGCTTATTGCTGAGCACTAGCACAACACAATGGTGTTTTCGGGGACAGCTAGCAAGCTTGCGGTTAAAACAAAAGAGTATAGTTGTGCCTTTGACTCTGAGCCTCTAAAACTCTCTGTGTCTTTGGTGCAACTGTCCATTTTGTTTTGTGTGCTAAAGAATGAAAACGAAATTGGTAGGTGGTAGCAATTCCAGCTGATCTTGTTGCACAATTTGACGAAATACTCTACCCTAGCTCATTCAATGCTGATTCTTCTTTTTCTTTTTCTTTTTTCATCTATTTTAATTTTGGCTCTCTTCATTCTCTATTAATTTTAGCATTGGGTTTTAAGACTTCTAACAACTTGATGGGTATAGATATAAACTATATATAGTCGAAGAACCTCATTTAACACCCACCTCATCTGCATTATAATTACATTTGTAAGATTCCGATGTGGTGCATTAAAAAATCAGACTATATAAAACAATACTATAAAAGGTTGCTAACTTTGTCACCATGGAAAGAACTTCACTATGCATTTATGTTCTCTCTAATTTAAATTTTGAATAAATTTAAGGAGCTTTTCTTAATCTTAAGTATTGTACTTTGAATGCTTAATTTAAATTCAAATACACGCGCGCGCCACACACACACAGACACACATATATAAACGAAATTATCTTCCAAAGAATACTAAAATGTACTAATGTAACTCAATGACTAATATATTACAATAACATAATTTAATTTAATTAGAGAATTTTAGACATCTTACTTAAGGGACTATGTTTAGGTTTTTTTTTTAGAAGATTATGTTTAAGTTATCTCAAACAAATTTTATACTTTACTCTTTCGAAGTATATAATCAAAAGGAAATAACATAAGATTCTTGGCTGTTGTATCTAGACTGGGGCTGGCAAATAGTAGAATTTTATGGAAATTCACGGTATTAGGGTAGGGTGAATGGGTGATGCCAAATGTAAAGTTAGGGCGTGAGGGAATGAGAGTAGTATCCTTAAAAAAAGACTGGTTTCTACGCACAAAGGTCACCACTAACACCGCTACTAGCACAAGATAAACAATGCCCTTAAGGACACGGTACCTATCAAAATATATGCATGTTTTAGAGTGGTGCGACATAAAACCGCCGCAAAAGGCATGTTTTAGAGGCAGTAACTACAATATAGTGACGCTCAAAAATCCCGCTGCAATAAATATTTCATGTTGCGCATTTTCTCTAGTGGCGGTATAGAGAACCGCCGTAATATGTAAGTTATAGCGGCGGTGAGATGACCGCCGCAATATGTACTCCTTTTTGCGGCGGGTTGAACCACCGCAATAGACCTTTAAATTTCCTAACCCCAAAATTTGACTCTATTTTTTTCGACTTCCCATCTAAAGATCAAATGGTAAATTACACCCGATTGACATGAAAATTGGCATGCATGTTAAGAACATATAGAACATGTGATCCAATGGTTGAATTTCCAAAATATGAATTCTATAATAAGTTATCGGTTGGTGTAACATTTTTTAGAGTTACATCAACCCTATATTTCTTAATTCAATGTGAATTTTGATAAATCTACCGTTAGATTACATTATCTTCATCTATTTGTCATGATTAAAAAATTTCAAGGTAATTAAGGATTAATAGCTATGTCATCAATCAATTGTTTAAATTCAGGTTTGTAATTTAAAATAAGGCATAAAAGATGAATATAAAGATCATAAGGTAAATTAAACCCGATTGGCATGAAAATTGGCATGAATTTTAAGAACATATAGAAAATATAATCCAACGGTTAGATTTTCAAAATATGAATTCCATAATAAGTTATTGGTTGTTGTCACATTTTTTAGAGTTAAATCAAGTGTAACTTGAATCCAACCCTATATTTCTTAATTCAATGTGAATTTTGACAAATCTACCATCAGATTACATTATATTCATATATTTTTCATGCTTACAAAATTTCAAAGTGATCGAAGATTAATAGCCATGTCATCAATCAGTTGTTTAAATTCAAATTTTTGTAGTTTAAAATAAGGCATAAAAGATGAGTTTAAAGATCAAATGGTAAATTACACCCGATTGGCATGAAAATAGGCATGCATGTTAAGAACATATAGAAAAAGTAATCCAACTGTTGGATTTTCAAAATATGAATTCAATAATAAGTTATTGGTTGGTGTAACTTTTTTTAGAGTTAAACGATGTATAATTTGAACCCAACCCTATATTTTTTAATTCAATGTGAATTTTGACAAATATACCGTTAGATTACATTATCTTCATATATTGTTCATGCTTACAAAATTTAAAGGTGATCAAAGATTAATAGTCATATCATCCATCAATTGTTTAAATTCTTCTTTTTGTAATTTAAAATAATCCATAAAAGATGAGTTAAACATCAAATTGTAAATTACACCCGATTGACATGAAAATTGGCATGCACATTAAGAGCATATAGAACATGTAATCCAACAGTTGGATTTTCAAAATATGAATCCAATAATAAGTTATTTGTTGGTGTAACATTTTTTAAAGTTAAATCAAGTGTAATTTGAACCCAACCCTATATTTCTTAATTCAATGTGAATTTTGACAAATTTACCGTTATATTACATTATCATCATATATTGCTCTTGCTTCCAAAATTTCAAGGTGATCAAAGATTAATAGTCATGTTATCAATGAATTGTTTAAATTCATGTTTTTGTAGTTTAAAATAAAGTATAAAAGATGAGTTTAAAGAGCATACGGTAAATTACACCCAATTGGAATGAAATTAGGCATGCATGTTAAGAACATATAGAAAATATAATTCAACGATTGGATTTTCAAAATATGAATTCAATAAAAAGTTATTGGTTGGTATAACATTTTTTAGAATTAAATTAAGTGTAACTTGAACATAACCCTATATTTCTTAATTCAAGGTGAATTTTGACAAATCTACCGTTAGATTACATTATCTTCATATATTTATCATGCCTACAAAATTTCAAGGTGATCGAAGATTAATAGCCATGTCATCAAGTAGTTGTTTAAATTCAAATTTTTGTAATTTAAAATAAGGCATAAAAGATGAGTTTAAAGATCAAATGGTAAATTACACCCGATTGGTATGAAAATAGGCATGCATGTTAAGAACATATAGAAAAAGTAATCTAACTGTTGGATTTTCAAAATATGAATTCAATAATAAGTTAGTGGTTGGTGTAACATTTTTTAGAGTTAAATGAAGGTAATTTGAACCCAACCCTATATTTTTTTAATTCAATGTGAATTTTGACAAATCTACCGTTAGATTACATTATCTTCATATATTGTTCATGCTTACAAAATTTCAAGGTGATGAAAGATTAATAGTCATATCATCAATCAATTGTTTAAATTCAAGTTTTTGTAATTTAAAATAATGCATAAAAGATGAATTAAATATCAAATTGTAATTTACACCCAATTGGCATGAAAATTGGCTTGCACATTAAGAGCGTATAAAACATGTAATCCAACAGTTGGATTTTCAATAAGTTATTGGTTGGTGTAACATTTTTTAGAGTTAAATCAAGTGTTATTTGAACCCAACCCTATATTTCTTAAGTCAATGTGAATTTTGAGAAATCTACCGTTATATTACATTATTTTCATATATTACTCTTGCTAACAAAATTTCAAGGTGATCAAAGATTAATAATCATGTCATCAATCAATTGTTTAAAATCAAGTTTTTGTAGTTTAAAATAAAGTATAAAAGATGAGTTTAAAGATGACACAGTAAATTACACCCGATTGGCATGAAAATAGGCATGCATGTTGAGAACATATAGAAAATTTAATTCAATGGTTAGATTTTCAAAATATGAATTCAATAAAAAGTTTTTGGTTGGTGTAACATTTTTTAGAGTTAAATTAACTGTAACTTCAACAGAACCCTATATTTCTTAATTCAATGTGAATTTTGACAAATCTACCGTTATGTTACATTATCTTCATATATTGCTCTTGCTTACAAAATTTCACGGTGATCAAAGATTAATAGTTATGTCATCAATCAATTGTTTAAATTCTAGTTTTTGTAGCTTAAAATAAAGTATAAAAGATGAGTTTGAAGATCATACGGTAAATTACACCTGATTGGCATGAAAATAGGCATGCATTTTGAGAACATATAGAAAATTTAATTCAACGGTTGGATTTTCAAAATATGAATTTAATAAAAAGTTATCGGTTGGTGTAACATTTTTTAGAGTTAAATTAAGTTTAACTTGAACATAAACTTATATTTCTTAATTTATTGTGAATTTTGACAAATTTACCGTTAGATTACATTATCTTCATATATTGTTCATTCTTACAAAATTTCAAGGTGATCAAGGATTAATAGTCATGTCATCAATCAATTGTTTAAATTCAAGTTTTTGTAATTTAAAATAATGCATAAAAGATGAGTTAAATATCAAATTGTAAATTACACCCAATTGGCATGAAAATTGGCATGCACATTAAGAGCGTATAGAACATGTAATCCAACAGTTGGATTTTCAAAATATGAATCTAATAATAAGTTGTTGGTTGGTGTAACATTTTTTAGAGTTAAATCAAGTGTTATTTGAACCCAACCCTATATTTCTTAAGTCAATGTGAATTTTGACAAATCTACCGTTATATTACATTATCTTCATATATTGCTCTTGCTTACAAAATTTCACGGTGATCAAAGATTAATAGTCATGTCATCAATCAATTGTTTAAATTCAAGTTTTTGTAGTTTAAAATAAAGTATAAAAGATGAGTTTAAAGATCTTATGGTAAATTACACCAGATTGGCATGAAAATAGGCATGCATTTTGAGAAAATATAGAAAATTTAATTCAACGGTTGGATTTTCAAAATATGAATTCAACAATAAGTTATTGGTTGGTGTAACGTTTTTTAGAGTTAAATTAACTGTAACTTGAACATAACCCTATATTTCTTAATGCAATGTGAATTTTTACAAATTTACTGTTAGATTACATTATCTTCATATGTTGTTCATGCTTACAAAATTTCAAGGTAATCGAAGATTAATAGTCATGTCATCAATCAATTGTTTAAATTCAACTTTTTGTAATTTAAAATAAGGCATAAAAGATGAATTTAAAGATCATAAGGTAAATTACACCCAATTTGCATGAAAATTGGTATGAAATTTAATTACATATAGAAAATTTAATCCAACGGTTGGATTTTCAAAATATTAATTCAATAATAAGTTATTGGTTGGTGTAACATTTTTTAGAGTTAAATCAAGTGTAACTTGAATCCAACCCTATATTTCTTAATTCAATGTGAATTTTGATAAAAATTTACCGTTGGATTACATTATCTTCATATATTGTTCATGCTTACAAAATTTCAAGGTAATCAAAGATTAATAGCTATGTCATCAATCAGTTGTTTAAATTCAAGTTTGTGTAGTTGAAAATAAGGCATAAAAGATGAGTTTAAAGATCAAACGGTGAATTACACACGATTGGCATGAAAATTGACATGCATGTTAAGAGCGTATAGAAAATGTAATCCAACGGTTGAATTTTCAAAATATAAATTTAATAATAAGTTATTGGTTGGTGTAATATCTAATAATAAGTTGGTCTTTTTTACATTTATGGGCTTTCGGGGTGTTTTAGTCATTTTCTTTACGTTTATGGTGTAAGTTGGCCTTTTTTTAAAATAAGTATTAAATTATATTTTACTAATTTGTAGTGCTAAATTATATTTTATGAATTTGAAGTATTAATTTAAATATATTATATTAATTTGAAGTATTAAATTAAATTATATTGTGTTAAATTGAATTATTAAAATATATTTTATTAATTTGTAGTATTAAATTATATTTTATTAATTTGAAGTATTATATTATATTTTATTACTATTTAAATTATATTTTATTAATTTTTAATATTAGAGGGTATTTTTGTCATTTTTAGGTTTAGGAGTACATTTTAAGTTTACTAAAATAATTTTAAAATAAATTAATCAAGAAAATATTAAATATTACTATTCATATTAAATATTACTATTTATAAAATATTTATGTATTAAATATTACTATTTATGTTAAATATTACTATTTATGTTAAATATTACTATTTATAAAATATATATGTATTAAATGTTAAATATTACTATTTATATTAAATATTACTATTTATAAAATATTTATGTATTAAATATTAAATATTACTATTTATAAAATATTTATGTATTAAATATTATATATTACTATTTATGAAATGGTTATGTATTAAATATAACTATTTATAAAATATTTATGCATAAAATATATATTTATGAAATATGTTCATAAACTTAGGTTACCTTTAGTGGTTAACACGTGAGCCATGTAGATTTTCAGAGTTTCGTCTAAGGTTCTAACCTCCACAACAACCTTTTTTTTTCTCTTCATTTTTTAAGTTACTACAATTAAAACTACGTCGTTTTAATGGTAACTAATTTTTCTATTATATTTCTCGATTGTGTAGCTATATATATATATATATATATATATATATATATATATATATATATATATATTTTTTTTTTTTTTGGTTGTAACAATTCCTAGGCAATGAAACTTATGATTCTCTATTATTTCAAGCAATTCATCAAATTGTAACACAAATTCAAATCAAATAGGAGCAATTCATATATGCATTGGTATAGTTTTATAGTCAATTTAATATTTCTTAAAATTATTTTAGTTTATCACACAAACTAGTAGGTTCCTGTGTACCGGTTAGAGACTAGTTATTAACTACGTGCAAACTACCAAAACTCCCAAAATGTCTACTCTAGATGGGTGACAAATAGCAACCTAATACTTTGATCTCAACTATAATACTAATCTGCATCACCTATATACCACTTTCAAGGATTAACGTCTTATCACAGCAATTATATAATGATTTTGTCTTTTTTTTTTTTTTTTTCCAAATGAAGTCTCTTTGCTTCTCTCTCCCCACAAAACCAAGGCATCACAAGAATTACTAGATATGGAAGACTAAAATGGATCACTCCCATAAAGTTAAAAAAGTGAAAAAAAAAACACTTTAAAAATTTATTAGGGATTACAAATAATTACTTTAAACTTTTAAGTAATTTTGCACTAACCTTGATTGTGTGAACCTTTTTATTTATTTAAACTAGGTATATATGTAATTGTGAAACTTTGCTAGTAATTTTGGGAAAGTTATTTATGTATGAAGGTTCATGTGACATCTCATAATACCAAGTTTGCATGTATGCTAGAAGAGGAATGATCAACTATAGTCTGGAAATACCGTACATTTAGTTTGCTTATTGGCTATGGTAGAGCACCAGCACAATGGTGATATCGTGGCTGGTAGGGAAAGACAAAAAATGTATGCCTTTGACTGACACTAAGTCTCTCTCTCTGGGCCGGGTTCAGCACTTCAGCCTACACAATGACGTAAGCTTGCAGCTGTTGCAGGGTTTGATGTGCAACTGTGCATTTTGTATGTTAACCAATAGAAACAAAGTTAGAGAAATTCTTTCTATTTTTGTTACTAGCACTCTTGATTTAGTAGTTTTGAGACAATCAGTTTTAATTATAATGTACTTAACAACTTGGAAGTTACTTGCAGTGAGTGAAAGCGTCTTTTAACGGAAGATTTCTTTTGACTCTCTCTCTTAATTATAATCTAAACTTAAAATAAATAAAATATAGAATCCAAGAAAGTCTCATCAATTGTGGTTAGCGTGTCGGTATTCTCTTTTTGAAACTAGGTTCTATTCACATGGCTTTCAAAAAAAAAAACTTATTAAACATAGGCTGAAACCGAGCACACCTTCTCTCTCTATTTTCTCCCTATCAAGCCCTTCCTAAAACATCTTCTCTCTCATTTTGCTCTCTCACTTCAAGTCTAAAATGTCATCTTTGTTTCTTCTTTTTTGCTCTCCACAAAATATTTCAATGAAAACGTTCTGAATCCTTTGACTGCTGAACAAAGCAGTGGTCGAAGAAATGCCCTTTTTACGTCAAAATACTGTCATTGTTTTTGTGCACACGGAAGATTTGTCGGAACATAACCTAACCACAAACGATCTGAAAATCTTTTTTTCAAAAAAAGTTGATGGAGGCAGATTTGCTAAAAAATCAACTCTTGCCATGACCACCTTGGAAGACACAGTGAAAGTGTCTTCAGGGGTGGAATCTTTACTTGCGGTGCGTCTAACCACAACGGGCATGAAGTTGTGGGAAACCATCAGACTTCAGAGTCCTGGCATTTTGCTGGTAAGTCTTCTAGTTAGTTAGTTAGTTTGTTTTGTTTTGATTTTTTTTTTTTTTTGCATTTTTAATAAATTTTAAGCTTAATCTAATCTAATGCTTTCTTATTTTTCATTTTTAGGAACCAAAAATGATGGATGAGCTGGGATAAAGAAAAATGAACTGAGACCAAGCTTTGTCCACCACCTACTCGACAATATTAAAGATCCCTAAGAAGGTTGTTAGCCGCCAACCGCCTGGATCGATTGGTGTAGCCACAAAGGATGTGGAAAAAAAAATAGGGGAAGCAACTCCGAGGAAGATAAGAAAGAAGACACCCACGAGTCGCCAAGTTTTGACGACTACTAATGAGGTAACTTCTCAGAAGTACTTCCTTTATAGCAAAAGTTTTTTAGGGTTTTTGGTTTTTAGTTTTTGGTGTCTCCTATCTTGGATGATTGCTTCTGTTTTTGAGGATGAACTCAATGGGATGAAACTAATCAAACTTTGCTATGAGATTTCTATTCTTGTTTAGTTTTAATATATATTCCTCACATTTATGTGTGTTTGTTTCTCAAAAAAGAAAATAAAAAGAAGTAAATTCAAAACCAAGACTATAAATGATGGCTTTGGCATGTGATAGGCTTGGGCGTCCTAGGAGAAAATAATGACCATATTATAAGACAAGGTCTAGAGAGAGCTCCTATGCTGTCATCTTCTTGACATAGTCACATAGATTCAACATTCATATTTGCAATGTGATTGACTTTCAACTTTTCTCATAACAATTTCTTATAATTCAAATTAGACACACCCAATAGGTCTAATGCCCAAGACCCTACCCTTCATTCCACAACTTTAAGAAGAGGATGATTTGAGCTAGACGTCATAGGCACAACTAGTCACTGAAACATTTGACAAATAAACGAGATATGAAAAATTATGGAAAAAATAATGGCATAGGGCACATAGGATATCTAAGAATTCAAGATTTCATTGCCAAGCACAAGTGTCCCCCTCATCATAGGGAAATATTTTCATCAAGACGAGATGAACACAAGGCAAAACCAAACAATCCTAGGGACAAGCAAACGTACACACAAAATTTAAAAAAACACTTTAAATTCTTTAGGGATTACAAATAATTACTTTAAACTCTAAGTAATACTGTATTAACCTTGATTGTGTGAACTTTTGTATTTAAACTAGGTATAAACAATTGTTAAACTTTGCTAGTAATTAGTTTTGTGAAAGTTCATTATGTGTAAAGTGGCATGTGACATTTCATATGATACCAAGTTTACATGCATGCTAGAAGAGGAATGGTCAATATAAATAGATACCGTACACAGTTTGTATATATGCGTATTGCTGAGTACTAGCACAGCACAAGGGTGATTTCAGGGACAGCTAGCAAGCTTGGGCATCCTTCAGTATTTCTTTAATAGAGCAAAAAAAAAAAAAAAAACCAAGCACACCAACCCAAATTACATAAGATTTGTACCAAATACAAATATAAAGCTAGAAGTATCAATTTGAAACAACTGGTACATATAATGCTTTGATCTCAAGTATAATACTAACATGCATCAACTATGAACTACTTGCAAGGATTGATGTCTTATCACAGCTATTATACAGTGACTTTGTTTACTTCTCTCTCTCTTTTTTTTTTTCCCAAATGAATTCACTTTGCTTCTCTCCACAAAATAAAGGCATTACAATAATTAATAGATATGGAAGACCAAAATAGATCACCCCCATCAATTTTTTTTTTTTTAAAAACACTTTAAATTCATTTCGGATTACAAATAATTACTTTTGATGATGCAAAGAAGATCAGTAGGCTGGATGCTTCGGACTTCAAAGGACTACTGGTTCTCTCTGCGGTCTGAAAAAGAAAGAAAAGCGAATCAAAGGTGACCGGGGCTGCCGGCCAAAAACCCTCCGATGGCAAAGTTAGTTTTTCTCTCTATGTTATCTGAGTTCCAACTTTTTTGGAGTAAAATGAACATACCTTGGCCTTGTCTGAAACAGCCTTTATATAGTGTTCTTATAGGCAGTTACCAAAATTGGAACTTCTCCTGGATTCAAGGAGAGGTAGAAATCAGACGTAACTTGCATAACCGTTTAGAAGTTATGCTTTTGTCTACACAACGGATACCTGGCAGTTATGCGTGGGATAAGGAATTACCGTGTTATATTCGGAGATTTTTCTAAGTATGATACTCTAGTCCTAGGATTCCTTAGTCGAGTATGTTTCGGCACAGGCGCAGAGGCTGCCTCGTCTAACAGTCACACCTTCAGGACGAGGTTATCCGCGCTTTGGACGAGTGTCTATTTTCTGGTGGTGCCTACCTCATCCAGAGCTCTTCTTACCTGGACGAGGTAGCTGCAAGTAGGTTTCGAAGGGTGTTTACAATTCCCAACCGGCCACGGACGACCTTTATGGACGACTTGGAGATAGGCAAAATCAGTACCCCATCAACTTTGAACTCTAAGTAATTTTGTATTAACCTTGATTATGTGAACTTATGTATTTAAATTAAGTATAAACAATTGTGAAACTTTGCTAGTAATTACTTTTGTGAAAGTTATTTATGTATGAAGTGGCATGTGACATCTCATATGATACCAAGTTTGCATGCATGCTAGAAGAGGAAAGGTCAATATAAACAAATACCGTACACAGTTTGTATATATGCTTATTGCTGAGCACTAGCACAACACAAGGGTGTTTTCGGGGACAGCTAGCTAGCTTGCGGTTAAAACAAAAGAGTATAGCTCTGTGCCTCTGGCTCTGAGCCTCTGAGACTCTCTGTGTCTCTGGCGCAACTATCCGTTTTGTTTTGTGTGCTAAAAAATGAAAACGAAATTGGTAGGTGGTAGCAATTTTAGTTGATCTTGTTGCACAATTTGACGTAATACTCCACCCTAGCTCATTCAATGCTGATTCTTTTTTTTCTTTTTCTTTTTTCATCATTTTTAATTTTGGCTCTCTTCATTCTCTATTAATTTTAGCTTTGGGTTTTAAGACTTCTAACAACTTGATGGGTATAGATACAGACTATATATAGTCGAAGAACCTCCTCATCTGCATTATAATTATATTTGTAAGATTCCGATGTAGTGCATTAAAAAATCAAACTATATAAAACAATACTATAGAACGTTGCTAACTTTGTCACCATGGAAAGAACTTCACCACGCATTTATGTTCTCTCTAATTAAAATTTTGAACAAATTTAAGGAGCTTTTCTTAATCTTAAGTATTGTACTTTGACTTCTTAATTTAAATTGAAATACACACGCGCGCGCACACACACATACACACACATATATAAACGAAATTATCTTCCAAATGATACTAAAATGTACTAATGTAACTCAATGACTAATATATTACAATAACATAATTAAATTTAATTAGAGAATTTTAGACATCTTACTTAAGGGACTATGTTTAGGTTTTTTTTTTTAGAAGATTATGTTTAAGTTATCTCAAACAAATTTTATACTTTACCTTTTCGAACTATATAATAAAAAGGAAATAACATAAGATTCTTGGCTGTTGTATCTGGACTAGGGCTAGCAAATAGTAGAATTTTATGGACATTCACAGTATTAACGTAGGGTGAATGGGTGATGCCAAATGTAAAGTTAGGGCATGAGGGAATGAGAGTAGTATCCTTAAAAAAGACTGGTTTCTATGCACAAGGGCCACCACTAACACCGCCACTAGCACAAGATAAACAATGCCCTTGAGGACATGGTACTCATCAAAACATATGCATGTTTTAGAGTGGTGGGACATAATACCGCCGCAACAGGCATGTTTTAGAGACAGTAACTACAATATAGTGACGCTCCAAAATCCTGCCGCAATAAATTTTTCATTTTGCGCATTTTCTATAGCGGCAGTATAGAAAACCGCCGCAATATGTAAGTTATAGCGGTGGTGAGATGACCACCGCAATATGTACTCCTTTTTGTGGCGGGTTGGACCACCGCAATAGACCTTTAAATTTCCTAGCTCCAAAATTTCTCTCTATATTTTTTGACTTCCCATCTAAAGATCAAATGGTAAATTACACCCGATTGACATGAAAATTGATATGCATGTTAAGAACATATAGAACATGTGATCTAACAGTTGAATTTCAAAATATAAATTCTATAATAAGTTATCAGTTGGTGTAACATTTTTTAGAGTTACATCAACCCTATATTTCTTAATTCAATGTGAATTTTGACAACAATATCTTAATATATTTGTCATGATTACAAAATTTCAAAGTAACCAAAGATTAATTGTCATGTCATTAATCAATTGTTTAAATTCAAGTTTTTGTAATTTAAAATAAGGCATAAAAGATGAATTTAAAGATCATAATGTAAATTACACCCGATTGGCATAAAAATTGTCATGAATTTTAAGAACATATAGAAAATATATTCCAACGGTTGGATTTTCAAAATAAGAATTCAATAATAAGTTATTGGTTGGTGTAACATTTTTTAGAGTTAAATCAAGTGTAACTTGAATTCAACCCTATATTTCTTAATTCAATGAGAATTTTGATAAATCTACCATTAGATTACATTATCTTCATATATTGTTCATGCTTACAAAATTTCAAGGTGATCAAAAATTAATAGCCATATCATCAATCAGTTGATTAAATTCCAGTTTTTGTAGTTTAAAATAAGGCATAAAAGATGAGTTTAAAGATCAAATGGTAAATTACACCCGATTGGCATGAAAATAGGCATGCATGTTAAGAACATATATAAAATGTAATCCAACTGTTGAATTTTCAAAATATGAATTCAATAATAAGTTATTGGTTGGTGTAACATTTTTTAGAGTTAAATCAAGTGTAATTTGAATCCAACCCTACATTTCTTAATTCAATGTGAATTTTGACAAATCTACCGTTAGATTACATTTTCTTCATATATTGTTCATGCTTACAAAATTTCAAGGTGATCAAAGATTAATAGTAATATCATCAATCAATTGTTTAAATTCAAGTTTTTGTAATCTAAAATAATGCATAAAAGATAAGTTAAACATCAAATTGTAAATTACACCCGATTGGTATGAAAATTGGCATGCACATTAAGAGCATATAGAACATGTAATCCAACGGTTGGATTTTCAAAATATGAATCCAATAATAAGTTATTGGTTGGTGTAACATTATTTAGAGTTAAATCAAGCGTAATTTGAACCCAACCCCATATTTCTTAATTGAATGAGAATTTTGATAAATCTACCGTTAGATTACATTCTCTTCATATATTGTTCATGCTTACAAAATTTCAAGGTGATTGAAGATTAATAGCCATGTCATCAATCAGTTGTTTAAATTCAAGTTTTTGTAGTTGAAAATAAGGCATAAAAGTTGAGTTTATAGATCATACGGTAAATTAGACCGATTGGCATGAAAATAGGCCTGCATGTTAAGAACATATAGAAAATGTAATTCAACGGTTGGATTTTCAAAATATGAATTCAATAAAAAGTTTTTGGTTGGTGTAACATTTTTTAGAGTTAAATTCAATGTAACTTGAACATAACCCTATATTTCTTAATTCAACGTGAATTTTGACAAATTTACCGTTAGATTACATTATCTTCATACATTGTTCATGCTTACAAAATTTTAAGGTGATTGAAGATTAATAGCTATGTCATCAATCAATTGTTTAAATTCAAGTTTTTGTAAATTAAAATAAGGCAAAAAAGATGAATTTAAAGATCAAATGGTAAATTACACCCGATTGGTATGAAAATAGGCATGCATATTAAGAACATAAAGAAAATTTAATCCCACTGTTTGATTTTCAAAATAAGAATTCAATAATAAGTTATTGGTTGGTATAATATTTTCTAGAGTTAAATCAAGTGTAACTTGAACCCAATCCTATCTTTCTTAATTCAATACGAATTTTGATAAATGTACCGTTAGATTATATTATATTCATATATTGTTCTTGCTTACAAAATTTCAAGGTGATCAAAAATTAATAGTCATGACATCAATCAATTGTTTAAACTCAAGTTTTTGTAGTTTAAAATAATGCATAAAAATGAGTTTAGAGATCATACGGTAAATTACACCTGATTGGCATGAAAATAGGCATGCATGTTGAGAACATATAGAAAATTTAATTCAACGGTTGGATTTTCAAAATATGAATTTAATGAAAAGTTTTTGGTTGGTGTAACATTTTTTGGAGTTAAATTCAATGTAACTTAAACATAACCCAATATTTCTTAATTCAACGTGAATTTTTACAAATTTACCGTTAGATTATATTATCTTCGTACATTGTTCATGCTTACAAAATTTTAAGGTGATTGAAGATTAATAGCCGTGTCATCAATCAGTTGTTTAAATTCAAGTTTTTGTAGTTGAAAATAAGGCATAAAAGTTGAGTTTATAGATCATACGGTAAATTACACCGATTGGCATGAAAATTGGCATGTATTTTAAGAACATATAGAAAATATAATCCAGCGGTTGGATTTTCCAAATATGAATTCAAAAATAAGTTATTGGTTGGTGTAACAATTTTTAGAGTTAAATTAAGTGTAACTTGAACATAACCCTATATTTTTTTAATTCAATGTGAATTTTGACAAATCTACCGTTGGATTATATTATCTTCATATATTGTTCACACTTACAAAATTTCAAGGTGATCGAAGATTAATAGTCATGTCATCAATCAATTTTTTAAATTTAAGTTTTTGTAATTTAAAATAAGGTATAAAAGATGAGTTTAAATATCAAATGGTAAATTACACCCGATTATCATGAAAATAGGCATGCATGTTAAGAACATATAGAAAATGTAATCCAACTGTTTGATTTTCAAAATAAGAATTCAATAATAAGTTATTGGCTGATGTAACATTTTTTAGAGTTAAATCAAGTGTAACTTGAACTCAATCCTATCTTTCTTAATTCAATACGAATTTTGATAAATGTACCGTTAGATTATATTATATTCATATATTGTTCTTGCTTACAAAATTTAAAGGTGATCAAAAATTAATAGTCGTGACATCAATCAATTGTTTAAATTCAAGTTTTTGTAGTTTAAAATAATACATGAAAATGAGTTTACAGATCATACGGTAAATTACACCCGATTGGCATGAAAATAGGCATGTATGTTGAGAACATATAGAAAATTTAATTCAACGGTTGGATTTTCAAAATATGAATTCAATAAAAAGTTTTTGGTTGGTGTAACATTGTTTAGAGTTAAATTCAATGTAACTTGAACATAATCCTATATTTCTTTATTCAACGTGAATTTTGACAAATTTACCGTTAGATTATATTATCTTCATACATTTTTCATGCGTACAAAATTTTAAGGTGATTGAAGATTAATAGCTATGTCATCAATCAATTGTTTAAATTCAAGTTTTTGTAAATTAAAATAAGGCATAAAAGATGAATTTAAAGATCAAAAGGTAAATTACACCCGATTGGTATGAAAATTGGCATGTATTTTAAGAACATATAGAAAATATAATCTAGCGGTTGGATTTTCCAAATATGAATTTAATAATAAGTTATTGGTTGGTGTAACATTTTTTAGAGTTAAATCAAGTTTAACTTGAATCCAACCTTATATTTCTTAATTCAATGTGAACTTTGACAAATCTACCGTTACATTACATAATCTTCCTATATTATTCGTGCTTAAAAAATTTCAAGGTGATCAAAAATTAATAGCCATGTCATCAATCAGTTGTTTAAATTCAAGTTTTTGTAGTTTAAAATAAGGTATAAAAGATGAGTTTAAAGATCATACGGTAAATTACACCCGATTGGCATGAAAATAGGCATGCATGTTAAGAACATATAGAAAATGTAATCCAACTGTTAGATTTTCAAAATATGAATTCAATAATAAGTTAATGGTTGGTGTACCATTTTTTCGAGTTAAATCAAGTGTAATTTGAACCTAACACAATATTTCCTAATTCAATGTGAATTTTGACAAATCTACCGTTAGATTACATTCTCTTCATATATTGTTCATGCCTACAAAATTTCAAGGTGATCAAAAATTAATAGTCATATCATCAATCAATTGTTTAAATTCAAGTTTTTGTAATTTAAAATAATGCATAAAAGATAAGTCAAACATCAAATTGTAAATTATACCCTAGTGTCATGAAAATTGGTATGAACATTAAGGGCATATAGAACATGTAATCCAACAGTTAAATTTTCAAAATATGAATCCAATAATAAGTTATTGGTTAGTGTAACATTTTTTAGAGTTAAATCAAGTGTAATTTGAACTCAACCATATATTTTTTAATTCAATGTAAATTTTGACAAATATACCGTGATATTACATTATCTTCATATATTGCATTTGCTTACAAAATTTCAAGATGATTAAAGATTAATAGTCATGTCATTAATCAATTGTTTAAATTCAAGTTTTTGTAGTTTAAAATAAAGTATAAAAGATGAGTTTAAAGATCATACGGTAAATTATACCCGATTGACACGAAAATAGGCATGCATGTTGAGAACATATAGAAAATTTAATTCAACAATTGGATTTTCAAAATATGAATTCAATAAAAAGTTATTGGTTGGTGTAACATTTTTTAGAGTTATATTAAGTGTAACTTGAACATAACCCTATATTCCTTAATTAAATGTGAATTTTGACAAATCTACTGTTATATTACATTATCTTCATATATTGCTCTTACTTATAAAATTTCATGGTGATCAAAGATTGATAGTCATGTCATCAATCAATTGTTTAAATTCAAATTTTTGTAATTTAAAAATAAAGTATAAAAGATGAGTTTAGAGATCAAATTGTAAATTACACCCAATTGACATGAAAATAGGCATGCATATTAAGAACATATAGAAAATTTAATTTAATGGTTGGATTTTCAAAATATGAATTCAACAATAAGTTATTGGTTGGTGTAACATTTTTTAGAGTTAAATTAAGTGTAACTTGAACATAAACCTATATTTTTTAATTCAATGTAAATTTTGACAAATCTATCGTTGGATTACATTATCTTCATATATTGTTCACATTTACGAAATTTCAAGGTGATCAAAGATAAACAGTCATATCATCAATCAATTGTTTAAATTCAAGTTTTTGTAATTTAAAATAAAGTATAAACGATGAGTTTAAAGATCATACGGTAAATTACACCCAATTGGCACGAAAATAGGCATGCATGTCGAGAACATATAGAAAATTTACCATTAGATTACATTATCTTCATATATTGTTCATGCTTACAAAACTTCATGGTGATCGAAGATTAATAGTCATGTCATCAATCATTTGTTTAAATTCAAGTTTATCTAGTTTAAAATAAGACATAAAAGATTAGTTTAAAGATCATACGGTAAATTACACCCGATTGGCACGAAAATAGGCATGCACGTTTAGAACATATAGAAAATTTAATTCAACGGTTGGATTTTTAAAATATGAATTCAATAAAAAGTTATTGGTCGGTGTAACATTTTTTTGAGTTAAATTAAGTGTAACTTGAACTTAACCCTATATTTCTTAATTCAATGTGAATTTTGACATATCTACCGTTAGATTACATTATCTTCTTATATTATTCATTCTTACAACATTTAAAGGTGATCAAAGATTAATAGTCATGTCATCAATCAATTGTTTAAATTCAAGTTTTTGTAGTTTGAAATAAAGCATAAAAGATGAGTTAAACATCAAATTGTATATTACATCCGATTGGCATGAAAATTGGCATGCACATTAAGAGCATATAGAACATGTAATAGAATGGTTGGATTTTCAATATATGAATCCAATAATAAATTATTGGTTGGTGTAACATACTTTAAAGTTAAATCAAGTGTAATTTGAACCCAACCCTATAGTTCTTAATTCAATGTGAATTTTGACAAATCTACCATTAGATTACATTATTTTCACATATTGTTCTTGCTTACAAAATTTCAAGCTGATCAAAGATTAATAGCCATGTCATCAATCAATTGTTTAAATTCAAGTTTTTGTTGTTTAAAATAAGGCATAAAAGATGAGTTTATAGATCATACGGTAAATTACACCCGATTGGCATGAAAATAGGGATGCATATTAAGAACATATAGAAAATGTAATTCAACGATTGGATTTTGAAAATTCGAATTCAATAATAAGTTATTGGTTGGTGTAACATTTTTTAGAGTTAAATTAAGTGTAACTTGAACATAAACTTATATTTTTTAATTCAATGTAAATTTTGACAAATCTATCGTTGGATTACATTATCTTCATATATTGTTCACATTTACGAAATTTCAAGGTGATCAAAGATAAACAGTCATATCATCAATCAATTGTTTAAATTCAAGTTTTTGTAATTTAAAATAAAGTATAAACGATGAGTTTAAAGATCATACGGTAAATTACACCCAATTGGCACGAAAATAGGCATGCATGTCGAGAACATATAGAAAATTTAATTCAACGGTTGGATTTCAAAAATATGAATTCAATAAAAAGTTATTGGTCGGCGTAACATTTTTTTAAGTTAAATTAAGTGTAACTTGAACATAACCCTATATTTATTAATTCAATGTGAATTTTGACATATCTACCATTATATTACATTATCTTCATATATTGCTCTTGCTTACAAAATTTCGAGGTGAAAGATTAATAGTTATGTCATCAATCAACTGTTTAAATTCAAGTTTTTGTAGTTTAAAATAAAGTATAAAAGATTAGTTTAAAGATCATACGGTAAATTACAGCCGATGGGCATGAAAATGGGCATGCATTTTGAAAACATATAGAAAATTTAATTCAACGGTTGGATTTTCAAAATATGATTTCAATAAAAGTTATTGGTTTGTGTAATATTTTTTAGAGTTAAATTAAGTGTAACTTGAACATAATCCTATATTTCTTAATTCAATGTGAATTTTGACAAATTTACCATAAGATTACATTATCTTCATATATTGTTCATGCTTACAGAATTTCAAGGTGATCGAAGATTAATATCCATGTTATCAATCAATTGTTTAAATTCAAGTTTTTCTAATTTAAAATAAGGCATAAAAGATGAATTAAAAGATCATAAGGTAAATTACACCCGATTTGCATGAAAATTGGCATGAATTTTAAGAACATATAGAAACTTTAATCCAACGGTTGGATTTTTAAAATATGAATTCAATAATGAGTTATTGGTTGGTATAACATTTTTTAGAGTTAAATCAAATGTAGCTTGAATCCAACCCTATATTTCTTAATTCAATGTGAATTTTGAAAAATCTACTGTTAGATTACATTGTCTTCATATATTGTTCATGTCTACAATATTTCAAGGTGATCAAAGATTAATAGTCATATCATTAATCATTTGTTTAAATTCAAGTTTATGTAATTTAAAATAATGCATAAAGGATGAGTTAAATATCAAATTGTAAATTACACCCAATTGTCATGAAAATTGGTATGCACATTAAGGGCATACAGAACATGTAATCCAACGGTTGAATTTTCAAAATATGAATCTAATAATAAGTTATTGGTTTGGTGTAACATTTTTTAGAGTTAAATCAAGTGTAATTTGAACCCATCCCTATATTTCTTAATTCAATGTGAATTTTGACAAATATACCAGTTATATTACATTATCTTCATATATTGTTCATGCCTACAAAATTTCAAGGTGATCAAAGATTAATAGTCATGACATCAATCAATTGTTTAAATTCAAGTTTTTGTAGTTTAAAATAAAGTATAAAAGATGAGTTTGAAGATCATACGGTAAATTACACCCGATTGGCACGAAAATAGGCATGCATGTTAAGAACATATAGAAAATTTAATTTAACGGTTGGATTTTTAAAATATGAATTCAATAATAAGTTATTGGTTGGTGTAACTTGAACATAAACCTATATTTTTTAATTCAATGTGAATTTTGATAAATCTACCGTTGGATTACATTATCTTCATATATTGTTCACATTTACAAAATTTCGAGGTGATCGAAGATGAATAGCCATGTCATCAATCAATTTTTTAAATTCAAGTTTTTGTGGTTTAAAATATGGCATAAAAGATGAGTTTAAAGATCAAATGGTAAATTACACCCGATTGACATGAAAATAGGCATGCATGTTAAGAACATATAGAAAATGTAATCCAACTGTTGGATTTTCAAAATATGAATTCAATAATAAGTTATTGGTCGATGTAGCATTTTTTAGAGTTAAATCTAGTGTAACTTGAACCCAATCCTGTATTTCTTAATTCAATATGAATTTTGATAAATCTGCCGTTAGATTATATTATCTTCATATATTGTTCATGCTTATGAAATTTCAAGGTGATTAAAGTTTAATAGTCATGTCATCAATCAATTGTTTGAATTCAAGTTTTTGTAGTTTAAAATAGTGCATAAAAGATGAGTTTAGAGATCATACGGTAAATTACACCCGATTGGCATGAAAATAGGCATGCATGTTGAGAATATATAGAAAATTTAATTCAACGGTTGGAATTTCAAAAATATGAATTCAATAAAAAGTTTTTTGTTGGTGTATCATTTTTTAGAGTTAAATTAAATGTAACTTGAACAAAACTTATATTTCTTAATTCAATGTGAATTTTGACAAATTTACCGTTAGATTACATTATTTTCATATATTGTTCATGCGTACAAAATTTCAAGATGATCGAAGATTAATAGCTATGTCATCAATCAATTGTTTAAATTCAAGTTTTTGTAAATTAAAATAAGGCATAAAAGTTGAATTTAAAGATCATACGGTAAATTACACCCGATTGGCATGAAAATCGACATGAATTTTAAGAGCGTATAGAAAATATAATCCAATAGTTGGATTTTCAAAATATGAATTCAATAATAAGTTATTTGTTGGTGTAACATTTTTTAGAGTTAAATCAAGTGTAACTTGAATCGAACCCTATATTTCTTAATTCAATGTGAATTTTGACAAATCTACCGTTACATTACATTATCTTCATATATTGTTCATGCTTACAAAATTTCATGGTGATAAAAAATTAATAGCCATGTTATCAATCAGTTGTTTAAATTCAAGTTTTTGTAGTTTAAAATAAGGCATAAAAGATGAGTTTAAAGATCAAATAGTAAATTACACCCGATTGGCATGAATATAGGCATGCATGTTAAGAACATATAGAAAATGTAATCAAACTGTTGGATTTTTAAAATATGAATTCAATAATAAGTTAATGGTTGGTGTAACATTTTTTAGAGTTAAATCAAGTGTAGTTTGAACCGAACCCTATATTTCCTAATTCAATGTGAATTTTGAAAAATCTACCGTTAGATTAAATTGTCTTCATATATTGTTCCTGCCTACAAAATTTCAAGGTGATTAAAGATTAATAGTCATATCATCAATCAATTGTTTAAATTCAAGTTTTTGTAATTTAAAATAATGCATAAAAGATAAGTTAAACATCAAATTGTAAATTACACCCGATTGTCATGAAAATTGGTATGAACATTAAGGGCATATAGAACATGCAATCCAACGGTTGGATTTTCAAAATATGAATCTAATAATAAGTTATTGGTTGGTATATCATTTTTTAGAGTTAAATCAAGTGTAATTTGAACCCAACCCTATATTTCTTAATTTAATGTGAATTTTGACAAATATACCGGTTATATTACATTATCTTTATATATTGTTCATGCCTACAAAATTTCAAGGTGGTTAAAGATTAATAGTCATGTCATCAATCAATTGTTTAAATTCAAGTTTTTGTAGTTTAAAATAAAGTATAAAAGATGAGTTTAAAGATCATACGGTAAATTACACCCGATTGAAACGAAAATTGGCATGCATGTTTAGAACATATAGAAAATTTAATTCAACGGTTGGATTTCCAAAATATAAATTCAATAAAAAGTTATTGGTCGGTGTAACATTTTTTTGAGTTAAATTAAGTGTAACTTGAACATAGCTCTATATTTTTTAATTTAATGTGAATTTTGACAAATATACCAGTTGTATTACATTATCTTCATATATTGTTCATGCCTAAAAATTTCAAGGTGATCAAAGATTAATAGTCATGTCATCAATCAAATGTTTAAATTCAAGTTTTTGTAGTTTAAAATAAAGTATAGAAGATGAATTTGAAGATCATACGGTAAATTATACCCGATTGGCACGAAAATAGGCACGCATGTTTAGAACATATAGAAAATTTAATTCAACGGTTGGATTTCTAAAATATGAATTCAGTAAAAAGTTATTGGTCGGTGTAACATTTTTTTGAGTTAAATTAAGTGTAACTTGAACATAACCCTATATTTCTTAATTCAATGTGAATTTTCACATATCTACGATTATATTACATTATCTCCATATATTGCTCTTACTTACAAAATTTCAAGGTGAAAGATTAATAGTCATGTCATCAATCAATTGTTTAAATTCAAATTTTTGTAGTTTAAAATAAAGTAAAAAAGATGAGTTTAAAGATCATACGGTAAATTTAACCCAATTGGCATGAAAATAGGTATGCATATTTAGAACATATAGAAAATTTAATTCAACGGTTGGATTTTCAAAATATGAATTCAATAAAAAGTTATTGGTTGGTGTAATATTTGTTAGAGTTAAATTAAGTGTAACTTGAACATAATCCTATATTTCTTAATTCAATGTGAATTTTGACAAATTTACCGTTAGATTACATTATCTTCATATATT
Source organism: Castanea sativa (assembly GCF_040712315.1). Lineage (NCBI taxonomy): Eukaryota > Viridiplantae > Streptophyta > Magnoliopsida > Fagales > Fagaceae > Castanea > Castanea sativa. The sequence goes on along the minus strand of NC_134024.1, from coordinate 36,222,206 downwards.
GTTCATGCTTACAAAATTTCAAGGTGATCGAAGATTAATATCCATGTCATCAATCAATTGTTTAAATTTAAGTTTTTGTAATTTAAAATAAGGCATAAAAGATGAATTTAAAGACCATAAGGTAAATTACACCAAATTTGCATGAAAATTGGCATGAAATTTAATTACATATAGAAAATTTAATCCAACGGTTGGATTTTCAAAATATTAATTCAATAATAAGTTATTGGTTGGTGTAACATTTTTTAGAGTTAAATCAAGTGTAACTTGAATCCAACCGTATATTTCTTAATTCGATGTGAATTTTGATAAAATCTACGTTGGATTACATTATCTTCATATATTGTTAATGCTTACAAAATTTCAAGGTAATCGAAGATTAATAGCCATGTCATCAATCAGTTGTTTAAATTCAAGTTTTTGTAGTTTAAAATAAGACATAAAAGATGAGTTTAAAGATCAAATGGTGAATTACACCCGATTGGCATGAAAATTGACATGCATGTTAAGAACATATAGAAAATGTAATCCAATGGTTGGATTTTCAAAATATAAATTTAATAATAAGTTATTGGTTGGTGTAATATCTAATAATAAGTTGGCCTTTTATACATTTATGGGCTTTCGGGGTGTTTCAGTCATTTTCTTTACGTTTATGGTGTATGTTGGCCTTTTATTATATTAACTATTAAATTATATGTACTAATTTGTAGTGCTAAATTATATTTTATGAATTTGAAGTATTAATTTAAATATATTATATTAATTTGAAGTATTAAATTAAATTATATTGTGTTAAATTGAATTATTAAAATATCTTTTATTAATTTGTAGTATTAAATTATATTTTATTAATTTGAATTATTATATTATATTTTATTACTATTTAAATTACATTTTATTAATTTTTAATATTAGAGGGTATTTTGGTCATTTTTAGGTTTAGGAGTACATTTTAAGTTTACTAAAATAATTTTAAAATAAATTAATCAAGAAAATATTAAATATTACTATTTATATTAAATATTACTATTTATAAAATATTACTATTTATAAAATATTTATGTATTAAATATTACTATTTATTAAATATTTATGTATTAAATGTTAAATATTACTATTTAAATTAAATATTACTATTTAAATTAAATATTACTATTTATAAAATATTTATGTATTAAATATTAAATATTACTATTTATAAAATATTTATGTATTAAATATTATATATTACTATTTATGAAATGTTTATGTATTAAATATAACTATTTATAAAATATTTTTGTATAAAATATATATTTATGAAATATGGTCATAAACCTAAGTTACCTTTAGTGGTGAACACGCGTGCCATGTAGATTTTTAGGGTCTCGTCTAAGGTTCTAACCTCCACAACACCCTTTTTTTTCTCTTCATTTTTTTTAAGTTACTACAATTAAAACTACGTTGTTTTGATGGTAACTAATTTTTCTATTATATTTCTCGATTGTGTAGCTATATATATATATATATATATATATATATTGTTTTGTTGTAACAATTCCTAGGCAATGAAACTTATGATTCTCTATTATTTCAAGCAATTCATCAAATTGTAACACAAATTCAAAACAAATTGGAGCAATTCATATATGCATTGGTATAGTTTTATAGTCAGTTTAATATTTCTTAAAATTATTTTAGTTTACCACACAAACAAGCAGGTTCCTATGTACCGGTTTGAGACTAGTTATTAACTACGTGCAAACTACCAAAACTCCCAAAAAGTCTACTTTAGATGGGTGACAAATATCAACCTAATACTTTGATCTCAACTATAATACTAATCTGCATCCACTACATACCACTTTCAAGGATTAACGTCTTATCATAGCAATTATGTAGTGGTTTCGTCTTTTTTTTTCCAAATGAAGTCTCTTTGCTTCTCTTCCCCCACAAAATAAAGGCATCACAAGAATTACTAGATATGGAAGACTAAAATGGATCACTCCCATAAAGTTAAAAAAGTGAAAAAAAAACCACACTTTAAAAATTTATTAGGGATTACAAATAATTACTTTAAACTTTTAAGTAATTTTGCACTATCCTTGATTGTGTGAACCTTTTTATTTATTTAAACTAGGTATATATGTAATTGTGAAACTTTGCTAGTAATTTTGTGAAAGTTATTTATGTATGAAGGTTCATGTGACATCTCATGATACCAAGTTTGCATGTATGCTAGAAGAGGAATGATCACCTATAGTCTAGAAATACCGTACATTTAGTTTGCTTATTGGCTATGGCAGAGCACTAGCACAGGGGTGATATCATGGCTGGTAGGGAAAGACAAAAAATGTATGCCTCTTACTGACACTAAGTCTCTCTCTATGGGCCGGATTCAGCACTTCAGCCTACCCAATGACGTAAGCTTGCAGCTGCTGCAGGGTTTGATGCGCAACTGTGCATTTTGTATGTTAAACTATAGTAACAAAATTAGAGAAATTCTTTCTATTTTTGTTACAAGCACTCTTGATTTAGTAGTTTTGAGACAATTAGTTTTAATTATAATGTACTTAACAACTTGGAAGTTACTTGCAGTGAGTGAAAGCGTCTTTTAATGGAAGATTTCTTTTGGCTCTCTCTCTTAATTATAATCTAAACTTAAAATAAATAAAATATAGAATCCTAGAAAGTCTCATCAATTGTGGTTAGCGTGTCGGTATTCTCTTTTTGAAACCAGGTTCTATTCACATGGCTTTCGAAAAAAAGAAACTTATTAAACATAGGTTGAAACCGAGTACACCTTCTCTCTCATTTTTCTCTCTATCAAGCCCTTCCTAAAATATCTTCTCTCTCATTTTGCTCTCTCACGTCAAGTCTAAAATGTCATCTTTGTTTCTTTGTTTTTGCTCTCCACAAAATATGTGAATGAAAACGTTCTGAATCCTTTGATTGCTAAACAAAGCAGTGGTCGAAGAAATGCCCTTTTTACGTCAAAATACTGTCACCGTTTTTGTGCACACGGAAGATTTGTCGGAACATAACCTAACCACAAACGATCGAAAATCTTTTTTTCAAAAAAAGTTGACGGAGGCAGATTTGCTAAAAAATCAACTCTTGCTATGACCACCTTGAAAGACACAGTGAAAGTGTCTTCAGGGGTGGAATCTTTACTTGCGGTGCGTCTAACCACAATGGGCATGAAGTTGTGGGAAACCATCAAACTTCAGAGTCCTGACATTTTACTGGTAAGTCTTCTAGTTAGTTAGTTAGTTAGTTAGTTAATTTTTTTTTTTTTTTTGCATTTTTAATAAATTGTAAGCTTAATCTAATCTAATGCTTTCTTATTTTTCATTTTTAGGAACCAAAAATGATGGATGAGCTGGGACAAAGAAAAATGAACCGAGACCAAGTTTTGTCCACCACCTACTCGACGATATTGAAGATCCCTAAGAAGGTGGTTGGCCGCCAACTGCCTGGGTCGATTGGTCCAGCCACAAAGGATGTGGAAAAAAAATGGGGGAAGCAACTCCGAGGAAGATAAGAAAGAAGATACCTACGAGTCGCCAAGTTTTGATGACTACTAATGAGGTAACTTCTTAGAAATACTTCCTTTATAGCAAAAGTTATTTAGGGTTTTTGGTTTTTGGTTTTTGGTGTCTCCTATTTTGGATGATTGCTTCTGTTTTTGAGTATGAACTCAATGGGATGTAACTAATCAAACTTTGCTATGAGATTTCTATTCTTGTTTAGTTTTAATATATATTCCTCGCATTTATGTGTGTTTGTTTCTCAAAAAAAAAGAAAAAAGGAAGTAAATTCAATACCGAGACTCTAAGTGATGGCTTTGGCCTGTGATAGGCTTGGGCATCCTAGGAGAAAAAAATGACCACATTATAAGACAAGGTCTAGAGAGAGCTCCTATGCTGTCATCTTCTTGACATAGTCACATAGATTCAACAATCACATTTGCAATGTGATTGACTTTCAACTTTTCTCATAACAATTTCTTATAATTCAAATTAAACACATCCAATAGATCTAATGCCCAAGATCCTACCCTTCATTCCATAACTTTAAGAAGATGATGATTTGAGCTAGACGTCATAGACACAACTAGTCACCGAAACATTTGACAAATAAACGAGATATGAAAAATTACGAAAAAAATAAAGGCATAGGGCACATAGTATATCTAAGAATTCAAGATTTCATTGTCGAGAACAAGTGTCCCCCTCACCATAGGGAAATATTTTCATCAAGACGAGATGAACACAAGGCAAAACCAAACAATCCTAAGGACAAACAAACATACACACAAAATTTTAAGAACATGAATCTCTAGGAGAAAACCCAAAAAAAAAATGGAAGGAAAAAAGAAAGAAAAATTGAACATTCTCCCCAATGGTGGTAGTAATTAGTGTACACATTCTTCAGTATTTCTTTAATAGAGCATAAAAGAAGTTAAAAAAAAAAAACCCAAGCACACCAACCCAAATTACATAAGATTTTTACCAAATAGAAATATAAAGCTAGAAGTATCAATTTGAAACAACCGGTACATATAATTCTTTGATCTCATGTATAATACTAACATGTATCAACTATGAACTACTTGCAAGGGTTGATGTCTTATCACAGTTATTATACAGTGACTTTATCTTTTTTCAGGGTCTCGTCTAAGGTTCTAACCTCCACAACAGCCCTTTTTTTTCTCTTCATTTTTTAATTTACTACAATCAAAACTACGTCGTTTTGATGGTAACTAATTTTTCTATTATATTTCTCGATTGTGTAGCTATTTATATATATAGTTTTGTTTTAACAATTCCTAGGCAATGAAACTTATGATTCTCTATTATTTCAAGCAATTCATCAAATTGTAACACAAATTCAAATCAAATAGGAGCAATTCATATATGCATTGGTATAGTTTGATAATCAATTTAATATTTCGTAAAATTATTTTAGATTACCACACAAACAAGTAGGTTCCTGTGTATCGGTTAGAGACTAGCTATTAACTACGTGCAAACTACCAAAACTCCCAAAAAGTCTACTCTAGATGGATGACAAATAGCAACCTAGTACTTTGATCACAACTATAATACTAATCTGCATCAACTACATACCACTTTCAGGGATTAACGTCTTATCACAGCAATTATATAGTAATTTCGTCTTTTTTTTTATTTTTTTTTTCAAATGAAGTCTCTTTGCTTCTCTCTCCCCACAAAACAAAGGCATCACAAGAATTACTAGATATCCCATAAAGTTAAAAAAGTGAAAAAAAACACTTTAAAAATTTATTAGGGATTACAAATAATTACTTTAAACTTTTAAGTAATTTTGCACTAACCTTGATTGTGTGACCTTTTTATTTATTTAAACTTGGTATATATGTAATTGTGAAACTTTTCTATTAATTTTGTGAAAGTTATTTATGTATGAAGGTTCATGTGACATCTCATGATACCAAGTTTGCATGTATGCTAGAAGAGGAATGATCAACTATAGTCTAGAAATACCGTACATTTAATTTGCTTATTGACTATGGCAGAGCACTAGCACAAGGGTGATATCATGGCTTGTAGGGAAAGACAAAAAATGTATGCCTCTGACTGATACTAAGTCTCTCTCTATGGGCCAAGTTCAGCATTTCAGCCGACACAATGACGTAAGCTTGCAGCTATTGCAGGGTTTGATGCGCAACTGTGCATTTTGTACGTTAAACAATAGAAACAAAGTTAGAGAAATTCTTTCTATTTTTGTTACTAGCACTCTTGATTTAGTAGTTTTGAGACAATCAATTTTAATTATAATGTACTTAACAAATTGGAAGTTACTTGCAATGAGTGAAAGCGTCTTTTAATGGAAGATTTCTTTTGGCTCTCTCTATTGAAACCAGGTTCTATTCACATGGCTTTCAAAAAAAAGAAACTTATTAAACATAGGTTGTAACCGAGCACACCTTCTCTCTTATTTTTCTCTCTATCAAGTCCTTCCTAAAACATCTTCTCTCTCATTTTGCTCTTTCACTTCAAGTCTAAAACATCATCTTTGTTTCTTTTTTTTTTGCTCTCCACAAAATATGTCAATGAAAACGTTCTGAATCCTTTGACTGCTCAACAAAGCCGTGGTCGAAGAAATGCCCTTTTTACGTCAAAATACTGTCACCGTTTTTGTGCGCACGGAAGATTTGTCGGAACATAACCTAACCACAAACGATCTGAAAATCTTTTTTTCAAAAAAAGTTGATGGAGGCAGATTTGCTAAAAAATCAACTCTTGCCATGACCACCTTGGAAGACACAGTGAAAGTGTCTTCAGGGGTGGAATCTTTACTTGCGGTGCGTCTAACCACAACGGCATGAAGTTGTGGGAAACCATCAAACTTCAGAGTCCTAGCATTTTGCTGGTAAGTCTTCTAGTTAGTTAGTTAGTTTGTTTGTTTTGTTTTGTTTTGTTTTTTTTTGCATTTTTAATAAATTTTAAGCTTAATCTAATCTAATGCTTTTTTTATTTTTCATTTTTAGGAACCAAAAATGATGGATGAGCTGGGACAAAGAAAAATGAACCGAGACCAAGTTTTGTCCACCACCTACTCGACGATATTGAAGATCCCTAAGAAGGTGGTTGGCCGCCAACTGCCTGGGTCGATTGGTCCAGCCACAAAGGATGTGGAAAAAAAATGGGGGAAGCAACTCCGAGGAAGATAAGAAAGAAGATACCTATGAGTCGCCAAGTTTTGATGACTACTAATGAGGTAACTTCTCATAAATACTTCCTTTATAGCAAAAGTTATTTAGGGCTTTTGGTTTTTTATTTTTTGGTTTTTGGTGTCTCCTATCTTGAATGATTGCTTCTGTTTTTGAGGATGAACTCAATGGGATGTAACTAATCAAACTTTGCTATGAGATTTCTATTCTTGTTTAGTTTTAATATATATTCCTCACATTTATGTGTGTTTGTTTCTCAAAAAAAAAAGAAAAAATGAAGTAAATTCAAAACCAAGACTCTAACTGATGGCTTTGGCATGTGGTAGGCTTGGGCGTCCTAGGAGAAAATAATGACCATATTATAAGACAAGGTTTAGAGAGAGCTCCTTTGCTATAATCTTCTTGACATAGTCACATAGATTCAACAATCACATTTGCAATGTGATTGACTTTCAACTTTTCTCATAAAAATTTCTTATAATTCAAATTAGACACACCCAATAGGTTTAATGCCCAAGACCCTACCCTTCATTCCATAACTTTAAGAAGAGGATGATTTGAGCTAGACGTCATAGGCACAACTAGTCACCGAAACATTTGACAAATAAATGAGATATGAAAAATTATGGGAAAAATAAAGGCATAAGGCACATAGGATATCTAAGAATTTAAGATTTCATTGCCAAGTACAAGTGTCCCCCTCACCATAGGGAAATATTTTCATCAAGAGGAGATGAACACAAGGCAAAACCAAACAATCCTAAGGACAAACAAACATACACACAAAATTTTAAGAATATGAATCTCCAGGAGAAAACTCAAATAAAAAAAAAAGGAAGTAAAAAGGAAAGAAAAATTGAACATTCTCCCCAATGGTGGTAGTCATTAGTGTACACATTCTTCAGTATTTCTTTAATAGAGCATAAAAAAAAAAAACCAAGCACACCAACCAAAATTACATAAGATTTGTACCAAATACAAATATAAAGCTAGAAGTATCAATTTGAAACAACTGGTACGTATAATGCTTTGATCTCATGTGTAATACTAACATGCATCAACTATGAACTACTTGCAGGGGTTGATGTCTTATCATAGCTATTATACAATGACTTTGTCTTTCTCTCTCTCCTTCTCTTTTTTTTTTTTTTCAAATGAATTCTCTTTGCTTCTCTCCCCAAAATAAAGGCATTACATTAATTACTAGATATGGAAGACTAAAATAGATCACCCCCATAATTTATTTATTTTTTTTAAAAACACTTTAAATTCATTAGTGATTACAAATAATTACTTTAAACTCTAAGTAATTCTGTATTAATCTTGATTGTGTGAACTTCTGTATTTAAACTAGGTATAAACAATTGTGAAGCTTTGCTAGTAATTAGTTTTGTGAAAGTTATTTATGTATAAAGTGGCATGTGACATCTCATATGATACCAAGTTTGCATGCATGCTAGAAGAGGAATAATCAATATAAATAGATATCGTACACAGTTTGTATATATGCGTATTGCTGAGCACTAGCATAGCACAAGGGTGATTTTGGGGACAGCTAGCAAGCCTGGGAATCCTTCAGTATTTCTTTACTAGAGCAGAAAAAAAAAAAAAACCAAGCACACCAACCTAAATTACATAAGATTTGTACCAAATACAAATATAAAGCTAGAAGTATCAATTTGAAACAACTGGTACATATAATGCTTTGATCTCAAGTATAATATTAACATGCGTCAACTACGAACTACTTGCAAGGATTGATGTCTTATCACAGCTATTATATAGTGACTTTGTCTTTCTCTCTCCCTTTCTCTCTTTTTTTTTTTTTTCCAAATGAATTCACTTTGCTTCTCTCCACAAAATAAAGGCATTACAATAATTACTAGATATGAAAGACTAAAATAGATCACCCCCATAATTTAAAAAAAAAAAACACTTTAAATTCATTAGGGATTACAAATAATTACTTTAAACTCTAAGTAATTTTGTATTAACCGTGATTGTGTGAACTTATGTATTTAAACTAGGTATAAACAATTGTGGAACTTTGCTAGTAATTAGTTTTGGGAAAGTTATTTATGTATGAAGTGGCATGTGACATCTCATATGATACCAAGTTTGCATGCATTCTAGAAGAGGAATGGTCAATATAAATAAATACCGTACACAGTTTGTATATATGCTTATTGCTGAGCACTAGCACAACACAAGGGTGTTTTCGGGGATAGCTAGCAAGCTTGCGGTTAATACAAAAGAGTATAACTCTGTGCCTCTGGCTTTGAGCCTCTGAGAATCTCTGTGTCTCTGGCGCAACTGTCTGTTTTGTTTTGTGTGCTAAAGAATGAAAACCAAATTGGTAGGTGGTAGCAATTCTAGATCTTGTTGCACAATTTGACGTTGTACTCCACCCTAGCTCATTCAATGCTGATTCTTTTTTTGACATTGTACTCCACTCTTTCGAAGTATATAATAAAAAGGAAATAACATAAGATTCTTGGCTGTTGTATCTGGATTGGGGCTGGCAAATAGTATAATTTTATGGACATTCACGATATTAGGGTAGGGTGAATAGGTGATGCCAAATGTAAAGTTAGGGCGTGAGGGAATGAGAGTAGTATTCTTAAAAAAAGACTGGTTTCTATGCACAAGGGCCACCACTAACACCGCCACTAGCACAAAATAAACAATGCCCTTGAGGACACGGTACCTATCAAAATATATGCTACTCCCTGCACACTAGTTTTGCAATGAGATATGGAGGACACTTTTTGCATCTATTACAATTAATGAATTTGACAAAAGAAAATTTTGGAGGCTATGAATTAAATGAGACTTGCATGTGCAGGGTTATGTGGTCAACGTAACTTTGTCTTAGTTTGTACTGGAGCTAGCAGGGAAAGACGAAAAAGATGTGCTTTTGCAGGAGGTGGTGCCCCTCAGGGGTTGGGTTCAGCACTTCAGCCATCACAATCACGTATACTTGCTGCTGTTGCTGCAGTAGGATTTGAGGCGCAACAATGCATTTTGTGTGAAAACAAAGTTGGTAGAGAAACCCTACCTGTTCTTGTTGCACTAACATGGGAATTTGAAAATGACGTTTACTTCAAAATTCAAACAAACCTGAAACCACTCCACCATTGATATACTTATTCTTTGCTTTAAAAACTTGAAACAATCAACTACAGTACATCCTCATTAAATGTTATTATTGTCTTTTTACCTCTTTTTTAATTCTCAGCCCTATGAATCCACCAAGGATGCATGACAACTCTAAGAAATATTCTCATCAATATATGATGGATAAAAACTAATGTCATGAAAAAAAAAAAAAAACTATTTCACGTAATGAGAAACAATATTAATTACGTTTTTTTTTTTAAAGATGGTTTAATGGGTTGTATTTGTGTCACCTTCATGTCAATCAAATACAAACTGTTTATTAAGCTTGTCAAGTGAGTAATATTGTTATTGTTGTGTCATCCTACTTTATTATCAGGGTTTTTTATTTTTATTTTTATTTTTATAAACTATTATCGGGAAAGGTCATGACACAATTATTTAATTAGTCATGTTTGGGTTAAGCTATTCAGGCAAGAAACACTAATTCAATATATAGTACAAGGGCCATGCTTCCATTTCAAACTTAAAATTTTCCTTCTCTGCTTTGTTTCCTTAAATTACAAAACTTTGAAGAGGGATTCTAAGCCTTAAAATTGAGGTTCTAAAAAAGTATGTTAATACTTTTGAACTATCCCAATCAAACTCTGTTGCTGAACCAAATCGCTTGAAGTGAACTTCAAAGTTTTCTATTTGCTGAATGGGAATCACAAAGCTTTTTCTTTTTCTTTTTTAATTTATTTATGACGTGATAGAATTTTATGGCATATGCTCCATAATTTTTTTTTATTTATTAACAGACAAAGCAATAACAAAAACACTATTTTATGGCATATGCTTCCATTTTTTCACTTCTTCACCATCAATTCAAAACACTATTTGATTTTTGGGAGTTTGAACTCGAAATCTCTTAAGAGATTTTACCAATTAAACTAATGGGAACCCATAGGAGCTATATGTAGAGCATTGATGTGAGTTAGAGATATTGGACTTTTTTTTCTTTTTTCTTTTTGCTTTTTTTTTTTTATAGGAAGAGATATTGGCCTAGATCAATGTTGTGAATACCATTTCCATGACTGTTTTGGTTTGGTCATTGGAAATGAATATTTCAATGTCAATGTATCATTTCAAAATTACTGCTATATATATAGAGTTTGTATGCTCTTGTGTGTGTGTGTGTGTGTGTGTGTGTGTGTGTGTATATAAACTGCTTATAAAATAAATATAAGATGAGTTTTATGATCAAACGGTAAATTATACCCGATTAGCATGAAAATTGATATGCATGTTAAGAACATATAGAAAATGTAAACCAACGGTTGGATTTTCAAAATATAAATTTAATAATAAGTTATTGGTTGGTGTAATATGTAATAATAAGTTGGCCTGTTTTACATTTATGGGTCTTTAGGGTGTTTCAGTCATTTTCTTTACTCTTATGGTGTAAGTTGGCCTTTTTTTTTTTTTTATATTAACTATTAAATTATATTTTACTTATTTGTAGTGCTAAATTATATTTTAAGAATTTGAAGTATTAATTTAAATATATTATACTAATTTGAAGTATTAAATTAAATTATATTGTGTTAAATTGAATTATTAAAATATATTTTATTAATTTGTAGTATTAAATTATATTTTATTAATTTGAAGTATTATATTATATTTTATTACTATTTAAATTATATTTTATTAATTTTTAATATTAGAGGGTATTTTGGTCATTTTTAGGTTTAGGAGTACATTTTAAGTTTACTAAAATAATTTTAAAATAAATTAATCAAGAAAATATTAAATATTACTATTTATAAAATATTTATGTATTAAATATTAAATATTACTATTTATAAAATATTTATGTATTAAATGTTAAATATTACTATTTATAAAATATTTATGTGTTAAATGTTAAATATTACTATTTATAAAATATTTATGTATTAAATATTAAATATTACTGATAGGGTACTGATTTTGCCTATCTTGAAGTTGTCCATAGAGGTCGTCCGTAACCCAGCTAGAATTGCAAGCACCCTTGAAAACCTTACCTGTAACTACCTCGTCCAAAGAGGAAGAGCCTTGGACGAGGTATGCGTGACCATGGAATGAGGCGCTCGTCTAGAGTGTTGACAAGCTCGTCTTGAAGAAATTCGTCCATTGGACGGGACGACCCCTATTCATGTACCAAAGTACACTCAACAAGGGAATACTAGGACGAGGGTATCATACTTAGGAAAATCTCCGAGTATAATGTGATAATTTCTTATTTCACGCGTAACTGCCAGGTATCCGTTGTGAAATAAATGCATAACTCCTAAACGGTTATGGAAGTTATGTTTAAATCCTTGCGCCTCCTTGAATCCAGGGGAGGTTTTAATTGCGATAACTGTCTATTAGAACACTATATAAACGCTTATTCAGACAAAGCAAAGGTACATTTTGATTGCTTCCAAAAAGTTGGAACTCCAAAAATATAGAGAGAAAACTAACTTCGCCATTGGAGGGTTTTGGCCGGTAGCCCCAGTCACCTTTTTTTTTTTTTTTTTTTTTTTTTTTTTCCAGGCTATTGAAAGAGCAAGTGAGTCATCGAAATTCGAAGCATCCAGCCTACTGATTTTCTTTGCGTCATCAATTACTATTTATAAAATGTTTATGTATTAAATATTAAATATTACTATTTATAAAAAGTTTATGTATAAAATATATATTTATGAAATATATTCATAAATCTAAGTTACCTTTAGTGGTTAACACGCGTGCCATGTAGATCTTCAGGGTCTTATCCAAGGTTCTAACCTCCACAACAGCCTTTTTTTTCTTTTCATTTTTAAGTTACTACTATTAAAACTACGTAGTTTTGATTCTATTTAAAACACAACATGTAACCCTTATCCTTTTCATTTTCTTTCTCTCATATTCTCTTCTTGGCCGCCCCATCCCCTCTCTCCCTCTTCACTCATCCCTTCCGCCTCTCCTCTCTCTCCCCTTCACCTGGCCGCACCTCTCTCTCTCCCTCACCCTTGAACCTCCGCCACCAGAAGTCCTCCTCATCGCCGCCACCCTCGTCTCTATTCCATCACCCATCTCGTTACTCGCATCAACTAGCTCAACGAACGCATCGAACGCCTCAAGAGTCGCGACTGATTTCCGATTTCGCCGTGTCCGTGTCCGTTGTTATCTAATGTGTTGTTTCACAAAATTAGATCTTGCTCTGTTTTGGACTTCTTCTTCTTCTTCTTCTTCTTCTTTTTTTTTTTTTTTTTTTTTTTCATTTAATGCAAATTACAGTTGTTTTCATTTGGATTATTTCTTGATTCTGTGATCATTTTTTTTTTTGGTGTGGGTCAAAATAAAGAATGAATGGTTGATGAAAGTAGCAAATGGATTTGGGGCTTTTTGGTTATAGTTTTTAGGGATTTTGATTCTAAGCACAAATTGTCGCCTTGCTTCTCCTGTTTGTTGCATTAAGTTTGGGTAATGTTGGGTTTTATTATGGAAAATGGAAATGGTTAAACTTGTATTAGTCTTTTTAGTGTTCAGATTATGTTCCTAATTTTTGTTTGGATTCTTTATTGATTCTATTATGTCTGTGGATGACAAAAATAGCACATGGATTTGGGGCTTTTGGTTTTATGTTTTAGGGATTTCAATCGCCAAATTTGGTTATAGTTATACCTGGCTTGTGTTTTTCTGTGTTAATTTTCTATTGGGCTTTTAATTTGATTACTTAAATTTCCTTTGGAATGTGAAAATTTCTAGTGTCAATCTTAGTGTCTTTTAGATGAGAAGCCATTTAAGATCAGAAGAAGTTCTTAGGATTGGACCATATACATGTGCATAATGGAATTATGGGTAATAATATTTTATTTAAGTGTTTCTGTTATTATATATGTAATTTTTTTTATATCTTGTATATATTTTTGATATTTTTTTTTTCTATTTTCATTTGTGATTCGTGCCAGTGTACCTGTATGGTTACACAACATCCCTGGGATTCAACTAAGGATAGCAAGTCCTTTATACATGGTAATTTGAAATTTTTTATATTTATTAGTTTTCATTTTTGGCTTAATTAAAAATATTTCTAATTGCTCTAAATTTAACTTTTTTTTAGAGTGAGATGAAAACTTTTTTCATTAAGAAACTGAAAGAAACACATCAATGAAAAATCAAGATCTTCATTAGTTTGGTGGGACTAAAATTGATTTCATTACCTTATAGAAGGCGTTAGGCACTGTGTTGGATATTTTGCTACATTTGGGGCTGGACCCAAATCCCCAACCATTAGTATGAAACCAAAAAAATACCTCAACTCAGCTAGATAAAGAGGTTCACTAGTTTGCTAAAAAAAACAAAGATTAAAAAGAAAAAGAGGCTCACTAGTTTACAAATCTTCCAAGAAAAAGAGCAGGAAGTGCTGCTTCAATCTTACTTTCTAGCTTGTTTATTTTAAAGACCAATTGAGATGCGCAGCTAGTCAACTACATGGGTTAATTTCTTTTTTTAATTAGCTGATTTTTACATTTGTTTTTCTATAAATCAAAGGACCTAGGGGATCCATCTTTTCACTAACAAAAATTAATTTTTTCTCCTCCACCGTATGGTTCATAATACTGTCACCAGGATAGTGGACAACCATTTGTTCTGTTCTTTGTCAAAAGGTTTGATGGCCAACAAGGTGGAGATCTAGTTATGAAGGTTGTGAGGGTTGAGAAGATCTACTCTTAGCTTAAACTAGATCCACGCCACACAGCTTTGCCAGAGACTTGTCTTATAAAAAAAGATGTACTCATGTATACATATTGTTTAGTTCAAGCATAGAGTTACAAAATCTCTTATATTCTTAGTTAATTAGGGTATCATGCATATGAACTGTCTGAGGTATGATTTTATTTTTTTTATAGGAACTTTTTATACTTGTTCTATAAGGTGTTGAAGTGATGTAATTGTCCTTTTTCGTTGAATAAATTCTTAAAAAAAAAATATAATTACTTTGGTGCAAGATATATACAAGTTAGTAGACGTAAATATAAAAAGAAAATGTTTATAACCAATAAAAAAATATAAAAAGAAAATGGCCCTTTTGGATGCAACCTGCTATTATTTGAGAAGTCCTCCCGCCCCTTACAAGTGAATTACTTAACATTCAAGCTTTGTTGTCTTATGTAATTATTTAAAATCTTTTCTTTTCTTACTTTGGTTCAGTTCCGGACTACATAATTAGTAGATTTATTTTCTTTTACTTAAGGTATTGAGTTTTAATATTGTTTACGATTTGCTTGATCAATAAAATTTCTATTCAATATAAGGAATGCTAATGGTTTATTTTTCACTGGGTATATGCATGGCATGGGTGTTGGTTTATGCGCCAGGGCCACTGATCTCATTCTCATGTTTGACCATTTTGAAGTTTGGAATGGGGGCATGGAAGTGTATTATGTGCACTAATATATACTTTGGAATCAAGGCATGAGTATTTCAGCTAGACCCTTTTTTTTTGTTTTTTGTTTTGTTTTGTTTTGTTTTTTTCTATTTACTGATGCTATATTCTCTCTTTCCCCATATTTGTAGGGGTTGAATTAACCAAGCTTGTGTGTGTGTGTGTGTTTTTTATAATGAATTTCACCACTCAATGCTCAAGCTGAACTATTACTTGGTGACAATTCTCTTATGGTTTTACTTATTATACTTGTTTATTTAAACACAGTAATGTTTGATAATTTGCAGGCATCCTGCTTGCAATCATGTTGAACAGATTGAGGAACTTCATCCTAATATGGTTGTACGGGTACTGAATTTTTTTTTTTTAATAAAAAAATTCTTGCCCTAAGATAATTGCTTTTAGGGTCTCTTTACTAGTTGTCTCTTCTTATGACTGACTACCTTAATCTGAAACAAATGATTTGAGGACTCTCCACATGGGAGATATTATTTCTGGGAGGATTGAGCGGATTGAATCATATGGTTTGTTTATCACAATTGACAACACAAATTTGGTAAGGAATAAATTATTCACTTAAGTCATAATTATCAGAATGAATTACTTTTCAAAGTTCTTTCTAGAATGGCCAAGCCTGGGGATTTTTGTAGGACATAGTTATTATTGTGACCCCAATTCATGTTATTGCTCAACTACTTTGCACCCATTTTATCTAGGTACATATTTAAAATATCAAAAAATTTATTCTTTATCAATATTCATTTTTGTGTAGAAAAATGCTAAGACCACATATTTTATACAATTGTGGCCATAACTTGCCATGTGAAGAGTTATGAGTGAAAGAGGTGTGGCAGTGGATCCATGTGTGTTCATACCTCTACCACTCATAACTCACTACGTGGCAAGTTGTGACAAAATTATGTAAAATCATGTGGTCTTGGTATTACTCATAGGTCATATCTTGAACAACGTGGTCTTGTTTTCTTGAACAATGTGGTTTTATTTTTGATGGGTCTTTGTTTCTTTCGTGTGGTTTTTTTTGTTTTTGTTTTTTATGTTTGTGTCATGTGTGTCTTTTTACTTCACCACCATTTTTTTTTTGTAAAAGAACAGAATGAATAGTAAGTGTTTCGTTAACAAAAAAAGAAGAAGAATAGTATGTGTTTCAACTGCAAGCGGCAAGTGGGTTCTCAATAAATCATAAAATTGTCTCTCTTTATTCTCTATTTTATTGGGTTGCATGCTGCGTGGGGTTCTAAGACTTGTAACTACTTGATGAGTTTTCTCTCGCTTGCCTTCGTACGTTTGTTGCTAATATAAATTGTATAGTCGAAGAACCTCATTTAACACCCACCCCATCTATAATATAGTTACATTGTAAGATTCTGACATAGTACATTAAAAATTCAAATATAAAAACATTACTATAGAAGGTTCCTAACTTTGTCAACTTTATAAGACCTTCACTATGCATTCATGCTCTCTATAATAAATTTGAATAAATTTATAGAGGTTTTCTTAATCTTAGATATTGTTCTTTGACTTTTTAAATTAAAATTCTAACATACATACATACATACATACATATATATATATATATATATATATATATATATATATATATATATATATATATATATATATATATATATATATATATATATGATTGTATTGACTAATCTAATATAATATAAACAAAATTACTCCAAAAGTATACAAAAATTCACTAATGTAACTCAATAAATAATATAATACAATCGCATAATTGAATTTAATTAGAAAATTTAAGACACCATACCTAAGTAACTATATATGTTTAAGTTATCTTTTATCAATTTATACTAACTCTTGTAGGAATAAAGCACCGAAAATAATTAAACAAAATCAATTCAAACAAATAAAAAGAAAATAACATAAAATTCTTGGCTCATAAAATTTTATGGACGGTCAAGATATTAGGGTGATGCCAAATGTCGAGTTAGGGTGTGTGGGAATGGTTGTGGCACCCTACAAAAAAAAAGGGCTGGTTTTCATATTATCTAAATTCAAAATATATATAAGCTTTATCCACAGAGACTAGACTGCTTCTCCCATCTCAGGCTGATTTTGCATCATTAATTGCATCTACACATGAGACTTGGAGGACACTTATATAGATGAATTAAATGAGGCATGCATGTGTGGGGTCATATGGTCAAATTAACTTTGTTCGAGCTTGTCCTTTACTCACTGTACTTGGCCTAACGAAGGCTGAGCTTGTCTAAGCTTGCATGTGTGTGACTTTTTTTTTTTTTTTTTTTTACCTTAGCACATGGATTTAGGGTTCTTTTATTTATTTATTTATTTTGATGAGTATTTGGGGTTCTTTTAGAGTACTTGGAATCTTGGGCAGATGATGGATTCAAAATGGGAGCTATGAGATTCTATGAGATTTAAATTTAAGACCATTTGGGACATATATAGTACATGGTAGGAACTAAACTTATATAGATAACTGCTTTGGAATACACATGCAAGGCACTTGTTGCCATTTTAGTATGAAAATTAAGATGTAATTTTTTTTTTGGAAGAAGTACAAAGTTGTGTATTTAAATTTAGAATAGCTATTTGACATTTCTTGGGCCAGCGATTTATCCCGCTATAGATTCACCCATCGTGAACAGTGACCTATTTGCTAAATGTAATATTTACTCAGTAAATATTATACTAAGAATGATAATGAATGTCATTATCTCCTAACAATAAACAACTTAGTTTTGATAAAACATTGTCACAATATATAAAATTTTGCAATGAATGATAATATATGCTACAATTGAAACTTGTAATCAAATGAAATATCTGCAATTGTTTACAATGAAGATTTTGTTATCCATACTTCTTTCTTTATTATCATATTTTATGAGCATAGCTAATATGATGTTTAACTTAAGTTTTAATATGAAAAGCCCTTTTAAACAAGAAAATAAATTAAAAAAGAACAAGATAACAAAAGAAAATTTTTGGGACATATAATTCAAAATACACGAAGAAATTTTTTGGGACATTAAAATTTCATAGGGTGTATTTTATACATTGCACAATAGAATATTCTAGAAATCATAAAATTTCATTAGGGTTTATCTAAAGGTGTAATAGTAGGGGTATATGCTCCTTTATAAAATATAAAGCTGGAAAATTTTCAACTTTAATTTAGGGAATGAATGAAACTAACCCAAACTTAAAAGGGTGAAAGTGCTCTTTTGTCTCTTTTTTTTGTGTAAAACTGTGTGTGAGAGTGTTTAAACATAAAAAAAATGTGTTATAAAAAAATGCAGCCCAAGAAAACTGTGTATAAAACAATGAATTTTAGTTCAACAAAACTGACTAATCCAAATAAATTAAGTATAGCAATGCAACGAAATTTTACGATATTTTTATAATACTTTTATTTTTAGCAATGATGGATCCTAATCTAATATTTTATTATTTTATTTTAAGGTAATGTTATATTCATAATATTTTCACAATAAATCTTAGATGGTAAATTGTTACTGGTTCTAAATTGTGCATTTAAAAAACAAATAAACAAACACGCCAATTGAAGAAAATTGTGCTTGAAACAATGAATTTTGGCGTAGCAAATTTTCTAAACCAAAAAAGAAACCTAGAAACACAACAAAATATCAAACATTTTCACAGTATCTTTTATTTCTAACTATGGTAGGTATTGGTCTGATATTTTATTTTTTTACGTTCACAATATTCTTTCAACAAATTCTATATAATAAATTGCTACTAGTTTTAAATTGGAACCACCACTTTAAATTGTATAATAAAAACAAATAAAATAAGAAGACTGCACATGAAAACTGTGCGTAAAATAATGAATTTTGACTGACTTAATTTGACTAGAATAAAAGAGAAGTCTTGGTGCACAAAAATATATCATAACATTTTCACGATACTTTTATTTTTAGCAGTGATAGAACCTGATCTGATGTTTTATTATTTTATTCTAGAAAAATGTTACCTTTACAACATTTTCACAACAATTTTTTGATAAAATTTTTTTACTAGTTTTAAATTGGTCTCATTACTGATATTATTTTATCCATCAAAAATATTGCCACTTAGGATTTGTTTTGAAATTATTGTGAAAATTTTTGAACTTGACATTTTATTTTATTTCGATCTATAAGGAATTGATTTCTCAGCAATTGTGAAGATATTGTGACAACAACAAGATATTATAACATTTTCACAATACATATGTTTTCAATTGTAGTTGGTCCTAATCTCGTATTTTATTATTATTTTATTTTAAATAATAAAGAATTAACACCTCAATATTCGTGAAAATAAAGAATGTTAAATGCATAAACCGAAGCTGTAGCTTATAGCTTAATTGACACATTCTCATCTAATCAACTAATACGTTAAGGATTTAAATCTTGATCTTTCAAAATTATCAAATTATATAAAAAATAGAAATTAATAATTGAGAGTTGGATTTGATTTTTTTTATTATTTGTGGTACATTGGAGTATTGTTGTGATGGATAATTTATGATTTTTTATTTATTTAATAAAAAGTTGGGCATAATTTGAC
The DNA here is from genome assembly GCF_040712315.1 of Castanea sativa. Classification (NCBI taxonomy): domain Eukaryota; kingdom Viridiplantae; phylum Streptophyta; class Magnoliopsida; order Fagales; family Fagaceae; genus Castanea; species Castanea sativa. The sequence goes on along the minus strand of NC_134024.1, from coordinate 36,202,359 downwards.
AGTGATTTTGTGTTTTAATGTATAGGTTTTATGCGGCAGAGCTAGTTGTGGCATTGGAGTATTTGCACAATTTAGAAATAGTATTTGCATTGGAGTATTTGAAGCCAGAAAACGTTATGATTCAAGAAAATGTTCACATAATGCTAGTTGATTTCGACCTCTCCACAAGATTTTCACCAAAAACCCCTCGATCTTCTCCAAATTGCAACTCAGTCCCTAAGCCCGAGTTTCCCAAAAAAAGTGCTTCTCTTTGCTACACAAGTTTTTCTGTAACACAGGCATTGCCCCTAATGATGACTCACTGTCGAGTCGGACGCCAAACTCGTCCGAGTCAGAGACCAAGTTGAAGTGCAACTCGTTCGTTGGGATAGAGGAGTACGTGGCACCTGAGATCGTGTTAGGGAACCATCACAATTTTGTAGTGGATTGGTGGTCGCTCGGGGTTATGCTTTACGAAATGTTGTACGATACGACGCTGTCTAGAGGGTCAAATAGGAATCAGGTTCTATTCCTCTCATTTTTCATGTCTTTTATTCGCCCTCTCTCTCATTTTTCTCTCTCATACTCACTCTCTTTTCTTTTATACTCGTACTCTCTGTGTGTAAGCTTAAAGTCTATCTCCTTCTTGTCTTTCACCATCTACTCTCTCTTCTTTTATACTCACTCTCTCTCTCTCTCTCTCTCTCTCTCTCTCTCTCTCTCTCACATTTTTCAAATCTTTTATTCACCTTCTCTCTCATTTTTTTTTCTCTTATACTCACTCTCTTTTCTTTTATTGTACTCTCTGTGTGTAGGCTTTAATCTATCACCTTCTACTCTCTTTTCTTTTATACTCATACTCACTCTGTGTAAGCTTTTTCTTGTTTTTCTCTCATAGTTCAAGTCGTTTATCTTCTCGCTTTCTTAGTTGATACCCTTAGACCAAATATTACGAACACCAAAAGCTGCAACCCTCAAAACATTAGCTTCTCGATCCTACATTCTCAACCTTAGCCTAAAAAAATGAAAAGATTCACTCCTCACCCCGTCAGTACAGTGTACATAATACTTCATTTCCGTACAGACTTCTACAACGGTGAAAAGAGGGTTTGTTACCATAGGAGTTAATGGAGAGGATTTAGTGGCTAGGAAAGTCACACAAGAAGAGCTCAAACAGGGCTTTCAAGATGGTGGTTATGAGAAGCTAGCCACCATCTCTTTGGTAATGGCATCCGTTCAATCAGTTGCCAATCTCACTGCCGTGGCTTCCTCCCTTGCTACTGATGGCTCGGAGGAGACCCTTTCATGTTTGATTCACATGGCAAAACTATATGATCCGTCGATTAAATCGGTATTTTCTCATTTTATTTTTTCTTCTTACATTTTTTTTCCTCAAAAAACCTCATTTTTTAACTTTTTTTATTTTTACTGTGTAGGATAAGGAAGCTTATGATTTGCTTCATGGGGTCTCCGAGCTAAAAAGGGATGTTATCCTAAGCTCTATGTTAACTAATGCCAGTGAAGTGCTCGATACTCTCATGATGGACTAGAAAATGAAGAGAAATGTGGTGAAAGCTGGTGTGGAGATACAAAGAAAATGGGAGCTGGAGGTGGGGACGAGAACAAAGAAGATGGCAATGGCAATGGAAACGGTAATGAAAATGGAAATGGCGGCCGTAGCTCAATTATATGGGGTATTTGGGAATCTGTAAAGGATTTTTTTAAGAATACATAGGGCTTTCTGTTTTTCTTTAAACTATTTTGCTTTAAATCAATAGAAAGCTTAGGTATTCTGAGTGCATGTATAGTTTTCTCCAGCTTCTATCTATGCTCTTTGATTTTGTGGTGGAAAGCAACTTAAAAGTGTGCATAGATGCTCTTAAAGCTTTTGCAGCTCGGATACTTTTTAATTTTGTGAAAGTTGTTTTCCTGCTTAGATACTTTAATATGAGTAAGTCTGTAATTTGTTTTCCTTGAAATGTATGGTTATATTTGGATCAATCCTGATGCTATTTTAGCAATTCCTCAGCTTTTTATTATTATTATTTTATTTTATGAACACAGTTCCACAACTTTAACCTTACTAAATGCTTTCATTAATGGTTCAAATTTTTAGTGTTGTTAGCCTAGGTAATTACCCTACTAGATTTGCCTATTGTTTTGGAAGAAGCTGGGTTGCAGTTTGAATAATTTCTTACACTATTTTAAACTAATAATAACATTGATTATCCTTTCGGGAAAAAAGTGTCACAAAGTTTTCAACCTCTTTTTCAAATTTTGGGATTTTTTTTTTGGTTGCTGCTATTTTTATTCCAATTTTAAAGTAATTTAATATCATAGTTTAAACGAATTTACACGGCCTTTTTTTTTTTAAATTTTGATTAATAATTATAATATATAATTTTATTTATTTATTAATTATAATATATAATGTTAGTTTTTAAGATTTGCACATTGATCAGGAATAATAAATAATGGAGGGTTGGAGGGGTTAAGTTGTCTTTAGGAATTAAATTAATAATTTTTGAAGTGTCTTAAAGTTTGATGATATTAATCCAAATTTCAGAATATATTATCCACTAAATAAGAAGGAATATGAAAAGTGTTGATTTCTTACCCTAGCTTGTCAATTCTTTTTTGTTTCTCAAAAAAAAAGAAAAAGAAAAGCTGGTATAAAAACCTGTAACATAGAAAGTTGGGGAATTATTGTATTGAATTTATATTATGGCAAACAAAAATGTTGTCTTTTCTTTTTTGTCATTATCAACAAAATTATTTTGAACATCATTAAAAAAAAAAGAGCACATAATTCTTCTAATTTTTTTAAATAATGATTTATTTTGAAATTTCTGATACTGCCTATATAAATATGAATTTTTTATCAATGGAATTTGTTACGGGTATCCATCCTATGCTTATTGTATCATTACATTGTGTAATGACTGTCCATCCTATGCCTATTGTATCATTGTATTGTGTAGAATGTAGACCGCCCAGAAACAATAATGACACGCTGATGTAAGCAAAGAGATTTTTTTTTTTTTTTTGGCATGCGCCGGTAGAAGTTAGTATTATTGTAGCAGTATTGGTAGAAGTGACTTGGCTGCTCGCATAAGAACTTTTTTGCATTTGCTTTTTCCTCAAGAAAATCAATCAATCAAATATGATCATCAGTTGTCAATTAATGCCACCGGAGATACGTTGGTTTAGCTCCATAAAATACATTTAAAAAAAAAAATTATTTGACTATTGTCTTTTCACTCTTTTGGATTGACAAGCTGTCATGTCAAATTTATTTATTATTAAAAGTAAAACATCGGTTTTTATATTTATCAAATCTAGGTTGTGTTTTAGTATTTGCGTGGGAGGCATTCTAAAAAACCAAAAAGAAAAAAGATTTGAGTGGGTGAGGGGTCTTCAAAGGTGCAATGCATTTCTAGAGATATTCTATTTGCTAATGGATTTTTAAAGAATAATTTTTAGTGCTTAATTAATAATAAAATTTTTGACAAGTATTTTGTATTTCTATAATATTTAAATATGTATTTTTACAACACTAAAAATTGAATAATAATACTTAAATAGTACTACCAAACAGACTCCAGTAATTTTTATTTTAAGTTGTATTTTTTTGTTCCTACATTTTGAGGCATATTTGATAGAAAGAAATTTTATTTTTGTTTTCAAACAATATAAAAACAATTTTCAAATAATATATATTTTTTAAAATAGTTTTCACTTTTAAAATAATAGTTTTTACATGTTTAACTCAACATTTTTATTTTTGGAATTTATTATAAAAGAATTACAAAAATTAATGTGTAAAATATATAAGTTACTTTTTTTTTGGTGAGTAATAATAAGGGAATAATAAATTTCATGTACCTCATTGTTATGATGGTTTATTCTTTAGGGAAAATTCTATAAATTAAGTTTCAAATAATTTAGTGAATTAGAGCTTTTTATAAAGAAGCACCTCTCTGTTAGTCATTTAGTAGCAATTCTAATGGTTAATCTTTTAGGGAACTTTAATCTTGCTTACTAGTTAACACACCCAAATTTGTATTTGGGATGCTTTATATACTAATTTGACAAATCTTTTCCTCCCAAAAGTAGGCCTAGATAAAATAGAAAGACTTTTTTTGCACTCTTGATTTAGTAGTTTTGAGACAATCAGTTTTAATTATAATGTACTTAACAATTTGGAAGTTATTTGCAATGAGTAAAAGCATCTTTTAATGGAAGATTTCTTTTGGCTCTCTCTCTTAATTATAATCTAAACTTAAAATAAACAAAATATAGAATCCAAGAAAGTCTCATCAATTGTGGTTAGCGAGTTGGTATTCTCTTTTTGAAACCAGGTTCTATTCACGTGGCTTTAAAAAAAAAAGAAAATTATTAAACATAGGCTGAAACCGAGCACACCTCTCTCATTTTTCTCTCTATCAAGCCCTTTCTAAAACGTCTTCTCTCTCATTTTTCTCTCTCACTTCAAGCCCAAAACATCATCTTTGTTTTTGTCTTTTTGCTCTCCATAAAATATGTCAATGAAAGCGTTCTGAATCCTTTGACTGCTCAACAAAGCAGTGGTCAAAGAAATGCCCTTTTTACGTCAAAATACTGTCATCGTTTTTATGCACACGGAAGATTTGTCAGAACATAACCTAACCGCCAACGATCTGAAAATCTTTTTTTCAAAAAATGTTGACGGAGGCAGATTTGCAAAAAATCAACTCTTACCATGACCACCTTGGAAGACACAGTGAAAGTGTCTTCAGGGGTGGAATATTTACTTGCAGTGCGTCTAACCACAACGTGCATGAAGTTGTGGGAAACCATCAAACTTAAGAGTCCTGGCATTTTGCTGGTAAGTCTTCTAGTTAGTTAGTTAGTTTTTTTTTTTTTTTTGCATTTTTAATAAATTTTAAGCTTAATCTAATCTAATGCTTTCCTATTTTTCATTTTTAGGAACCAAAAATGATGGATGAGCTGGGATAGAGAAAAATGAACTGAGACCAAGCTTTGTCCACCACCTACTCGACGATATTGAAGATCCCTAAGAAGGTGGTTGGCCGCCAACCGCCTGGGTCGATTGGTCCAGCTACAAAGGATGTGGAAAAAAAATGGGGGAAGCAACTCCGAGGAAGATGAGAAAGAAGATACCTACGAGTCGCCAAGTTTTGACGACGACTAATGAGGTAACTTCTCAGAAATACTTCCTTTATAGCAAAAGTTATTTAGGGTTTTTGGTTTTTGGTTTTTTATTTTTTGGTTTTTGGTGTCCCCTATCTTGGATGATTGCTTCTGTTTTTGAGGATGAACTTAATGGGATGTAACTAATCAAACTTTGCTATGAGATTTCTATTCTTGTTTAGTTTCAGTATATATATTCCTCACATTTATGTGTGTTTGTTTCTCAAAAATAAAAGAAAAAAGGAAGTAAATTCAAAACCAAGACTCTAAATGATGGCTTTGGCACGTGATAGGCTTGGGTGTCCTAGGAGAAAATAATGACCATATTATAAGACAAGGTTTAGAGAGAGCTCCTATGCTGTCATCTTCTTGACATAGTCACATATATTCAACAATCACATTTGCAATGTGATTGACTTTCAACTTTTCTCATAACAATTTCTTATAATTCAAATTAGACACACCCAATAGGTCTAATGCCCAAAACCCTACCCTTCATTCCATAACTTTAAGAAGAGGATGATTTGAGCTAGACGTCATAGGCACAACTAGTCACCGAAACATTTGACAAATAAACGAGATATGAAAAATTATGGGAAAAATAAAGGCATAAGGCACATAGGATATCTAAGAATTCAAGATTTCATTGCCAAGCACAAGTGTCCCCCTCACCATAGGGAAATATTATCATCCAGAGGAGATGAACACAAGGCAAAACCAAACAATCCTAAGGACAAACAAACATACACACAAAATTTTAAGAATATGAATCTCCAGGAGAAAACCCAAATAAAAATATATGGAAGTAAAAAAGAAAGAAAAATTGAACATTCTCCCCAATGGTGGTAGTCATTAGTGTACACATTCTTCAGTATTTCTTTAATAGAGCATAAAAAAAAAAACCAAGCACACCAACCCAAATTACATAAGATTTGTAACAAATACAAATATAAAGCTAGAAGTACCAATTTAAAACAACTGGTACGTATAATGCTTTGATCTCATGTATAATACTAACATGCATCAACTATGAACTACTTGCAAGGGTTGATGTCTTATCACAGCTATTATACAGTGACTTTGTCTTTCTCTCTCTACTTCTCTCTTTTTTTTTTTTTTTTTTTTCCAAATGAATTCTCTTTGCTTCTCTCCACAAAATAAAGGCATTACAATAATTACTATATATGAAAGACTAAAATTGATCAACCCCATAATTTATTTATTTTAAAAAAAAAACACTTTAAATTCATTAGGGATTACAAATAATTACTTTAAACTCTAAGTAATTATGTATTAACTTTATTGTGTGAACTTCTGTATTTAAACTAGGTATAAACAATTGTGAAACTTTGCTAGTAATTAGTTTTGTGAAAGTTATTTATGTATGAAGTGGCATGTGACATCTCATATGATACCAAGTTTGCATGCATGCTAGAAGAGGAATGGTCAATATAAATAGATACCGTACACAGTTTGTATATATGCGTATCGTTGAGCACTAGCACAGCACAAGGGTGATTTCGGGGACAACTAGCAAGCTTGGGCATCCTTCAGTATTTCTTTAATAGAGGAGAAAAAAAAAAAAAACCAAGCACACCAACCCAAATTTCATAAGATTTGTACCAAATACAAATATAAAGCTAGAAGTATCAATTTGAAACAATTGGTGCATATAATGCTTTGATCTCAAGTATAATACTAACATGCATCAACTACGAACTACTTGCAAGGATTGATGTCTTATCACAGCTATTATATAGTGACTTTGTCTTTCTCTCTCTCTTTCTCTTTTTTTTTTTTTTCCAAATAAATTCACTTTGGTTCTCTCCACAAAATAAAGGCATTACAATAATTACTAGATATGGAAGACTAAAATAGATCACCCCCATAAATTTAAAAAAAAAACACTTTAAATTAATTAGAGATTACAAATAATTACTGTAAACTCTAAGTAATTTTGTATTAACCTTGATTGTGTGAACTTATGTATTTAAACTAAGTATAAACAGTTGTGAAACTTTGCTAGTAGTTAGTTTTGTGAAAGTTATTTATGTATGAAGTGGCGTGTGACATCTCATATGATACCAAGTTTGCATGCATGCTAGAAGAGGAATGCTCAATATAAATAAATACCGTACACAGTTTGTATATATGCTTATTGCTGAGCACTAGCACAGCACAAGAGTGTTTTCTGGAACAGCTAGCAAGCTTGCGGTTAAAACAAAAGAGTATAGCTCTGTGCCTCTGGCTCTAAGTCTCTGAGACTCTTTGTGTCTCTGACACAACTGTCCGTTTTGTTTTGTGTGCTAAAGAATGAAAACGAAATTGGTAGGTGGTAGCAATTCTAGCTGATCTTGTTGCACAATTTGACGTAGTACTCCACCCTAGCTCATTCAATGCTAATTCTTTTTTTTCTTTTTCTTTTTTCATCTTTTTCAATTTTGGCTCTCTTCATTCTCTATTAATTTTAGCATTGAGTTTTAAGACTTCTAACAACTTGATGGGTATGGATATAGACTATATATAGTCGAAAAACCTCATTTAACACCCACCTCATCTGCATTATAATTACATTTGTAAGATTCCGATGTGGTGCATTAAAAAATCAAACTATATAAAAACAATATTATAGAAGGTTGCTAATTTTGTCACCATGGAAAGAACTTCACTATGCATTTATGTTCTCTCTAATTTAAATTTTGAATAAATTTAAGGAGCTTTTCTTAATCTTAAGTATTGAACTTTGACTTCTTAATTTAAATTCAAACACACACACACACACACACACACACACACATATATAAACGAAATTATCTTCCAAAGGATACTAAAATTTACTAATGTAACTCAATGACTAATATATTACAATAACATAATTAAATTTAATTAGAGAATTTTAGACATCTCACTTAAGGGACTATGTTTAGGTTTTTTTTTTTAGAAGATTATGTTTAAGTTATCTCTATCAAATTTTATACTTTACTCTTTCGAAGTATATAATAAAAAGGAAATAACATAAGATTCTTGGCTGTTGTATCTGGACTGGGGCTGGCAAATAGTAGAATTTTATGGACATTCACGATATTAGGGTAGGGTGAATAGGTGATGCCAAATGTAAAGTTAGGGCATGAGGGAATGGGAGTAGTATCCTTAAAAAAAGACTGGTTTCTATGCACAAGGGCCACCACTAACACCGCCACTAGCACAAAATAAACAATGCCCTTGAGGACACGGTACCCATCAAAATATATGCTACTCCCTGCACACTGGTTTTGCAATGAGATATGGAGGACACTTTCTGCATCTATTACAATTAATGAATTTGACAAAAGAAAATTTTGGAGGCTATGAATTAAATGAGACTTGCATGTGCAGGGTTATATGGCCAAATTAACTTTGTCTTAGTTTGTACTGGAGCTAGCAGGGAAAGACAAAAAAGATGTGCTTTTGCAGGAGGCGGTGCCCCTCAGGGGTCGGTTTCAGCACTTCAGCCATCACAATCACGTATGCTTGTTGCTGCTGCTGCTACAGCAGGATTTGAGGCGCAACTATGCATATTGTGTGAAAACAAAGTTGGTAGAGAAACCCTATCGAATCTCGAATTTCGATACTCACTCCTATCATTCCATCTTCTCTTATTCTATAGACTTATCCTATTTTACCCCCCCTCCAAAAAAAAAAAAAGGTTAAATCCACAACCACAAGGTCTACCTTTGGTACCCACTCCTCCCATTCCCAAGACCAACATACGAAAGAAAACTCTATGATACGAGTCTCTCCAATCCAAACTCCATGTGTACCATTAGGGCTTTTATGGGCACTACAAGAAAAACGAGCTATTGCGGTGGGTGCGAAAAGTGCCGCTATACATCGCCTATAGCGGCGCATTTTTGGCCCGCCGCTGTACATGTAATCTATTGCAGCGTTTTTTGTGACCATCGCTATAGGTAGGGTTTTTTGCGGCGTCCTACAGTGGCGGGACATAAAACCGCCGTTATAGGCATGTTTTAGAGGCAGTAACTACAATATTGTGACGCTCCAAAATCCCGCTGCAATAAATATTTCATTTTGCGCATTTTCTATAGCGGCAGTATTGAAAACCGCCGCAATATGTAAGTTATAGCAGCGGTGAGATGACCGCCGCAATATGTACTCCTTTTTGCGGCGGGTTGGACCACCGCAATAGAACTTTAAATTTTCTAGCCCCAAAATTTCCTTCTATTTTTTTCGACTTCCCACCGAAAGATCAAATGGTAAATTACACCCGATTGACATGAAAATTGGCATGCGTATTAAGAACATAGAGAACATGTAATCCAATGGTTAAATTTTCAAAATATGAATTCTATAATAAGTTATCGGTTGGTGTAACATTTTTTAGAGTTACATCAACCCTATATTTCTTAATTCAATGTGAATTTTGACAAATCTACCGTTAGATTACATTATCTTCATATATTTGTCATGATTACAAAATTTCAAGGTGATCAAAGATTAATAGCCATGTCATCAATCAATTGTTTAAATTCAAGTTTTTGTAATTTAAAATAAGGCACAAAAGATGAATTTAAAGATCATAAGGTAAATTACATCCGATTGGCATGAAAATTGGCATGAATTTTAAAAACATATAGAAAATATAATCCAATGGTTGGATTTTCAAAATATGAATTCAATAATAAGTTATTGGTTGGTGTAACATTTTATAGAGTTAAATCAAGTGTAACTTGAATCCAACCCTATATTTATTAATTCAATGTGAATTTTGACAAATCTACTGTTAGATTACATTATCTTCATATATTTTTCATGCTTACAAAATTTCAAAGTGATCGAAGATTAATAGCCATGCCATCAATCAATTATTTAAATTCAAGTTTTTGTAGTTTAAAATAAGACATAAAAGATGAGTTTGAAGATCAAATGGTAAATTACATCTGATTGGCAAGAAAATAGGCATGCGTGTTAAGAACATATAGAACATGTGATCCAACTTTTGAATTTTCAAAATATGAATTCTATAATAAGTTATCGGTTGGTGTAACATATTTTAGAGTTACATCAACCCTATATTTCTTGATTCAACGTGAATTTTGACAAATCTACCGTTATATTACATTATCTTCATATATTTGTCAAGATTACAAAATTTCAAGATGATCAAAGATTAATAGCCATGTCATCAATCAATTGTTTAAATTCAAATTTTTGTAATTTAAAATAAGGCATAAAAGATAAGTTTAAAGATCAAATGGTAAATTACACCCGATTGACATGAAAATAAGCATGCATGTTAAGTACATATAGAAAATGTAATCCAACTGTTGGATTTTCAAAAATATGAATTGAATAATAAGTTATTGGTTGGTGTAATATTTTTTAGAGTTAAATCAAGTGTAACTTGAACCAAACCTTATATTTCTTAATTCAATGTGAATTTTGACAAATCTACCGTTAGATTACATTATCTTCATATATTGTTCATGCTTACAAAATTTTAAGGTAATCGAAGATTAATAGCCATGTCATCAATCAATTGTTTAAATTCAAGTTTTTGTAGTTTAAAATAAGGCAAAAAAGATGAGTTTAAAGATCATACGGTAAATTACCCCCGATTGGCATGAAAATAGGCATGCATGTTAAGAACATATAGAAAATTTAATTCAACGGTTGGATTTTTAAAATATGAATTCAATAATAAGTTATTGGTTGGTGTAACATTTTTTAGAGTTAAATTAAGTGTAACTTGAACATAACCCTATATTTCTTAATTCAATATGAATTTTGACAAATTTACCGTTAGATTACATTATCTTCATATATTGGTCATGCTTACAAAATTTCAAGGTGATCGAAAATTAATAGCCATGTCATTAATCAATTGTTTAAATTCAAGTTTTTGTAATTTAAAATAAGGCATAAAAGATGAGTTTAAAGATCGAATGGTAAATTACACCTGATTGGCATGAAAATAAGCATGCTGTTAAGAACATATAGAAAATGTAATGCAACTGTTGGATTTTCAAAATATGAATTCAATAATAAGTTATTGGTTGGTGTAACATTTTTTAGAGTTAAATCAAGTGTAACTTGAACTCAATTTTATATTTCTTAATTCAATGTGAATTTTGACAAATCTACCGTTAGATTACATTATCTTCATATATTATTCATGCTTACGAAATTTCATGGTGATCAAAGATTAATAGTCATGTCATAAATCAATTGTTTAAATTCAAGTTTTTGTAGTTTAAAATAATGCATAAAAGATGAGTTAAACATCAAATTATAAATTACACCCGATTGGCATGAAAATTGGCATGCACATTAAGAGCATATAGAACATTTAATCCGACGGTTGAATTTTCAAAATATGAATCCAATAATAAGTTATTGGTTGGTGTAACATTTTTTAGAGTTAAATCAAGTGTAATTTGAACCCAACCCTATATTTCTTAATTCAATGTGAATTTTGACAAATCTTCCGTTAGATTACATTATCTTCATATATTGTTCTTGCTTACAAAATTTCAAGGTGATCAAAGATTAATAGCCATATCATCAATCAATTCTTTAAATTCAAGTTTTGTAGTTTAAAATAAGGCATAAAGGATGAGTTTAAAGATCATACGGTAAATTACACCTGGTTGGCATGAAAATAGACATGCATGTTAAAAACATATAGAAAATGTAATTCAACGGTTGGATTTTCAAAATATGAATTCATTAATATGTTATTAGTTGGTGTAACATTTTTTAGAGTTAAATTAAGTGTAACTTGCACATAACCCTATATTTCTTAATTTAATGTGAATTTGACAAATCTACCGTTGGATTACATTATCTTCATATATTGTTCATGCTTACAAAATTTCAAGGTGATCGAAGATTAGTAGCTATGTCATCAATCAATTGTTTAAATTCAAGTTTTTGTAGTTTAAAATAAGGCATAAAAGATGAGTTTAAAGATCAAATGGTAAATTACACCCGATTGGCATGAAAATAGGCATGCATGTTAAGATCATATATAAAATATAATCCAACTGTTTGATTTTCAAAATATGAATTGAATAATAAGTTATTGGTTGGTGTAACATTTTTTAGAGTTAAATCAAGTGTAGCTTGAACACAATCCTATATTTTTTAATTCAATGTGAATTTTGACAAATCTACCGTTAGATTATATTATCTTTATATATTGTTCATGCTTACAAAATTTTAAGGTAATCAAAGATTAATAGTCATGTCATCAATCAATTGTTTAAATTCAAGTTTTTGTAGTTTAAAATAATGCATAAAAGATGAGTTAAATATCAAATTGTAAATTACACCCGATTGGCATGAAAATCGGCATGCATGTTAAGAACATGTAGAAAATGTAATCCAACAGTTGGATTTTCAAAGTATGAGTTGAATAATAAGTTATTGGTTGGTGTAACATTTTTTAGAGTTAAATGAAGTATAACTTGAACCCAACCCTATATTTCTTAATTCAATGTGAGTTTTGACAAATCTACCGTTAGATTACATTATCTTCATATATTGTTCATAGTTACAAAATTTCAAGGTGATCGAAGATTAATAGGTATGTCATCAATCAATTGTTTACATTCGAGTTTTTGTAGTTTAAAATAATACATAGAGATGAGTTAAACATTAAATGGTAAATTACACCCGATTAGCATGAAAATTGGCATGCACGTTAAGAACATATAGAACATGTAATCCAACGGTTAAATATTCAAAATATGAATCCAATAATAAGTTATTTGTTGGTGTAATATTTTTTAGAGTTAAATTAAGTGTAACTTGAACCAAATCCTTTATTTCTTAATTCAATATGAATTTTAAAAAATCTACTGTTAGATTACATTATCTTCATATATTGTTCATGCTTACAAAATTTCAAGTTGATCAAAGATTAATAGTCATGTCATCAATCAATTGTTTAAATTCAAGTTTTTGTAGTTTAAAATAATGTATAAAAGATGAGTTAAAGATCAAATGGTGAATTACACCCGATTAGCATGAACATTGGCATGCACGTTAAAAACATATTGAACATGTTATCGAACGGTTGAATTTGCAAAATATGAATTCAATAATTAGTTATTGGTTGGTGTAATATTTAATAATAAGTTGACATTTTTTACATTTATGGGTTTTCGGGGTGTTTCAGTCATTTTCTTTATTTTTATGGTGTAAGTTGTCCTTTTTTTATATTAACTATTAAATTATATTTTACTAATTTGTAGTGCTAAATTATATTTTATGAATTTGAAGTATTAATTTATATATATTATATTAATTTGAAGTATTAAATTAAATTATATTGTGTTAAATTGAATTATTAAAATATATTTCATTAATTTGTAGTATTAAATGATATTTTATTAATTTGAAGTATTATATTATATTTTATTACTATTTAAATTATATTTTATTAATTTTTAATATTAGAGGGTATTTTGGTCATTTTAAGGTTTAGGAGTACATTTTAAGTTTACTAAAATAATTTTGAAATAAATTAATCAAGAAAATATTAAATATTACTATTTATATTAAATATTACTATTTATAAAATATTTATGTTTTAAATATTAAATATTACTATTTATAAAATGTTTATGTATTAAATATTAAATATTACTATTTATATCATTTTTATGTATAAAATATATATTTATGAAATATGATCATAAACCTAAGTTACCTTTAGCGGTTAACACGCGTGCCATGTATTTTTTCAGAGTCTTGCCCAAGGTTCTAACCTCCCTAACAGCATTTTTTTCTTCTCATTTTTTAAGTTACTACTATTAAAACTACGTCGTTTTGATTCTATTTAAAACACAACATTAAACCCTTATCCTTTTCATTTTCTCTCTATCATATTCTCTCCTCAGCCGCCCCATCCCCTCTCTCCCTCTTCACTCATCCCTTAGATGAGAAGCCATTAAAGATCAGAAGAAGTTCTTAGGATTGGACCATATACATGTGCAGAATGGAATTATGGGTAATAATATTTTATTTAAGTGTTTTTGTTATTATATATGCATTTTTTTTATATCTTGTATATATTTCTGATTTTTTTTCTATTTTCATTTGTGATTCGTGCCAGTGGATTACCTATATGGTTGCACAACATCCCTGGGATTCAACTAAGGACAACAAGTCCTTTATACATGGTAATTTGAAATTTTTTATATTTATTAGTTTTCATTTTTGGCTTAATTAAAAATATTTCTAATTGCTCTAAATTTAACTTTTTTTTAGAGTGAGATGAAAACTTTTTTCATTAAGAAACTAAAAGAAACACATCAATGAAAAATCAAGATCTTCATTAGTTTGGTGGGACTAAAATTGATTTCATTACCTTATAGAAGGCATTGGGCCCTGTGTTGGACATTTTGCTACATTGGGGGCTGGACCCAAATCCCCAACCATTAGCATGAAACCAAAAAAAATACCTCAACTCAGCTAGATAAAGAGGTTCACTAGTTTGCTAAAAAAAACAAAGATTAAAAAGAAAAAGAGGCTCACTAGTTTACAAATCTTCCAAGAAAAAGAGCAGGAAGTGCTGCTTCAATCTTACTTTCTAGCTTGTTTATTTTAAAGATCAATTGAGATGCGTAGCTAGTCAACTACATGGGTTAATTTCTTTTTTTAATTAGCTTATTTTTACATTTGTTTTTCTATAAATCAAAGTACCTACGGGATCCATCTTTTCACTATCAAAAATTAATTTTTTCTCCTCCACCGTATGGTCCATAATACTGTCACCAAGATAGTGGACAACCATTTGTTCTGTTCTTTGTCAAAAGGTTTGATGGCCAACAAGGTGGAGATCTAGTTATGAAGTTTGTGAGGGTTGAGAAGATCTACTCTTAGGTTAAATTAGATCCACGCCACATAGCTTTGCCAGAGACTTGTCTTATAAAAAAAATGTACTCATGTATACATATTGTTTAGTTCATGCATAGAGTTACAAAATCTCTTATATTCTTAGTTATTTAGGGTATCATGCATATGAACTGTCTGAGGTATGATTTTTTTATTTTTTATTTTATTTTTTTTATAGGAACTTTTATACTTGTTCTATATGGTGTTGAAATGATGTAATTGTCCTTTTTCGTTGAATAAATTCTTATAAAAAAAAATATAATTACTTTGGTGCAAGATATATACAAATTAGTAGACGTAAATATAAAAAGAAAATGTTTATAACCAATAAAAAAACATAAAAAGAAAATGGCCCTTTTGGATGCAACCTGCTATTATTTGAGAAGTCCTCCCTCCCCTTACAAGTGAATTACTTAATATTTAAGCTTTGTTGTCTTATGTAATTGTTTAAAATCTTTTCTTTTCTTACTTTGGTTCAGTTCCGGACTATATTTTTAGTAGATTTATTTTCTTTTACTTAAGGTATTGAGTTTTAATATTGTTTACAATTTGCCTGATCAATAAAATTTCTATTCAATATAAGGAATGCTAATGGTTTATTTTTCACTGGGTATATGCATGGCATGGGTGTTGGTTCATGCACCAGGGCCACTGATCTCATTCTCATGTTTGACCATTTTGATGTTTGGAATGGGGGGCATGAAAGTGTATTATGTGCGCTAATATATACTTTGGAATCAAGGCATGAGTATTTCAGCTAGACCCTTTTTTTTTGTTTTTTGTTTTGTTTTTTTTTTTTTTCTATTTACTGATTCTATATTCTCTCTTTCCCCATATTTGTATGGGTTGAATTAACCAAGCTTGTGTGTGTGTGTGTGTTTTTTTTTTATAATAAATTTCACCACTCGATGCTCAAGCTGAACTATTACTTGGTGACAATTCTCTTATGGTTTTACTTATTATACTTGTTTATTTAAACACAGTAATGTTTGATAATTTGCAGGCATCCTGCTTGCAAACATGTTGAATAGATTGAGGAACTTCATCCTAATATTATTGTACGGGTACTGAATTTTTTTTTAATAAAAAAATTCTTGCCCTAAGATAATTGCTTTTAGGTTCTCTTTACTAGTTGTCTCTTCTTATGACTGACTACCTTAATCTGAAACTAATGATTTGAGGACTCTCCACATGGGAGATATTATTTCTGGGAGGATTGAGCGGATTGAATCATATGGTTTGTTTATCACAATTGACAACACAAATTTGGTAAGGAATAAATTATTCACTTAAGTCATAATTATCAGAATGAATTACTTTTCAAAGTTCTTTCTAGAATGGCCAAGCCTGGGGATTTTTGCAGGACATAGTTATTATTGTGACCCCAATCCATGTTACTGCTCAACTACTTTGCACCCATTTTATCTAGGTACATATTTAAAATATCAAAAAATTTATTCTTTATCAATATTCATTTTTGTGTAGAAAAATGCTAAGACCACATATTTTACACAATTGTGGCCACAACTTGCCATGTGAAGAGTTGTGAGTGAAAGATGTGTGACAGTGAATCCATGTGTGTTCATACCTCTACCACTCATAACTCACTATGTGGCAGATTGTGACAAAATTATGTAAAATCATGTGGTCTTGGTATTACTCATAGGTCATATCTTGAACAACGTGGTCTTGTTTTCTTGAACAATGTGGTTTTATTTTTGATGGGTCTTTGTTACTTTCGTGTGGTTTTTTTTGTTTTTGTTTTTTATTTCTGTGTCATGTGTGTATTTTTACTTCACCATCATTTTTTTTTTTTGATTTGTAAAAGAACAGAATGAATAGTAAGTGTTTCGTTAACAAAAAAAGAAGAAGAATAGTATGTGTTTCAACTGCAAGTGGCAAGTGGGTTCTCAATAAATCATAAAATTGGCTCTCTTTATTCTCTATTTTATAGGGTTGCATGCAGCGTGGGGTTCTAAGACTTGTAATTACTTGATGAGTTTTCTCTCGCTTGCCTTCGTACGTTTGTTGCTAATATAAACTGTATAGTTGAAGAACCTCATTTAACACCCACCCCATCTATAATATAGTTACATTGTAAGAGGTTTTCTTAATCTTAGATATTGTTCTTTGACTTTTTAATTAAAATTCAAACACACACACACACACACACACACACACACACATATATATATGATTGTATTGACTAATCTAATATAATATAAACAAAATTACTCCAAAAGTATACAAAAATTCACTAATGTAACTCAATAACTAATATAATACAATTGCATAATTGAATTTAATTAGAAAATTTAAGACACCATACCTAAGTAACTATGTTTAAGTTATCTTTTATCAATTTATACTTAACTCTTGAAGGAATAAAGCACCGAAAATAATTAAACAAAATCAATTCAAACAAATAAAAAGGAAATAACACAAAATTCTTGGCTTGTGAAATTTTATGGATGGTCAAGATATTGGGGTGATGCCAAGTGTCGAGTTAGGGTGTGTGGGAATGGTAGGGGTACCCTACAAAAAAACATGGGCTGGTTTTCATATTATCTAAATTCAAAATATATATAAGCTTTATCCACAGAGACTAGACTGCTTCTCCCTTCTCAGACTGGTTTTGCATCATCAATTGCATCTACACATGAGACTTGGAGGACACTTATATAGATGAATTAAATGAGGCATGCATGTGTGGGGTCATATGGTCAAATTTACTTTGTTCGAGCTTGTCCTTTACTCACTGTACTTGGCCTGACGAAGGCTGAGCTTGTCTAAGCTTGCATGTGTGTGACTTTTTTTTTTTTTTTTGCCTTAGCACATGGATTTAGGGTTCTTTTATTTATTTATTTATTTTGATGAGTATTTGGGGTTCTTTTAGAGTACTTGGAATCTTGGACAGATGACGGATTCAAAATGGGAGCTATGAGATTCCATGAGATTTAAATTTAAGACCATTTGGTACTTATATAGTACATGGTAGGAATTAAAACTTATATAGATAACTAGTTTGGAATACACATGCAAGGCACTTGTTGCCGTTTTAGTGAGAAAATTAAGATGTGATTTTTTTTTGGAAGAAGTACAAAGTTGTGTATTTAAATTGTGTATTAAAAACAAAAAAAATAAGAACTGCACATGAAAAATGTGCGTAAAATAATAAATTTTGACTCACTCAATTTGACTAAAATAAAAAAGAAGTCTAGGAGCACAAAAAAGTATCACAACATTTCCACAATACTTATTTTTAGCTATGATAGAACCTGATCTGATGTTTTATTATTTTATTCTAGAAAAATGTTACCTTTACAACATTTTCACAACAATTTTTTGATAACAAATTGTTATTGGTTTTAAATTGGTCTCATTACTGATATCATTTTTTTTATCCATAAAAAATACTTTGTCACTTAGGATTTGTTTTGAAATTATTGTGAAATTTTTTGAACTTTCCCCACTCACATGCAGAGACATTCTCAACCAATTTGACCATTTGAGTAACTGGGATGTGGGATCGGCAGAGTTAGAGGGTGGAAGAAAGCCTAAAAAATCACCCTGCAGCAAGCCTCCTTGGGAGAAATCTATTAGCATGTACTTATTGTTCTTGAAAAACTCTGCAATCAGAGAAAGTTTCTTTCAGAAATTGACAAGGTCCATAGCAAGCTTAGACATTTTATTTTATTTCGATCTATAAGGAATTGATTTCTCAGCAATTGTGAAAATATTATGACAACAAGATATTATAACATTTTCACAATACATATGTTTTCAATTGTAGTTGGTCCCAATCTCATATTTTATTAATTTTTTTAAATAATAAAGAATTAACACCTTAATAATCATGAAAATGTTGTAAAAATATTTTGAGTCAGTATAACAATATTGTGTTGGCATATACAAATATTTAAAAAGCCAACTCAAGCAAAACGGTGAGTTTTGCCTCACTAAGAATAAACCAAAAACTACTATAGATGGAGCCATTGGCTCTTTTTCACATAGTTTGTAGAAGTCTATGACCTAAAACATTAAATTGCTTTAGTTTATTCTAAAAAAAAAAAAAAAGCTTTAGTTTATGAGATGGACTTGAATACAATTTATCATAGTAATAAAATACAAATAAAGGTATTAAATGGTAAACATTAACAAAATTTTACTAAAAATATGTCCTAAAAAATTTATACAACTTTCAAATGAGTTTTCACCATTTTCACATGATTATTAGAAAATAATAAAGAATAAACAACTGTAAAATATTTGTCTTTAGTAATCATTCAAATAGAAATTGTTTAAAATTAAATCATTTCAACATAAATTTATAAATTGTATATTCCCTTGTGAGCATAATTCGTAAACATGTAATAAAATTATCAAATAATAATAAATTAATCTAATAATAATAGATTAGGTGAAAGGCATTATGATAAATTGAAAAATTATACTCAAACTAAAAATAAAATAAAATAAATGTGATAAAATACACGTTTAAGGCGCTCAGCGTAGTGGTTGGCGTGTCAGTTTTCTTATTTTGAAAGAGGGCATCAGGTTCTATTCCTCTCATTTTTCACACCTTTTATTCACCTTCTCTCTCATTTTTTTCTCTCATATTCACTCTCTTTTCTTTTATACTCGTACTCTTTGTGTGCAGGCTTTAAATCTATCACTTCTACTCTCTTTTCTTTTATACTCATACTCTATCACTTCTACTCTCTCATTTTGCTTTCTTAGTTGATACCCTTAGATCAAATATTACAAACACCAAAAGTTGAAACCTCAAAACATTAGCTTCTCCTATATTCTCAACCTTAACCTAAAAAAAATGAAAAGATTCTCTCCTGACTTCGCCGGTGTAGGGTATAGAATACTTCATTTCCTTCGGGGATTTGAAGTATCCGTATAGACTTCTACAATGGTGAAAAGAGGGTCTATTACCATAAGAGTTAATGGAGAGGATTTAGTGGCTAGGAAAGTGACAAAAGAAGAGCTCAAAGAGGGCTTTCAAGGTGGTGGTTATGAGAAGCTAGCCACCATCTCTTTGGTAATGGCATCCGTTCAATCGGTTGCCAATCTCACTGCCGTGGCTTCCTCCCTTGCTACTGATGGCCCGGAGGAGACCCTTTCATGTTTGATTCACATGGCAAAACTGCAGGATCCATCGATTAAACTGGTATTTTCTCATTTTATTTTTTCTTCTTACATATTTTTTCCTCAAAAAACCTAATTTTTAACTTTTTATTTTTACCGTGTAGGATAAGGAAGCTTCTGAGTTGCTTCATGGGGTCTCCGAGCTAAAAAGGGACGTTATCCTAAGCTCTATGTTAACTCATGCCAGTGAAGTGCTCGATACCCTCAGGATGATGGGCGAGAAAATGAACAGAAATGTGGTGATTGCTAGCGATGGAGATGCAAAGAAAATGGGAGTTGGTGGTGGGGACATGAACAAAGATGGCAATGGCAATGGAAATGGAAACGGTAATGGAAATGGCGGCCGTAGCTCGATTATATGGGGTATTTAGGAATCTGTAAAGGATTTTTTTAAGAATACATAGGGCTTTTTGTTTTTCTTTTAACTATTTTGCTTTAAATGGTAATTTTGGGATTTTTTTTTGGTTGCTGCTATTTTTATTCCAATTTGATTATTAATTATAATATATAATGTTAGTTTTGAAGATTTGCACATTTATTGGGAATAATAAATACGGAGGGTTGGAGGGGTTAAGTTGTCTTGTCTTTAGGAATTAAATTAATAATTTTTGAAGTGACTTAAACCTTGATGATATTAATCCAAATTTTAGAATATATTATCCACTAAATAGAAAGGAATATGAAAAGTGTCGATTTCTTACCCTAGCTTGTCAATTCTTTTTTGTTTCTCAAAAAAAAAAAGCTGGTATAAAAACCTGTAACGTTGAAAATTGGGGAATTATTGTATTGAATTTATATTATGGCAAACAAAAATGTTGTTTTTTTTTTTTTTTGTCATTATCAACAAAAAGAGCACATATTTTTTTTCTAATTTTCTAAAATAATGGTTTATTTTGAAATTTCTAATACTGCCTATATAAATATGAATTTTTTATCAATGGAATTTTTTACGAGTATCCATCCTATATGCCTATTATATCATTATATTGTGTAGTGGGTATCCATCCTATGCCTATTGTATCATTGTAATGTGTAGACTGTAGGCCGCCCATAAACAATAATGACACGCTGATGTAAGCATAGAGATTTGATTTGATTTGATTTTTTCTTTTTTTTGGCATGCACTGGTAGAAGTTAGTGGCTATTGTAGCAGTACTGGTAACTAAGTGACTTTGGTTGCTCGCATAAGAACTTTTTTGTGTTTGCTTTTTCCTCAAGTCAGTCAATCAAATCTGATCATCAGTTGTCAAATAATGCCACCGGAGATACGTTGGTTTAGTTCCATAAAATACATTTAAAAAAAAAATTATTTGACTGTCTTTTCACTCTTTTGGATTGACAAGCTGTCACGTCAAATTTATTTATTATTACAAGTAAAACATCTGTTTTTATATGGAATTTGTTATTGTGTGCCCTTAGGGCACACAATAACTAATCATAATTAATTATTTTTGGAAATATTTTCTTGAAAATTGAAAAAGTATTGACAATTTTTTTAATTCTCAAAAAAATATTTCTAAAAATGGGTTGTTTAATGTGTGCCCTTAGGGCACACATTAACCAGACTCTTTTTATATTTATCAAATTTAGGTTGTGTTTTATCATATGATATCACATTGGTCAAAGTGGTTAGCGACTTTGCGTGGGTGGCATTCTAAAAAACCAAAAAGAAAAAAGACTTGGGTGGGTGAGGGGTCTTCAACTGTGCAATGCATTTCTAGAGATATTTTGTTTGGTAATGGATTTTAAACAATAATATTCAGTGTGTAAGAGTCTATTTGGCACTATAGTTTTAACACATTTTAAACAACGTTATATACTTTTTTACACACTTTTTTATCCACACGTATATCAAAAACACTCAAACTACATAACTTAAATTACTCTCCCAAACACCCCCTAAATAATAATAACATTTTTTACACGTATTTTGTATTTCTGTAATACTCAAAGATGTATTTTCACAATACTAAAAACTGAATAATAATACTTGAACACTACTACCAAACGGGCCCTAATAGTTTTTATTTTAAGTCGTATTTTTTTGTTCCTACATTTTGAGGCATATTTGATAGAAAGAAATTTAATTTTTGTTTTCAAACAATATAAATTTTTTTTTCAAATAATATATATTTTTGAAAATAGTTTTCACTTTTCAAATAATATTTTTTACATGTTTGACTCAACATTTTTATTTTTGAAATTTATTATAAAAGAATTACAAAAATTAATGTGTAAAATATATAAATTACTTTTTTTTTGGTGAGTAATAATAAGGGAATAATAAAGTTCATGTACCTCATTGTTATGATGGTTTATACTTTAGGGAAAATTTTATAAATTAAGTTTCAAATAATTTAGTGAATTAGAGCTCTCTTTTAGTCATTTAGCAGCAATTCTAATGGTTAATTTTTTAGGGAACCTTAATCTTGCTTCTAGTTAACACACCCAAATTTGCATTTGGGATGCTTTATATACTAATTTGACAAATTTTTTCCTCCCAAAAGTAGGCCTAGATAAAATAAAAAGACTTTTTTTACATTACATATTAGTATGATCACTACCAAGAGCCTAGTTTAGTGGCATTTCTGCTCTCCTATACGAGGAGAACCAAGGCTCAAATCCCCTCTCTCATTATTGTAAATATCAAACAATAATATATATATTTATACACACACATGCACACACTAATGAGACCAACTACATGACAAGTAGAAGATAAGCCCTTGCTTTTTTAGCATGTTAAAATTCTTTAAGCTACAATATTATTTACAACTAGCTGCGAACCTGAGTGTTGCGCATAATAATTATTTTTATGGTGATTTTATTAATTTTTTTAATAAAATTTAAACTAATTTAATAAAGAGTAATGTATTTTGTAATTATAGCATAAATGTAATATAGGAACAATCATAAATCATAAATTTATTTTTGTTGTACTAAAATGAAAAAAACACAATTTTTCTTAGAAATTCAAAAGGCAAGGTAACGAAAATATTTATTTTTTAATAAAAGTTATTTATAACATTTTGTGAATCATTGAAAAGAATATATAAATTTGGAAATTATTCTTTTAGTTTTAAACAAACTTTCTCAAACTTAATTTTTCTACCTACAATCCAAAACACTAAAAAAATTAATAAAACTAAACTATGATTAATTGGATCAATTAGGAAAACAATTTGTTATTTATAATCTACTAAGGTTATTCTTTTTTGCAGAAATTATAATTTTGTCCACCCAAAACATATTATCAAATAAACAATTATTAGTAAAATCTAAGAATTAAATTTCTATAATAATAATAATAATAATAATTGTATGGACAAAATTTTGCATCCAAACCCGCAAAGCAAGCAGAGAAAGGGCCCAAAAAAGCCCCAACACAATAAAACTTATAGAGGATGGGTTTGAAGCCTAGATTCTATGGATCTTGGATAACAAAGATAATGGACTCAATCCACAACTCACAAGTAAAAGGCTGTATAAGCAATGGAAAACCTTCTTGGACGAACGCCGAGATGGAATGGTATTTCCTTATTATTTTCAGTAACTCGGAGTGTATACAGTGTTTCTTTTTTCTTCTCCCCTCCTTTCTAATGCCTTTTTCATTCTTTTATATCACTCTTCTTCTTTCCTTCATCTTCCACGTGTAGCACAAATCACCAATTTGGATACTTGTCCCATCTGCCACCCTCTTGAAGTCTTCAAACAATTGCTGTAAGGTTGGTCACTACTGTTCAGAGGTCATTTCTCCATTAATGCGGCTAGAGAGGTAGGTGCAGAGTCTTTAATGCTGTGGTAGCAGCTTTCCTCAAGATATCTCCTATCCCTTCTCCCTCTTTGCTCTCTTGTAGAACACATAATCATACACCAGACCTCCTAGAATCTCCTTCTAAATATCATAGCATATCATCCGATCTGTACCTGACCTAGCCGAGGAGATGCCCCTCCTCGGACAAGCCCGTCTAACCTTTTTACAAATAACCTGCTTGTGGGCTTTAAGGCTTTGCTTGGACAGATTAGTACCCCAAACCCGGCCCAAGGCCCAAGAACATATTTTAAACAATCTGACTCCACAATAATAATAATAATAATAATAATAATAATAATAATAATAATAATAATAATAATAATAATAATAATAATAATAATAATAATAATAATAATAATAATAATGAAAGTAAAATTGCGAAAGATAAAATTTGTTCCTCATCCAATAATTTTTGTTTAGCCAACCTTTGCTTTTCTCTAAATAAATGGCATTATAGAGTACTTCTAATACAATTATTAAGAGTACTTTTTCACCACAAATGATTAAAAAATAAACAAAAATGATTAAAGTCTCATAGTTTAACATCTAAATTGATCACTATAAAAATCATGCTATCAAATTACAATACTACCAAATTAAATTATCCAAATCATGCTATGTAGTAGAATAATATTATATTTTTATATGCTATATTTAATCCTTTATAATGCAATAGGATAACATTTAACAATCAAAAAAAGAAAAAGAAAAAACTGAATCGCATTAACCTAAAGTAGATTAAAGAATATAAAAAATTATCAACCTAAAGCGAAGATGTAAGAAAAATAAAAAATAAAAATCCACCCAAAAATTGTGTGTGTGTGTGTGTGAGAGAGAGAGAGAGAGAAAGAGAGAGAGAACCTTTTTATTTTTATTAAGGAAAAACTATGTATAGAATGAAAGAGATAGTGACAAATTTATAGTAAGAAGATGTGAATAAGAAAAGACAATAATAGAGAAAGATGAAGGGAAAGATGAAGAATGATATTAATGTAGAGGATAGTGGGGAGATGAAAATGTGAGGGAAGGAGAAATGTTGGAGAAGTAGTGGGAAGATGAAAAGGTAGGGGAGGGAGAAACGTTGGAGAAGTGTAAATATGAAATTAAAAAAAATTATAAGAAAATGGAAAGAAAAAAGATAATGACGTGGATGTTGACATGACTCAACGTGAGCGCAGCAGTATTAAACGCTACGCTTCATCTTTTAGTAATATATAGATATAGATATAGATTCTAATACAATTATTAAGAGTACCTTTTCACCACAAATGATTAAAAAATAAACAAAAATGATTAAAATCTCATAGTTTAACATCTAAATTGAGCACTATAAAAATCATGTTATCAAATTACAGTAACTACCAAATTAAATTATCCAAATCATGCTATGTAGTAGAATAATATTATATTTTTATATGCTATATTTAATCCTTTATAATGCTATAGGATAACATTTAACAATCAAAGAGAGAAAAAAAAAACACAACAATTAAAAAAAACAAAATTGAATCGCATTAACCCAAAGTAGATTAAAGAATATAAAAAATTATCAACCTGAAGCGAAAATGTAAGAAAAATAAAAAATAAAAATCCACCCAAAAATTGTGTGTGTGTGTGTGTGAGAGAGAGAGAGAGAGAGTGAACCTTTTTTTTTGTAAGGGAAAACTTTGCATAGAATGAAATAGATAGTGACAAATTTATAGTAAGAGGGTGTGAATAAGAAGAGACAAAAATAGAGGAAGATGAAGGGAATGATGAAGAATAATATTAATGTAGAGGATAGTGGGGAGATGAGAAGGTGAGGTAAGGAGAAAAGTTGGAGAAGTAGCGAGGAGATGAAAAGGTAAAGGAGGAAGAAAGGTTAGAGAAGTGTAAATATGAAATAATAAATAATAAAAATTAAATATAAGAAAATAGAAATAAAAAAGATAATGACTTGGGCGCTAACGTGGCTTTACGTGAGCGTAACAGTATTAAATGCTATGCTTCAGCTTTTAGTAATATATAGATTAAGTTAGAAACAATTTTGTGACAAAACAAAAGGAGGAATAAAAGAAAAATAAGAAGAAAAAAGAAGGGGAGGGAGAGTTTGGGGGGAGGAATATTCATAAAAATGTAAAAAGAACAAGGCTTTTCATATTCAAAAATAAAATCATAAACAACAAAAAAGGAAGAATAGGCCACAAACTGATCACTATCTTACAAAAGCCATGTTTTCCTTAGGAATGTAATTTAATCTAGTGCAATGCACACCACGAGCACCATCACAATGCAAAACCCTAGGCTTCCCTTTTCCTGTATTCAACAGTAAAAAAGCAATTTTAATAATATCAACACTAATTATTAGGGCTGTCCATGGGTTGGGTCGGGTTGGTTTTCGACCCAACCCAGACTCGACCCGCCGGCGGCGGGTGGAGGGCGGAGTAACCCGAAACCAACCGTTGGAAAAATCGGTCGGTTCGGTTTCGGGTGATGGTAAACGTCGGTCGGGTCGGATCGGTTGCCGAAATTAAAAAAGGAGTCGAAATCTGAAAAAAAATCGATGCCAGACTCTAGAATTTTCGCCGAAAACTGGAAAATCCTGCCGGAAACTTCAAAAAACTTGACGGAAACTGGAAAATATCGCTGGAACCTGGAAAATATTGTCGAAAACTGGGTAAAAAATGCCGGAAATTGGATTTTTTTCTTCTGAAATCTGCATTTTTTTCGCTAGAAACTATTGAAATTTGGCTGGATCTGGCTAAATCCCACCAGATCTAGCCGTATCTGGCCTAGATCTTGCTGGATCTGGCTTGTTTTTGTAGGATTTGGCAGGATTTTTTTATAGCTTCGATCGGGTTCGGGTTGCTTGGGTTTTGAAGATGCAAACCCGCCACTCGACCCACCGGCGTCGGTTTTTGAGAACGGTAATCCGCCGCCGACCGACTGGACCTTTGGTTCGGGCCGGGATTGGGTTGGCGTCGGGCGGTTTTGCCGGGTTGTCGGGCGACGGGTGGGTCTGGACAGCCCTACTAATTATAACCAAGATTTCTTTGAACGTACCCAGCCACACCTTTCTTACATAAAATAGACCTCCTCCAGCAAATGGATGAAAGCAAGCAACATTGACTAGACTTCATCCTCTGCACTTGGAAGCACTCCCACGAGTTCCATATTTGAAACTTTGTAGAGAACTGAGTCTAACAGAGAAATTTTCCAGCATAATAAAGTAGCAGTTAAAAGAAAATTCATGAAAGGAATCTATTGTAACAAATAAAGCCAAGAAAATGCTGTCACCTCCAGAATAGTGTAGTATGTAATGTTGTTTCCCCATCATTGACAATGCTTGTAAAAAGAGAACCATGATGTCAACCATGGGCAAGTGATGTGTACTCAGATATAGGTGACAACCGCAAATACAACAAATGCACATGTTCAGCTCATAATAATATGAAGTTTTTTGGTTGTACCAATCCTCTGGGATCTTAGACAGCAATGCAAACAGGACACTGAAGTTTCAACACTTCAATCAAGTAAATAAACCAAATGAACGTTCACAAAGTACGTCAAATTTTAAAACTAGGTTTAGAAGGCAAAGAAAGGACCACCCATAGGGGTGGGGGGAGGAGAGGGGGGGGGTGTTGGGGTTGTTTTTACGCACAGCATGCAAAATCCCACATAAATTTTGAGCATCCTCAATTAAATCCTCCCTTTATAAAATTCATTAAGTAGGCTTGTAAAATTCTATGAAACAATGGCAATTGCATTACTCATACTAATTAAGAGCATTCAAAATTAAGATAAAGAAGCAAGGGGGAAAAGCAGTATACAAAAAAAGACCTATGTCCACTAACATTCAGAATTTGTAACAAAAACATTTTGACCTTATTACAAACTTTACGTCATTCTTGAAACAAAAGGGCCAAAGGCTTCCCTATTATACTATATAGGTCACATCATTAAGGAGCAATGTCTTAACCCATTATTGGACAGTTGGATTGCTTAGACTGTTGACCATTCTCTCATTGACCAGTCTTGATTTAGTTTTGGCCAAACTATATTAAACAATTTGAATCACCAGTCAAACTGGTGGATTACAATTAAACTGCAGAGACGTCTTGCGACTTGCAGTTCCTTTTGAAGCAAAGTTAACACAAAAATGTCAATGAACATGGTGTAAAAACTTAAACTAGTATAATATATGTGAACAACTCGTGCATAAAACACTGAACTGTGTCATTGTTGAAATC
Source organism: Castanea sativa (assembly GCF_040712315.1). Classification (NCBI taxonomy): domain Eukaryota; kingdom Viridiplantae; phylum Streptophyta; class Magnoliopsida; order Fagales; family Fagaceae; genus Castanea; species Castanea sativa. The sequence continues at coordinate 36,174,087 of NC_134024.1, read as the reverse complement.
ATTGGCACATCATTGAGGTCTCTAAATTTCCTTTTTTCCTATTATGCATACACTTTCTAATAAAAAGTAAACTTCTAAATAAAAATTAATACATTTGTTGAATAGTGGACCAATCACAATTGCCTAAGTTGTTGGATTGGTGACATGCAACCCAAATTTTTATGGATCAATGAAGAATTGTGGTTTTAAAAGACTGAAATATGAGAACTTGACACAAATTTCCAGCCAATAGGACAATGAATTCAGATGCACATTCCATTTATCCACAAAAGACAATTGACTTGGATAGAAGTCAAACCTTGAGCAGCTCTTATGGCTTGTGATACAAGCACTAAACCAAAGCTGCAAAAGTAAAATAGACAAGTTCATAAGGTGACACACCAACATAAAAATTTTAGCAGGAAAAACAATAACATAAGGGAAATGTTGAATGCATGACAAGAGTTGATGATGGGAATGAAGCTTTATGTTGCCTTCTCAAGAGAATAAGTGCGAAGCTCGTATATGACTTGACCGGATGTTGTGTTGGGGATGTTCCAGCTCCAGGATCTTGATGGATTAGAGTCTGATATCCTGGATCAACCTCCATATGAGGAAGAGTGCATGCAACACATGCCACTAAAAATCTCCTACAAGGCGAAAAATGGGCACTCATTTCACTTCAAATACAATTGCAGCCCAAAAAAATGTTAAATGCAACACCCTGTTTAAAATGATATCACTCCTAATAAAGAATATTGTAGGTCCATACAAATGGTGGCCTTTGTCTAGAAAATGCAATAGATATTTGAAAATTGAAAGCCATGCTACGGCACCCTTTTTTTTTTTTTGGTTTGTTAAGTTACACACACTCAATGGGACTTGAACCCATGACCTCACCCATGCCACGACACTAATACCCATTACAATACTAAAGCACCATAACAGTTGTATTTGAATATTAAAATTTCATGCTTACCTACATAGGACGGCATGGGGTAAGGTAAGCAACATCTTTCAGCATTAAGTGGGAAAAAAAGATTTTCAACATCATGTGGCCATACCCTTAGCTTCACAGTGCAAGGTAGCTCTGCAGTAGCTACAGCAGCCAGTGAAGTGGTGATTTTCGACTGGATTCTACTGATAATGGGTTGAGTATCAACCCAATCACTTGGGGGCATTAACCAGAGCAGCACCCTCCACAGAATCAGATACAGAGAAGTGAGAGTTTGAAAAGCGATATTGCAAGCTAGATCTTCCAGAAATGCTAGGCAGGCTGATGCCTCCTAGCATTGTCACGTTTTGAGTAGACAGATGAGATGCCGAGATGGAAAAATTTATATATTGAGCTGATGGCTCATGACTACTGCCATCATCATTTAGAGGCAGCACTGAAGGAACAACAGCTTGGCTTTGACCCACAAACAATTCTTGCAAAAAAGGTAGCTCCCAACCACTTGGATCTCTCTTAGGTAAGAACTGATGGTGTCCAATCTCAGCAAGATCCAGGCTGTTTGGAATATACACAGGTACTCCACGAATCACAGTATTGACACCACCAGTAGTATCTAAGTTAGTAGAGCTTCCCCATTGGCTTCTTCCAATAGGCGGTATTTAATAAGCTTCCATTGCATCCACTATGGGGTCATAAACATCATTTCCTGTTCCACTAGGTAAATGATTATTAGCAGCATTGTGTGAGCCAGTAGGAATAGTACAAAATGTTTCGATAGGAGAAACCTTACTATTATAATGTTGCTGCACTTCATTTGCATCCACTTGAAACCGCATTGAAGCAGAAGGCTCGACTTGCATGCTAGTCGAACCATCTATGGCAAATAAAGGCACAAAGAAGAAAGGTATGGATATGAGAGGTAGTTCAGCAGTCATTAACACATTCACGGGAATGAGCATTTGCCATAAAAACAGCTAGAGGAGGATATCACAAGTAAACCCAAAAGGTGTTGAGTGTTTTTGGATAATTGACCTCAGCTATTAACAGAAATCGAGCATCATGAGGGGGAAAATGCACTTCTCAAAGCAAATGCCTTGTCTTTAATATAAAGTTTGGTTGTGAAGCTTCTCCTCTCTTTTTGTACTGCCATATGTATAACTGAACAGGATTTGATTTGTCAGCGATAAGCTGATAATAGATCTATAAAGTCATGACTTATGAACTTAAATAAAAATAAAAATTTAGGATCAAAAGAAAAACCTTTAAGCATGATAGAACTACAGAAAAGTTGTATGGCAAAAATCAATACCTTGTGTCCTGATGCAACGGCAAGGATATCTCCTTTAATTAGCATGGAAAGCAATGGATGCGATACGGCGATCTGTTACAAGAAAAGTAGCAATAAGATCCACATGAGTAGTAATATAAGCTTAAAGAATATTATTAACTGAAAACTGCAGCCACTATTGCAGAAGGTAACTGAACAAGAGAGTCAGTAAAATGTACAAAAATCTTGTGATCCTATACACTCTGATGTGTTTGCATCCCATAATCGAACTTCATAATCGAAGCTCCCACTTGCAATTATTTCTGGATGCAAAGGATGGAACCTATACTGTAAAAGCTCCATTAGTACTTTGATACGGAGATTGAACTTTAGAGATTGTTTATCATACACGACAAAGCAAAAGATTTGAAATTACATCCGATTGACAAGTTAGAAAAAGATTTGAAATTACACCAGGTTGACAAGTTAGAAAGCATTATTATTGAGGAAAAACGAACAAAAAGGAGAGGAAGGAGGAGGGTGTTACAAAAAACCCATGGGTATAACTCACTCTTAAAAACCGGCTTGCAAGGAAAGGGTCCCCAAGAGGTTGGCTCTGATACTAAATGTTATAAACCCATGGGTAGAACTCACCCTTGAAAACCGGCTTGTAAACATATGATTGTAAACATATGCTTAACCTTATACTTAATTCATATGGGAAACTAAGATCATAACAGAGTGGGACTGCAATGCAAACATAAGCCAAACCAACAACTACAATCCTACAGTATTGTGACATAAGGAGACAGAAAATCAAAGAAAAACAATAGAAAAAGGAGGTGGCTACTGACAAGATATAGATTTTTAGAATTAATACACATGTCAAATAGAAAGTATCCAGTTAATCAAAGAAACCACAAAATTTGAACAATTACTCAGCAGATATAAATGACCAAAATTAGTGATGAATAAAACAAGTAACAAAAAGAATTTATTTATCTTGAAAACATGCAGCCTTTTCACAAAAATGATTCACAGCCCTCCTCTTTCTTCCTGAAATCCTACTTTGTTATTCAAGCAGTCACTCCTATCCCCAGAAGAAGTTACAGACTGAAATCATAGTAATTGTCAAAACAACTTACCAACCAAAGATGCATAGGTACACAAAACATTTGAAAATTTAACAGAACACATTACAAGTGGTTTGAACCATTGGAAAATACAATATAATACATACTCATGAGTTACTGTAAAAACTATCTTCACTCGTTACAATTGCCTAGCAAAAGCTACACCAGCAACTAAAACTGAGCAATCCAATTTGAGACAATTTTAATAAATTTTTATGATATTTTGTCAACTGCAAGTTACTAATTTTTCTTTGATCATTGCTTTCTGGATGATGGTCGGCAGCCAACCCATGTCATGGCATTCATCATGTCATATTGCCAATGCTGGAGTTTGAATCTATCAGTTAAGGGAGCTGGTTCCATGACATGTCTAAACAAGATACGAAATTCATGCTAAAAGTTGTGACACTTTTAACGAAGTAGAAAGAATCTGATTGTGGAGATGTCCAGACTACTCATATTTCTGTTAAAAACAATTTGGTCATGGTGTACAATAAAGCATAAAATGACAAAGTCAATATTTTTAAATTTTTTGAAGTCTTCATTTTTTATAAGTAAATAACTTAATTAGATAAAGTAGATAATCAAATACATAGGAAGATTTACGATTGTATTAAAGCCACTCCTAAATTATTACAATATAAACTTCATAAGATCCAAGTAAATAAATAAAAGTCATGGAATAGACACTATCTAAAGCAATCATCCATCCATACCATGATCTAAAAAAGAACTACCTAATATGTCAAGGATGTTCTATGCCATCAAAATTCCTATACTTTCCTTCATTTTTAGGGTAAGATACATAACCCCATGATCTCACCCTCCAGCTTGTTTTTACATGGAAAAGAAGTGCTATTTGAGTCAAATCTTACCACCTCCTTTACCCCTAATGTATAAACGATTGTTTGTTTATGTTTTGTAGGAGTGTTGCCACTAAAATACATTGAGGATTTTTCCATATTAATAAATTGGCCTGATGCATTTGCATAGACTTGGAGAATCTCCATGATCACAGTAACTTCAGAATGAGAGGCCTGGCAAAAAAGAAATGAATTGTCTGCAAAAAATAGGTTGGTAAGTTTAGGTGCCTTTTTACAAATAGAGACTCCATTAACTCGTCTCCCTTGTACTGCTTTCTCCAACAGAGTAATGAATCCCTCAGCACACAATAGAAACAAATATTGTGAAAGAGGGTCACCTTGACGGAGCCCTTTAGAGGGTTGCAAGTCACCATATGGCTTCCCTTTAATAAGAATAGAGTAGGATGGTGAAGTCACACATTCCATCACCCAGCTAATCCACCTTTCTGGAAACCCCAGCTTCACCATAATGCCTCTCAGAAATGGTCATTCCACCCTATCATATGTCTTGCTAATGTCTAGCTTTAAGGCCAATGAACCCTTCTTCCCTTTTTTTCGAGTGTGCATGGCATGGAGTGTTTCATATGCTAACAGAACATTATTCGTGATGAGCCTTCTGGGAATAGAAGCACTTTGGGTGGGGGAAATAATATTAGGGAGAATCTGCTTCAAACGGTTAACCAAGACTTTTGAAATAGTTTTATAAATAACATTGCATAGGCTGATAGGGCGAAAATTAGACATTTTCTCAGGTTGTTTCACTTTAGGAATTAACACAATATTAGTATGATTAAGACTAGATGCCATACAACCAGAGTTAAAGAAATCCAAGACCGCACTAACAACATTATCACCCACAATATGCCAAAAGTTTTGGTAGAAAAGAGCATTCATACCATCTGGTCCCAGTGCCTTTGTTGGTGCCATTTGAAACACCACTGCCTTTATTTCATTTGCACTAAAGTCAGTGGACATAATCTGTATCATATTGGGGGTCACTTTGGTAGTCACCTTGCTCAGGCATTCCTCCATTTGGTCACAGTTATCTGCAGCAAATAAATTGTTAAAATAATCATTTGCCACATTAGCTATGTCCTCCACCTCTTCCACCCATACACCATCAGAGTATTTAATTTTCTGGATATGGTTCTTTTGCTTCCTTTGAGATGCTTTGGCATGAAATTTTTGTGTGTTTTTATCACCATGCTTGAGCCATGATATTCTTGATCTCTGAGCCTAAAAGATTTCCTGCTTAAGTAATAAATCATCCAATGTTTTCGAGACATCCAGGTATTCAGCTCTAGAAGCTTTTGTGACCTCCTCCGAATTCAAGGTATCAAGTCTTTTTTGTAACTGTTTAATAGCTTCCTTGTTTGGGTTTGTTTTGTCAGCACCCCACGCCTTTAGTTACACCCCACATGCATCTATTTTCTGTTTTACTTGTGCTAACCCGAGCCCCTAATTCCCATGCATAGTCCATGCATTCTCTACCACGGCCTCGCATTCCTCCCACATAAGCCAAGCTTCCTCAAATTTGAAACCTCCACCCCCACTTGCTCTATGCTTCACAAAGCACTTAGTTTGGAGAAGAACAGGCAGATGATCTGGGGCTTGTGGGGAAAGATGGAATAGTTTGCTTAAAGGGAACTTGTCTCTCCAATCCTTTGTTGCCACGGTTCGGTCTAAGCGTACTTTTGTATTCGCATCACCCAGTCTTTTGTTGTTCTAGGTATAAGGGTAGCCATGGTAGCCCAAGTCTTCAAGCTTACAATCATCCAGTGCATCTCGAAAAGGTTCAACTTGACTCATTTGGCAAGGTCTCTTACAAAGCTTCTCTAAAGAGTGAAGGATTGCGTTGAAGTCCCCGATACATAGCCACGGTCCATCCACCAAGGTCCTTATATGGTTAAGCAGCGCCCAAGATTTTGAACGTTGAGCTTGATCAGGCCAGCCATAAAAGCCTGACAGATACCATATGAAGTCATCTTCCTCCTTTACCTTGACAAGAATGTGATTAGTAGTATAGTTTACTAACTCTATATCCACGTCATTCTTCCACAACATGGCCAAACCGCCCCTGTATCTGGCTCTTTTACAATAATATGATTCTGATACGGCAATTCCCCACAAAGTTTATTAAACCTTCTTTATCTAATCTTGTTTTCATCAAATAACACACCATAGGAACTTGTTCCCTCACAATTTTGCGAAGGTTTTGACCTGTCCAAGGGTTTCTAAGCTCTTGACAGTTCCAATTTATGAGTTTCATTGCTTCCGACAAGGATGCCTTTCCACCCCGCTGATAAATCGTTGGACATTGTTGCTGTTTCTTCCACCTTCCCTCTCTTCGTACTCTGCTCATCAGTTTCTTCATGTGGGCATTGTGTAGATTATCTTTTTCCCAAAGTTTGAGTGCAGGGAGCCCTACTTATCACGCCAGGCCCACAATCCATTCTTGTAAGCCTCACCCACGTGGATTTGGGCTTGGATGTAGTCAGCTCGTTAGGCCCATGTTCATGCACGCCTAAATCGTCTGTAGTGGCAGCATGCACGTCTTCACTTCTTTTTGATAACGTGCTAATCACTTCCTTCTCAGACTTGTGTGTAACGCTCCCATTAAATGTGCCGTTGATTCCGTTATGCTCTTGATTAGGCTGCTGGTTTGTCGGGGTGCTTCCTGTAATCTCGCTCCTTTCATTGACGTCATTAATGCTCTCCTTAGGGTTTACCCTTGTGATCTCAGTAGTCACCGCCGGCGCTGCCATCACCGTATTTTGTTCGTTCAACATACTTCCATTAGCACAGTAAGTTTGATTTGTGTCATGCTTCTGTGGAGTTCTTAGACGATTTCCCGAAGCTTTTAACCAGTCACCGTACTCGTATTCAACCTCTTCACTGCCTTTTTCCGCTGCAAAATGAGCTGCACAATGCCATATATCATGTCCCAACAGACCACAGAAGTGGCAGAACACAGGCAACCTCTCATACTTGAAGGTAACCCATGTGCTTTCACCGTTCGCTCCAGCTATGTATCCTCCACTTCGAAGAGGTTTTGTAATTGGAAGGGCAACACAAACTCGCATAAATAAATTTTGTTCCTCCTGTCGCCTCTGTTTTTCAACCTCCTCCACAACACCCAATCTGCTCCCTATCCTTTCCGCCACTACAGAAGAAATCATGTCAAAAGGGGCCCCCAGATTTGAACCCAAATGGATGCAGTATCCCATTTGATATTCGTTGCAGTCATTCCCTTATGCCACCTTTTGATCATAAGAAGTTGGTTATCAAAGGTCCATGACCCCCCTCTCAGTACCCTAATCATGTCAAATTTGCTGTTGAATTTGAACTGGAACAAGTTTGGTCCGACCTCCAAAATGTGAAGCTTATTCTCCAATCCCTAAGCTCGACATATGGTATTCTTTGCTGTCATTTTGTTGAAAGCTTTGCATGTTAGAAATTTACCAATGAGACTCAGATTGCAACTCTCAATCTCTTCCAGTCTTCCTTCTTCCGTTATCTCAATTACTTCCTGTTCATCCGCTGTAAGTTTCATATTCTCCAATCCATTGATTACATCGTCCGCCATGAGCACCAGTGATAGAGAGAATGAGACAAAGAAAAGAGAAAAGAAAAAGAGAATATACCCTTAGGATTTACCTAGTGGAGGGAGAGCTCGTTAGAAACGAGAGAAAAGGCTCCTACAGAGAGGAGAGTAGTTGGCCACTTTGGGAGATTGTTGAACACCTTCTTGTACACTATATTTTTAAGAGAAATGATATGTCCACAACATTTTTACAATAAATCTTAAGTGGCAGGTTGTTATTGGTTGTTATTGTTGGGGCAAAAAAGTAATTTTAGTGTTAAGTTCAAATTTGAACCAATAATAACCAACCACCTATGATTTGTTATGAAAATGTTGTAAAAATATTGTGGACGTAGCACATCTTTATTTTTAATGTGTCCTTGTTCTTGTTTATCGTTGTTCTTTAATAGAAAATTTAATGATAGATAAAAATCATGTCAAACCATATTTAATAATTGATAAAAAAAAAAGGACAGAGGGCCTTCTTTTATAGGCCAAACTGTACAACTCTAATAGTAAGCTAAAACAATTAGAAAAAAAAAAATCAAATTTTTATGAACAATTTATCATCAAATTTATATCAAAACATGCTTAATAATAAGTTAAAAAGAAGATTGTTCTCTATATCAAAATTGAGAGGATGAGAGCAACATATCACCATTGGAACCCATGTCATAAAACACAAAATAATTTAAAAAATCACTCCTAAGCATATTTAATGATTGAATCTCAAACTATAATCATATAGATTGGGTAAAACTTAAGCAGATTAGGTTTAAAAAGAGACAAAAATACACAAAACCTATTCAATTTAATGGAAAAAAAACCCTCGTAGGTAGAAGAAGAGAAGAATATAGAAAAAGAACCATATGATAGGTATTCATTATGAATTATTAGATTAATGTTACACCATTCAATATTTTTTATTTAGAAGTGAATTTTGACAAATCTATCGTTAGACTATGTTGTTTTCGTATATTCTCCATACGTACAAGATTTTAAGGTAATCAAAGATTAATAGTCATTCATTAATCAATTGTTTAGATTCAAGTTTTTTAGTTTAAAATAATGCATAAAAGATGAGTTTTCGAATGATAAATATATTCAATTAACATGGAAATGGGCATAAATGTTAAGAATATACAAAACATGTAATTTAACGGTGAGATTTTCAAAATTTGAATTCTATAACAATTTATTGGATGGTGTAACATTACTTAGAGTATTCAAATCAACATTTGCAAAAGTTTAGCTACACTAACCCAAAAAACTTCACTTTTTCTAGTATAACAAACCTATATCTAAATAGACATGCATCAGCATCAGCCACAATATTTATTTATCCACTTCATTTCATATTTTCTCTCTCTCTACAAATAAATAGGTTTTTATTTTTTATTTTGTTCATCTTCCCCAGACACCAACCCTTTCCTAGCAACCCAACAATTTGGGAGGCAACGTTGGTTGCCTCCTTGGCAGGATCATCCTTGGAGTTAGAGGCAACCCACGCTTCAGATCCTTCACAACAGCATTCTTAATATTGAAGCCAACATTGTCACCAAGAAAAGCCTCTAGGCATTTCAATGGACTTAACTTCAAGGGCAACTTACAACTTACCTACTTGTGGTTTGACCGAAATTTAAGTTGCCTATTTGTGATTTGAAATTTGATACTTTACCCACAAAAATCCAAACCCAAACCACCACAAAAAATAAACACAAACCCAACAACCTTCGCTCCCATCATCTGAAACCACCACACCCACCACAAAGATCACCATACCGACCTCAGAAACCAACACACTCACCACAAAAATCCCATCACAGTTCCTCTTTCTCATTCTCTTTGGTTAGTCTTTGCCCTTGAAGACCCGCTCAAATCCTAATAGAAAATCATAATACTACTATCTTCAAGATCAATGACGCCTTGATCAAGTCCAAAACAATAGAGAAAAGAGAAGAGAGGAGAGAATGAGTCAACGGGGAGAAATAGAGAAGAAAGAATAAATGTTAAATAAATTACTTAGTAGTAGCGAGTAACATGTCTTGGATGTGGCGAATTAAGATTGAATGTTAAACTGTTTTTGGAAGTTTGTTGAGACTGATGCAAATGCTCTTAGAAATACACTAAGTGTAACTTAAATTCAATCTATATATACACACACACACACACACACTCATTAATTTCAATGTGGTAGTAGCAGAATATTAGCAAGGCAATAGAGGACTTTTAGGCTACCATATACCATATAGGTTTATGGAAAATTTGAAACTTTACGTATTCAATATTATTATTATTATTATTATTTACCAAAATTGTTCATGGAGAAAAAAAAAATTGCCTTTACCATAAAAAAAAAAACAATTGCCTTTATAAATGAGAATTAGATTTTCTATTCTATATTTTCATTTTTTTTTAAACTTCTTTTCAATTAGATGGAAGAAATACATAGGTAGTGGATATTTTTTTCAATTATACATATTCAACGCATTTTAAAACATGCCTTTTAGGATACTCACCCCCCAAAAAACATGTCTATTGTGCAGGTGTTGTTTGGGACGTTAGGACCGTGCAGCTTACTGACGATTTTTGACATCATCAATAATTAATGTAGAGTTTTTGATTGACATCCGATGTTTAAATAATAAATAAAAAATATTACTTAATGTAAAAATATGTTTATTACTATGATGAAGATTTTGCTTTTGTTGGTTGCTGGAACCTTCTTCGTTATAGGCAATTATAGCTGAATTGTTTGGAATTATCTACATAAACATGATTATATATGTAACTTAAGCTACTATAGCACAATATATGTTGTATTTATTGCCAAATAATTAGAAACAAATAAAAAAAAATATAAAATTTTTTTTTCTTACACTAGTTGTATTTCTAACATTGTTGAGATCTTCTCTTCTAAATTGTAGTAACTTTTCTGTTTAAAATGAATAAAGCAAGCTAATTTAGATACGTACTATAGGACAATACAATTTTATATGTATACATAATGAAAGGAAAAAAGTACCAGCTATATCTTCTATGCTTTCTTATTTGCTTAAATGGACATTGTTTTTGGACTTGAATACATTGGAGAATGTGTGTAGCAACTAGCAATTTGTTTATAAAATTCTACCAAAATAAAGGGAATTAGTGCAATACTTCTTGTAGTCGCAGACAAACAGAAGACTCCATTAAATTAAAAATATATAAATTCTAATAATATATAAATATTATCTAATTAAAACGTTAAACAAACAAACAAAGTTAAAGCTTACCTTCCTTGTAGCCCAAAAACTCAGATTATGTTAGAATATTACCTCGCTTCATCTCAGTTAAAGTCTAAACCTATTTTAATGGGTTGTGGTGTGTTAAAGGTTGCTTAGTTTTGTAATACTGTACATAAGCTACATGTAGTAGTTGCGAGCAAAACGACTTGAAGTTTTGCTATTGTTCATAGTTGGTTAGTTTGTTATATTGTAGGTAACACGTGTACAGCTTTGATAGGTAGCTTAGTTAGTTATTTTTTCTGTTATTCTTTTTCCTGCTTCTATTGTTATATATAAGGAACAGAGTATACTAATTATCAATATAGAAATTCATTCTCTCAATCTTGCTTCTTGCTCTACATCTCTTTTCTCTATGTGCTGAGCAATCTTCCATTGTAGAAGCTAAGGTCTGAGAACGAATTTCAATAGGGTATCAGAGCACAAAGAATCAATTCATTCTAGTATTCTCTGAATTTTTCTTTGTTCATTTTTCTTAGTGCTTTCTCACGAATCAAACATATTTTCATCTGTGTTCCTTCTTGATTCTTTCACTGTTGCTTGTGTTCTAAATCTTGATCTAGGGTTTTCAATTACTTAATTGAAATTCTATAATTGGTTCTTAATTTAGGATTTTTTCAATTGCTTCATTAAAGTCTCTGTTTTCTTGGAATCGTTAGTTCTGATATTGATCCTTTGTGATCAAGAAGTTTCTTTGGTTGATTTGTGATTTGAGGCTATTGTTTCTGGATTTCATTTGTGTTGAAAATGGCTGATACTGCTTCTAGTACTTTTGTACCCACTGTTCAACCATGAGAAAATCCTTCTAGTCCATATTTCTTGACTAGTGGTGATAATCCTGGTGTGTCTTTGGTTGTGGAACGTCTTACTGAAGAGAATTACAATACCTGGAGTAGGGCAGTATTGATTTCTTTAGATGCTAAAACTAAAATTGCGTTCATTGATGGATCAATTTCAAAACCCCAATCACCTGATCATCCATGCTATGCGGCTTGGTGTAAGTGCAATAGCACGGTTTTAGCTTGGTTATTCAATTCAATCTCAAAGGATTTACAGCTTAGTGTGGTCTATTTTAAGATAGTAAGGGAGGTTTGTATTGATTTGCAATATAGGTTTTCACAAGGTAATGGAACTAGAATCTTTGAGCTAAGGAAAGAAGTCAGTTCTTTGGCTTAAGAGGATATGTCTATTAATGCCTATTACACCAAATTCAAGGGTATTTGAGATGAATTTACTACCTACAAAACATGCGTCTGTGGTCATCAAGTAGAAGATTGTAAAATGTCTTTTCTAATGGGGCTGAATGACACCTATTTTGCTGTGAGAGGACAGATTCTGCTTATGGATCCTATTCCTCTGAGCAAGGTTTTCTCTCTTTTGCTTCAAGATGAAAAGAAAAGAAAGGTTGGAGCTGGTAAGAAGTTTGAAGTTGATACAGCTGCAATCTTGGCAGCATTGGGCAACAAGAACAATGCCAATGCCAATGCCAAGAATTTCAATAAGAAAAAGTTTGGAAGACCTCAGTGTACTCACTGTGGTGTCATGGGGCATGTGGTAGATAAGTGTTATAAACTACATGGCTACCCACCCAGCTATAAATTCAAGAATAAGGCTGGTTCAACTACTTTTGCTAACATTGTTGTTGCTGTTGAAGAAGGTTCAAGTGAAGGTGTTTGTCTGACCAAGGCAGAATATCAACAGTTGATAGGATTGTTGAATTCTCAGTGCCTTTTTGGTACTCAAGCTCCACCAGAAGCTATTGTAGAGACTCCTTAGGTTGCTAATATCATTGCACAACCTTCCATTGGGCTTCAAGGTCATGAGCTCTCAGGTATAAGGTCTTTTCCTTCTCTAGAGTATTTTGTGTTTTCTTCCACTGTTGACACTTCTCACATCAATCCCACTGATTGGATTCTTGATAGTGGGGCCACAGATCAGATGGTCCATTCACTCACTTTCTTTAAAACCATTTCTTCTTCAGTCCAAATTTCTGTTAGGTTGCTTAATGGAGACATGGCCAAGGTTACTCACATAAGAACGGTGCAAGTTTCAGCTTCCTTGATTCTTGAAAATATTTTTTGCATCTCATATTTTTTAACCTTGTCTCCATCAGTAAATTGACTCAAAATCCTTCATGTTGTTGCATTTTTCTTTCCCATTACTGTTTCATACAGGACTTGTTAACCTTGTCTCCATCAGTAAATTGACTCAAAATCCTTCATGTTGTTGCATTTTTCTTTCCCATTACTGTTTCATACAGGACTTGTAGCTTTGGAGGATGATTGGGTTGGGTAAAAAGCAAGGAGGTCTATATACTTTGCAGAATTCTCCTCAAGTTGCTTTGCCAAAGTTTGTCTCTGAAGTTTTGTCCAAGTTGTCTTCTCATTTTTTTTGTAAATGCTGTCAATTCCTGTACTTTAGTTTCTACAAGTGATGTTTTTAGGCTATGGCATTACAGGTTAGGTCATCCTTCTTCACAAAGATTAGCTTTGATGAAAACTATTGTACCTAACTTCAATTCTTGCAATGATAATAAAGTTTTTGACTACAATGTTTGTCCTTTGGCTAAACAAAAAAAGGCTTCCTTTTCCTCATTCTGTGACTGCATCCTCTTCTTATTTTGATTTAGTTCATGCTGATATTTGGGGACCTTATTCCACTCCTACCTTGTCTAGTTCTAAGTATTTTCTTACCTTGGTAGATGATTGTAGCAGGTGCACTTGGGTTTACTTAATGAAACATAAATCTGATGCATTCTTGCTTGCCCAATCTTTCTTTAACATGATCTTAAACCAATTTAAAAAAATTATCAAGGTTTTTAGAATTGACAATGGTCCTGAATTTGCTATTGATTCCTTTTATGCTTCGAAAGGTGCTGTCCACCAACTCTTTTGTGTTGAAACACCATAGAAAAATGTAGTGGTTGAGAGAAAACATCAACATTTGTTGAATGTTGCTAGAGCTTTAAGGTTTCAAGCAAACTTACCATTGAAATTTTGGGGGGATTGTGTTTTGACTTCTACTTACCTTATCAATAGGATTCCTAGTCCTTTTCTCCATGGTTTAACCCCTTATGAAAGGTTGCTAGGTCATCCTCCTATTTATGATCATCTTAGGGTGATTGGTTGTTTGTGTTTTGCTTCTACCTTACATAGGAATAGAACCAAATTTGACCCTAGAGCCAAAGCTTGCATATTTCTTGGTTATCCTTTTGGTTCAAAATGTTACAAATTATATGATTTGTCTACTAAAACTTGTTTCATTTCTAGGGATGTTGTCTTTAGGGAGTCTATTTTTCCTTTTAAGCATTGCACATCCAAATCCGTGTCTCAGTCTCTTCCTATCAATCATTCAATGTTTCCTTCTCAACCATTGGTTCCAGACACTTCACAAGTTCATGTGCCTTTGGTTTTTGTAGAATTCCCCCCCCCTTTGTCCTGTGTTGATATTGTTGTTCCACCTGATGAGTATCCTGATTTGGTTCATCCTGATCAGGTTGCTTCTAATACTGATTAGGTTAACCAAGTCCTTATATGAGCTTAAGCAAGCCAGCAGGCAATGGTTTGCCAAACTATCATCTACCATTGTTGATCTTGGTTTTCTTCAATCAAAATCATACTATTCTGTGTTTACCAGGGTTAATAAAGGTTCAATCATCATTCTTTTGATTTATGTGGATGATATACTAATTGCTAGTAATGATGTAGATGTAGTAAATGTCTTCAAGCAGTTCATAGACAACAAGTTCAAACTTAAGGATCTAGGTATTTTGAAGTATTTTCTAGTCTTGGAGTTGCTAGAACTACCAAAGGGTTGTCTTTATGTCAAAGAAAATACACCTTAGAGCTCCTATTTGACACTGGATTATTGGCAAGCAAACCTGCAAATATTCCAACGGAGCAATATGCCAAATTTAGCAATTCTATTGGTGAAGATGCTCTTGATCCTGCTCTATATAGAAGGCTAATAGGAAAGCTACTTTATTTAACACTCACAAGGCTTGATATCTGTTATGCAATGCACAAGTTAAGCCAATTCATGACTGCTTCTAAAGTACCTCACTTGTAAGCTGCCTATAGAATCCTTAAGTATCTGAAAAAGAATCTAGGGCAAGGTTTGTTTCTCTCTGTAGATTCAGAATTGAGGCTTAAATCATACTGTGATGCTAATTGGGTAGCATGGCCTGACACTAGGAGATCCATTTCTGGTTTTTGTATTTTCCTTGGTGATTCCTTGATCTCTTGGAAGTGTAAAAAGCAACATGTGGTGTGTAGATCTTCTGCAGAATCTGAGTATAGAGCTATGGCCATAGTCACAAGTGAGATAGTGTGGCTTATAGCATTGCTCAAGACCTTTGGATTAGAGCATAAACAAGATGCTTCTCTCTATTGAGATAGCAGAGCTACTTTGTACATTGCAGCCAATCCAGTGTACCATGAAAGAACTAAGCACATTGAAGTTGATTTCCATTTCATCCGAGAAAAGATTCAAGTTGGTTCGATCAAAACATTCCATGTTCTCTCTAGACATCAAGTTGCATACTTCTTCACTAAAGCACTTGGGCACAAACAGTTTTGTTACCTTTGTCCAAGATGAACCTGATATATATATGGTTCATCTTGAGGGGGAGTGTTAAATAGTTTGTTTAGTTTGCAATTGTTTTTAGTTTTGTAATACTGTACATAAGCTACACGTAGAAGTTGTGAGCAAAACGACTTTTAGTTTTGCTATTGTTCATAGTTGGTTAGTTTGTTAAACTGTAGGTAACAAGTGTATAGCTTTGATAGGTAGCTTAGTTAGTTATTTTTTCCCCCGTTTTCGTTGCTGTATATAAGGAATAGAGTATTCTAATTATCAATATAGAAATTTATTCTCTCAATCTTGCTTCTCGCTCTACATATCTCTTCTCTATGTGCTGAGAAATCTCCCATTGTAGAAGTTGAGGTCTGAGAACGAATTTCAACATGGTGGAATAGAGCATGAGAATCAGGTATTTCAATAATTCATCGAACAATTTGAGTGAGAGTAACAATGCAATACAATTATTTTTGTTGAGAAGGATACAATACAATCAAAGTTAGAGGTGATTCCATTCAAATATTGTAAACAATCCGAATGACTCTAAATTTAGGCAAATATTGAAATGAAAAGATGATTCTGGAGTCTTTTCCAGTTCCAGATGTGATGCGGTTTCAACTCTATAAGTGAAGAACAAAATAATAAATGAAACTAGCTCTTTGAGCTCGTGCATTGCATGTGCTCAAAGGCTCCTTGATTTTTTAGGCTAAATATTAATAATTGGACAAAGTTTAGCTACAAAATTGGTTGTAACTTTAAACTACAGCCTTACTCAAAATCTTTTTATTTGAGGTGAATTTTGATAAATTTACCATTGGATTACATCTGCTTCTTATATTCTCTATGCTTGAAAAATTTCTAGAAAATTAAAGATCAATAGCAATGTCATCAATAAATTGTTTAAATTGCAAGTTTTTATAGTTTAAAATTATACATAAAATTTAAGCTTATAAATTACATAGTAAATAATATTTGATTGACACAATATATGACATGTGTATTAAGAATGTAACGAACATGTAATACGGTTAGATTTTCAAAATATGCAGTAATATTTATTTTATTGAATAAAGTTATAACCCTAGGTTACAATAAATTTTGTAGCTAAACTTTTTACTTAATTATTTTCATTGATTATAATTATAATTTTTTTTTATATTGGTTGTAACCTTAAGCTATAACCTTACTCAATATCTTTTTATTTGAAAGCTATAACCTTACTCAATATCTTTTTATTTGAGGTGAATTTTGATAAATTTACTATTGGATTACATATTCTTCTTATATCCTCCATGCTTGAAAAATTTCTAGAAAATTAAAGATCAATAACTATGGTATCAATAAATTGTTTAAATTGAAAGTTTTTATAGTTTAAAATTATTCATAAAATATAAGCTTATAGATTATATAGTAAATAATATCCGATTGACACAAAATTTGATATGTGTATTAAAAGTGTAAAGAACATGCAATTTGACGGTTAGATTTTCAAGATATGTAGTAATATTTATTTTATTGAATAAAGTTATAGTTTTAGGTTACAACCAATTTTGTAGCTAAACTTTTTAGTTAATTATTTTCATTTATTATAATTTGAAAAAAATATTTTTATTTTTCAAACATATAAAAAGGATAAATTTTAGAGATAAAGAAAAATAAGATGAACGTGAGGGGAAAGAATGTTAAATTTGAGGAGTTATCTTGGTTTTTTATTTTTTAAATTTGGGTGTTTTACTTTTATTTAGATGAAAAAGGGATAAAAAAATGTTAAACTTTAGGGAATAAAAACATGAACATGAATGGAAAAAATCCTAAATTTAAAGAGTTCTATTTTTGAATTCAAAATGAAATTACCCTATTCGACATTTATAACCCTATTTTTAAGAAAAGTTAACCTTCATTAATGAGGGGAATTCTTATATATATATATATATATAGTATGGATTATACTTAAGTGAAGAATGGAATGTGTATTCGGAGGTTTTAGGGGTTATACTGATTCTCAAAAAAGAAGAAGAAGGTTTTAGAGGTTATAATAGGACTTTGAAATGGGAACCAACCTTAATGAATGACACCTAAAAGTAATGACACATTTTGATTGGAGCTCATTGTGGAACATTTTGGCCGCACCATGAATCCATACTGAAATGAAGTTTTGTTAGGTGCAATTTTAGGGGAAATCACACATTTGGAGTGTGTTTTTTTTATAATTTTTTTGTGAGTGATATAGGGTCTATTTGGCCCCGCATTTTTAAAATAAAAACGCAAGTTCCTTCTTGTTTGGCTATGCGTGTTCTAACATTTGCGAAAGTATTTCCAACAGATTTGAAAACACTATTCTAAAGTGTTGCAAAAGGCATTTTTTAAAGTACGATTTACCACAAATACCCCACCAAACTTGAACAAAGAACCCAGAATAAAATGAGAAATATTTATTTGGGTTCTCCATGGTACCTTCACACCTGCTTCATCTTCCATTACATTTTCCCCCTTCTTTTACTCCCGCCATAGCTTGCTAAATAAGCTAAAGCACTCATATTCATCTTCTTTCTTTTCTTTAAGTTTCAAATGCTCGCAAATGTTTGGGTTGGTGATGACTTTTTTTCTCCTATTCCTATGTTAGTTGATCTCACATTTGACTATAATGCAGTTAGTTAGCAGATTGGGGGAGGATTATGAAGACAAGGACTATCATTGTTGGGAAATTTAGACCCCGGTTAATAGAATTAACAAGTTTTAAGCCCAAGTTGTTAATTAGATTTATTATGAATGAAATTTGTTTAAACAAACAAACATCAATATCATGTCGAAATCATATGCAGCGAAAAAGTAAATAAGACAAGATAGGATGACTTAGGAAAACCAATGAAACCAACCAGTTTCACAGTAAAAAACTTGGGGGGAAACCTTCTCGAAAAGCAATCCACTATAGTAAAGAGAAGTTTCGAATCTAGTACAAAACCTTTGTCCCTAAACTCTACAATTCCCGTAGATGAACTCACAGCAGAAACCTTCTACCGCTTCAGAACCTTTGAACTCTTCAATATATGAACGCCACCCTTTTGATTCATTGATTCCAGTACGTGACTAACTCCTTTGCACGAATCGCAATACGTGACTCACTCACCAACTTGAGGAAGAAGAATGTTGGCCACAAAGTTCTTCACTTCATCAACAATGAAGATCAAGAAGTACTTGGTTACAAAACCCTAAGGTGCAAAGAAGTAGTAGCTTCTTTCAGAGACAATAAGGCTTCGGTCACCTTTTGCATATGTTCTCCTCGTATTCTCGTATGTGAAGGCCTATAAAATAAGCCTTATATATGTCTAGGGTTGTGAGAAAAGAAACCCTACACAAATACATAAGCATGGGCCGAAAATCAGATCTGAAAATTTGAATTCCCATAACCTCGATAGATACCTTGATCGATTGAGAAGCTGTCGAGCTTCATTCATTAAATCTCGATAGATAGCTATCTGTTGAGAAGCTGTCGAGCTATTTGTCCGCAGGTGTCCAGCTATCTATCCAGCTTTAATGAACACCTTTTCTTCACTTGTTTCTTGGTCCAATCTTTATGGCTTTAATACTAAACTTGAACAACATATTCTTTGAAGTATTAAACACATTCTAGATCTACCCAAATACAAATAAAGTGCGTTTTATCAAAGGATTTGCCAACTACATAAAATATGTCCTTAACAATCTCCCCCTTTGGCAATTCGTGACAAAACCACAACAAACAAATGAACATATAAGAGAAGTCATAAATCACTCAACTCATATTCACTTGCTGAAAACAATAAAATCTACCCTAACACAAACTCTTGAAAAATTTTGCAAGAAGAGAGTTCATGACATGGAAGACTTTGACAACCTGTATTTCTAAAACACTTAAACAAAACTCATTAAGGCATCTTTGTGTGAAGTAGAAATAATAGATTGCATACAAATATTAATAAACATGTGTATAAAGATAGAAAAGAAACAACACATGTAGAGATAGGTGAAGAAAACATACATCATTATATATATATATCAAAGATAAGCACAATGTATGTAAACATGGTCACAAGACTTAAGGTACAAGAAGAAGAAGCTAAAAGAAGCTCCTACAACAACAAGGAGGTAATCACTCCCCCTAACAAGATGAAACACATTTTCCCCTTACAAGGTCATGTATTTCTCCCCCTAACTTGTAGAATCTTAAAAAGAAACCCAAGTTCTCCAATTTCTCCCCCTTTCTGTCACGATTGACAAAGGGTATAAGAAGCTATAAAGCTTTACCTAAGAAACATAAAGATGATCAAAAATGATCAAGAGGGCACAAAGAAATCCATAAAAATGCATAAATGTAATGAAACAAGATGTTATGAACAGGGGCATAGCCAGGAATTTTTACATGGGGGGGCCGATTCGAAGTATTGATATAAAAAACATAAATCACAAGTCTATTGAATATGAAATTTCAATTTTGATATATCTTAAACATTAATGAACAAACAAAAACTGTCTAGCTATACAAAAATATCCACACAAAAAAAAACACTTCACATTCAAATCATGTCTGACGACGATTTTTCATAGAATAGAATTCATCCATAATCACATCAAAAATTAAACACACAAGTATTGTTACACGACATAAACCAAACAATTTAACAACACTCACAGCAACAAATAAAAATAGGTAATGAATAAAAATAATTTTACCTTAGAAATTTTGTCTTCACAAAGTGCAAAAGATCAAAGATGGGTGTGGGCTGTGTGGCAAGGCCTACTGCCTCTGCCTACAACTTTAGATTTTCCCTTCAAGACTGCCTTCAATAATGTATTTCTCTAAAAGTAGATGAATGTCTATTAGTACCAACAACAGGGAAACCAACCCAAAACCAAGCACAAAACAACCACCATTTTCACTGTAACAGTTGCATACTACCAACATGAAATTATCTTGTTATGTCATTATAATGGCCCACAGAGTTTATGAAATTCAACTTCTCTAATATATTTTATGTCATTTGAGGGAAGCTGAGAATTTCCAACTTCTTATCAAACACAATTCCAAATTAGATGTACATTTTTTGGTAAGTAAATTTACATTATTACATAATCATGCCATACCCACCTTTAAATACCATATATGTGCTTATAAAAAATGGGGAAGGGGGATTCCGGATTCAATTGGTTCTTTGATCCACAGGGGAGATTGAGCAGTGCCACACCCACCTTTTAAATACTACGAATCACTAGCCACCATAGAATTTTAAGCAAGAGGGCTAAAGTCTTTCACTAATATTACACACTAATACAAGTATACAACTGATGGACACAATTCTAGCCAAAGACAAAGAGTTGCCCATGAAATTGCCCCAAAGCAACATGATCAAATGATTCAAATCACATCACAAAGGACCTCTACTTCCTCAAAAGAAAAAAAAAAAAAAAAAACAAAAAACAAAAAAAAACAAATCAGCTTGTACACAACATATATGATTTAATAGAAGATAAAAAAAAGAGAATGTTTCATGAAGAATGATTCAATGTCATTGTTCATGCGTTTGAACTTTAAGGTGAAGCTAAAACACCTATAATCACAAATGATCAAGGAATAAGTCTAATGCTTAAGAAAGAGAAGAAAACTCACCAGCAGACTTTTTTCTTTAGTCAGGATTTTTTTTTTCGAACTGTGAGAATAGGGGACTGATGGTGCTGAGTTTTAGGGGCTGGTACTCTGGTAGGCAATGGAGTGTGAAGTGTATCAAAGAAGACAAAAAAAAAAGAAGAAAAGAATAGGAAGTCAAGCGAATGGGATTCGGTAGGGTGGGTTTTGAGATTGAGAGAAAAGTGTAGTTTTGTTTTTATTGTTTTTGGACTTGACTATATAAATATAGGTGGGCCAATATTTTGTTTTACTTGGAGTTGGAGTATATTAGTCCTAACACTGAAGCTGGGGCCTAAGAAAGTGAGAATAGTGGAGATATTATGGGTATGGGGGGGCTGGATGTCATATATTGGGGGGGCCCAATTGTTTTTTATGCATAGGCTAATGGATTTTTTTTTTTTTGCAGGGGCCATGGCCCCCCCCAAGCCACTACGTGGCTCTGCCCCTGGTTATGAATGACAAGATAAAAGAAACATGCAAAACATGTGAAAAACAATGCATGCAGAGGATCTCGATGGATCGAGAGGTGTAAAGAAGCTATCCAGCATACCTTGATGAATTGAACAACTATCGAAAAGCTATCGAGGGGACAGGAACTTTCTCGATCGATCCACCTAGCTATCGAGAGATGTCGAGATTGCGATAAAAAAATCAACTAAAGATCTCGACAGATAAGCCAAGTATCGAGAAGTGTCGAGAAGGTATCAAGATGGCTAAAAAATAGTTTTTCAAGAAGAGAAAAACATAGATATGAATGCAATCAAACATGCAACTCAGCCAATGATCCAACCAACATTTTAACCTCTCAAAAACATCTCTTAATCAACAAAGAGTTAAGCATTTAGCTCCCAAAAACTCACACACACTAAACAAGTTTAACCAATTTTATATTTAAAAAACAAGTTAAGATAGTTTAGTGAGCATACATCAACACATGTAAATCTTGTGATGACCAAATCATATTGTACCTATACATGTATCAAAAGTAGCAAAGAATATTGTGTGTTGTGTTGAAAAACATTGCAAGATTGCATAAGTGTCTCAATGTTATGACGATTTGAGATATGAGAAAATCACTTTAACTCACACACAATCATAACTGTTTGATGGAGACTATCACTTTTGAGGTACATCCTATAACTCCCACATCTCTTAGAAAACACGCTTGCAGTCATATTTAAAGCATTTTGTCCTTATTGCTTTTATTTTCTTTGCATATTTTCTTTTATTAAGCAAACCATGCATGGGTATACAAGAGAGAGAAAAGAAATACTCAATTATGTTAAGCTTTTTGACATTGCACTTTTGCTATGCCAAAACATACAAATGTCATTGACATTGCACTTTTGCGATGCCGAAGCATATAGATGTCATATCATGATTGGCGGGTAACAGTGGTGAGATGGTTATTTATGCCTTTCTCTTAGGATTTTCTAGTCATTCCCGTCAAAAAGAGTGATACGAGTGTTAAGTACAAGAGATCACTTGACCTTACTCGTCATAAATAAAGAGCCACAAACCTCACTTGCTTAGTTGTGCATAAAGATGCTCATCTAAGCTACACGAGATACAAAGTTTAGAAAACTCTATTTCAATGGCCATTTTAAGGTTCATAAGAACCGATGTACACATATACACACTGTTTTTGTATTTTTATGATTTTTCCATTTTTTTATTTTGAAAACAAAACAAAATAAAAACTAAACAACCAAAGAAAAACAGACAAACAATATGAAAGCATGAAAGAAAGATTCATATGCATGAAAGCATGATAGAAAAATATAGATGCATGAAAGCATGATTCCAAAAGCAGATAAGAAATCAAGCAAAGAGAGTCCTACTTTAGATAGAAAGAATTAAAGCAGAGGACAACAGAAAAGATAATTAAGTCTTAGGCTCCTTTCTCACCCACAAAACACGAGTCTTTGGCCATGAAGATGAAAAGACATGTGTCCTAGTATGTCTACTAAAGGACATAGAAGAATTAAGATTCTCCTAAAATTAAGTTAAAAAGCTCAAAGCTCTTTATAACTCTCCAAACAAAAGTGTAGGTTCTTGAGAGGAAACTTGTGACTGTTTGGACACTTGTTTTTGAGGATACAATATAAAGCAATTAGGACGAATGTGTTTAGGAACACCACAACGGTGACAAACATGAGGTCTAACAAATGATTTAGAATTAGCCAAAACAGTTTTGGATTTCATACATTTATCACCTTTCTCAAATTGTGACACAAAGACAGTCCTTGATCTAGATGCCAAGGAAGAGGAGGGGCCGGATGAGACAGCATATCCATAGCCAGTCTTATCTGAACTAGGCTTTTGAGCACTCAAGACCTCATCAAGCTTTGCACTAGACATCCTCTCTATTTGAGTTCTAGCTTGACTAAGCTCAACCTTGAGATTGTTGACTTTCTCTTCTAATAAGGTGTTTTCCACAATAAGAGTCTCAACCAACCTTGTAGTCTCATCTAATTTGACTAATAGATTAGTTTTTTCAGTTTTTGCCTCATTGAGCTCTTTTCTACAAAGATGAGAAATCTTTTCAGAGTTTATGAATTCAGTGCATAGCTTATCATAGGCTTCCTGAAGGGTCAACTTTTTGGATACTTGATCATCAGAAGAATCATCACTGTCACTAGCACTCTCCACAATCACCTTATCGATTGAGGCAGCAAAGGTCATAACATGATTACATTCATCCACATACTCATCAAGAGAGTCATTCTCAGTGTCACTCCAAGTAGCAACCAACCCTTTATCTTTTGACTTTTGGCCTTGTCTCTCATAAGGTAGTTTGGGCACTCTATCTTCATATGACCAAAACCCTTGCACTCATGGCATTGGATGAGGGGTTTCTCATTCTTACCCTTCCTAGAGGATTTAGATTTCCTAGGAGGTTTGCCCTTATCATTTTTCCTAAATTGAAGAAGCTTGATAATCTCGTCAGTTATGAAGATTAGATCCTCATCCTCATCCTCATCATCATCTTCATCTTTACTTTCATTTTCATCTTCAGAGTCCTTAATCTCTTCCTCTATACCCTTAAGAGCCAAGTTTTTACTCTTTCCACATTTTCCCATTTAGCCTAATCCCATCTCATAGGTTTGAAGGTTCCTTACAAGCTCAGTCAAAGGAATTTGATTAATGTCCTTTGCTTCTTCAATGACAGTGATCTTGGCATGGAATCTTTTAGGTAAGGACCTAAGGATTTTCCTAACAATTTTGGATTCTGCTATAGACTCTCCAAGGTTGAAAGCAGAGTTCACACTATCCTTGAGTTTAGTATAGAACTCATCAAAGGTCTCATCCTCCTCCATCCTTATTTCTTCAAAACTACTAGTGAGTCTTTGAAGTTTCACAGTCTTTATTGCCTTGGTACCTTCATAGGTGGTCTTCAGAATGGTCCATGCTTGCTTGGCAACTTCTATGGATGATATTTTCTTGAATTCCTCATTGGTCACCCCACAAAACAAAGTATTCAAGACTCTACTGTTGAAATTTGCCGCTATGATTGTTGCATCATCCCAATCTATTGGCGCTTTCTTTGGCTTAATCCAGCCAACCTCAACAGCTTGCCATACCTGTTCACCTAGAACCTGCAAAAAAATTTTCATACAAACTTTTCAGTATGCCTAATTAGTGTCATAAAATAAAGGAGGAATCAAAAGAGATTATCCACGATCCATGACAACATGGGTCAAGGATCACATTCAGGAAATTAATCCAATTAGAGTGTACCCACTCTGATACCACTTGTTGGAAAATTTAGACCCCGGTTGATAGAATTAGCAAGTTTTAAACCCAAGTTCTTAATTAGATTTATTATGAATAAAACTTGTTTAAACAAAACAAACATCAATATTATGTCGAAATCATATGCAGCGGAAAAGTAAATAAGACAAGATATGATAACCCTAGAAAACCAATGAAACCAACCAGTTTCACAGTAAAAAACTTGGGGTGAAACCTTCCCAAAAAGCAATCCACTATAGTAAAGAGAAGTTTTGGATCTAGTACAAAAACTTTGTCTCTAAACTTTACAATCCCCGTAGATGAACTCACTGCAGAAATCTTCTATCGTTTCAGAAACTTTGAACTCTTCAATATATGAACGCCACCCTTTTGATGCATTGATCCCAGTACGTGATTAACTTCTTTGCACGAATCCCAGTATGTGACTCACTCACCAACTTGAGGAAGAAGAATATTGGCCGCAAAGTTCTTCACTTCATCAACAATGAAGATCAAGAAGCACTTGGTTACAAAACCCAAAGACGCAAAGAAGCAGTAGCTTCTTTCAGAGACAATAAGGCTTCGTTTACCTTTTGTATATGTTCTCCTTGTATTCTCTTATGTGACGGCCTCTAAAATAAGCCTTATATATGTCTAGGGTTGTGAGAAAAGGAACCTTACACAAATACATAAGCATTGGTCGAAAATCAAATCTGAAAATCTGAATTCCCGTAACCTCGATAGATACCTCGATCGATCGAGAAGCTGTCGAGCTTCATTCATTAAATCTCGATAGATAGCTATCTGTCGAGAAGCTGTCGAGCTATCTGTCCGCAGGTGTCCAGCTATCTGTTTAGCTTTAATGAACACCTTTTCTTCACTTGTTTCTTGGTCCAATCTTCATGGCTTTAATACTAGACTTGAACAACATGTTCTTTGAAGTATTAAACACATCCTACATCTATCCAAATACAAGTAAAGTGCGTTTTGTTAAAGGATTAGCCAACTACATAAAATATGTCCTTAACAATCATTAATACTTGCGAGCCCAATTTTGTGGATTAAACAAAGGTGATTGACCTTGATGGCCAATGTCTAACTTTTATCATGTATCTAGAAGATTTCCTTTCAAAAATTATGTTACTAGAACTCTTGGTTTAACCGTGTTAAGACAATTACTTTTCATCGTCGCTTTTTTTTTTTGTGATTTATAAATATCTGCGTCTCTCCCCCCCAAGTGCATGTGCGTAGGCCGCTAGAGATTATTATTTATATGAAGTAGAAGCAATATAGCTGATTACTCCTCTCTCTATCTCTATATATATATATATAGCTGATTACTCTTCTTCATAGATAGATAGATATGTTGGGCTTTGTGGAGCCTAATTGTGTTTGATCTGGTTGACGACCCGACCCGACCCGAATAATGTTGCGTGGTTTTTAATGGGAGATTTTCTAAGACTTACTCCATGGAGCGGAGGCTTGGGCCAACAGGCCCAAGCCAAAGCGCTCATGGACAAGCCTCTCGGAGATGATTTGGCTGCATGGCTTCTTAGATGAATTGGGTAAGAAGCAAGATATAGACATTCTACATAGTGACAGTCAGAGTGCAATTTTTCTTGCTAAAAATTCAGCTTTTCATTCAAAGTTGAAGCATATATAGACAAAATACCACTTTATCCAGTATCTTGTTGAAGATAAGCCGGTAATACTTGAGAAGATTTATGGATCTAAGAACCCGGCAGACATGTTGACTGAGGGTGTTACTATTGAGAAGCTGAAGCTATGTGCAGCTTCAGTTGGTCTTTTAGCTTGAGGACACGAGGATGAGTTACAAGAATGAGGGCGGCTGATGTTGGCGATTGAACTAGTCTCTAAGTGGGGGATTTGTTGGGCTTTGTGGAGCCTAGTTGTGTTTGATCCGGTTGACGACTCGACCCGACTCGAATAATGTTGCGTGGTTTTTAATGGGAGATTTTTTGAGGCTTAGTCCATGGAGCGGAGGCCCACAAAACAAAGGCATCTCAAGAATTACTAGATATGGAAGACTAAAATGGATCACTCCCATAGAGTTAAAAACATTAAAAAAAAAAATATAAAAAAAAACTTTAAAAATTTATTAGGGATTACAAATAATTACTTTAAACTTTTAAGTAATTTTGCACTAACCTTGATTGTGTGAACCTTTTTATTTATTTAAACTAGGTATATATGTAATTGTGAAACTTTGCTATTAATTTTGTGAAAGTTATTTATGTATGAAGGTTCATGTGACATCTCATGATACCAAGTTTGCATGTATGCTAGAAGAGGAATGATCAACTATAGTCTAGAAATACCGTACATTTAGTTTGCTTATTGGCTATTGCAGAGCACTAGCACAAGGGTGATATCAGGGCTAGCAGGGAAAGACAAAAAATGTATGCCTCTGACTGACACTGAGTTTCTCTATATGGACCGGGTTCAGCACAAAAGCCTACACAATCACGTAAGCTTGCAGCTGCTGCAGGGTTTGATGTGCAATTGTGCATTTTGTATGTTAAACAATAGAAACAAAGTTAGAGAAATTCTTTCTATTTTTGTTACTAGCACTCTTGATTTAGTAGTTTTGAGACAATCAGTTTTAATTATAATGTACTTAACAATTTGGAAGTTACTTGCAGTGAGTGAAAGCGTCTTTTAATGGAAGCTTTATTTTGGCTCTCTCTCTTAATTATAGTCTAAACTTAAAATAAATAAAATATAGAATCCAAGAAGGCCTCATCAATTGTGGTTAGCATAGTGGTTAGCTTGTCGGTATTCTCTTTTTGAAACTAGGTTCTATTCACATGGCTTTCAAAAAAAAAACTTATTAAACATAGGCTGAAACCGAGCGCACCTTTCTCTCATTTTTCTTTCTATCAAGCCCTTCCTAAAACATCTTCTCTCTCATTTTGCTCTCTCACTTCAAGCCTAAAACATCATCTTTGTTTCTATTTTTTTAGCTCTCCACAAAATATGTCAATGAAAACGTTCCGAATCCTTCGACTGCTTAACAAAGCAGTGGTCGAAGAAATGTCCTTTTTACGTCAAAATACTGTCATCATTTTTGTGCACCCGGAAGATTTGTCGGAACATAACCTAACCGCAAACAATCTGAAAATCTTTTTCAAAAAAAGTTGACGGAGGCGGATTTGCTAAAAAATCAACTCTTGCCATGACCACCTTGGAAGACACAGTGAAAGTGTCTTCCGTGGTGGAATCTTTACTTTCGGTGGGTTTAACCACAACGGGCATGAAGTTGTGGGAAACCATCAAACTTAAGAGTCCTGACATTTTGCTGGTAAGTCTTCTAGTTAGTTAGTTAGTTAGTTTGTTTTGTTTTATTTTTTTTTTGCATTTTTAATAAATTTTAAGCTTAATCTAATCTAATGCTTTCTTATTTTTCATTGTTAGGAACCAAAAATGATGGATGAGCTACGACAGAGAAAAATGAACCGAGACCAAGCTTTGTCCACCACCTACTCGACAATATTGAAGATCCATAAGAAGGTGGTTGGCCACCGACCGCCTGGGTCGATTGGTCCAGCCACAAAGGATGTGGAAAAAAAAATGGGAGAAGCAACTCCGAGGAATATGAGAAAGAAGATACCTACGAGTCGCCAAGTTTTGACGACTACGAATGAGGTAATTTCTCAGAAATACTTCCTTTATAGCAAAAGTTATTTAGGGTTTTTGGTTTTTTATTTTTTGGTTTTTGGTGTCTCCTATCTTGGATGATTGCTTCTGTTTTTTAGGATGAACTCAATGGGATGTAACTAATCAAACTTTGCTATGAGATTTCTGTTCTTGTTTAGTTTTAATATATATTCCTTTTCACCAATATATATATAATAAAAACATTAACTTAATCTGCAGCAAGTGTTTATTAAGATATATTATTTATCCTATGTTTTTTGCTTGTATGATATTTGTAATTATAATAAACATGCTACATTTTTTTTGCTTATATTTTGGTCCCTTGTCTTGATGAAATCTTGGGTCCTGGCAAAAGGTATATTTTTTCCTCATTCTATGGTCCAGTTTTTAAGTGCTACATGCTGTTATCATTGGTTAGAGCATTCTCATCAGATGTTCCAAAAAAATGCCATTTTGGCACACCAAACACTTACTTTATCATTTTACCACATCATTTTACAATATTACATTTATCAGATGTTTTATCTTTCAATTCTATCATTAAAAAAATATTTACAACACATTAAAATAATATATTATCTCCTCCCATCGTCAATAGTAACAACACCAACAACAACGGCACAACCACCACCACTACTGCAACAACATCGACAGCCACCACCGGCACAAACCCCAACAACCGGAAAATACAACGCCACCAATGACACCTTAAAAATAAAACAACCAAAAAATAAAAAATCCACAACAACCCACCACATTCACAAACCTCAAAACCCATCCCAAATCAAACAATCCAATCCCAAATCATTGTTATCCTCCAATCCAATTTCTCAAACCAGATCCAATCCCCAAAATCAACCATAAACAATCCAAACAAATAAGGGGAATCAGATCTTGGTGAGATCGGGCAGATTTCGGCGAAGGCATGTTGCTTGGAGCGGCATCGGCGGAGGCGAAGCAAGCTGCTTGGTGAGTGGCATCGGCGGATGCGAAGCAAGCTGCTTGGCGAGCGGCATCGGGGGACGCGAGTAGCGTTGACATTGGACGAGAGGTGAGCTGCTTGGCGAGCGGCGGAGGTGAGTTACTGGTGAGCGGCGAAGGCTGCTGCTGGTGAGCGGCGGAGGCGAGGTGGCGGGTGGAGAGATCATTGTGGTGGATTGTGAGAGAGGCTGAGATAGAGAGAGAAAGGGGAGAGGGAACGGCTGAGAGAAAGTGAGGGATACTAAAAAAAAATTAGATAAAATATCAGAGGAGAGAGAAAATTATTAAAAAATTAATATTTCCATATAACACACCTATCTGTACTGTGTTATCTTTGAAACACCACTGTTCATATGTGCCAAATGTTTTGACATTTGACACGCCTCATGAGGAGGATTTTTAGTATTTGATGTGCTAAATGTGTCATATTATAGCATTTAACACATTTAACACACCTGATACGAATACTCTTTCATACTAGCAAATACTCCTTCACCTGGAGCGATTCGCCTCATTATCAACAGTGTCTTTTGTTTGCAGTCATAGTTAGATGATGATTTTGCATCATTCTTTTCTACCAATTCATAACATAGTTTGGTCGAGTGAATTCGTTTCATATTTGTGAGAATCACATAATCAAATCAACTGCCACTTCCCAATTTTCAACCTAGCTTCTTTGTGTACGCATATTCGTATTGTTCAAATGCTTGATATTTTTATATACTTTAAAGCAAAAAATATCTGGTGATGGCTTATTTTTTCTTCCTCCTATGGTAATGAATCTCATATTTTACTATAATGCAGTTTATGAGACAAGGTGGGAAGGAGTATATCTGCAAAGAATGTCATGAACATGAGCCAAGTATTGTGGAGAAAGTTGTCTGATCACTTTTAGTGTTAGTTTGTTTTTGGAAGATTTATTGTTTTAACAATTATATGTTACTAGAACTCCTTTTGTTTTACAATTATGTTACAAGCACTCTTGATTTAGTAGTTTTGAGACAATCAGTTTTAATTATAATCTACTTAACAATTTGGAAGTTACTTGCAGTGAGTGAAAGCGTCTTTTAATGGAAGATTTCTTTTGGCTCTCTCTCTTAATTAGTGTCAAGTTTTTTTTTTTTTTTTTTTGAGAGTAAGTGTCAAGTTCTTTTTGTTTCCCTTCTTATGTGTAAATATAATTCCCCCAACCAATAATGATGGTAATAAATGGAATAAGAATTAGATGGGCTCCTAGTACCAAATAAAAATGATCAATTTAAACTTGAGGATTAAAAGTTAAAACAACTCATTATAACTAAACCTATATTATTGAGAAGTGATATCTCTACAATATTTTAACAACAAATAATAAGTGGTAAGTTGTTATTGTTTCTAATTTGAATCCACAATTGAAATTACTTTTTTGTCTAACTAGTAATTGCCAATAACAATCTGTTATTTTGAATTTGTTGTAAAAGTGTAGTGAAAATATTGTAAACATTTCTCTATATTATTATATACATGATATATGTAGATGCATATATCCTTCCTTAATTATTTATGACACCATGCATGTAACCCTCTACTCTAGCACTTCAAATTTCTAGATTTGGATCTTCTCGTTTTCTATTTAAAATGAAGAGCATCCATTTAAAG
Organism: Castanea sativa; assembly: GCF_040712315.1. Lineage (NCBI taxonomy): Eukaryota > Viridiplantae > Streptophyta > Magnoliopsida > Fagales > Fagaceae > Castanea > Castanea sativa. The sequence goes on along the minus strand of NC_134024.1, from coordinate 36,142,751 downwards.
GTTAAGATTTGGTCTTAAATAAATCTTGGGGGTAAAATTTGCCACATCATATAAAAGTCAATAACTTAACCAATTGAAGATTTTTTTTTTTTGAGAAGCAACCAATTGTGGTTAAGAAACAAAATTTAAGGTTAGTTAAATTAAATATTAAAAAAAATAAAAATAAAAACAATTAAATAAACAAATGGTGGTTTCATTGCTGTGAAGAGGGACCTAAGATCTTTGCCTGTTAATTTTTGCGTTCTACTTTCTTTGCCTCTAACGATCCCTTTGGATCAAGAGAGAGGAAGAAGGAGTAGAGGAGAGTTGGTCATAAATAATAATAGCATTACAATAATTTTTTAGATTAAAAAATTTTGTTTGGTTGTTCTTATGAATTTTTTTAGATAAAATAGTATTTTAACAAAATATGCAAATAGATTAAATAACAAAAAAATCTCATATGTTAGAACCTCTTTCCCTCACATTTATGTGTGTTTGTTTCTCAAAAAAAAAAGAAAAAAGGAAGTAAATTCAAAACCAAGACTCTAAATGATGGCCTGGGCATGTGATAGGCTTGGGCGTCCTAGGAGAAAATAATGACCATATTATAAGACAAGGTCTAGAGAGAGCTCCGATGCTGTCACCTTCTTGACATAGTCAAATAGATTCAACAATCAAATTTGCAATGTGACTGACTTTCAACTTTTCTCATAACAATTTCTTATAATTCAAATTAGACACACCCAATAGGTCTAATGCCCAAGACCCTACCCTTCATTCCATAACTTTAAGAATAGGATGATTTGAGCTAGATGTCATAGGCACAACTAGTCACTGAAACATTTGACAAATAAACGAGATATGAAAAATTATGGGAAAATAAAGGCATAAGGCACATAGGATATCTAAGAACAAACAAACATACACACAAAATTTTAAGAATATGAATCTCCAGGAGAAAACCCAAAAAAAAAAAAAATGGAAGTAAAAATGAAAGAAAAATTGAACATTTTCCCCAATGGTGGTAGTCATTAGTGTACACATTCTTCAGTATTTCTTTAATAGAGCATAAAAAAAAAAAAAAAAACCAAGCACACCAAACCAAATTACATAAGGTTTGTACCAAATACAAATATAAAGCTAGAAGTATCAATTTGAAATAACTGGTACGTATAATTCTTTGATCTCAAGTATAATACTAACATGCATAAACTATGAACTACTTGCAATGATTGATGTCTTATCACAGCTATTATACAGTGACTTTGTCTCTCTCTCTCTCTCTCTCTCTCTCTCTTTTTTTTCAAATGAATTCTCTTTGCTTCTCTCCACAAAATAAATGCAATACAATAATTACTAGATATGGAAGACTAAAAATTGATCACCCCCATAATTTATTTATTTATTTTAAAAAAACACTTTAAATTCATTAGGGATTACAAATAATTACTTTAAACTCTAAGTAATTTTGTATTAACCTTGATTGTGTGAACTTCTATATTTAAACTAGGTACTTTGCTAGTAATTAGTTTTGTGAAAGTTATTTATGTATTGGCATGTGACATCTCATATGATACCAAGTTTGCATGCATGCTAGAAGAGGAATTGTCAATATAAATAGATACCGTACACAATTTGTATATATGCTTATTGCTGAGCACTAGCATAGCACAGGGGTGATTTTGAGGACAGTTAGCAAGCTTGCGGTTAAAACAAAAGAGTATAGCTCTGTGCCTCTGGCTCTGAGCCTCTAAGACTCTCTGTGTCCCTGGCGCAACTGTTCGTTTTGTTTTGTGTGCTAAAGAATGAAAACGAAATTGGTAGGTGGTAGCAATTCTAGCTGATCTTGTTGCACAATTTGATGCAGTACTCCACCCTAGCTCATTCAATGCTGATTCTTTTTTTTCTTTTTTCTTTTTTCATCTTTTTTAATTTTGGCTCTCTTCATTCTCTATTAATTTTAGCATTGTGTCTTAAGACTTCTAACAACTTGATGGGTATAGATATAGACTATATATAGTCGAAGAATCTCATTTAACACCCACCTCATCTGCATTATAATTACATTTGTAAGATTCCGATGTGGTGCATTGAAAAATCAAACTATATAAAAACAATATTATAGAAGGTTGCTAAGTTTGTCACCATGAAAAGAACTTCACTTTGCATTTATGTTCTCTCTAATTTCAATTTTGAATAAATTTAAGGAGCTTTTCTTAATCTTAAGTATTGTATTTTGACTTCTTAATTTAAATTCAAATACACACACATATATATAAACGAAATTATCTTCCAACGGATACTAAAATTTACTAATGTAACTCAATGACTAATATATTACAATAACATAATTAAATTTAATTATAGAATTTTAGACATCTTACTTAAGGGACTATGTTTAAGTTTCTTTTTATTTTTTATTTTTTTTATTTTAGAAAATTATGTTTAAGTTATCTTTATCAAATTTTATACTTTACTCTTTTGAAGTATATAATAAAAAGGAAATAACATAAGATTCTTGGCTGTTGTATCTAGACTGGGGCTGGCAAATAGTAAAATTTTATGGACATTCACGATATTAGGGTAGGGTGAACACACACCATCCTTACGGCCTGATGGCTGTGAACCACAGGTATCCTTGCCGAAGGTTCTCAACATTAGCCCGTGTCGGGGGTGCGGGATATCGAGTCCTGGGTGATGCCAAATGTAAAGTTAGGGCGTGAGGGAATGAGAGTAGTATCCTTAAAAAAAGACTGGTTTCTATGCACAAAGACCACTACTAACACTGCCACTGGCACAAAATAAACAATGCCCTTGAAGACACGGTACCTATCAAAATATATGCTACTCCCTGCACACTGGTTTTGCAATGAGATATGGAGGACACTTTCTGCATCTATTACAGTTAATGAATTTGACAAAAGAAAATTTTGGAGGCTATGAATTAAATGAGACTTGCATGTGCAGGGTTATATGGTCAAATTAACTTTGTCTTAGTTTGTACTGGAGCTAGTAGGGAAAGATAAAAAATGTGTGCTTTTGCAGGAGGTGGTGCCTCTCAGGGGCCGGGTTCAGCACTTCAGCCATCACAATCACGTATGCTTGCTGCTGTTGCTGCAGCAGGGTTTGAGGCGCAACTGTCCATTTTGTGTGAAAACAAAGTTGGTAAAGAAACCCTACCTGTTCTTGTTGCACTAACATGGGAATTTGACAATGATGTTTACTTTAAAATTCAAACAAACCTGAAACCACTCCACCATCGATATACTAATTCTTTTCTTTAAAAAATTGAAACAATAAACTACTGTACACCCTCATTAAATGCTATTATTTTCTTTTTACCTCTTTTTTAATTCCCAGCCCTATGAATCCCACCAAGGATGCATGACAACTCTAAGAAATATTCTCATCAATATATGATGGATAAAAACTAATGTCATGAAAAAAAAAACTATTTCACGTAATGAGAAACAATATTAATTAGGTTTATTTTATTTTATTTTATTATTATTTTTTTTTTTAAAGATGGTTTAATGGGTTGTATTTGTGTCACCTTCATGTCAATCAAATACAAACTGTTTATTAAGCTTGTCAAGTGAGTAATATTGTTATTGTTGTATCATTCTACTTTATTATCGGGTTTTTTAAATTTTTTTTTTTAATAAACTATTATCAGGAAAGGTCATGACACAATTATTTAATTGGTCATGTTTGAGTTTAGCTATTCAGGCAAAAATCACTAATTCAATATATAGTACAAGAGCCATGCTTCCATTTAAAACTTAAAATTTTCGTTCTCTGCTTTGTTACCTTAAATTACAAAACTTTGAAGAGGAATTTTAAGCCTTAAAATTTAGGTTCTAAAAAAAGTATATTAATACTTTTGAACTATCCCAATCAAACTTTGCTGCTAAACCAAATCGCTTGAAGTGAACTTCAAAGTTTTCTATTTGCTGAATGGGAGCTACAAAGCTTTTTCTTTTTCTTTTTTAATTTATTTATGATATGATAGAATTTTATGGCATATGCTCCGTAATGTTTTTTTTTATTAACAGACGAAGCAATAACAAAAACACTATTTTATGGCATATGCTTCCATTTTTTCACTTCTTTACCATCAATTCAAAACACTATTTGATTTTTGGGAGTTTGAACTCCAAATCTCTTAAGAGATTTTACCAATTAAACTAATGGAAACCCATAGGAGCTATATGTAGAGCATTGATGTGAGTTAGAGATATTGGACTTTTTTTTTTCTTTTTTTATAGGAAGAGATATTGGCCTAGATCAATGTTGTGAATACCATTTCCATGATTGTTTTGGTTTGGTCATTGGAAATGAATATTTCAATGTCAATGTATCATTTCAAGATTATTGCTATATATATAGAGTTTGTATGTTTGTATATATATATAAAACTGCTTATAAAATAAATAAAATTTATTAAAAAAATGACAATAATTTTATTTAAATTAATTTCAACTCCATGGATGAAATTCTCCATGTTAGTTTGCCCAACCATAATAATAATAATAATAATAATAATAATTCTCTTGTTCTTCTCTATTCAATTTCCTCCACATCTGCACTGAGTCACCAATCATTTTGCCCTCACCCATCTTCTCTCAGGTTTTTTCCCTTGTAACGTTTTCTTCGTTCTTTTCACCATAACCACAGTATCATCATTTTCTTGAATTTCTTCTCCTCTTTCAGTTTTTTTTAAAATTTATTTAAATGATGGCTTCTCTTATTCCAAATTCATATTGGCCGAATCTCGAAACATTCATTCTTTTCTTATTCTATAGACTTATCCTATTTTAGCCCCCCCTCCCCCCTAAAAAAAAAAGGTTAAAAACCACAACCACAAGGTTTACCTTCGGTACCCACTCCTCCCATTCCCAAGACCAACATACGAAAGAAAGCTCTATGATACATGGTTTTTAAATCCGGACCGTTCAATGAACCGTAAAAAAAAGAAGTTAAATGTTTTTGAGGTTCAACCGAGGTTCGATCGAGGTCAGACCGTGATGACGTAATAATTATTTAATTAATTAATTTATTTATTTATTAATACAAAAATAAATAAATTACATAAAAAAAATTCAAACAATATTAACCAAAATAATATTTAAAGAGGATAAAATATAGGAGATCTTTTTGTAATTTATTACAAAGATTATAAAATATCTCTTAAAAGAAAAAAGAAAAAGAAAAAAAAGTCAACTAGTCAAGTGATGGGAAAGGTGATAATAAAGAGCTGAAGAAATTGCTGGATGGTTATCAAAAAAGAGGGAGAGGCGTGACTTTTTAGGTAAAAAAATTTAAAATAAAAACCATTTCCCTATTCCCAATATCAAATCCTGCCATCCTATTCTCATTTCTCTCTTTTACTTGGATTCAGATCAGGTGCAATACCTAGGGTATTGCACCTAGTGCAATTGTAATCAAGGGCTGAGATTGAAGGTTGAAAAAGTAACTTTCAATCTCAATCATTAAATAAAATATATTAAAAAAGAGTTAAAGAGTTAAAGTTAAAAAGTAAAAAAAGTTAAAAAAATTGTGAGAGGAAATGGGTGAATTGCACAAGGTGCAATACCCTAGGTATTGCACCTGATCCAAATCCCTTTTACTTTGTTTACTCCACCAATTCTTTATCAGTTTCCTTCTTCTATTTCTCTGTAACTTCGTTCTCTCTATGACTCTATCACTCCTGCCCCTCTCTCTCGGTCTTTCATCTCTAAACAAGCAGGTCGATCCTTCAAAGTTCAAACGGTCAAATCCAGTGATGGTGGAGCTTCTGACGGTGGACAAATGAGATCAAGACTGAGATTTTTTAGCAAAATTTTGTGGGAAGAAAACCGAAAAAACCGTGCACGGTTCAACAAATCGTACGGTTGGATCGGGGTTCAGACGGTTCACTGCAAAGGAGAGAATTCTGATATTTTATGCTTAAAAAACCGTAATGGTGAACAGTTTCCGGTTAATCTGGTCTGACCGTACGGTCCGGTCCGGTTTTAATAACCTTGCTATGATACGACTCTCTCCAATAATCCCAACTCCATGTGTACCATTAGGGCTTTTATGGGGTTATTATTGTGATCCCAATCCATGTTACTGCTCAACTACTTTGCACCGATTTTATCTAGGAACATATTTAAAATATCAAAAAATTTATTCTTTATCAATATTCATTTTTGTGTAGAAAAATGCTACGACTACATATTTTACACAATTGTGGCCATAATTTGTCATGTGAAGAGTTGTGAGTGAAAGAAGTGTGATAGTAGATCTATGTGTGTTCATACCTTTACCACTCATAACTCACTACATGGCAAGTTGTGACAAAATTATGTGGTCTTGGTATTACTCATATGTCATATCTTGAACAACGTGGTCTTGTTTTCTTGAACAATGTGATTTTATTTTTTATGGATCTTTGTTACTTTTGCGTGGTTTTTATTTTTTTTATGTCTGTGTCATGTGTGTGTTTTTACTTCACCACCATTTTTTTTTTTTGATTTGTAAAAGAACCGAATGAATAGTATGTGTTTCGTTAACAAAAAAAAAGAAAAGAAAAAAGAATAGTATGTGTTTCAACTGCAAGTGGCTAGTTGCAAGTGGGTTATCAATAATTCATAAAATTGGCTCTCTTTATTCTCTATTTTATTGGGTTGCATGCAGCGTGGGGTTCTAAGACTTGTAACTACTCGATGAGTTTTCTCTCGCTTGCCTTCGTACGTTTGTTGCAAATGGGTATAAATTGCATAGTTGAAGAACCTCATTTAACACCCACCCCATCTATATTATAATTACATTGTAAGATTCTGACATAGTACATTAATATATTCAAATATAAAAACATTACTATAGAAGGTTCCCAACTTTGTCAACTTTATAAGACCTTCACTATGCATTCAAGCTCTCTATAATAAATTTGAATAAATTTATAGAGGTTTTCTTAATCTTAGGTATTGTTCTTTGACTTCTTAAATTAAAAATCAAACATACATACATATATATATATATATATATATATATATATATATATATATATATATGTATATGATTGTATTGACTAATCTAATATAATATAAACAAAATTACTCCAAAAGTATACAAAAATTCACTAATGTAACTCAATAACTAAATAATACAATTGCATAATTGAATTTAGTTAGAAAATTTAAGACACCATACCTAAGTAACTATGTTTAATTTATCTTTTATCAATTTATAATTAACTCTTGAAGGAATAAAGCACCGAAAATAATTAAACAAAATCAATTCAAACAAATAAAAAGGAAATAACATAAAATTCTTGGCTCGTAAAATTTTATGGACGGTCAAGATATTAGGGTGATGCCAAGTGTCGAGTTAGGGTGTGTAGGCATGGTAGGGGCACCCTACAAAAAAAAAAGGGCTGGTTTTCATATTATCTAAATTCAAAAAATATATAGCTTTATCCACAGAGACTAGACTACTTCTCCCTTCTCAGGCTGGTTTTGCATCATTAATTGCATCTACATATGAGACTTGGAGGACACTTATATAGATAAATTAAATGACGCATGCATGTGTGGGGCCATATGGTCAAATTAACTTTGTCCGAGCTTGTCCTTTACTCACTGTACTCGGCCTAACGAAGGCTGAGCTTGTCTAAGCTTGCATGTGTGTGACTTTTTTTTTTTTTTTTTTGGCCTTAGCATCATGGATTTAGGGGTATTTTGACGAGTATTTAGGGTTCTTTTAGAGTACTTGGAATCTTGGACAGATGATGGATTCAAAATGGGAGCAATGAGATTCCATGAGATTTAAATTTAAGACCATTTGGGACTTATATAGTACATGGTAGGAATTAAAACTTATATAGATAACTAGTTTGGAATACACATGCAAGGCACTTGTTGCCATTTTAGTGAGAAAATTAAGATGTAATTTTTTTTTTGGAAGAAGTGCAAAGTTGTGTATTTAAATTTGGAATAGCTATTTAACACTCCCTAGGCCAGCGATTTATCTCGCTATGGGCTCACTCATCACGAACAGTGACCTATTTGCAAAATGTAATATTTACTCAGTAAATAAGAATGATAATGATTATTATTATCTTCTAACAATAAACAACTTAGTTTTGATAAAATATTGTCACAATATATAAAATTTTGCAATGAATGATAATATATGCTACAATTGAAAAATCAAATGAAATACTTGCAATAGTCTACAATGAAGATTTTGTTATTCATACTTCTTTCTTTATTATCATATTTTATGAGCATAACTAATATGATGTTTAACTTAAGTTTTAAAATGGAAAACCCTTTTAAACAAGAAAATAAATTAAAAAAGAAGACAACAAAAGAAAATTTTTGGGACATAAAATTCAAAATACAAGAAGAAAATTTTGGTACATTGAAATTTAGTGGGGTGTATTTTATACATTGCACAATAGAATATTCTAGAAATCATAAAATTTCATTAGGGTTTATCTAAGGGTGTAATAGTAGGGGTATATGCTCCTTTATATTTTTATAAAGGAGGAAAATTTTCAACTTTAATTTAGGGAAAGAAAGAAACTAGCCCAAACTTAAAAGGGTGAAAGTGCTTTTTTGTCTCTTTTTGTGTGTGTGTAAAACTTTGTGCGTGTGTGTGTGTTTAAACATTAAAAAACGTGTTATAAAAAAATGCAGCCCAAGAAAATTATGTATAAAACAATGAATTTTGGTTCAACAAAACCGACTAATCCAAATAAAATACGTATAGCAATGAAACGAAATTTCACCATATTTTTACAATACTTTTATTTTTAGCAATGATGGATCCTAGTCTAATATTTTATTATTTTATTTTAAAGTAATGTTACATTCATAACATTTTCACAATAAATCTTAGATGGTAAATTATTACTGGTTCTAAACTGTGCATTTTAAAAAATAAATAAACACACACACCAATTGAAGAAAAGTGTGCTTGAAACAATGAATTTTGGCTTAGCAAATTTTTCTAAACCAAAAAAGAAGCCTAGAAACACAACAAAATATCAAACATTTTCACAGTATCTTTTATTTCCAACTATGGTAGGTATTGGTCTAATATTTTATTTTTTTACGTACACAATATTTTCCCAACAAATCTTAGATTATAAATTGCTACTGGTTTTAAATTGGAACCACCACTTTAAATTGTGTATTAAAAACAAAAAATAAGAAGACTGCACATGAAAACAGTGCGTAAAATAACAAATTTTGACTTACTCAATTTGACTAGCATAAAAAAGAAGTCTAGGAGCACAAAAAAATATCATAACATTTCCACAATACTTTTATTTTTAGCAGGGATAGAACCAGATCTAATGTTTTATTATTTTATTCTAGAAAAATGTTACCTTTACTACATTTTCACAACAATTTTTTGATAACAAATTGTTACTGGTTTTAAATTGGTCTCATTACAAATATCATTTTTTTTATCCATAAAAAATACCTTGCACTTAGGATTTTTTTTGAAATTATTGTGAAAATTTTTGAACTTGACATTTTATTTTATTTCGATCTATAAGGAATTGATTTCTCAGCAATTGTGAAAATATTGTGACAACAACAAGATATTATAACATTTTCACAATACATATGTTTTTAATTGTAGTTGGTCCCAATTCCATATTTATTAATTTGTTTTAAATAATAAAAAATTAACACCTCAATAATCGTGAAAATATTGTAAGAATATTTTGAGTCAGTACAACAATATTGTGTTGGCACATACAAATATTTAAAAAGCCAGCTCAAGCAAAACGGTGAGTTTTGCCTCACTAAGTTGAATAAACCAAAGACTACTGTAGATGGAGCCATTGTCTCTTTTTCATATAGTTTGTAGAAGTCTATGACCTAAAACATTAAATTGCTTTCGTTTATTCTCAAAAAAAAAAGAAGAAAAGCTTTAGTTTATGAGATGGACTTGAATAAAATTTATCATAGTAATAAAATACAAATAAAGGTATTAAATGGTAAACATTAACAAAATTTTACTAAAAATATGTCTTAAAAAATTTATACAACTTTCAAATGATTTTTCACCATTTTCACAAGATTATTAGAAAATAATAAAGCATAAACAAGTGTAAAATATTTGTCTTTATTAATCTTTCAAATAGAAATTTTCTAAAGTTAAATCATTTTCAACATAAATTTATAAATTGTATATTCCCTTGTAAGCATAATTCGTAAACAGGTAATAAAATTATCAAATAATAATAAATTAATCAAATAATAATAGATTAGGTGAGAGGCATTATGATAAATTGAAAAATTATACTCAAAACTAAAAAAAAAAAAAATAGATATGATAAAATACACGTTTAAGGCGCTCAGCATAGTGGTTGGCATGTCAGTTTTCTTATTTTGAAAGAGGGGATCAGGTTCTATTCCTCTCATTTTGCACATCTTTTATTCACCTTCTCTCTCATTTTTCTCTCTCATATTCACTCTCTTTTCTTTTATACTCGTACTCTCTGTGTGTAGGCTTTAAGTCTATCACTTCTACTCTCTTTTCTTTTATACTCATACTCTGTGTGTGTAAGCTTTCTCTTATTTTTCTCTCATAGTTCAAGTCGTTTATCTTCTCTCTCATTTTTCTTTCTTAGTTGATACCCTTAGATCAAATATTACAAACACCAAAAGCTGAAACCTCAAAACATTAGCTTATCCTACATTCTCAACCTTAACCTAAAAAAATGAAAAGATTCTCTCCTCACTCCGCCGGTGTAGTGAATAGAATACTTCATTTCCTTCGGGGATTTGAAGTATCCGTACAGACTTCTACAATGGTGAAAAGAGGGTCTGTTACCATAGGAGTTAATGGAGAGGATTTAGTGGCTAGGAAAGTGACAAAAGAAGAGCTCAAAGAGGGCTTTCAAGGTGGTGGTTATGAGAAGCTAGCCACCATCTCTTTGGTAATGGCATCCATTCAATCGGTTGCCAATCTCATTGCCGTGGCTTCCTCACTTGCTATTGATGGCCCGGAGGAGACCCTTTCATGTTTGATTCACATGGAAAAACTGTAGGATCCGTCGATTAAACTGGTATTTTCTCATTTTATTTTTTCTTCTTACATTTTTTTTCCTCAAAAAACCTCATTTTTTAACTTTTTATTTTTACCGTGTAGGATAAGGAAGCTTCTAAGTTGCTTCATGGGGTCTCCGAGCTAAAAAGGGATGTTATCCTAAGCTCTATGTTAACTCATGCCGGTGAAGTGCTCGATACTCTCAGGATGATGGACGAGAAAATGAACATAAATGTGGTGAAAGCTGGCGATGGAGATAGAAAGAAAATATGAGCTGGAGGTGGGGACGAGAATAAAGATGGCAATGGCAATGCAAACGGTAATGGAAATGGCGGCCATAGCTCGATTATATGGGGTATTTGGGAATCTATAAAGGATTTTTTTAAGAATACATAGGGCTTTCTGTTTTTCTTTTAACTATTCTGCTTTAAATGGTAATTTTGGGATTTTTTTTTTTGGTTGCTGCTATTTTTATTCCAATTTTGATTATTAATTATAATATATAATGTTAGTTTTTAAGATTTGCACATTGATTGGGAATAATAAATAACGGAGGGTTGGAGGGGTTAAGTTGTCTTTAGGAATTAAATTAATAATTTTTGAAGTGACTTAAACCTTGATGATATCAATCCAAATTTTAGAATATATTATCCACTAAATATAAAGGAATATGAAAAGTGTCGATTTCTTACCCTAGCTTGTCAATTCTTTTTTGTTTTTCAAAAAAAAAAAAAAAAAAAAGCTGGTATAAAAACCTGTTGCGTTGAAAATTGGGGAATTATTGTATTGAATTTATATTATGGCAAACAAAAATGTTTTTTTTTTCTTTTTTGTCATTATCAACAAAAAGAGCACATATTTTTTCGAATTTTTCTTAAATAATGGTTTATTTTGAAATTTCTGATACTGGCTATAAAAATACGAATTTTTTATCAATGGAATTTGTTACAGGTATCCATCCTATATGTCTATTGTATCATTATATTGTGTAGTGGGTATCCATCCTATGCCTATTGTATCATTGTAATGTGTAGAATGTAGGCGACTCAGAAACAATAATGACACGCTGATGTAAGCATAGAGATTTGATCTTCTCCTTTTTTTTTTTTTGTGGCATGCACTGGTAGAAGTTAGTGGTTATTGTAGCAGTACTAGTAACTAAATGGCTCTGGTTGTTCGAATAAGAACTTTTTTGTGTTTGCTTTTTCCTTAAGTCAGTCAATCAAATCTGATCATCAGTTGTCAAATAATGCCATCGAAGATACGTTGGTTTAGTTCCATAAAATACATTTAAAAAAAAAAATTATTTGACTGTGTCTTTTCACTCTTTTGGATTGACAAGCTGTCATGTCAAATTTATTTATTATTAAAAGTAAAACATCTGTTTTTATATTTATCAAATTTAGGTTGTGTTTTATCATATAATATCACACTGGTCAAAGTGGTTTGCAACTTTGCGCGGGTGGCATTCTAAAAAACCAAAAAGAAAAAAGACTTGGGTAGGTGAGGGGTCTTCAACCGTGTAATGCATTTCTAGAGATATTCTGTTTGGTAATGGATTTTAAACAATCATTTTTAGTGTTTAAGAGTCTGTTTGGCACTATAGTTTTACCATATTTTAAACAACATTATATACTTTTTCACACACTTTTTCATCCACACGTATATCAAAAACACTCAAACAACATAACTTAAACTACTCTCCCAAACACCCCCTAAATAATAATAACATTTTTTACACGTATTTCGTATTTCGCATTTCTGTAATACTCAAATATGTATTTTCACAATACGAAAAACTGAACAATAATACTTAAACACTAATATCAAATGGGCCTTAATAGTTTTTATTTTAAGTCGTATTTTTTTGTTCCTACATTTTGAGGCATATTTGATAGAAAGAAATTTTATTTTTGTTTTCAAACAATATAAAAACAATTTTCAAATAATATATTTTTTGGAAAATAGTTTTCACTTTTCAAATAATATTTTTTACATGTTTGACTCAACATTTTTATTTTTGAAATTTATCATAAAAGAATTACAAAAATTAATGTGTAAAATATATAAATTACTTTTTTTTTGGTGAGTAATAATAAGGGAATAATAGAGTTCATGTACCTCATTGTTATGATGGTTTATACTTTAGGGAAAATTCTATAAATTAAGTTTCAAATAATTTAGTGAATGAGAGCTTTTATAAAGAAGCACCTCTCTTTTAGTCATTTAGCAGCAATTCTAATGGTTAATCTTTTAGGGAACCTTAATCTTGCTTACTAGTTAACACACCCAAATTTTCATTTGGGATGCTTTATATACTAATTTGACAAATCTTTTCCTCCCAAAAGTAGGCCTAGATAAAATCAAAAGACTTTTTTTACATTACATATTACTAAGATCACTGCCAAGAGCCTAGTTTAGTGGCATTTCTGCTCTCCTTTATGAGGAGAACCAAGGCTCAAATCCCCTCTCTCATTATTGTAAATATCAAACAATAATACACACACACACACACACACACACACACACACACTAATGAGACCAACTACATGAAAAGTTGAAGATAAGCCCCTGCTTTGTTAGCATGTTAATATTCTTTAAGCTACAATATTATTTACAATTAAGTTAGAAATAGTATTGTGACAGAACAAAAGGAGGAATAAAAGAAAAATAAGAAGAAAAAAAGAAGGGAAGGGAGAGTTTGGGGGGAGGAATATGCATGAAAATGTAAAAAGAACAAGGCTTTTCATATTCAAAAATAAAAATCATAAACCAAAAAAAAAAACAAAAAAAAAAGGAAGAATAGGCCACAAACTGATCACTATCTTACAAAAGCCATGTTTTCCTCAGGAATGTAATTTAATCCAGTGCAATTCACACCTCGAGCACCATCACACTGCAAAACCCTAGGCTTCCCTTTTCCTGTATTCAACAGTAAAAAAGCAATTTTAATAATATCAACACTAATTATAACCAAGATTTCTCTGAACGTACCCAGCCACACCTTTCTTCCATAAAATAGACCTCCTCGAGCAATTGGACGAAAGCAAGCAACATTGACTAGACCTCATCCTCTGAACTTGGAAGCACTCCCACGAGTTCCATATTTGAAACTTTGTAGAGAATTGAGTCTAACAGAGAAATTTTCCAGCATAGTAAAGTAGCAGTTAAAAGAAAATTCATGAAAGGAATCTATTGTAACAAATAAAGCCAAGAAAATGTTGTTACCTCCAGAATAGTGTAATATGTAATGTTGTTTCCCCATCATTGACAATGCTTGTAAAAAGAGAACCATGATGTCGACCATGGGCAAGTGACGTGTACTCAGATGTAGGTGAGAACTGCAAATACAACAAATGCACATGTTCAGCTTACAATAGCATGAAGTTTTTTGGTTGTACCAATCCTCTGGGATCTTAGACAACAATGCAAACAGGACACTGAAGTTTCAACACTTCAATCAAGTAAATAAACCAAATGAACGTTCACAAAGTACATCAAATTTTAGAACTAGGTTTAGAAGGCAAAGAAAGGACCACCCATAGGGGGGGGGGGTTGTTGGGGTTGTTTTTACGCACAATATGCAAAATCCCACACAAATTTTGAGCATCCTCAATTAAATCCTCCCTTTATAAAATTCATTAAGTAAGCTTGTAAAATTCTATGAAACAATGGCAATTGTATTACTCATACTAATTAAGAGCATTCAAAATTAAGATAAAGAAGCAAGGGGGAAAAGCAGTATACAAAAAAAGACCTATGTCCACTTACATTTAGAATTTGTAACAAAAACATTTTAACCTTAATAAAAACTTTATGTAATTCTAGAAACAAAAGGGCCAAAGACTTCCCTATTATACTATATAGGTCACAGCTGTAATGAGTAATGTCTTAACCCAGAACTGGACAGTTGGATTTCTTAGACTGTTGACCATTCTCTCATTGACCAGTCTTGATTTAGTCTGGCCAAACTACATTAAACAATTTGAATCATCAGTCAAACTGGTAGATTACAATTAAACTGCAGAGACATCTTGCGTCCTGCAGTTCCTTTTGAAGCAAGGCTAACACAAAAATGTCAATGAACATGGCGTAAAAACTTAAACTAGTATAATATATGTGAACAACTCGTGCATATAACACTGAACTCTGTCATTGGTGAAATCACTGGCACATCATTGAGGTCTCTAAATTTCCTTTTTTCCTATTATGCATACACTTTCCAATAAAAAGTGAACTTCTAAGTAAAAATTAATACATTTGTTGAATAATGGACCAAACGCAATTGCCTAAATTGTTGGATTGGTGACATGCAACCCAGATGTTTTATGGATCAATGAAGAATTGTGGTTTTAAAAGATTGAAATATGAGAACTTGACACAAATTTCCAGCCAATAGGACAATGAATTCAGATGCACATTCCATTTATCCACGAAAGACAACTGACTTGGATAGAAGTCAAACCCTGAGTAGCTCTTATGGCTTGTGATACAAGCACTAAACCAAAGTTGCAAAAGTAAAATAGACAAGTTCATAAGGTGACACACCAACATAAAAATTTAACAGGAAAAATAATAACATAAGGGAAATGTTGAATGCATGACAAGAGTTAATGATGGGAATGAAGCTTTATGCTGCCTTCTCAAGAGAATAAGTGCAAAGCTCGTATATGACTTGACCGGATGTTGTGTTGGGGATGTTCCAGCTCCAGGATCTTGATGGATTAGAGTCTGATATCCTGGGTTAGCCTCTATATGAGGAAGAGTGCATGCAACACATGCCGCTAAAAATCTCTTACAAGGTGAAAAATGGGCACTCATTTCACTTCAAATACAATTGCAGCCCAAAAAAATGTTAAATGCAACACCCTGTTTAAAATGACATCACTCCTAATAAAGAATATTGCAGGTCCATACAAATGGTGGCCTTTGTCCAAAAGAAAATGCAATAGATATTTGAAAACTGAAAGCCGTGCTACGACACCCTTTTTTTTTTTGGTTTGTTAAGTTATACACAATCAATGGGACTTGAAACCCATGACCTCACCCATGCCACGACACTAATACCCATTACAATACTAAAGCACCATAACAGTTGTATCTGAATGTTAAAATTTCCTGCTTACCTACATAGGATGACATGGGGTAAGGTAAGCAACATCTTTCAGCATTAAGTGGGAAAAAAGGATTTTTAACATCATGTGGCCATACCCTTAGCTTCACAGTGCAAGGTAGCTCTGCCGTAGCTACAGCAGCCAGTGAGGTGGTGATTTTCGACTGGATTCTACTGATAATGGGTTGAGTATCAACCTAATCACTTGGGGCATTAACCAGAGCAGCACCCTCCTAGCATCTTAGATCTTCCAAAAATGCCAGGCAGGTTGATGCCTCTTGGCATTGTCACGTTTTGAGTAGACGGATGAGATGCCAAGATGGAAAAATTTATATATTGAGCTGATGGCTCACGACTACTGCCATCATCATTAAGAGGCAGCACTGAAGGAACACCAGCTTGGCTTTGACCCACAAACCATCCTTGCAAAAAAGGTAGCTCCCAACCATTTGGATCTCTCTCAGGTAAGAACTGATGGTGTCCAATCTCAGCAAGGTCCAGGCTGTTTGAAATATACACAGGTACTCCACGAATCACGGTATTGACCACCAGTAGTATCTAAGTTAGTAGAGCTTCCCCGTTGGCCTCTCCCACTAGGCGGTATTTAATAAGTTTCCATTGCATCCATTGTGGGGTCATAAACAACATTTCCTGTTCTACTAGGTAAATGATTATTAGCAGCATTGTGTGAACCAGTAGGAATAGTACAAAATGTTTCCATAGGAGAAACCTTACTATTATAATGTCCCTGCACTTCATTTGCATCCACTTGAAGTCGCATTGAAGCAGAAGGCTCGACTTGCATGCTAGTCGAACCATCTATGGAAAATGAAGGCACAAAGAAGAAAGGTATGGATATGAGAGGTAGTTCAGCAGTCATTAACAAATTCACGGGAATGAGCATTTGCCATAAAAACAACTGGAGGAGGATATCACAAGTAAACCTAAAAGGGGTTGAATGTTTTTTGGATAATTGACCTCAGCAGTCAACAGAAATGGAGCATTATGAGGGTGAAAATGCACTTCTCAAAGCAAATGCCTTGTCTTTAATATAAAGTTTGGTTGTGAAGCTTCTCCTCTCTTTTTGTATTGCCATATATATATAATTGAACAGGATTTGATTTGCCAGTGATAAGCCGATAATAGATCTACATATGGTTAAGCTTATACTTAATTCATATAAAACACTAGAATCATAACAGAGGGGGCAACAATGCAAGCATAAGCCAAACCAACAACTGAAATCCTACAGTATTGTGACATATGGAGACAGCAAATCAAAGAAAAACAATAGAAAAAGGAGGTGGCTGCTGACAAGATATAGATTTTTAGAATTAATACACATGTCAGATAGATAGATAAATATGATAAGTGATGATCATTATTATTTTTTTATTTAATTTTTTTGATTGGTCACTCTTAGGGATTCATCTTTCTAATGTTACCTTCAAATTCTATTATACTACACTTTTTTTTTTATTATTATATTCTTTTTTGTTGGTTTTCATTACATTTATTTATGTTTTAAAATATAAAAGACCCATGCGCTTTTCATAAAATGATTTATCTTCATAAACGATACAATTCTCTATTTATTTATTTTGTTGTATTGGCTTCATTATTATAGGGAGCGGAGGGGAGAAGCAAATGAGTTAGTGTTGCCATTTCCTTGTTACTCTAGATGCTCTTCACAGACTTTACTGTGTACATACAGACACTTGCACCTCAACTATTTTTGTTCTCAATTCCTTGTTTCTTTTTGAGCTGTTGGCAAAGTTGTGTATCTTTTATGATTTTATGTTTAATCCATGTTTAGTAATTTTGAAGTGGTATTGAATGCATCCTTGGCAAGTCTGCCTTGCTCAAGTTATTTTCTCTTTTTCTTGTGTGGACAGCAATTGATGAAAACATGCAGACAAAACAACAAGATCTTCTTCGCAATTCTAACCATGACCTTTTGGATATGCATGACCTGATGTTTGCAATTATATAACTGATGCTAAGCAAAAGGTGTTTTTTTCCTCTCCATGGCCCAGTTTTTAAGTGCAAGATGCTGTTATCATTGGTTACCTCATACTAGCAAATATTCCTTCACTTTGAGCCATTCACCTCATTATCAACGGTGTCTTTAGTTTGCAGTCATAGTTAGGTGATGATTTAATTTGCATCATTCTTTCTATCAATTTGTAACATAGTTTGCTTGAGTGAATTTTTTTCATCTTTGTGAGAATCACATAATCAAATCCATTGCCCCATCCCAACTTTCAACCTATCTTCTTTGTGTACACATTCATCTTGTTCAAATGCTTGATATTTTTATATACTTTAAAGCGAGCAAATATTTGGTGATGACTTCTTTTCTGTTCCTCCTGTGGTAGTGAATCTCATATTTTACTATAATGCAGTTTATGAGACAGGGTGGGAAGGAGTATAGCTGCAAAGAATGTCATGAACTCTAATGAGCCAAGTCTTGTGGACAAAGTTGTCTGACTACGATGGGCAACGTCTAACTAGTGTATTTCTGGAAGACTTCGTTTCACAATTATGTTACTAGAACTCTTGATTTAGTAGTTTTGACACAATCGGTTTTAATTGTCACATATTTAACAATTTGGAAGCCACTTGTAGTGAATGAAGGAATCATTGGTTAAAAGATTTAAGAGCTCCTTTTAGCGTTAATTTGCTGCTTTTTATGAAATTTTTTTTGGCCCTCTCTCTCTATGTAGTAGTGTCAAGGGTTTTTATTTTTATTTTTTATATATAAATATAATTCCCCCAACCAATAATGATGGCAATAAATGGAATATTAATAAAAGCTCCAAGTTAATTTCAAAAAATGATAACACATCAGAAAATAAAAAACATAGGCCACTAACACACCAATGTTTTTCCTATTGCTTCTCCTTGTAGTGTTCATTATTAAATTCATCCATAGCATTGATTGCATCATCAACAACCATGAGATAGTTATGTCAATAATTTTATGAGCATGCACCTAACAATTAGGAGAAAAGATGAAGTTATTAAATTCAACTAGAATTTCTCATAATTTCAAGCCCGTCATTTATCCAAAAAATGCTGTCAATATTATTGAATCTCAAATGAAACTATTTGATGTTTCTAACAATGATGTTTAAAGTTCAAATTCCTTTTTAGTTTTGTATTTATTAATTATTTATTTTAGTTTCTTAAACTCTTAGTTCAAAAGTTAAAAATAAGAATATGAGTTAAAAAATGTTTTATATATATAAAAGAAGCCAAATTATCGATTTTTTTTTTTTTTTTTTTTGAGAAACATCCCAAATGATCGAAATTGAAAGCCATCCATATTTGAAATTCATGGATATTGGTTATTTTCAAAAAAGTAGTATCATGAGTTAGGGGTTTCTTTGTAAAATAAATTTTTTTTATTAAAAACATTAACAAAATCATATATATACTAATATGCTATACTATATAATAAAAGTTGGGTTTGCGCAAAGTAGTTTCGTCAAATTGTATTAACTTTTTAGATATAAACAATATGTTATTTATTCTTATCAACTTCTTCTTAGTGTTTTAATAAAAAATATGCAACCTTTTTGTTCATATCAAACTATTTAAGATGGCTTGGAAATTTCAGCTGATAAGCATTATCGTTGAATCTTTGTATAACTTCACAAGGACCAACCTTCCTGTAAACACCAACATGAAACCTTTCCTTTGTAATAACTACCCAAACTTTATCCCCTACTTCCAAGACAAGCTGTCTGTGATGTTGATCAGCTGGCTGTTGTTTTGTGCTTCAAATTGTTGTCTTCGATCCTTTTCCTCACCTTGTTAGTGGTATAGACTTTGTCACCATTCTCGTTTATGTAACACTACAGATAATAAGGGAGAGGCGGAGCAAGATTTAAGGCGCCAATCGTTCATAACACGGGCTACGTACATCCCATTACACCATTTCAAATTTTGGGCTGTCAGCCTGTCACCAAAGCCTTGGCCCAATATTTAATGCCACTTCAGCACAAGTTTTTGGGCCTCCCTTATTTCCTTATACATGTTGAAAAATACTTATGAGTTCTGACAAGCCTTAATCCAAGTCTTTCATATCAAGACCTGGTAAAATTGGATTTGTACTTGTTAATTTATCTGACTCCTAAATAAAAACAACAAAAGTTCTTCAATAGCAATTTATTCTACATATTTTACCACAACTCTTCTCTGTAATTGGCTGGAAGTGATGGAAAAAAAAATGATGAATTCTTATGAAAATGACAAATAACCAATCACAGTCTACCACATAGGATAGTTATAGCAATTTGTGTTAAATAACTTGTGATACTAGAATTACTCTAAAAACAAGTATGGTTAAGAAGTTAATGTTGGATAAAAACACGTGGCGGGTTGGGAAGGGTTGACTTGCAGAATAGTTCAAGTCATTTTTTTAGGCAATTTGGATTCGAGTTTATATATTAGTGAAATGGGCTAATTTTTTTTTAGAGGAAAAGATTCCCCCTTTTTTTACTTGCCTATTGGCCTTCTTCTTATTTATGTATCGTTTTTAGTTTTATAGTTTCAGCCTTTCAGGATCTTAAATCTTTCTGCATATGATTCTCATTTTTTTCCCTTCTTTTCATTATGTGAAATTTATTTTACAATTTATAGACTACAATATATACACATGAGGTTGGTATTTGGTCAATGACATTCGATTTTTATTTATTATTTTGTATTATATTATGACATTTGCAACTTAAGAATTTATATATTACTTAACTTTTATTTTAAGTATTATCGTTGTGTGGTTGGGGCCCAACCTATTAGCTCGGAACCCAAGGCCCAGTCGTTCTATACAGCTAGGGCCTAGCCCATAGATTTATATGACCAGACATTAGCCCATGAACCTTCGCTGGGCCATAGATTGAGCCTTAGGAGTTGGGCTTATTTGGCAGTCAACCCTAATTTTATTGACACCCTAAGTATGGAGTGGGTAGTGCTTTGGGGAAATTCGCCTGCCGAGCACCATTTAGCATCAGGTGTAAGTTTCAAGAGAATCAACAAAGGTTCCATCTGATCATGAATCGTGGGCAAAAGTGGGACCCATTTGGTAGAAAGGAATAACAATCATCATTAAGACCTTACTAACAATTCACTATATAAGGAAAATGAAGCTGATGGAGTGAAGGGTCTGGGACATTGGGTATGAGATATATGAGAAAAAAGAGAGCAATTGTTGGTATAAAAACCTAGGCTTGGCTTTGGATAGTCATTCTCGGGAATCACTCTTCATCTTGGGTGGGGGAGGGTCCAGTCCTTAGGTGCATCCCATTGTAGGAAATTCCTTACCCTTTCAAAATAAGTAAATTGGGAGCCCAACCCATTCCTGTTCCTTTTACATTGGGTTTAGGTACAACAATTGGCGCTGTCTGTGGGAATTCCTACTCAGCTGTAAACTTGAAGCTAGCTTGATATGGCTTGGGATGGAGGGGCCACATGTTGAAGGAGGATCAGTGGGTTCTAGGGGTAATCAGTCAAGTGTCTTATCTCAGGGCTTCAAACATTTGGAAAGGGAGGGGAGAAGAGAGCAAGATAACATGCAAGGTGGGAACGAAACTAGGGTGGAGTTAGATGAAGGCTCCTCCCAGGGAGAGAGATCGGTATCCTATGTCCCTGAGCAATCTTATCATAGCGAGCAGAGCTAGGAGATGGAAAACCTATGAAAGCAAGTCAAAGAGTTAAAGCTTGAATTAAGAGGTCAGCGTCGAAGGAGGGACCGATGGGAGTCTTCTCGTGACCATGACGCAGAAGGATCGTCTCACCAAAGTCATACTCGCCTGTTGAGGGATAGGTATAACGAGACGATGCGTCGCCGCTCGTTATTGTCGAGAAGAGACTGACGTGGACATCCAAGCGCCGTGTTAGATGCCATGAGCCGTGCGCTTCAAAGAGCTACATGATCACCTTTTTCCGATGAGATTGAACAAACTGAGATGCCTAGAAGTTTTAACTATCCCCTGTTTATTTGCTATGATGGGAAGACCGACCCGGTGGAGCATGTCAACCATTACATTCAGTTGATGGTGTTGTATTCTCGAAATGAGGGACTGATGTGTAAGGTATTTTCGTCAAGCCTTGGGCCCACAACAATGAGATGGTTTAATAGTTTGAGGAAAGGTTCCATCCATAGCATTGGATAGTTGATCCAAGCATTCGGGGAGAGTTTCATCATGTGTAGCTGGGTCCCCTAACCTATCGATGCATTATTATCGATGAAGATGGGGCGTGAAGAGACCCCCCGATCATATGCAAACAAGTACTGAGAATTGTACAATGAGATCAGGGGAGGGAATGAGCAAGTAGCGGCAAGTATGTTCGGATTGAGTCTTCCTTAGGAGTCCGAATTGAGGGATTCCTTGACCATGCGGCCATCCGAGAACATGCATCAACTGATGAGGAGGACTGAGGAGCATAAAAGGCTGGAAGATGATAGGTAGCAGAGCAAGGGAAAAGCCTCGGCCACTTCTCATTATAGCAGGGATTAGAAGGTCGGGGGCTTTCAACAAAGACTTAAAAGGGAAGTTAGGGGACAAAATCCTGAAGTTTGTGTTGAGGGGTGTAGACACCGTATTTTATACTCCTTACGACTCGGGCCCCCGTTCTCCAATGATGCTCGAACTCTAAGTGATAATAACTTAATAAGGCACCACAATATGGTGATTCCATAATAAAGCACCTAATGTGAAAATTTTACAGCAAATGTATGGTGTCATCAAGCAATTATTCATAAACGTGGCAAGTCTCATATTCCAGGTGGAATCCATGCACGTCGAAATATGTTTTTTATTTATCAAGCAACGATATTCACGTACACACACAAAATTGTATTTATATATATACATATTCAATATTTATCGGAAAAAAATGTTTATCTTTGCACAGTTTGGGAAAATGTTTCTCCAATATTAGGCTCTATTGAAGGTTGTAATTGTAAAGGTTGTTTCTTGCAGCATTGTAGTCTTTTTTTATTCTAAGGATTGTTTTGTTTTGAATGAAATTTCTCTTAGTCATTTTTAAAAAATTTGCTTAAATAATAAGCATGTATGGTTTTATTATTCACCACGTAATAAATTGGATCGGAGGAATTTCATTTCCACTAACTTAGGAATTTATTTTTTATTTTTTATTTTATATAATATAGAATTTCCACTCTACCCTAATCTAAGTGTATATGTGTGTAAAACTCTTTCCTGGAGACTTGAACTCCGGCCCTTGCCCCCCACACTCCACACTCCACGAACACTTATACTTGTAAAGTAATCATTGCACCAATAGTGTGCGGTGGTAGGAAAAAAATGTTTGATTATATATATTTTGGTTTGTACATTAATTATATTTCATGAGGTACTATTAGACCATTATTGTTAAGATTTAGGATAATGGTTAATAATAAAGTTTGAAATATAAGATTGATTGATTGAAGTTTGAAATTTGATTTTTGATTTTTTTTAATTTACTTATGCCCTTAAGAATGAGCATTTGTCGGGACCTCAAGTTAATAGTAATTTTTTTACACGTACTTCATACCATAATAAAGCACCACAATATGGTAATTCCATTTAAATATTGTAAACAATGAATTACTCTAAATTTAAGCAAATATTGAAATGAAAAGATGATTCTTGAGTCTTTTCCAATTCCAGACGTGATGCTGCATTGCACGTGCTCAGAGGCTTTTCGATTTTTTAGGGTAAATATTAATAATTGGACAAAATTTAGCTACAAAATTGGTTGTAATTTTAAGCTGCAATCTTACTCAATATTTTTTTTATTGGAGGTGAATTTTGACAAATTTACTATTGGATTACGTCCTCTTATATCTTCCATGCTTGAAAAATTTCTAGAAAATTAAAAATTAATAGCTATGTCATCAAAAAATTGTTTAAATTGCAAGTTTTTATAGTTTAAAATTATTCATAAAATATAAGCTTATAGACTATATAGTAAATAATATTCGATTGACACAAAATTTAACATGTGTATTAAAAGTGTAAAAAACATGCAATTTAACAGTTAGATTTTCAAAATATGCAGTAATGTTTATTTTATTGAATAAAGTTATAGTCTTAGGTTACAACTAATTTTGTACCTAAACTTTGTACTTAGTTATTTTCAATTATTATAATTTGAAAAAATATTTTTTATTTTATTTTTCGAACATATAAAAGGATAAATTTTAGAGATAAAGAAAAATAAGATGAATGTGAGGGGAAAGAAGGTTAAATTTGAGGAGTTCTCTTAGTTTTTTATTTTTGGGTGTTTTACTTTTATTCGGATGAAAAAGGAATAAAAAATGCTAAATTTTAGGTAATAAAAACATCAATGTGAAGGGAAAAAAATTCTAAATTTTAGGAGTTCTTTTTTTGAATTCAAAATGAAATTATCCTATTTGAAATTTATAACTCTATTTCTAAGAGAAGTTACCCTTCATTAATGAGGGTATTTTTAAACTAAAAGTCCAATTTAAAGAGGAGAATCCTTTTATATATAGTATATATTATATTTAAGTGAAGAATGGAATGTGTAATAGGAGGTTTTAGGGGTTATAATGGGAATTTGAAATGGAAACCAGCCTTATTGAATGACATCTAAATGTAATTACACACTTTGATTGGAGATCATTGTGGAACATTTCGGCAGAACCATGGAATCCATACCAAAATGAAGTTTTGCTAGGCGCAATTCTAGGGAAAATTACACATTTGGAGAGTTTTTTATTTTTATTTTATTTTATTTTTATGAGTGATATAGAGTCTGTTTGGCCCCACGTTTTTAAAATAAAAATGCCAGTTCATGCCTGTTTGGCTATGCGTGTTGTAACATTTGCAATTTTAAAAGCTCAATTTAAAAAAAAAGAAAAGGTATCTCCAGTGAATTTGAAAACACTACTCTGAAGTGTTGCAAAACGCATGTTTTAAAGTACAATTTACCACAAATACCCCCATCAAAATAAAACAAAGAACCCAGGAAAAAATGAGAAATATTTATTTGGGTTGTCCATCGTACCTTCACATCTGCTTCACCTTCCATTACGTTTCCTCCCTCTTACTCCCGCCATAGCATGCTAAATAAACTGGGTCACTCATGTTCATCTTCTTTCCTTTCTTCAAGCTTCAAATGGAAAGTATCATGGACAACAAAATGATGGGTATTAAGTATAACGATTAGTGGAGGATAAGTGGATGTAGGAGTAAAATGAAATTGGTACAGAAATTATATTTTAATTAAAAATAATATAATATCTTTGTCAAATTTGTTACAGGAATTAATTAGAGACATTCTCTTATTATTTTAGTTAATATATTTAAAGTTTATATATACATTCTTTGTGTACAGTGTACACACATTCTGATTGTTCAAATGCTTGATATTTTTATATACTTTAAAGCGAGCAAATATTTGGTGATGACTTCTTTTCTCTTCTTCCTGTGGTAATGAATCTCATATTTTACTATAATGCAGTTTATGAGACAAAGTGGGAAGGAGTATAACTGCAAAGAATGTCATGAACTCTAATGAGCTAGTATTGTGGACAAAGTTGTCTGACTAAATCTCATAGTTTACTATAATGCAGTTTATGAGACAAGGTGAGAAGGAGTATAACTGATTTAGTAGTTTTGAGACAATCAGTTTTAATTGTAACATATTTAACAACTGGAAGCTACTTGCAGTGAGTGATGGTTTTATGGAAGATTTCTTTTGGCTCTCTCTCTCAATTGTGGAATTAAAATTTCACACAAATTCGTTTAAACCAAAAAAGAAAAAAAAAAAAAGATTTAGAATTTATTATATATAAAATTATAAAAATAAATTGTATTAAGTGTTTATAAGAATCCCTATAATCAATAAAATAAAAAAGGAGCCCGCATAATATTTCCTCTTAGTCCTTATAATCAATCATAATATATCTCCAATTATATTTGTGGGGAGTAAAAGGACCCAAATGGGCATATGGGCCTTTGGACTGTAGCATGGAGGGCCGACCTGCTCCAGAATTAAACTCCACGAATCGGCCCATATGCCGAGGTTCCGAGGATACAACCGAGAGTGAATTCCTCCTCGGACCGACCCAAGAGAACTCAAGATTTCATTATAAAGGTCAAGGCACAACTCTGGAAAGACTAGTGGTTAAAAGGGGACATCCTGAATTTTCTAGATGCACCAGTATTAAAGAAAATATCAAGGGTAAAGGCTGCCACCTCCGCATTAAAGGCTCTGCACCTACCTCCCTAGCCACATTAATGGGGAGGTGACCCCTGAACAGTGAGGTGGAAACTTCTAGTCACTGTTCAAAAAGTATCAGGGAAGGAAGTATAAAAGGGGGGGGGGGTAAAGGCCAAAAAAAGGGGGAATCGAAAAACGAAGAAAGAAATTAAGAAATTGTAATCTTGAAAGAAGAAAGAGAAATAATAAAGAAGTAGTCCTCGGCTCGAGTCCGAGGAGATCCATTTGTCATTATCGTTCGTTACTTACCTATACGTGTTCATAAAAGCCTGTTATCAAGCTCCCAGTACTTCTAACCTAGGTTTCAAGCCCACACTCTACAAATTTTATTGTTTAAGGCTCATTGGGCCTGAGCCCATAATCTTCTTTGGGTCCAGGTGCAATTGTGCACTTACAATTGGCGCCGTCTGTGGGGAACCTAGTCTAGAAAAGGTTGGGGTACCATGGCAGGCCTAGGTTCTCACCATGCAGAGTCACAAGGATCACAACCGGAAGATCATTTCGAACGTCTTGAACGTCGAAGGGATCGTGAGGGAAGTGTCCATACAGAATACCCAGGCGCTAGTCATACTCATGGTGGGGGTAGCACCACCCACGAGGAGGGTTCTAAATCCATGCAGAAGGAAATCAATCGCTTGAAGAGAAAGTTACGTCGTGCTAAACGAAGGTTTTCACCGTCCTCGTCTAATCCTTCCTCAGAGGAGGACAGGGGAGGTGGCTACAGCTCAAGATCGCGCTCCCCCACCAGTGCAACGTCCTCCGGTGAGGAGGACGACCAGCCAACTCGTAGACGTAAGAAGCTTCATTCTAGGGGCTTAGGCAACGATGCTATGAGTAGGGCGTTGCACCAACTCTCCAAATCTCCGTTTACACGGAGGATTGAGAAAGGAAGGCTTCCCAAGAGGTTTACTCAGCCCACTTTTACCATCTACAATGGCCGGACTGATCCGGTGGAGCACGTGAGTCACTTTAACCAGAGGATGGCGGTGCACTCTCACAATGAGACCCTGATGTGTAAAGTTTTCCCCTCTAGCCTGGGACTTGTTGCTATGAGGTGGTTCAACGGCCTTAAATCGGGGTCTATAGGTTCGTTTGGGGAGCTTACTAGAGCATTCGCTTCGCGATTCATTACATGTAGTAGAGTACCTCAGCCATTGGACTCGCTGTTATCCATGACCATGAGGGAGGGGGAGACGTTGAAAGCATACTCCGACCGTTATTGGGAGATGTTTAATGAAATAGATGGTGACTTTGATGAGGTGGCGCTTAATACCTTTAAGGTAGGCCTTCCTATTGATCACGACCTGAGAAAGTCTTTGACTAAAAAGCCCGTCCGTAGTGTACGTCACCTCATGGACCGTATTGACGAGTACAAGAGAGTGGAAGAAGACCAACAGCAAGGAAAGGGTAAGGAGAAGGTTATCTCGCAGGAGAGAAGGGATTTCAGGTCGGACAGGTACCACAATAACAGGCCGAGGAGAGATTACGTTGGGCAGTCCGCCTCGGCAGCACCTCAGGCCGTGAACACTGTGTTCCGAGAACCAGTACATCAGCTGCTGGAGAAAGTTCGTAAGGAACCCTTCTTCAAATGGCCTGGTAAGATGGCAGGAGACCCTGTGAAGAGGAATCAGAACCTTTTCTGCCAATACCATCAGGATGTGGGTCACACTACCGAGAATTGTCGGACCCTTTGGAACCACTTGGAGCAGCTTGTCAGTGAAGGAAAACTGAAGCAACACTTGTGCCAACCTAGCGGGCCGGGCAGTCAATCTGGCTCAAACAATCAGAGGAATAATTCATCTCGGCCGGCTTTAGGAACAATTAATGTTATTTTTGCTGCACCTGGTAGGACCGGTTCGGCCCCCACTAGGGTGATGGCAGTCTCCCATTCTCAGGCCAAGGAGGCAGGCTGCAGGCCAAAGAGGTTGAAGACCATTTTGCCCGTCTTGGGATTCTCCGAGGAGGATAAGGCTGGTACCATTCAACCTCATGATGATGCTCTTGTGGTCACTCTTAGGATAGGGAATTATGATGTGAGGAGGGTGATGATAGATCAGGGCAGCGGTGCAGATATCATGTACCCTGATCTATTTACAGGGTTAAGACTGAAGCAGGAGGATCTTACTCCCTATGACTCGCCACTTATAAGCTTAGAAGGGAGAGCTGTTGTGCCGAGGGGACAGATCCGTTTGCCCGTTCAGTCCGGATCAGAAACGGTGGAAGTGGATTTCATTGTCGTTGATGCGTACTCTCCATACACGACCATCCTTGCCAGACCTTGGCTGCACGCTCTGGGGGCTGTCTCCTCTACCTTGCATGTTAAAGTTAAATTCCCCTCGGGGGAGTGTGTTGAGGAAATCCTCAGCAGCCAATCGGTGGCCAGGCAGTGCATATCGGCTGCAGTACTGCATTAGACAGAAGCCGAGTCTTCGGCTTTAATCACCAAAGACTTATAGCAGTTAACAGCTCCTGATTCATCTGGTATGGTGACAGGAGAGGAGACACATTGTGAGGAGTTAGAGAAGTTTCCAGTGGCCGAGGACCCGGAGAGGTTCTTCCAAGTCGGCATACTTTTGCCACACCAAGAGAAGATCGAATTGTTAGAATTTCTGAAGGACAATATTGATATTTTTGCGTGGGATCCTTACGAAGCTCCAGGCGTCGATCCGAGCTTCATTTGTCATCATTTAAATGTCAACCCAGCTATTGTTCCGAGAAGGCAGCCACCTCGGCGTTCTTCCAGAGAACATTCCGAGGCTGTGAAGGAAGAGGTGCTTAAACTCAAGAGGGCTGGGGCTATCAAAGAAGTTTTCTACCCCGAGTGGTTGGCCCATACAGTTGTTGTTAAAAAGAAGAATGGAACGTGGAGGGTATGTGTGGACTTTACTGATCTGAACAAGGCCTGTCCCAAAGATTCGTTCCCAATGCCGCGTATTGATCAACTGGTGGATGCCACTATCGGACATCCTCGGATGAGTTTTCTGGACGCCTTCCAGGGTTACCACCAGATTCCCTTGGCATTGGAGGATCAAGAGAAGACTGCCTTCATTACTCCGACGGGGAATTATCATTATAAGGTCATGCCATTTGGTTTGAAGAATGCTGGGGCTACCTACCAAAGGATGATGACTAGAATGTTCGAACAGCAACTGGGGAAGACCGTTGAAGTGTATGTGGATGATATGGTGGTTAAGAGCAAAACAATACCCTCACACGTGAGAGACCTGGCTGACGCCTTTCAGGTGTTAAGAAAGTACAAGCTGCGCCTTAATGCCTCAAAATGCTCTTTCGGCGTTGGGTCTGGAAAGTTTTTGGGGTACATGATCACTCATAGAGGCATAGAGGTAAACCCAGCACAGGTTAAGGCTATTCAGGACTTGCAGCCTCCTCGGAACCCAAAAGAAATCCAGAAATTAACCGGAATGATTGCCGCCTTGAACAGATTTATATCTCGGTCAGCTGACCGATGTCGTCCTTTCTTTCAGTTGTTGAACAAGTGGAAAGGGTTTCAATGGACCGAGGACTGCGAGCTAGCTTTCCAACAGCTTAAGCGATATCTCTCTCGGCCACCCATTCTCTCTCGCCCGGAGGCATATGAGATTTTGTCTGCTTATTTGGCCGTGGCCGTCCACGCGCTCAGCCTTGTCCTCATAAGGGATGATAACGGTGTGCAAAGACCGGTATATTACGTTAGTAAGTCTTTAAATGATGCCGAGGTGCGTTATCTACCCTTGGAGAAAGCGCTTCTGGCTGTAGTTCATGCCACACGAAAGCTTCCTCATTATTTTCAGTCCCATACTGTGGTGGTTCTTACCCAATTGCCTCTCAAGGCAGTGCTACGTAGCGCTGATTACTCGGGCAGGGTAACAAAGTGGGGGACCATCCTGGGGGCTTTTGACGTTAAATACAAGCCTCGCACCTCTGTGAAGGGACAGGTTCTCGCTGACTTGGTGGCAGAGTTTACTGAACCATTGCCAGAAGAGACTCTAAAAGAAGCACACATGGGTGGAAAATCAGTTGGTGTGATCACGGCCGCAGGGCCTTCGACTTGGAAAATGTATGTGGATGGGGCAGCTAATCAGAGAGGGTCTGGTGTGGGACTTGTTCTGATATCCCCAGAGGGAATTATCTTCGAAAAATCTCTAAGGCTGTCATTCTCGGTTACTAATAATGAAGCCGAATACGAAGCAGTTCTGGTAGGCATGAACATGTTACATAAGATGGGTGGAAAGGAAGTCCATGCGTTCTCGGACTCTCAATTAGTGGTCGGCCAGGTCATGGGGACCATGGAGGCCAGGGATCCAAGAATGCAAGAATATTTGGCCCAGGTCAAGCGTCAGCAAGCAGAATTTGACTCCTTTGTCTTAGCTCATATCTCTAGGAGTGGGAACACTTATGCCGATTCTTTGGCTACGTTAGCAACGTCCTCGGCTTAGGATTTACCCAGGATTATCCTTGTTGAGGATTTACTGGAGCCAACTCTTATCCCCGCCAAGGCGGCTCGCATCCATCTAATAAGGCTTGGACCTAGTTGGATGGACCCAGTCGTATCTTTTCTTAAGAACGATATCCTCCCTGAGGACAAATCTGAAACTGATAAGATACGTCGAAAGGCACCACGCTTCTGGTTGTCCGAGGATCAGAAATTGTACAAACGATCCTTCTCAGGACCGTACTTGTTGTGTGTGCACCCTGAATCAACGGAAGCACTTCTCGAGGAACTGCATGAAGGGATTTGTGGAAGCCACACTGGGGGAAGGTCCTTAGCCCATAGGGCCTTGACTTAGGGTTATTGGTGGCCCAACATGCAGAAAGAGGCTCAAGACTATGCCAGAAAATGTGATCAATGCCAGAGGTTCGCCCCAAATATTCATCAACCTGGAGGGGTTCTTAACCCTCTCTCCAGTCCTTGGCCTTTTGCGCAGTGGGGATTGGACATAGTGGGGTCATTTCCAAGGGCAGCAGGTAACAAAAGATGGCTGCTTGTAGGAACAGATTACTTTACTAAATGGGTTGAGGCCAAGCCTTTGGCAAACATTAGAGACGTTGATTCCAAGAAGTTTGTGTGGAAGAACATCGTCACTAGATTTGGAATACCACATACACTTATATCAGACAATGGTGTTCAATTTGACAGCAAAGCTTTTAGGAAGTATTGCGGTGATATGGGCATCATAAATAGATATTCCACTCCATCTTATCCTCAGGGAAATGGACAAGCCGAGGCCGTTAACAAGGTCATAGTCAGTGGGCTCAAGAAAAGGTTGGACGATGCGAAAGGCAGATGGGTAGAAGAACTCCCACATGTCCTATGGACGTATCGGACCACACAGCGTAAGTCCACTGGAGAAACACCATTCTCTATGACTTATGGAGCCGAGGCGGTGATACCCTTAGAATTTGGCTTTCCCACCCTGAAGACGAGTTCTTTTAACCCCCAGAACAACGACGTACTCTTGGAGAAAGATCTTGACTTACTTGAAGAACGACGCGAGGTAGCCATGGTCCAGATGGCTTATTATCAACAAAAACTTAAACGGGGATATGATGCCCACGTGAAGCTAAGGCCACTAGCGCCTGGGGATCTCGTATTAAGAAAGGTTGTGGGCACTTCAAGGAACCCAGCTTGGGGTAAGCTCGGACCAAACTGGGAAGGCCCCTATCAAATTGTTTCAGTAGCAGGTATAGGGTCCTATCGGCTAGCTGATCTAGATGAAAGATTTGTACCACGCCCATGGAATGTAAATAACCTGCGAAGGTATTATTATTAATAAAGTGTGTTTTTGTTTGTAATCAGTTCAAAGTTGTAAATATCGCAGGAGTTTCCAACTACTACTCTTAAGAATCAAACAGAAACTTGGTTAAGTGTAGTCCTTGGACCACAAACCTTGTGGAAATTGATATATTTTCATTTGTTAAACAGAACCTTAATTATAACGGGTCCTCGGACCTCCTACTTTGGGAAAATTAACATTTGAAGTTACTGCTCTTAAGAATCAAACAGAAACTTGGTTAAGTGTAGTCCTCGGACCACAAACCTTGTGGAAATTGATATATTTTCATTTGTTAAACAAAACCTTAGTTATGCCGGGTCCTCGGACCTACTACTTTGGGAAAATTAACATTTGAAGTTACTGCTTTTAAGAATCAAACAGAAACTTGGTTAAGTGTAGTCCTCGGACCACAAACCTTGTGGAAATTGATATCTTTTCATTTGTTAAACAGAACCTTAGTTATGCCGGGTCCTCGGACCTCCTACTTTGGGAAAATTAACATTTGAAGTTACTGCTCTTAAGAATCAAACAGAAACTTGGTTAAATGTAGTCCTCGGACCACAAACCTTGTGGAAATTGATATCTTTTCATTTGTTAAACAGAACCTTAGTTATGCCGGGTCCTCGGACCTCCTACTTTGGGAAAATTAACATTTGAAGTTACTGCTCTTAAGAATCAAACAGAAACTTGGTTAAGAGTAGTCCTCGGACCACAAACCTTGTGAAAATTGATATCTTTTCATTTGTTAAACAGAACCTTAGTTATGCCGGGTCCTCGGACCTCCTACTTTGGGAAAATTAACATTTGAAGTTACTGCTCTTAAGAATCAAACAGAAACTTGGTTAAGTGTAGTCCTCGGACCACAAACCTTGTGGAAATTGATATCTTTTCATTTGTTAAACAGAACCTTAGTTATGCCGGGTCCTCGGACCTCCTACTTTGGGAAAATTAACATTTGAAGTTACTGCTCTTAAGAATCAAACAGAAACTTGGTTAAGTGTAGTCCTCGGACCACAAACCTTGTGGAAATTGATATCTTTTCATTTGTTAAACAGAACCTTAGTTATGCCGGGTCCTCGGACCTCCTACTTTTGGAAAATTAACATTTGAAGTTACTGCTCTTAAGAATCAAACAGAAACTTGATTAAGTGTAGTCCTCAGACCACAAACCTTGTGAAAATTGATATCTTAGCATCTGTCAGACAGAACTTTAGTTATACCGGGTCCTCGGAATTTCTACTTTGATAAATTTAATAGTTAAAGTTGCTATTCTTAATATCTTGTTACGGTTCTTGTTTCTATTACATGTTTTGTGGAAATCGACATCTTACTATTCATTAATTCAGATTTTAAGTTCTGTGTCTTTAAATGTTAAGTAAATTTATCTAAGGAATGGTCCTCGGACCTTACATCCCATTGAAAACGATGCCACAGATTATAAGGCATTGTTTAACTAAGGCATTGCTTGGTATCCAAATTAAGTCACCCTCTATCAGGTTCTTAAGTATTTTTCTGTGCCAGGCAAACATGCGCATGAATGTATGGGGTTTATAATTGTGCAATCCCTGCCTTTAACTGTGTCTTCATGAGAATTCTTATGAAAAAAAAAAATATATATATAAAAAAAGGGGGTAGAACAAATATAAAATAGAAGAAAGTTGTACAAAGATTGTCTTTTATTAATAATTTTTGGCATACATTACATGCTAAATTCTGGTTATAAAGAAAGAGAAGTCCTAGGCTAGTCCCTAAACTTTTGGAGGGGGATTTTGCTGAGAAGTGCTGGACGCCTCGGTATTTCTTAGCTCCAACTCAAAGGAAGACAAAACTTGTTTCCCTTTGTCTATTGCATTTGTTGGAGGGGCATTGGGCTCCACAATTTGGCTTAAGCCTTTCTCGGCATCCCCACTCCCTTCCATCTCTTTGTTGGAACCTGAAGGCTCTGTAGGATCTGGAACGAGCTTTGGGGCAGTAGGAGGAAGGGCAGGAAGAGTTGCCTCAGGGGCAGGAGCAACAGTAGGAGTCTCCTCTATCTCCTGTATTTCCAGGGGAAGCCAAATGTTTTCAGACTTCCTCAGCTCCGAGGCTGAAGGAACACCTGCTACATTTAGGGCTTCCCCCCCAGACTTGCTGACAGTACTCCCGGCACAAAGCCGCGAAAGCCTCTGTCAGCTGTTCCTCTGTTGCAGCTACCCCTTCTTCATAACTCGCCTGCTTAGCGGCCTCCATAGAGCGTTTCAATGTGCTGGCTTCTTCCTTCAGGCGCGCAAGCTCCCTCTCCAGTTCCGAGCGCTCCCTCTCGGCTTGGGCTAATTCGTCGTCTTTGCCCCGGAGAAGCTTACGCTGCCCTTCTATTTGAGTCTTCATCGTCTTCAGGCTTGCCTCGGCACCATCTCTTTCTCTTTTAAGATCAGCCACCTGAGAGACGAGTTTCTCATTTTCTGCAAGGGCTTGGCCTAGGGACTTCTCAGTCTCCATTCGAATGTCAAGCTCCAGTCTGGCCTTCTTCCGAGAGTCTTCTACAAACTTCTCGGCTACAAAGACTTCTTGAACGACCTACATAAAGTGTTAAGAAATTAGATGTAGCAAAACACTTCTCATTGATCCAGTATTATGAAGAAGGAAATGTTCATGAAAAATTAAAACTTACCAGGGCTAACTCCCTTTTTAAGGACATGAATAGTTGGGGTTGACTCATTCTCTCCAAGGTTTCCATATCCTTGGGCAGCAGAAGTGGGCGCTCCAACGCATCGGCCAGGTGGTGGGCATGGCCTTGTTGGATTGCCCTGATACTAGACTGGCAGGAAATTGGTGCACCGTCTAGTTTAAGGTCAGGAGACCATGTGGTCAGTGCTCGGCGCACTTCGGCCACATCACGGATCTCCCCACTCTCAACTGAGCGAGCCCTGCCTTTGCCTTTATCTAGCTTCTGCTGCTGAGTTGGCTACGGCTGTTGTTTTGGTCTTTTTTGTTTTTCGCCGGCAGTCTCCTCGGCCTCCCCCTTCCTTTTATTTCTTGGCTCTTCAGCTGGAAGCTTGGGTTCGGCTAGAGGAGGCGGAGGTGGCAAGGATGGAAGAGCTTGGGACCCTCCTGTCTTCTTCTGGGCGACTTTTTCGCCTCTCTTGGTCAGAAGGCCGTGAAGTCTGTCCATGTCCTCCTCGGATTTGACTGGGGGGTGGGCAAGAACGAACCCTTCAACTCCAGAGGCCTCGGTGGGCTCTTCGTCCTCGTCAGAAAGTACGACGAATAGATTTCCTCGAGGTCTTTCGATGTCCTCAAGGTGGAAGTTGTCTATTTCGTCGTCGAGTGTATGTGAAGAGGACACCTGCTCCTCCGGGATGGCAGTTGCTTGGGAGTGTGTTGAGAGGGGGGTTGCCGCGATAGGACGGTTGTACAAAATGGTGTTGGGGTCATCGGGAAGTTCTTGGTCAGCTAAGAAGTGCGGCCTGGCCACATGGATCCTCCTTCGCCTCCGGTCACCCGCGATTATTGCGTTTTCGATCTCTTGAAAGTTCGAGGAGACAGGCTTGTACCCAAGAATCAAATGAGCCGCCCTAAGTTGTAAGTCTTCGTTGACGAACACTTCGGAGCGTAGTACTCGATTCAAATCGGCAACGTTGCAGTGGCTTAAGCGGGGGCACACGTTTTGCTTATCTGCAAGAGAAACATCAAAATAAGTGAACACGGTTAGATACGTAGAACGTATAATAAATTAAAGTCAGACGCTCAAGTAAATGTCAATATATATTCCTAGATTATTTAGGAAGTTAGGGGAAGTTAAATCCTAAGGTGTCGCACCTGGATCTCCCCACTCAACAGGACAGTGGGGGCCGTCGTGCCAGTTGCCAGAGACGATTAGATAGTCATCCTTCATGCCTTTATTGGATTTTGGCAAACAGGAGATCAACCTAACTACGCTGGAGCGGGATTTGATGTAATAACCTACTCCAGTGAGTTTGTGGCATTCGTACATAAAAACGACATCATGCCAGGTGAGGTTCAGACCCATCTGCTCATTTAGAGCATCGACGCTTCCTAAAACTCTAAAAACGTTTGGAGCGCACTGATCAGGACACAACCGGTAGTTGCGAAGATACTCCCTGGTTACGGGTTTCATTGGGAGGGTCATCCCACCTTCTACGAAGGCGACCATTGGAATGATGACCTCTCCGGTTTTCCTAGCACCGGCCACGGCTTCTGCCAGGCAATATTTTAAACCTACATCGCCGGGAATGTGATACTTGGCTCTGAAGCCCTCCATCCCCGCGGCGGTATCAACTAGACACTTAAATTTACCCATCGGAAAGAATCGAAAGGGCTAAGTACTAAGAAAGAGAATGGTTACAAGGTTGGCCGAGGACAGGGTCCGAGGAGAAAAGGGTTAAGAGTAAAGAAACAAGAACTTACAAATTTCAAGTTGTGCAAATTTCCACGGATTTCTGCAGACAAAAGGTAATTGCTGATGTTTTGATGGGATTAGCCTCTGGAGAAATAAATGAAGGCGCAGGTTCCCGAAGCGTCACAACGTGCGGGAAGCCGCCTCGAAATTGTATTTGTCCCGCCCAAATTTTCATGGAGTAACAAGGACCGTTGGATGCTCATCTCACCGTTGAACGTGGGGGACAAGTTATAACTTACGGTAATAAATGCGCGCGTTTTTGAAAATAAAACCGCCAAGTGGCGCCCTCTAGAACGCGAAACGGTTTTCACACGTGTAGTTGTTTACAGAAAGTGCGAGGAAAGTGTTCGTTTGATCAAAACCCTATTTTTCTCCTCGGATGAAGAAAAATAGAGTTTTGAGGGGCTATTGTGGGGAGTAAAAGGACCCAAATGGGCATATGGGCCTTTGGACTGTAGCATGGAGGGCCGACCTGCTCCAGAATTAAACTCCACGAATCGGCCCATATGCCGAGGTTCCGAGGATACAACCGAGAGTGAATTCCTCCTCGGACCGACCCAAGAGAACTCAAGATTTCATTATAAAGGTCAAGGCACAACTCTGGAAAGACTAGTGGTTAAAAGGGGACATCCTGAATTTTCTAGATGCACCAGTATTAAAGAAAATATCAAGGGTAAAGGCTGCCACCTCCGCATTAAAGGCTCTGCACCTACCTCCCTGGCCGCATTAATGGGGAGGTGACCCCTGAACAGTGAGGTGGAAACTTCTAGTCACTGTTCAAAAAGTATCAGGGAAGGAAGTATAAAAGGGGGGGGGGGGTAAAGGCCAAAAAAAGGGGGAATCGAAAAACGAAGAAAGAAATTAAGAAATTGTAATCTTGAAAGAAGAAAGAGAAATAATAAAGAAGTAGTCCTCGGCTCGAGTCCGAGGAGATCCATTTGTCATTATCGTTCGTTACTTACCTATACGTGTTCATAAAAACCTGTTATCAAGCTCCCAGTACTTCTAACATAGGTTTCAAGCCCACACTCTACAAATTTTATTGTTTAAGGCTCATTGGGCCTGAGCCCATAATCTTCTTTGGGTCCAGGTGCAATTGTGCACTTACAATATTAATGGCACCATTTGTCATTATATGGATATTATGAAAATATTGGCTGAAATTAATACCCAAAAAATTAAAATATTGATTTGTAGCATTATCGAATGCAGTGATAAACTACTAATATGTATATGATTTGAATTTTCAATTAAAAAAAATGTTTTGAATCTGAAACTTCCATGGCTGAGTCTCAAATTTTCAAATGAATAATATTTGATGTTCCCCTTTATTTTTCTAAGAATTAAATTAACTTATGTGGTATTGGTTTCCAAATAATCAAGTTTCCAGTAAAAAAAAATTGTGAAAAACTCTTCTATATTTCGATGAAGAGTACGTGGAAAGCAAAGATTGATGAATAGCACAATCTCATTATACTTCGACCATACATGTTTGTGTTGTCGCTGCAATATTTTGTCCGCCATTATCATTAGAAAGTCAATACTTGGATATGTCATCTGTTAGCATGAAATCATATATATATAAAATAAAAGTTGAACTTAGGAATGTTATTACATCAAGTGGCTGCACTAAATTACAACAATTTATTAAAGAAAAAAATTATTTATTTATTCTTATCAAATTCTTTATATATGATATTATTTTAACAAAATATGCAAACACATTAAAGAACAAAAACAACTTACCTGTTAGAACTTCTTTCACTCTTTTCTTATTTGTGTTTGTTTTTCAAAAAGAAAAAGAAAAAAGAAAAAACAAAGAAAAAAGAAAAATAAAAGAAGAAAGAAGTAAATTCAAAACCAAGACTCTCAAATGGAAGTGACAATACTCACTTTGTTTTAGGGTCCGTTTGGTTGGGAGGATGGAAAGGTGAGAGGATAGAAAATAGCGGGAGGATGGAAAAGTGGGAGGATAATTTTTTTTTTTAGTTTTTCTTATTTGTGTTTGGTTAAGAGAGTGGAAAAGTAGAGGGATGAAATTTTTTTTTATTTGGTTGAAAATAAGGTTTGTATAAATTTACTATCATGCCCATCTTAAATAAAACAAAAAGTAATACATTATATGTTTTAAAAAAATTGTGTATAGATGAAAGTGAGCATTTCAAAAAATAGCATAAGAAATCATTCAAAAGTGTTTTCTTGAAAGAATAATAAAAATAAAAATAAAAATAAAAATAAAAATAAAAATTAAGAAAAAAAGGAAAAGAAGAAGAACCCACCACTTGACAAAACCAAAGAAAGAAAAAAGAAAAAGAAAAAGAAAAAAACTAGCGTTACAAAGGAAAAGTTAAAAGAAAAAAAAAAAGAAAAAAGAAGAAGAAGCCAGAAACGTTAAAAGAGGTGGGGGCAATTTTGTCCAAATATTTTTTCAACTTTTCACTCTATTTTTCTCTCCAATTTGGAGAGATTGTATTTTGAAGGGGGAGGAGAGAAAACTTGTGGGCCCACCACTTTTCTCTCCCCCTCCCTCTCTCAACCAAACACCCTTCCCACTCATTTTCTACTTTTTTTTTTTTTTTTCATCCTCCCTAAAATCCACATAACCAAACATACCCTTAAAGAGCACCCGTCATTGACCACAATTTGAACTACTTCTACATGAGCTGATGATACGTGCTAAGGGTTTTTTTTTTTTTTTTTTTTTATAATTGTTTTTGCAGATTATCAATATAAAACGTAATTTGGAATTTTTAGTATATTTTTATTAACACAATTTATTTAATAGAGTCAATTTTATAAACAATATAGTAAACAATAACATAATGTGATTTGCTAGTCTAATTTAATCTAATCTAAATATATATTGAAACTTTGCAAGCCTCACAAATTTACATCTCATTATAAATTATTTTATTATTTTATTTTTTCAAATAGATTGAATACCACCACATGACAAAGACTCACACTAACAAGCAAATACCACAGCCTTTGAGCCAAATTGATCTCAACAACAAGCTATTATCCTGGTAAACAATTGGTGGTAAGTTCAACCCACCAGTAGATTGGTTCATCTAAATAATTCCATTGTGTTTTAACATGGTGAGGTTGGTTGTATTCATCACGTTCTATGATTAAAGATTTACTTTTTCTCCTTTTTAACCTTCAATTCAATTTTAGCAGGATAAAGTTTAGTTACAAAATTGTTTGTAATTTAAGGTTTTTTTTCAATAAAATAAATATCACTACATATTTTGAAAATTTAATAGTTAAATTGCATGTTCGTTATACTCATAATACATATGTTAAATTTTGCATCAATCAAATATTATTTACTATATGATCTATAAACTTATATTTTATGCATAATTTTAAACTATAAAAACTTGCAATTTAAATAATTTATTGATAATATAACTATTGATATTTAATTTTTTAAAAATTTTGCAAGCATGGAGGATATAAGAAGAAGATGTAATCCAATGGTAGATTTGTTAAAATTTACCTTCCAGAAGAAGATATTAAGTAACGTTGTAGTTTTAGGCTACAATCAATTTTGTAGCTAAATTTTGTCCATTTTAATTTATCGGAATCTCTTAAAAACCCAAAGACTGAAAAACCCAACACAAAAACCTCTAAAGTTTGAACTCTTAAACATTGATGTGCTATCGCAGGCAACCAAAAATAAAACCTATACTCCTAAAAATATATCTAGTAGTGCGAGTAAGGATTGTTCCCACGGAGAGGATAGCCTAGTTTTATTCTACGTGAACAAGGAGGAGGGGGGGTTTGAGTATAATGAAAACAGTTTTAAGAAAAACAACTACAGGACAATTCAAATTAAAGTATTGAATTCAATTAAAAGAACAAACCTTGGTCTAGGTCAACATTCCCCATTAGAATTTTACAACTGATCATCGATGTAAGTATATATCAATTCACACTTTGAATATTCACCGTTGAAACTATTTTCCTATCTCTCCTTAGTCGTAGTTAATTAGAAAACAAGTGATCTAATACACCTTAACTACTAAACAACCCAAGACAAGCACTAAAGGTTTAATCTAGTAGCAGCCTTAAGAATTAGGGAGATTGATGAAACTAAACAACACAAGCACAAGCGGTTGTATTTAATTTAGTCAACCGTTCTTCCTAAGATCTAATAATTTCTGACATAGCAAATCATTAAATCTTGGTTGCTTCACAAATTAGAGGGATCAAACAATTATGGATTTAAAATCTAACCTAGCAGTAGAATGCAACGAATAATAAATTAGTAGGCCTCCTAGTAATTAAACCAGACAATCATGAAAATAGGCACAAAAGAACATCCGATATTCAAATCATAAATTGAACAATAAAAACAAATTAGATCTTACAATTTTATTGATTTCGAGACTTTCGTTTCCTTCGACCAAGTATAAAAGTTTTAGCCACGCAGGGCCATGATAGAAACTCAAAGGAGAAGTCAGAGAAGAGGGGAGAGAGAGGCGTGTGTGAAGTCTGATTTTTCCTCCCTCTTTTACACGTTAATTCCCCCTTTTCCAAGCCTACAAAATCTCCTAAAAAATATTCTAAATAATAATATCCAAATCTGACTAATTAAGGAAAATATTGAAAATAAAACAGTCCTAATATAACGACGAAAGTGGTGTTTTTCAGCTGGAATTTTCATGCACCAGATCTGGAAGCTTCTGAAAATAAACTGCATCAAATCCGCGTATTAGAATTTTAGGCAAAGGAACATTCTAGAACATCAACAGTGCAGGTGCAACAACTTTAAGCCTGATTTCGACCTTGATGCAGCCCGTATTTCTCAAAACTCAAAAAAACATGAAAGTTGTAGAGCTTTGTCTTGGAGTTCCATAGCATCTTAAATCATCTCAATCGAAGCTTGGATGAGAGAGTTATACCCAGATTATGAAGCAATATCCAAGCTATCCAGAATCGTCCAATTAGCTACGTTTTGCACTTAATGCCTCCATTTGCATCCTAAATCAAAATATAAGAATAATGAGTACATTAGGCACCAAGTAAGTATATAAGACTAAACGTTAAGGGAGAAAAAATATGACAATTTGCATTTTCATCAAACATCATACATGAAAGTCATAAATCCTTTTAAAGAACAAACATCTCATTCTATTTTGGCTTATTATTGGTTGATTTGTGTGTAGGTGAACTCTTATTTATAGTTTTTCTTTTAATAAACTTATTCATTGTGTTTTCAGACATTTATATTCAGATTTATTTGATTTTCAGGCATCATTTTTTTTTTTTTTTGTGTGTGGACTAAGTGGCTTTTTGAAACGATTTGAACAGATATGGCCATGAATTATTCTTTCAAGGATAATCATATATCTTGATAGACTTAATTAGGTTTTTAGACATTTGTAATGAGATTTATTTGATTTTAGGTATCATTTTTTGTGGAATAATTGGTTTCCATAGATTTGTGTTGATGGTAATCTCTCTTCTTTTATATTTTTCTATTTTGTAGTAATATATTTATTTGATTTTAGATATCATTCTTTTGTGGACTAATTGATTTTTTGAAACTTACTAGCAAATTTGCAAGGGCAACTACACTTTTTTCTTATATTTCTCTATTTTGTGGTCATGTGTTTTGATAAACTTAGGTTTTTAGACATTTATATTGAGATATTTTTTATTTTAGGTATAATTCTTTTGTGGACTATTTGATTTTCTGAAACCTGCAGATTTGCAACAATTATGTTCATGGATTATTCTCTTTTAGGGTAACCCTTTCTTTTCTCTTATATTTCTCAATTTTGTATTCTTGTGTTTAGATAAAGTTAGGTTTTTAGATATTTATGTTAGGATTTATTTAATTTTAAGTATCATTTTTTTATGGACTAATTGGTTTTCTTAAACTAATAGATTATTCTTTCGAGGGTAACCCATCATTGCTCTTATATTTCTTTTTTGGAAAATTCCAATAGCTATAGTCGTGTATTATTCTTTTAAGGGTACCCATCTTTTTCTTTATATATATATATATATATATATATATATATATATATATATATATTCTCTATTGCATAGTCACACATATTTTTCTTTATATTTTGTTTCAATAATTTGTGGGCACCGAATCTTCTAATTCTTTAGTTTTATCTAAAATTTTGGGCTCATATTTTGCATTATCTGATTGTCTGGCATATTTCAACGCATCTTTCTCTTATATTTCTTTTTGTGTGTGTAGTCATATATCTTTTCTATTGTTTCAATAATTTTGGGCTCATAATCTTCTAATTCTTTAATTATTTTTTGGCATTTTAGAAGTTTTAACATCTAAAATTTTGCATTAGTTTTAGCAATATCTGAAAATGTTTGGTAGATTTTAACAGCTATACCATGAGTTATTCCTTTGAAAGTAACTAATTTTTCTATTATACTTCTCTATTGTGTGTGTGTCTATATATATATATATATATATATATATATATATATGTTTTATTTCAACAATTCCTAGGTAATGAATCTTATCATTCTCTATTATTTCAAGTAATGGTTTTTTCATCAAATTGTAACACAAATTCAAATCCAATAGGAGCAATTCATATATGCAAAGGTGTGTTATAATCCATCTAATATTTCATAAAATTATTTTAGTTTACCATACAAATAAGTAGGTTCCCATGCATAGGTTAGAGACTAGTTATTAACTATGCCCAACCTACCAAAACTCACAAAAAGTCTACTCTAGATGGGTGGCAAATAGTAACCTAATACTTTGATCACAACTATAATACTAATCTGCATCAACTATGTATCACTTTCAAGGATTAATGTCATATAACAACTATTATATAGTGACTTCATTTTTTTTTTTTAATTTTTTTTTTCAAATGAAGTCTCTTTGCTTCTCTCTCCCCACAAAACAAAGGCATCACAAGAATTACCAAACATGGAAGACTAAAATGGATCACTCCCATAAAATTGAAAAAGTAAAAAAAAAAAAAAACAGTTTAAATTTATAAGGGATTACAAATAATTACTTTAAATTTTAAGTAATTTTGCACTAACCTTGATTGTGTGACCTATTTTATTATTATTTAAACTAGGTATATATGTAATTGTGAAACTTTGTTAGTAATTTTGTGAAAGTTATTTACGTATGAAGGTACCTGTGACATCTCATGATACCAAGTTTGCATGTATGCTAGAAGAGGAATGGTGAACTATAATACCGTACAGTTTGTTTACTTATTGGCTATTGCAGAGCACTATAACAACTGCACAAGGGTGATATCGCAGCTATCAAGAAAAGACAAAAAAGGTACGCTTTTGACTCTGAGTCTCTTTCTCTGGGCTTGGTTTAGCACTTCAGCCAACGCAATCGCGTAAGCTTGCTACACTCTGAGTTTCTATCTTTGGAACATAAATTGTTTTATTCTCTTATGCTACTTGTGTAAGATGATGAACTTGAATAATTATAAGTTATAATTATTCAAGATCATCATCTTGACATGAAAAAAAGTATAAAGACTTCGGCTACCGACAATCTTTTGTGCTTCTATTGATTTCCTTAACATTTCCTCACTCTAGAGCTAAACACTTTGCCATGATTTCATCATAATGTATACTTTATTTATATTTGGAATTCCCCAATTCATTTTAAATTAAAACAATATTGTCAATCTATTAATTAAAGTCTATGGCCTTGGCCCTTGAATGAGAAAGTGTTTTTTTTCTAGGAGACACTACAAAGACACTGGAAATTGACCAATGAAATTTTTTGTCTAAAATTCGATGCACATTTGGCAAGTAAGCAAATTGATATGTGGCAGCCAAAAAAAAAAAAAAAAAAAAGAAGATATGTGGCCAAACCAAGATAAAGGCCCCAAAAAATAGAGGGGGGGGGGGTCCTACTTTTAAGACTTCAGTCAATGCTTGTAGCATAGACCATCGAATGCAGACAGAGTGTAGAATTTGAAGTGTAATACAAAACAAAATCAAACGAAGGTGCTCCTATAAATTACCATCCAATTAGTATCGTTTTCACAACTCACAATTAACCCTTACTTTCTATACATAATAATCTGATAATGGAGGGTTCCTTAGGCGCCGTTGCATTCCTTTTCCTCGCTTTTCTAATTATTCCTCTTCGTAATTTCTTCATTTTCTACACCGGACACTCTCACTACTCACGTCCATCAACTTCATCTTAGAAGCTTCCCTCCTATTTGGGATGATTTTATGACTGATGACCAATTTGATGCTCAATATATAGCTTATTTGCAGTCAATGTTTGGTGGTAAGC
The DNA here is from genome assembly GCF_040712315.1 of Castanea sativa. NCBI lineage: Eukaryota > Viridiplantae > Streptophyta > Magnoliopsida > Fagales > Fagaceae > Castanea > Castanea sativa. Next base: position 36,097,878 of record NC_134024.1, on the reverse strand, counting down.
TAAATCCTTCTCTGCTTGATTTGAAGCATTTGAATTACTTTGACCTCAGCTTCAATAATTTCTCTGCTACTCCTATTCCCTCTTTTTTTGGTTTAATGAACAGTTTAACATCTCTTATTCTCTCTAATGTAAGATTTGTGGGACTCATTCCTCATTAACTTGGAAATCTCTCCAATTTGCACTTTCTCAATCTTGAAGGCTGTTATTTATATGTGAATAACCTTCAATGGCTTTTTGGTCTTCCTTTGCTACAACATCTCGACGTGAGTTATGTAAATCTTAGCAAAGCCTCTGATTGGCTACAACTCACAAACACACCCCTTCCTTGTTTGACTTGTGGTTGTCACATTGCCAACTTTGTTCCATTCCACCGACACCTAGTGTTAACTTTTCATCTCTCCTCACCCTCGATATTTCTTGGAACTATTTTGAAAACACTTTCATCCCATCATGGATCTTTAGTCTTCTTAATCTTGTTTCTCTTGATCTATCTTCCAATTACATTCAAGGTCCAATCCTTTTTTATCTCCAAAACATGACTTCTCTTAGTCACCTCGATCTATTTGAAAACCATTTGAACTCTTCAATTCACAATTGGTTGTATAGTTTTAGTCGTCTTGAGTTTCTCAACCTTGGTGGCAATAATTTGCAAGGTACAATCTCTAGTGCCATTGGAAACTTAACATATGCCATTAGTATTGACTTGTCAAGAAATCAACTTGGAGGAAAGTTGCCAAGATCGTTGGGTAATCTCTGTAACTTAAGGAAAATCTTATTGTCATACAACAAATGGAGTCAAGAGATATTTGAAATCTTAGAAAATTTATTAGTGTGTCTTTCAGATAGACTGGAGATCTTAGACTTAAGCAATTCTCAACTTCATGGCCATTTGACGAATGAACTCGGGGTATTTAAAAATCTAGTCACACTTTCTTTTCACTATAATTCAATTTCAGGTCCGATTCTAGTGTCTTTTGGAAATCTTTCATCTTTGACATACTTGTATTTTTCAAACAGTCAATTCAACAGAACTCTCCCTCAAAATTTCTGACAATTGAAAAATCTAGTCAAACTTGATTTTTGGAATAATTCAATTTCAGGTCTACTTACAGTGTCTTTGAAAAATCTTCAATCTTTGACATACTTGGATCTTTGCTATAATCAATTCAATGGAACTCTCCCTCAAAATTTTGGACAACTTTCCAAACTTGAGAATTTATATATTGATTCTAATATGTTGAAAGCTGTTGTGTCTGAAGTTCATTTTTCCAATTTAACCAGTTTGAGGATATTTTGTGCATTTAGAAACCAACTGACTTTGAAAGCAAGTCAAAATTGGATTCCTCCTTTTTAGCTTGAGTCTTTATCCTCGTGAACATGGAATTTAGGGCAAAATTTTTCCCCATGGCTTTGTTCACAAAGGCATCTTCAGTTGTTAGACATTTCTGATACAAGGATTTCAGATGTGGTTTCTCTTTCATTTTTGAACTTGTCTTCTCTGTTTTAAAATTTAAATCTCTCCCCCAATCTAATCCATGGGGAAATTCCCGTGATTTTGTTTGCTTCAGTGATTGATTTAAGTTCAAACCATTTTCAAAGGTCCTTTACCTTGTATATCCTTTAATGTGTATGTGCTAGATCTTTCTAAAACTTCATTCTCTAAATCCATTTCTCACTTTTTTTTTTGGTTTTAAAATGAATGAGCAAAAACACATAAGATATCTCAATTTTGAAAAAAAATCTTTTATCAGGAATAATACCTAATTGTTTGATGAATTGGAACTACTTGGAGGTCTTGAATTTGGGGAACGACAATTTCAGTGGCAGTACCATCATCCATGTGATCTTTGACTTATCTTAGTTCTTTGCATCTATACAACAACAAATTCTCTAGAAAATTACCATCATCTTTGAAAAATTGTAAAGAGTTGGTTATTATTGATGTTGAAAATATGTTTGCTAGAAACATACCTTCATGGATTGGGCATAGATGTACAAGCTTGATGATTCTTAGCCTTTGCTCAAACTATTTCCATGGCCACATACCAAAAGAACTATGTGCTCTAACTTCACTCCAAATATTGGACCTTTCACATAATAAGCTATTTGGAAGCATAACTAGATGTGTTAAAAATTTTAGCACCATTCAAATGACCACTTGAATTCTTATTGTTTTATAACTTTATTATGGTGAAACTCTCCCACTTGAAAGTGCATTGCTTGTGATAAAGGGAAATTTTTTTTGGTATAGCACTATTCTCCAATTGGTAAAAAGTATAGACTTTTCCAAGAACAGTTTATCAGGAAAGATCCCCATAGAAGTTACTAGTCTCCAAGGATTACAATCTTTGAATTTGTTGTACAATCTCTTGATTGGAAGTATTCCTGAGAATATAGGTGATATGGGATCATTGGAATCTATTTATTTCTCTTTGAACCAACTTTCAAGTTAAATTCTCTCAAGTGTATCAAGTTTGACATTTTTAAATCATTTGAATTTGTCAAACAACAATTTGACTGGAAAAATCCTTTTAAGCACTCAGCTACAAAGCCTCGATCCATCCAGTTTTATTGGAAACAAACTGTGTGGACCACCATTTACTCATAATTGTACTAAAAATGTTGTAAATCCCAACAATGAAAACATAAGGAGTAAAGAAATTGGTGGACTCGGAGTTGATTGGTTCTATGTGAGCAAGGCACTTGGCTTTGTGGTTAGGTTATGGAGTGTATGTGGTCCTTTATTATTGAACAAGCAATGGAGAATTATGTACTTTCAATTCCTAGATCTCATGGAGTTCAAGCTTAAGGGTGTTATTTCATTGTAAGTAAATGATGTAAGATTCTTCATATTTAAATGTCATGCGATCATGTTAATCACCATTGATGTTTGACATCTTTGTGTTAGTTAATACACTCTATTAGCATATATGAATATGGTGTTTCTTCCAATTTGTAGTTTCATTTACTCCATGTAGATTGATATTGTAAAACCATATTTTAGTTTATACAAGCAATGGATTCAATAAAAGTACTATACTATACCTTGAAATGACGCCTAGACTTTGTTTCTGTTACATTAAATACAAAATTTGATCTATGCCAAATGTTCATCTAGGATTCGGCTATATTGCTAGCTCTCTTTAGAATTTCCTAGTGATCACTTTGTAAACTCGCAATGAAAAACAACAAAATTGTGCATAACTGGACAAAATAATCATGTTTATAACAAAATTTTTTAGAACAATTCCATCACACACCCAGCCTAAGAGTTTTGATGCATTTAGCTACATTGCCAATCATGACCTTAATGAAGGTCCTCTTTCCTGTAAGTGCTCAAAAGCAATGACAAAAATGATGATGAATCCGAAAATTCCTGCTTATGTATAGGTATGAGAGTCGGATGTTCTGTTGGTTCTTGGGGAATTTGTGGAGTAATCTTCTTCAAAAGGACTTCAAGGCATCATGATTTCAGGTTTATCAATGACATGAAAGATCAATGTTAAAAGTGAATTGGTTCCTTGAAATTTTGAGTGAGATGGTATTTAAGTGAGACACATCATCTATGTTCTTTTTTACATTGTTATTGAAGTGAAATGCATCGTCTTCTATGAGATATACTTCAAATATTATGTCCTCAACATTTGTTGGTCTTGTTGATGTTGCAGGCATTGCACTGCAAATGTGATTTAATTCATATCTAACCTTCTACCCAGTGGGATTTTATTTCAGAAATATGTTGATACTAAAATGGAGCCAACATTTTCAATTAGTCTAGTTTTGTTGACTGTTTCCATATAAAATATTTTTTCGTTTTGAAACGCAGAGTTAATTTTAAAATGATTTGAAAACACAATGCCCTAGAAGGAAACAGAGTAAGCACTATAACGAGTCAATTCTCACTCATTAGTATCATACAGTTTTGTATTATGATGCATATGTAACTCTCTACTTGCTTACTCTATGGCAGTACTATTGATGATTGGCGCATGTCATCCTTGTGCATGCTTTAGAAAGTATCAATGGTTCATGCTTTTCAAGAGGCTACAAAAATTAGTTTGGAATTGTAATAGGTCTCATAACCTCCTGAATTTGTTCTAAACTGTACGTGAATACATTGCTAGGGATTATGATTTCTGCCTATGATCTATACAGAACTAGATTTACATACATAGTGGTAACTATTAAGCATGTCTGGAAACAACTAGATTTACTTATGTATTCCTGGAAATGAGCTCCTTCTCTAGGACAACCTAAAAAGTACTCATCAGGACTAAAGAATAAATAGTGTAAGGGATAGAAAAGCTATGCTCACAGAATGTAGTTGTTTCTTTTTTATGGTTCTTGCCCTTTTACAAAGTCAAGGCTCATTTCACTAGCATCTGTTGCTTGCAACTCGACTTGAATGCCATCCAGTTCCCTCTTGAATCTATCCTTGGAGCTAGCATTGACCATCTTTCTGTTGACTTTTGATGTACCAGGTGACCTGAAAAACAACAGTCAACTTTCACAGACGCCATTGAGAGTGCCTACATTACTTGGGAAAGCCGCAGAAGTGCTCTGAGTACTAATAAAGTTGTACTAATCATGGTGTCTTCCTTTATTTTTTACTTAAACTTGGCTTACTATGTATACCAAAGAAGAAACAATAGTCTTTTAAGCATGAATATAGATTTATTTGAGGAAAATATCTTTCTTTTCTTGCAATTCTCATGGACAGCATAACGACTCTCATTGGCAGACATAGACTTCAGTGACGTCTTCATATGGTTTCATCTGCGATTCCAAGTTCCTCCATTATTACTTCTTGATGAGCTGGCATCCACGTCAACAAATTCCGTTAGTCGTTATGAAATATAATACCCAACACGTGCCCATAAATTCCTTTTTTGGGCTTACCAAGTTGGGTACTCAAAAAGCATAAGTCTCTTTGTGCTTGCTGGGGAGCATTAGTGAAAATGAATTTTAAGGGGATCTGGACTCTTACTTGGGACTGACTCTATGGAAGTTATACACTTTTTTAGGCCGCAATTTAGGTGGACAATTTCTCATATATCATTATGAAGATGGGAATGGTAGTTATCTTTGGCAGGATAGTTGGCATCTTGGTCCTCCGTTGCTTAAATATGGACCTTAGATCAGCATTGACAGTCAGTAGTGTGAATGCAAAGGTCTCATCATCACACAATGGAGAAAACTAAGGGCCTATTTAGATGGAGGGGAGAAGGAGGGAGAGTGGAGGGGAGTAGAGTAGAGTTAGCTAAAAATAGGCTAATTTTGGGCTAAATCTACTCTACTCTATTCTATTCCCCCTCCCTCCTTCTCAATCCAAATGGACCATAAAGTTGGCAGCCAGCAGGGTTTGAGGCTTTGGTTCATATTCAGGGCAACTGTTTTAAGGCAAACCTTGATCCAAATGTAGAAGAAAATGTCAATTTAGAACTACAGAATTAGGAGAATTTGAATGTGGGGGACAACATGGAATTCCATTAGACTTACTCCACCAAAAGTTTAGTAGTTGAAGTTTACCAGGTATTCTAACTAGTAGGCTTTATTCCATTCTTAAAAGATCTGATACTTGGGTTTTATAGTTAGCTTGGGCAATAGCAGTTCTAAAAGGCAGAAAAGCTTTGTTGTTATCATTTTTGAAGTTTCTTGGATCATTCTTATATATCACACTTGGATGGGGAGAACTCTCAATGGCATGAGAACAACTTAAAGATGAAAAAACTACGTTCAAGATTATTGTTGTAAAGGCTAGATGAACTGGCATCAAGTAGGCATATTATGAATTCTGCCAGAAACAAAGGCGGTGTTCTATTTGGAATATCCCTATGACTGTATTTGATTCTAATTCTTAACCATTGTATTTGTCTATATTCTGTTTGCTTTTGATGATATGTAACATATGTTGACTTGTAACCTGTAGTGTTTTATCCTATATTGTTGATAGTGAAAGACCAAAAATGTATTGACCCCTTGTGATGAATTAACTAATTAATTAGCCAAATGAATTAATTAGGTTCAATTACATGCAATGAGCATGGCAACACAAACAAATCACCAAATAACTAAATGCAGAGGAAATTAAATTTGATACGGTGATTTGTTTACAAATGGAGAAAACCTACACGGAAAAAATCCCACCGGGTGATTTTAAGATCACCACTCCCGAGAATCTACTATTATCAAAATAAGCGGTTACAAGTAAAAGAATCCCAGTATCTTATACCAACCTACAGTTGAACCCTTACTCTAATACTCAATTGGACTTGTTCTGTAGTGACAATCTCTCCTTGTATTGCACGGCTCCCAGTACGTGACTAACCAAAATATGCACGGATCCTAGTATGCGGCTTGATCACCAACTTAAGAAGGATGTTGGCTGCAAAGTTCTTCTGTTCTTTGACACATGAAGATCATGAAATTGCTTAGTCACAAAACCCTACGGTGTACAAATACAGCAGCTTCTCAAGAACTAGGGCAAACTAGATTTTTGATTACACTTGAAGAATTATGCTCTTGTGCAATTGTGCTCTTGGTTGTACAACTTGATATGGCCCTTAACATAATCCTTATATATGTTTAGGGCTGTAAGAAAAGAAAGCCCAAACACATACTCACGAATTGGATAAAAAACAGTCTAGAAAAACTGAGTTTCATAAACCTCGATAGATAGCCATCTATTGAGCTAGCTGTCGAGCCACATGCTTCAGCATCTTTTAAACCTCAATAGATACTAGCTGTCGAACTAGCGTCGAGTTTTAAAATCCAACACTTTATTACTTGATTCTTGGACAGACTTGCATGGCTTCAATACTTGGACTTGAACTCTTGTTCCTTGAAGTATTAAACACATCCTTAATCTACCCAATACATAAAATGTTGACATATGTTCCTTACATCCAATCACAAATGTTCTAACAATCTCTCCCTTTGGCAATCCGTGACAAAACCACAATAGACAAATTAACATGAGAGATGTCGTAAATCACTCAACTCATATTCACTTATTAAGTATAATAAAATCTATCCTAACACAAACTCTTGAAAAACTTTGCAAAAAGAGAGTTCATGGTAAGGAAGACTTTGACAACCTATATTTTTGAAACACTTAAACAAAACTCATCAAGGCATCTTTGTGTGAAACAGAAATAAAAGATTGCATACAATAAATAAGAAACATGTGTATAAAGAGAGAAAAGAAACAACACATGTAGAGATAGGTGAAAGAACATACATCAAAATATATAAACCAAATATAAGTACAATGTATTTCAAAATGTTCACAAGACCCATGTACAAGATCAATGTATCTAAACTAGAAAGAAGAAAAAAGATACATCAAAATCCTCACTACATCCCTCAAAAACATGAACACTCAAGAACACTCCCTCTATCTCCTAACTAACCCTCCCCCTATGAGTATGACTACTCTCATCTCAAAACTACTCCCATTTTTTGTCATGGGTGACAAAGGGGTAATTACATCAAGTAGACATCTCATCATCACTAGGCGAGCCAGCAACCTCATCCTTATCACTACTGGAGCCATCGTTACTCTCATCCTCGGACGCTGGTGGAGATGGAGAAGAAGCAACCGTGAAACCACCCATCACAGCCTGTCGTCATACAATACGACCCACATGGGTGTTCACTTGACACAATTTATCACTAAGTGTGTCTAGGCGAGCATCTATGTACACAAGCTATGCCATGATGGCCTTAAGAGTCATTCCGCTCACTGAAGACGAAGGAGTGGAGGTGGATGAAGCGGTAGAAGCTGGAGGAACAGGCGTCTCGGTCTGAGTCTGCCTTGAGCAAAGCTGTGCAAAACTCTGTTTAACGGCAATGGCATCAATGGCACACATGTAAGTGAAATGGGGAGACTCAGGATAGGAGACAGAGAAATGGCGAAGGAGCCGCGTGATAGCTGAAGGGAAAATGAGCTTATCACGAGTCACCGTATTCTTATAGACATCTATAAGGGATAATATGAAGTGAGAGGAGAAATCTATGGTAAGGTCCTCAATGAGGGAAAGCAAAAAGCAAGCACAAGGCTCTGTGATAGTGTTATAGTGAGAAAGAGGATGGAGAACAAAGGTCATAACCATGTTAAAAAACCTTGGACCTTTAGCAAAGACCAAGCAACGGGTGAATTGGCTATCACCCCAATTAAAAGGTGTCTCACAGAAATGAGATGAGAGTTCGTCTTTGGACACAGTCCTTAGACGCTCATAACTAGGATAGTTAAGAAACTCTACCCTAGGAATATGTAGTACCTTGGATACAATACCCAGAGTAGCTACAATGTGTATACCCTGAACGCGAATGACAAACTGGGGAATAGAGGTGTCAAATCCGTGCATATTAGAGTAGAACTCCTGTATGATCACAGAAGGACATGTGATAGGAATGCCATAAAGGGACTCCCCTAACCCCTACTGTGAATGGCAGTGGGTAGGTTAGAGTCAGAAAAATCGGACAGAATGACTTGGCATTCCGAATGAATGCCTCGTCGTGAAAAGTTCTCAAAGAAGTCCGATTTGGCCTTCTTGTACGTGAAATGGAGTGGGGTCAAAAGGAGAAGAAGATAAAGATGCCCCAGAATGAAGAGGGTTCCGAGACGGAACAGATTTACGCTTAGGTGCCATGATGCAACTAACGTAAGAGGAAGAGAGAGAGAGAGAAAATCAAAAGAGTACCAAGCAACACATATATCAAAATATATAGAATTGAAGGTATGTATACATAAGAATGCATGAACATGTGACATGCAAAAATAAATACATCATGAGCTCAACCCAATCCAAACCTACCAGCACACAATATAGCAACAAAGTAAACATACATATAAAATGCATGAAACATTGTTAGAATGCATATGTGATGCAATGCATGAAGTTTAAAGATCATTTTAACAAAAATCCATCCCAAAATTCTATCAAAAACCTCAAAAATTTTGAAAAATCCCAAAAGATTTCAAAACCCCCAAAAGTTAGGTCAAAATATATGAGATGCATGATTAATGAGTGAGAAATCATGATGCCAGAGAGGAAAGAAGACCTTGAGACCAAAAAAATAGTGGGAAAGGTTTGGAGTGAGTGAGAGAGGTTTTGGGAGGTGAAGAGTTTGAATGTATTGAGAGAGGTCGAGGAAAAGTGAGTAGAAATCACGATGGCTCTTTATATATAATCCTTATAAAGCTCGATTAATCGAGAGTTATCGAGCTTTAAAGAGACACATTTCAGCTGTCGAACCAACTATCGAGGATCAAACGAGAGATTTTTCATCAAAGAAGCTCGATGGATCCAGGTAGCTATTGGGAGATAGAAAGTTTCTTGATTGATCGAGATAGCTATCGAGATTGCAATAAAGAAAAGCTGAAGAGTCTCGATAGATAGCCTATCTGTTGAGAGCTATCGAGGAGCTATCGAGATTGCTTAAAAACAATTTTTCAAAGAAGAGAAAAACATAGATATGAATGCAATCAAGCATGCTACTCAACCAAAGATCCAAACAGCATTTTTAGCTCTCAAAATCATCTCTCAATGAAGAAAAATTTCATGCATTTAGATCCAAAAACACACAACAAGTCCAACCAATTTTTTATTTCAAAAATGAGTTAAGATAGTTTAGTGAGCATACATTAACATATGTAAACCTTGTGATGACCAAATCACATTGTACATGCACATGTATCAAAAGTAGCAAAGAATATTACGTGTTGTGTGTCACAAGATTGCATAAGTGTCTCTATGTTATGATGGTTTGAGATATGAGTAAATCAATTTAACTCACACAAGATCATAACTGTTTAATGGGGACTATCACCTTCAAGGTACATCCTATAACTCTCACATTTCCTAGAATACACGTTTGCAATCATATATAAAGCATTTTGATATTTTTACTTTTATTGTTTCTTTGCATATTTATTAAGCATATCATGTATGGGCATATAAGAGAGAGAAAAGAAATACCCAATTATGTTAAGCCTTTTGACATTGCACTTTTGCTATGCTGAAGCATACAGATGTCATTTCATGATTGACGGGCAATAGTGGTGAGATGGTTATTTATGCCTTTCTCTTAGGATTTTCTAGTCTTTCCTGTCAAAAAGAGTGATACAAGTGTTAAGTATAAGAGATTACTTAACCTTACTCATCACAAACACGAGCCATAAAGCTCACTTGCTTAGTTGTGCATAGAGATGCTCATCTAAACTACAAAAGATACAAAGTTTAGAAAGCTTTGTTTTATTGGTCATTTAAGGTACATAAGTACCAATGTACACAAATACACATTGCTTTTGTATTTTTCTGATTTTTCATTTTTTTATTTTTTATTTTATGAATAAAAAAATAAAAAATAAAACTAAAAAACAAACAAACAAAAACAAGCCAAATAAAGCAATGCATAAAAACTAGATGCAAATGCATGGGAGGAAAGGGGGAGAAGAGAAGATCATTCCATGGAGATAACACTGATGTTTTGATGAAGGAATTCAAATCGTTTGCTATCAAGAGGTTTGGTGAACAAGTCAGCCTTCTGATCATCAGTGTGAATGAACTCAAGAGTAAGTGTACCATCATCAACAAGCTCACGAATGAAGTGATGTCGAATCTCTATGTGTTTGGTTCTAGAATGTTGAATCAGGTTCTTAGAGAGGTTAATGGCACTGGTATTGTCACAATAGATAGTGAGGTGTTCTTGACGAATACCATAGTCATTGAGAAGTTTTTACATCCATAGAAGTTGGGTGCAATAGCTACTGGCAGCGATATACTTAGCCTCTGTAGTGGATAATGAGATGAAATTTTGTTTTTTGCTCATCCAAGAGACAAGATTATTACCCACATAAAAACAACCCCTTGAAGTACTCTTTCGATCATTAGCATTTCCGGCCCAATCAACATCTAAATACCTAGCTAAGATATCATTTGTGTCCTTGCTGCACCACACACCATAGTCGGCAGTGGTTTTGACATACTTTATGATCCTTTTCAAAGAAGTCATATGGGACTCTTTGGGATTAGCCTGATATCTAGCACACACTCCCATACTGTAACTAATGTCTGGTCTACTAGCAGTAAGGTAAAGAAGACTACCTATCATGCTTCTATAGAGTGATGGATCAACATTTTTTCCTAAGACATCAACAGTGAGTTTAACATTTGGACTCATAGGGGTTCGAATAGAACTAGCAGATTCCAAACCAAACTTTTTCACAAGATTTCTAGCATATTTAGATTAGGATATGAATATATCTGTCTCTTGCTAATGAATTTGCAATCCAAGGAAGTGATTTAACTCTCCAATCATACTCATCTCGAACTCAACCTACATGAGTTTGGAGAAACCATGAGCAAATTCATCCTTTGTTGACCTAAAGATGATATCATCAACATAGACTTGAGCAACAATCAACTCGCCGTCTTCCTTTTTGATGAAGAGAGTTTGATCAGCCTTTCCTCTTGTGAACCATGTGAAACTAAGTACTGTGTGAGCCGATCATACCAAGCTTTGGGGGCTTGCTTTAGACCATAGAGTGCCTTCTAGAGATGCAACACATGATCTGGAAAATGGGGATCAATGAATCCTTTTGGTTGAGCCACATAGATATCTTCTTTAAGAAACCCATTCAAGAAGGCAGTCTTGACATCCATTTGACAAAGCTTGAACTTCAATTGGCATGCTAAGGCTAGGAGAATCCTAATGGACTCCATGAGTGCTACTGGAGCAAATGTCTCATTATAGTCCACTCCTTCCATTTGTGAGTATTCTTGAGCCACAGGACGAGCCTTTTTTGCGGATTACATTGCCTTCCTCATCAGTCTTATTGCGAAAAATCCACTTTGTGCCAATGATGTGTTCACCCTCTGGTCTAGGTACTAGTGTCCAAACATCATTCCTTTGAAATTGAAGTAGTTCATCTTTCATAGTCTCACCCTAGCTTTCATCCTGAAGTGCTTCCTTAACCTTGGTAGGTTCAACCTGCGACAAATAGCAAGAATAAGACACAAAGTTAGCAACACATTTATCAATTGTGCGTTTCCTCAGTATAAGTTCATTCATATTTCCCACAATAGTTTTAGGAGGGTGATTCAATTGAATTCTGAAGGAAGGTCCTTTCTCTTGGCGGGATTCAAAATCAGGTGAGGTAGACTTGTTTGCTGAACCTTCTGCAACACTTGGAGTACTGGGAGTACTTAGAGAGGCAAGCTCTTGATCAACAGGTTCTTGAATGTCCTTGGCCTCGGGAGGAAGAATTTCTTTGGGGATTTCCTCACTAACATTCTTAAAATTGGACTCTAAAGCTTCATTGATAACATCATTTACAGTTTCCATCGCCTTTTTGGTTCTCTTGTTGTATACATGATAAGCCTTGCTTGTGGTGGGGTATCCCAAAAATATTCCTTCATTGCTTTAGGAGTCAAATTTTCCCACATTCTCTTTATTCTTGAGAATGAAACAAGTACTTCCAAAGATTTTGAAATACGTGACATTTGGCTTCCTTCCCTTTCATAGCTCATAGGGAGTCTTTTTGGTACTGGGTTTGAAATATACCTTGTTAACTGTGTGACACACAGTGTTGACGGCTTCTCCCTATAAGTTTCTAGCCACACCCTTGTTGTGCAACATGGCCCTAACCATCTCCTAAATAACCCTGTTCTTCCTTTCTACTACACCATTTTGCTGAGGAGTAATAAGAGCAGAAAATTCTTGAGATATACCTAATCTAGTGCAGAAGGACTCCATGTATGAGTTTTCGAATTCTTTGCCATGATTACTTCGAATTTGATCAACCTTTAGACTCTTCTCATTTTGCAATCTTGTGCACAGGGCTTCGATGTACTCAGGAGCATCTAACTTGGATCTTAGAAGAATGACCGAAGAGTACCTAGTGAAGTCATCTACTACAACCATAATATATCTAGTTCCTCCAAGAGACTTGGTTTGAGTTGGACCCATGAGATCCACATGTAGTAGCTCCAATGGTCTAGATGTAGCAGATGTTTAAGTACCTGGATGTTTGGCTTTTGTTTGTTTCCCAAGATGGCACAGTCCATACACAACATTATCCACTCTGCTGAGTTTTGGCATCCCCAACATTGATATATGCTTAGATACAATTGAGAGATGTTTGTAACTAGCATGTCCCATCCTTTGGTGCCATATATCTTCATTTTTTATGCGAATACTATTGCACACAATATCAACATCAGGTATTAGACCATAACAGTTGTCTAAAGTGCGAACACCACTTATGAGCTTCTTTCCAAATTCATCTAGCACAAGAAATTTTCCTTTAGAAAACAGCACCATAAAGTCTTGATCACATATTTGACTTATGCTTAACAGGTTCACTCTCAGACCTTCTACATATAGCACATTTGCAATATCTGGCAATCCAGGTTAAGAAATAACTCCCTTTCCTTTAATTTGTGATTTGCTCCCATCACCGAAAGTGAAATTACCACCTTTCTTAGACTCGAAGATCTTAAAGAGAGAGCGATCTCCAGTCATGTGTCACGAGCATCCACTATCAAGGTACCACAAACATGTATCCATTACCTTGAATGCAGACTTCATCATAAAGCACACTACATGCTTTGATGATAAATCTGTAGGAATGGTGTTCTTTTCTATCTGCCATTTACAACCAAGGTCTTTAACTTTCACCTTTTTTAGATGAACTCCTCTACACATTCTCATTTCGAGGCAATCTAGTTTTTTCTTTGTCATGTTAAGATCTTTTTCAATCATCATCATAATGGCTTTTAAATAACTTTTAGACTTGTATTTTATAAAACACTCAATTAAATAGAGGTTAGAAAAACAAGATGTATTTGAAATAATAGATCTTTTCTTGCCAATGGTAGCCATGACAACTAGGGTCAATGGATCTCACAGCAAAGATTAAACCCTAATCAGAGTGTGCTTGCTCTGATACCACTTGATAGGCCAAAAATGTATTGACCCATTGTGATGAATTAACCAATTAATTAGGTTCAATTACATGCAATGAGCATGGCAGCACAAACAAATCACCAAATAATTAAATTTAGTAGAAATTAAATTTGACACTATAATTTGTTTACGAATGGGGAAAACCTACACGGTAAAAACCCTACCGAGTGATTTTAAGGTCACCACTCCCGAGAATCCACTATTATCAAAACAAGCAGTTCCAAGTAAAGGAATCTCAGTACTTTATACCAACCTACAGTTGAACCCTTACCCCAATACCTAATTGGACTTATTTTGTAGTGACAATATCTCCTTATATTGCACGGCTCCCAATACGTGACTAACCAAAAGTTGCGTGGATCCTAGTGCGCGACTTGATCACCAACTTGAGAAGGATGTTGGTTACAAAGTTCTACTATTCTTTAACACATGAAGATCATGAAGTTGCTCGGTCACAAAACCTATAGTATACAAACACAACAGCTTTTTAAGAACTAGGGCAAACTAGGTTTTTGGTTACACTTGAGGAATTATGCTCTTGTGCAATTGTGCCCTTGGCTGTGCAACTTGATATGGCCTTTAAAATAATCCCTATATATATTTAGGGTTGTGAGAAAAGAAAACCCAAACACATACTCACGGATTGGATGAAAAATAGTCTAAAAAAACTGAGTTTCATAAACCTCGATAGATAGCCATCTATCAAGCTAGTTGTCAAGCCACGAGCTTTAGCAGCTTTTAAACCTCAATGGATACTAGCTGTTGAGTTTTAAAATCCAACACTTCATTACTTGATTTTTGGACAAACTTGCACGTCTTCAATACTTGAACTTGAACTCTTGTTCCTTGAAGTATTAAAGACATCCTAGATCTACCCAATTACAAGTAAAGTGCGTTTTGTCAAAGGATTAGCCAATACATAAAATGTTGACATATGTTCCTTACATCCAATCACATATGTTCTAACAGATAGGGCTCTTTGTATTGTTTTGGTTCTTTGTTAGTCTGCTAGTCTTGTTTGCAATGTCTTTGTTTCTGATGAATAAATCTCATTCATCTAAAATGCTTCTGGAAAGATCAACTTCTTAGGTACTTCCTCATCAGAAGAATCTTTACAGTCACTAGCACTCTCCATAATCACCTTATCGGTTGAGGCAGCAAAGGCCATAACATGGCTACATTCATCCACATACTTATCAGAAGAGTCATTCCCAGTGTCACTCCAAGTAGCAACCAACCCTTTATCTTTTGACTTCTTGGCCTTTTTCCTCATAAGGTAGTTTGGGCACTCTATCCTCATATGACCAAAACCCTTACACTCATGGCATTAGATAAGGGGTTTCTTATTCTTACCCTTCCTACAGGATTTAAATTTCCTAGAAGGTTTACCTTTATCCTTTTTCCTAAATTGAAGAAGCTTGATAATCTCATCAGTTATGAAGGTTAGATCCTCATCCTCATCCTTATCATCATATTCATCTTTAGTGTCCTCAATCTCTTCCTCTGTACCCTTAAGAGCCAAGCTTTTACTCTTTCCACCTTTTCCCATTGAGCCTAATCCCATCTCATAGGTTTGAAGGTTCCCTACAAGCTCAGTTAAAAGAAGTTGATCAATGTCCTTCACTTCTTTAATAACAGTGATCTGGGCATGGAATCTTTCAGGTAAGGACCTAAGGATTTTTTTAACAATTTTGGATTCTACTATAGATTCTCCAAGATTAAAGGCAGAATTCACAATATTCTTGAGTTTAGCATAGAACTCATCAAGGGTCTCATCCTCCTCCATCCTTATTTCTTCAAAGCTACTAGTGACTCTTTAAAGCTTTACAGTTTTTACTGTCTTGGTACCTTCATAAGTGGTCTCAAGAATGCTCCATGCTTCCTTGGCAACTTCCGTGGATGATATTTTCTTGAATTCCTCATTGGTCTCTCCACAAAACAAAGCATTCAAGGTTCTACTGTTGAAATTTGCTGCTTTGGTTTAATCCAGCCAACTTCAATAGCTTGCCATACTTTTTCATCTAGAGCTTGTAAAAAAACTTTCATATGAACCTTCTAGTACGCATAATTAATGCCATCAAATAAAGGAGGAATCAAAAGAGATTGTCCACGATCCATGACAACTGGATTCAAGGATCACACTTAGGAAATTAATTCAATCAGAGTGTACCTGCTCTGATACCACTTGTTGGGAAATTCAAATCCCGGTTGATAGAATTAATAAGTTTTAAACCCAAGTTGTTAATTAGATTTATTATGTATAAAACTTGTTAAAACAAACAAACATCAACATCATGTCAATATTATGCACCAGAAAAATAAATAAGACAAGATATGATGACCTAGGAAAACCAATGAAACAAACTAGTTTCACTATAAAAAACCTAGGAGGAAACCTTCCTAAAAAGCAATCTAGTACAAAACCTTTGTCTCTGGACTTTACAATCCCCGTTGATGAACTTATAGTAGAAGCCTTCTACTGCTTCAGAACCTCTAAACTCTTCAGTATATGAACGCCACCCTTTTGATGCACGGATCCCAATACGTTACTCACTCACCAACTTGAAGATGAAGAATGTTGGCTGCAAAATTCTTCACTTCAATAACAATGAAGATTAAGAAGCACTTGGTTACAAAACCCTAAGGTGCAAAGACGTGGTAGCTTCTTTCAAGGAGAATAAGGCTTCGGTCACCTTTTGCTTGTGTTCTTCTTGTATTATCTTATGTGGCGGCCTCTCAAATAAGCCTTATATATGTCTAGGGTTGTGAGAAAAGAAACCCTACACAAATACATAAGCATAGGCCGAAAATCAGATCTAAAAATCTGAATTTCATAATTCTCGATAGATACCTTGATCGATAGTGTCTGTCGAGGCTCATTAAACCTCGATAGATTTGCATGGCTTCAACACTATACTTGAACTCTTGTTCTTTGAAGTATTAAACACATCCTAGATCTACCCAAATACAAGTAGAGTGCGTTTTGTCAAAGGATTGGCCAATACATAAAATGTTGACATATGTTCCTAACAACAATCACATATGTCCTAACAGGATCTACTTCAATTCCTCTTTGACTTACCATAAACCCCAATAGCTTTCCGGATGTGACTTTGAAAGTACACCTCTTTGAATTTAACCATAGCTTGTAGAACAAGATTTTTTCAAAGAACCTTCGTAAAGCTGGTATATGTCCTTCACAGTCCTTGGACTTGACTATCATATCATCAACATAGTCTTTTACTTCTTTATGGATCAAATCATGTAGCAAAATGGTGGCTGCACGTTGGTAAGTAGCACCCTCATTTTTTAGGCCAAATGGCATGACCTTGTAGCAATATGTTCCCTATGGTGTAATGAAAGAGGTTTTCTCCATATCTTCTAGCAAAGTATGACTTGCTGTGTTGTCAACCAGTATGTCGATGTGAGGCAATGGAAAGTCATCTTTTGGGCTGGCCTTATTTAGATCTCGGAAGTCAACGCACATCCTCACTTTCCCGCTCTTCTTTGGCACTAGAACAACATTGGCTAACCATTTTGGATAGTTAACAACTCTTAGGAATCCTGCATTGTGCTGTTTCTCAACCTCTTCTTTGATCTTGAGGGTTCACTCTAGCTTCATTCTTCTCAACTTCTGCTTGACTGGTTTCATGGTAGGATCTGTTGGAATGCAATGTTGTACTCTATTTGCATCTATCCCAGGCATATCTTCGTATGACCAAGCAAAGACCTCTTTGAATTTCGGCATGTTGGGAAATTTAGAACCTGGTTGATAGAATTAACAAGTTTTGAACTCAAGTTGTTAATTAGATTTATTAGGAATAAACCTTATTAAAAAAAACAAATATCAATATCATGCACAATGGTATAGTAAAAAGACAAGATATGATGACCTAGGAAAACCAATGAAACAAACTAGTTTCACAGTAACAAACTTAGGGACAAACCTTCCCGAAAAGTAATCCATTATAATAAAGAGAAGTTTCAGATCTAGTACAAAACATTTGTCTCCAGACTCTACAATTCTCATAGATGAACTTACAGTAGAAACCTTTTATTGCTTCAGAACCTCTAAACCCTTCAATGTATAAACGCCACCCTTTTGCACAAATCCTAGTACATGACTAACCAATGATGCATGGATCCCAGTACATGACTGACTCCACCAACTTGAAGAAGATGTTGGCTGCAAAGTTCTTCACTTCATCAATAATGAAGATCAAGAAACACTTGGTTACAAAACCCTAAGGCGCAAAGAAGTAGTAGCTTCTTTTAGAGAGAATAAGGCACTTGGTCACTTTCTGTTTGTGTTTTCTATGTATTCTTTTATGTGACGGCCTCTAAAATAAGCCTTATATAAGTCTAGGGTTATGAGAAAAGAAACCCTACACATACATGTCAACATGAGCCGAAAATCAGATCTGGAAATTCTGATTTTGCAGATCTCGATAGATTTTCTGTCGAGCTTCATTCATTAAATCTCGATAGATTATCTGTTAAGCTTCTATCGAGCTTCTGTCCAGCTTCTATCCAGCTTTAATGAATAGCTTTTCTTCACTTTTTTCTTGGTCCAATCTTTATAGTATTAATACTTGGCTTGAACAACATGTTTCTTGAAGTACTAAACCCATCCTAGATCTACCTCATTACAAGTAAAGTGCGTTTTGTCAAAGGATTAGTCAATTAACATAACATATGTCTCTAACAATATCCACATATGTCCTAACACAATAGTAGTGCTACTAATGCACCACGCTCTGAAGTGGTTAGAGTATAGCCCACTTGTATCATTTTAGATTCCTCATCGGTTCCTAGATTAATGGGTTGGGTTTCCTCTTTTATGGGTTCTAGGTGTCTTTGTTTTAATTCCTTATTATTAAGAGTTTCTTTACCAATTTCAGAAATAAAAACATTCAAAGCCAATAAATAAGCAAAATCAGAAATCATACTATAAGGAGAAGAGTTCCCAACAAACTCAATAGACTTAACTACATCTGACTCAACATGAATACTATCACAAACAGACTTAGTAGGAATAAAAAATAATAGCAAAAATGGACTCAATGGGGAGAGAAACAATGTTCTTGGCAGTAGTGATTGGCTTGGTGGTCTTGATCTTCTTGGCAAGAGTGACAGACTTGACGGTCTTAATCTTCTTCACGAATTCCTCCATGGGGCGGACGGCTCCCTCCCGTGCCTAGTTCTTCAACTCGGTCATGGCTTCAACAATGACAAGTGGCTCCTAGTAAGTTCCTTCTCCCCTTAGCATCAATACTGCAGGATCTTCATTCATATAATTTCTGGCTCCATCATCAATCTCCTTATCTGTGGGGTTGTCATTGATGAAAGCATTTAGGTGCCCTATGTTATCCATCCACTCATTAAACAAATCATGCTTCCCTTTGTTCAAGTGAGTGTGTTGAGGGAGATGTTGTGACTTGCCCCCTTCCATCTTCTCGTTGTCACCTTCAGCATTCTCATGTGTTAGGATTCTAAGACTGTGGGCCATCAGCTTCTGGTCTAGAGCAGCCAATTTGGCATTTATGTCATCTTCCTCTTTGGTATGTAGGGTCAGTGAGCCAGGTTCTGAATCGTAATATGACCCCAACTCTGGAATCTCTCTACCATGCTTGTCATATTGAGGACCAGATCTTGAATTGACATCAGTGATACAGCTCCAATCTAAAGGACGCCCATATGGGTAATCATCATAGTCCACCTCATTGGCTTGTTCTTTCTCCTCCCTTGCATCTTCTAATATATTTACCAGCCTGTATTGGTCACTATCAGTATTGCTCCACCTGTTAGTTTCAGCATCATCCTTAATATCTTCATCACAGTAGTCGACATCATCATCATACTCTTCAAAGTAAAGCTCTGCGTCTTCACCTTCTTTATCACTAGGGGGTTCACCCCAATCATTGCCATTGTATTAGCTATCATAGTCTTCACTATTGTTGCTCTCACTATCGCTATTGCTGTCATCATCACCATGTCCACTGTTGTTGTTGCTGTTGTCGCTACTATTATCACTTTTGTCATCACTTCCTTCATCATCATCACTAGGGGCTGCTCTACCTTCCTCATTGTTAGGACATATGTGAAACGTGTTAAGAACATATGTCATTGTATATTGGCTAATCCGTTGACAAAATGCACTTTACTTGTAACTAGGTAGATCAAAGATAATTTAAGTCTTCAAGAAACATTTTGTTCAGGTCAAGAGTTAAAACCATGCAAATGTGTTCAAGAAACAAATGAAGAAGTGTTGTATTTTAAAGCTAGGCAGATAGCTAGATAGATTGTATCTATTGAGATTTAAAAGGGAATTATAGCCGATGCTCAATAGCAGCTCAACAGATAACCTATCTATCGAGAATCACAAAATTCAGATTTCCAAATCTGTTTTTCACGCATATCCAAGTTATTTGTGTAGGGTTTCTTTTCTCAATTCTAGACATATATAAGGATTATTTTAAGTACCATCTAAAATGATGCAACTTGATGCAAAGTGATTATTCACTCAAATTGTGACCGGAGACAATTTTTCCTAGTTCATCTTTTTCTTGAAGAAGCTGTTGTATTTGTACGCTAACAGTTTTGTAACTAAGGAGCTTCTTGATCTTCATCATGTGAATGAACTAAAGAACTTTTTAGCCAACATCTTTCTCAAGTTAGTGTATTAGTCACGTACTGGGATCCGTGCATTGATTGGTTAGTCACGTACTTGGAGCCGTGCATTGAAAGGAGAGATTGTCACTACATTACAAGCCCAATTGTGTATTGGGGTAAGGGTTCAATTGTTGGTTGGAATAAGGTACATGAATTCCTTTACTAGTAACCACTTGTTTTGATAATAGTGAATTCTCCGGAGTGGTGGCCTTAAATTCACCCGGTGGAGTTTTGCCTTGGTGGTTTTTCCCATTCGTAAATAAATCACCCATGTCAAATTTAATTTCCGCTGCATTTAGTTATTTGGTGATTTGCTTGTGCTACCACGTGTATTGCATGTAATTAAATCTAATTAATTTACTTGGCTTAATTAATTGATTTAATTTGCCAAAGGGGCCAATACATTTTTGGCCTATCACTCATCTTCATCATTGTCTCTTAGTTCATACGGGCTCTTCAATGCATGCTGGCAAGCCTCCCAGTACTCTTCTTCTTCTATATTGCAAATGGCATCTCCTAGGAGTGTAGTCATGGCATCAGGGTTCATGTAATCAGCCCAGTCAATAGGAACCCAAGTTGTGTCTTCCTTCTTCAGTTTTGGAACCTTGTTGTTGCAATCAAGTAGTAATTCAAACCCGGGCACCATTTTTTTTGTCATAAGATCAAATCTAGGTTCGGGGAATCCCCAATAGCATCGACTTTCTCTAGCTTTGACAAACTTCCCATTCAATGTGGGAGTATAAGGCCTTAAGGGTTCCATAGGACAAGGAAGTACCTTTGCTTTAGCTTTGGCTTGGGCCATTTTTCTCACTTCCATCTCTAACAAATCATCATCAGTAGGCTTATAGCCTAGCCCAAAAGGTGGTGTGGCAATGGGAATCCTCGGGTCTTGAACAATTGGCTTCTTCACAATTCTCCCTAAGTTCATCCTTGGAAGGTAATTCATTCTCCTTATCATGGCTACCACATTGTTGTTGCTATAGGGAGCAAAGTACATTGGGATCTTCTCCATTTCCTCTTCTTTCCTTTCAAAGCCACGCTTCTCAATCTCAAAGCCATCCAAAGTCAATGGCTCCTTCTCAGATTCGATAACAAAGACGGGCTTGGATGCAGTCAAAGTATCACCATATATGGTTACAGTAGCTCCTTCATATGGGAACTGAACCTTTTGATATAGAGATGAAGGTACAACCTCTGTGTCATGGATCCATGGTCGCCTAAGGTGCATAACATGAGGATATGTTAAAGACTTGAAACTCCACCTTCTTGATCATTGGCCCTATAGTGAGTTCTAATGTTACGGTTCCCAAGACTTCTCTTCTACTACTATCATTTTCTCTCACATGCTGGTCAGTTGGTGCAAAGCCTTCAATGCTTAGACCCAAACAACTTGCAGTCTTTAAAACCATCGGTATTCTCTTTTCCTTGGCATCTACAGTAATGTGTAATGGGTTATTGTGGTGCTTCCCCTTCTTTGTCAAATCCTTGTCAGAGTAGGAAATAGTAAGTTCCCTACTTATGGATCCTATCATAGTGTTCAGATCTTGGGAAATTGTGGTTGTAAGGACTTGAATTTGGTTGAGAAGGTCCACCAAATTTTGGCGGTGTTTGTATGAGGCCATGAGTAAACCCCATAAGGATATGTTGGCTTGTGTCTTCGATAGTTGCTTGAGGACCTCGTATTCTTCACCAGGTGATTAGTGGGTGGATTTATTCAAGGTTTCTATCGGGTTGTCTGTCTCCAAATGTGGGGGTTTGAAGTGTCTCCCTGCTTGTAATGTGGGCAACTTTTATTGAGTCATTAGGGTCGGCATCTTGGGGTTTGAAGTGTCTCCCCCCATTTGTGGATATTGGGTTGTTTGATAGGGGTTTGAAGTGTCTCTCCCCATTTGTGGGTGTTGGGTAGTTTCATTGGGGTTTGAAGTGTCTCCCCCCATTTGTAGGTGTTGAGTAATTTTTGGTTTCTGGTACTTCCTCACTCCATATGTCATATCCTGTGGTGGTGGTGGTGGTAAATTTCATATCCATAAAGTTTTCCCATGTCATCATAAAGCACTTGGGTAGGTCATAGATCAGGTCAGATGGGTCTTCTTTACTTTCCTCTTTGGTCGTTAGGCAATTAATCCTTGGTCCTCTCCCAAGATTGTGATTAGGCAATGGATTATTAGTGATGCTAGGCCTTGTAGGCGGCACAATCACCTTGTTGTCTATTAGGTTTTGAATTGCATGATGAAGGCCAAAATACTTGTCGGTATCATGGCTAGGGCCTTGGTGGTAAGCACACCTCTTGTTCACCTTAAATCTTGCAGGTAGCGGGTTTGGAATTGGTCTTGGGTCTAATGTCTTCAATAACCCTTTTGCTTTTAGCTTGTCAAACACTTGGCTCATAGGTATATATAACTCATGAAACTCCCTTCTAGGTCTTAAAGGTGGCTCTTGTGATATTTGCATAGGTGCAACGGGTGCAATAAGTTGATAAGGATCATTTTTATGAATATTAGAAATTTCTTCAGCCTTAGAACTAGATCCTACGTTCTTTTTAAACCTCGATGGGTCATCATTCTTTATAGTGCCATTATTCATTGCATCATCAATTTGGGTTCCAACAGCAATCAAAGCTTTAAAATTAGGAAAATATTGGGCAAAAAAGTACTTATGGTATACAGGTAATAAATTCTTTACAACCATAGCTAATTGTTCTTCTTCACTTGGACTATTCATCATCTGTGAGGCCTTGGATCTCCATTTGGTGATGAAGGTAAAGAAGGATTCTTTTGGCTCGTGCTTCATAGTC
Source organism: Castanea sativa (assembly GCF_040712315.1). Taxonomy (NCBI): domain Eukaryota; kingdom Viridiplantae; phylum Streptophyta; class Magnoliopsida; order Fagales; family Fagaceae; genus Castanea; species Castanea sativa. The sequence continues at coordinate 36,074,438 of NC_134024.1, read as the reverse complement.
TCAAGATCTCTCCTTGTTATGTCCATTTCTATATTGTATATGTATTGCTTATGAAACTCGTAGCAGATGTCCTCCTAACTCCTTGCTCTAGCGTCATCTAGGTTGAGGAACCATCTAAGAGCAGCTTCAGTCAAAGTGTTTTGGAACATTTGATCAAGTAGTTCTTCAGTCGCTCCTGGGGGTTGCATGGTCCTTATATACATCTTCAAATGGGACTTTGGGCAACCGGTCCCGTCAACCTTGTTTAAGGTTACGGGCTCTTCTAATCATCTCTTCTATTTTGTTCATTCTTTCATTGATCTTCTTCTCACTCTCCATGGTGGGTGGATTATGGTCATCCTTGTCCTCCCCTTGGTTAGTGTTCAAACTCTGAAATTGTTGCACCATACGGTTCATGTCCTCCTTTAGCTGGATTTGACTAGCTACCATAGTGTTGAGTAGCTCTTAAGTGTTCGTGGGTTCTTCGGTGTTCGGATGTTCTCCCTCTTTTGCCATAATGTTAGGAGCTATAGACTTCTTGTGGCTTGAACTGTCTTGTAGGTCAAATATAGGATTGTGATGTTGCAACAGTGGAGTGTCCTCTATGCTTACGGGCTTCAGTATTATGATAGGAGTGATGGGCTTGGAACTGGAGCTACTGGGTTGAGTGTCAACCTTAGGTTCTCTTTGCAGCCTTCCTTTGAATCTTGACCAAATTCTCCCCTAATGTCAGGCTTGGTCGGGTTAATCAAAGCTAGGTCCCCATCCACATCAATCAATCAACCAAACAACCACACACAACATGCAGTGCAATTTTAACATGGCTCGGCCTAAAGGTAGGTTCTAAGTCATTATGTTGTAGGGTGGGTTCGTTGTTTTATTGTTTCCCATAGCTAGGACGTTAGACCTCCCAACTTGTAATGTAATGAACATTGCATTGGTCTAAACAGAATGGTTTGTCCTTTACAGTCAACAGGAAATGATCCAGTGACTTTGGGCCATGAGTTGGTGAGTTCGACACTAGGTACCCGAATTTAATGAAGACTGGTGATCCATGATTACAACCACCACATTGTTGTTGAATGAGGGGCATACACATTTTTTGTTTTGATGGCACACACTATGACAGTTAAGGAAAGCTTTTAACAAACAATACAAACAACAAACCACCATACAATATCTCAACAAACATATATAAACTAACAAACAACAATATCATGCAAGACCATGCAAAAACAAGGGTACACATTTGGTCACTTAAGTCTAATATGAATCTTAGCTCTCGACATCCCCAACGAAGTCGTCACTGTGAGAGACAACCCAAAAGGGGTACCCTAAAAAAAAAAAAGATTTTTGGGCGCTTTTTCAAGACACCTCTCTTTTTGGGTAAATGGTATGGAGTCGCCACATATTTATTTATTTTAAACAAAAAAATAAGAAAAAATAAAATACAAATTTACATGATTGAATTGTTCCATTTCCATTGATTTAATAAAAAAATACACATTTGAATAAATTGGATATTACATGGCTTTGGGTCATAGTTATAAACTACCAAAAATACATGCCTTTTTGTCCTAGTTATAATCTACCCAAAATAAAAAATAAAGATAAAGTCTAAGTCTACCTATCTAAAGACACTAAACTCGGAGGCTAGGTTATGGAATGGGAAGGTGTTAGGCACCCATTCCCCCTAGACAGAGTCTGGTCTTCTAGACTCTCATGACCAATGTACCCATTTTATGAATAACATGAATGATATGTTGCACACACAAAATACTTAACTAGACTAAGTTGCAAAAGTCCATTTATGAATGTCCTCTTCTTTATTAAGAATTTAGATCTGTGTTGTAATAGAAAAAATTGAATTTGGTTTAGAAAAAATCAAACCTATTTTTGTATGTGTAGAAAAAAAAATAGTTTTGTAAAGAAAAGTGTTAGGACATATGTGCTTCAGGTTATGAACATATGTTGTCATGTATTGGCTAATCCTTTGACAAAATACACTTTACTTGTAATTGGGTAGATCGAGTATGTGTTTAATACTTCAAGGAACAAGGTTTCAAGTTCGAGTGTTAAAGCCATGCAAGTCTATCCAAGAAATAAGTGAAGAAGTGCTGGTTTTTAAATCTCGATGGCTATCTCGACAGCTAGTATCTATCAAGGTTTAAAAAGCTGTTCCCGATGCTTGACAGCTGCTTGATAGATAGGGCGAGTATCTATCGAGATTTATGAAAATCAAATTTTTAGTTCTGATTTCATTCCAATCTGTGAATAGATGTTTGGACTTTCTTTTCTCACAACCCTAAACATATATAAGAATTATTTTAAGGGCCGTCATAGGTTGCACAGTTGCATGAGTGTGAAACAAAGAGTTGTTCATGCAAATTATGACCGGAAACCTAATTTGCCCTAGTTCTTTTTTTTTCTTAAAGAAGAAACTGCATTTTGTACGTCATTGGGTATTGGGAGCCATGCATTAAAAGGAGAGATTGTCACTATAGAATAAGTTCAATTGGGTATTGGGGTAAGGGTTCAACTATAGGTTGGTGTAACCGTATAAGGTACTAAGATTCTTTTAATTGTAACTGCTTGTTGTAATAATAGTGAATTCTCGGGAGTGGTGACCTTAAAATCACCTTGTGGAGTTTTTTCCTTGGAGGTTTTCCCCATTCGTAAACAAATTATTGTGTCAACTTTAATTTCCGCTGCATTTTATTTTAGTTGGTGATTTGTTTGTGCTACCACGTGTATTGCATGTTAATTTGATTAATTAATAAACTTGGCTAAATAATCAATTAATTTATTACAAGGGGTCAATATATTCTTGGCCTATCAAAAAGAAACCAGATCTATTTTTGTAATGAAAAAAAATTGATTTTGTGAAAAAAAGAAATCAGATATGTTTTTATGATGAGAAAAAATTATAGTTTTGTAAAGAAAGAAATCAGATCTATTTTTGTAATGAAGAAAAAATTATAGTTTTGTAAAGAAAGAAATTAGATTTGTTTTTGTATGTGGAATAAAATAAGGAAAAGATTTTCAAAAGAGGCTTATATTCATAAAATAAACCTATGCTGCATGTATCAAACAAAACAAACATAACTACTCATGACTCTCTTTTTTATTTCAAAATCTGCTTTGTTAAAAAAATTCAGATCTATATTTAAAGAAAATATAGATCAGTTTTTTGGATTAAAAAAAATTCAGATTTGTATCTAAGGAAGATATATATAAGTTTTAATTAAAAAAAAAATCAAATTTGCATCTAATGAAGATGAAAATCAGTTTTTTACTTTGAAAAAATTCAGATCTGCATCTAATGAAGATGCAAATCAGTTTTTTGATTGAGGAAAATTTAGATTTGCAACTAATGAAGATGCAAATCAATTTTTTCTGATTAAAAACTATATGATAACAAGTAGATCTTTGAAACAAAAAAATAAAATAAAATCTTGACACTAAAAAGTTGTAAACATATTCAAATAGAGAAAATATTGACAACACATTATATGAGCAATGCAAAATTAAGACTAAACAAATATTTATTCATGGATTACAAAAAATTAAAAGAGATAGAAGAAGAATAAGAAGTAAAGAAAAGCTATCTCTTAGATGGACGTTCTTTTCTCTTGAGAGAATATTTTAGGGTTCAATATGCAATTATCTTTGAAACCTAAAAATCCTTACTTACAAAAAGAAATTCTTAAGATTGAAGTCTCCAGAACCTCTTTAACGTAAGAGAGAAAATACCAAAAAGGAGAGTCAGAAAGATGAGAAATCTCCGAGCGTAAAAAAGTGTACTGAATTTTGAGATTCGAACTCCATTTATAGAGGTTGGAAGACTCGAAAAAATAGCTTGGATGATTAAAATACACACCAGGACACGTCCTTATCGCTAAAAAATCGAAATGGATGTGTTTTAGCATCACTCAAATGTCCTCGGGCCAAAACCCTAATGTGTGCCATTCAGCACTTTGAAAGTGCTGTTCGGCACTCCAAAAGAGTCAAATGGGTGCCAGTCCCACTTTCGAGTTCGGGTGCGTTTTGGACTCCTTTTTAAGGTTTTCTTGAGCTGGGGCTTGCACTCAGACGTGTTTTTAATCCATATTCTAAAAATTAAACTCTTTTCTATATAATTCAGGTCTTTTCAGTAACAATTATCTTGTAGATAAATACTCTAAAAATCTTGATAGAGTCTGGATTATCTACAATTTTATTGTTATCCAATTATCACCTTTTATTCCATGCAAGCAAGCTTATTTTTGACACTAATTTACAACCAATCACAAAATTATTTAGAAAATTTTAATTTTTTAACCAATCAAAATTAATTTATATAAATCATGCATGGTTGATTCTACCTAGACACAATGCATACTGACCGTGCAAACTTGATCATGCGATATCTTTTGATTTGACGATCCAATTTGGAAATCGAAGATACTGTCGTGAACATTAGAATCTAAAGATCATTTTTATGATATGTAATGAATTAATGCATATAATGCAATCATGAATTTGGGGTACATGAATGGTCATTCCAGTCATCTTCCTTGATTAAATCATGAGTGCAAAATCGAGTGTCTACAACATCGTCGAGCTACACTCTGGTCTCTCCAAAGTTTGTAAATACCCTGGCCAATCGCGAATTTCGCCTTTTGGTGTAGGAAGATGGCACAACCCCCATGGAATGGATCCACGGATGATCGTTGATGGTCGTGTAAGGAGAATAGGAATGAACCACTATAAAATCCACAAACTCTTTTCTTCCTCCTATCTCTATAGCTAACCTTATTTGGCCTGTAGTGTGACCATTGTGCCATCGAAAGTAACCAATGGATTATCATACTGAGTTAAATCCTTGGGGGTTGAACCTAACCTTTCGTACAAATCTGGATACATTACCTCAGCCCCACTTCCCTAGTCTATCATTACTCTCCTCACATCAAAACTTGCAATCCGTAACGTAACCACTAATGCATCATCATGAGGTTGAATAGTTCCCTCCTTGTCATTTCCTGAAAAACCTTAACATTCTTCCTCCCATCGTTCCCTTTTAAAAGAGAAGGGACTCATCTTCGAGTCCAAAACTGGGGCCAAGGTCGAAACTTGGGAAGCTGCTTGCCCTGGTCAGGTCGTGGTCTTAGTGGCATGGATTACTTCTATAAGCCCTAGAGAGGGAGCTGAGGCTCATGACAAGCTTTCCCTCTTCTTATCTTAGAGCCAGGGATTATCCTTAGCTACGAACTCCTTAAGATGTCTCGCATTCTCAAGCTGACCCAGGTGATCCTCCAAGGTTCGATAGTCCTTAGTTGTATGACCCCTGTATCGTTGATAAGTGCAAAATAGGCTTTGGTTTCTCTGTGAGACATCCCCACTCATCTTGTTTGGCCATCGAAAGTAGGGCCCATTCTTTATTTTTCCACGATTAGATAGACTGGCTCCTTATATAGAAAACTAACCATCTCGAACCTCGACTTTTGTAGTCGGGCGAAGAAATCTCTTCTTTGCTGAGGAAGGAGGTCCATCCTAATCTCTTTTCTCTCCCTTATTGGTGCCTTGGTCTAACCTTATCCTATAGCTAATCATCTTCTAATCTTTTATACTCTTCTACTTGCTCCATCAACTTATGCATATCCATGACTAGTTTTAAAGAAAGCAAAGCTCTCAACTCAGAGTCCATGTGGAGACCCACTTTGAAGGTACTAGCGGAAATTCCTCCATTGTCTCCACCTATCTCATTATACTCATTATACAACTCCCAATAACAATCTGAGTATACTCTAAGGGTTTGACCCTCCTTCATGGACATGGTGAGGAAAGAGTTAAATGGCTTTCGAGTTCTACTATATGTTACAAACCTCGCCTCGAATGCCCTTATCAATTCATCATAGCTACGGATGAAATCCTTCTCTAGCCCATCAAACCATCTCATTGCGATAGGCCCCAAATTAGAGGGGAATATCTTGCACATCAAGGTCTTATTCTTAGAGTAGATGTCTATACTTTGGTTATAATGACTAACATACTCCACAGGATTGGTCTTACCATTGAAGATAGTGAAGGTAGGCCTAGTGAATCTTCGCGAAAAATTTGTGCTGTCTATCTCTTGTGAGAATGAAGATTGAGATATCAACTACAATGCCCTATGCATTGTTCCCCGAGGTTTGAGGGGTATGGGGATCTCCGAGACCTCAGAATGCCAAACATTGAGGGGGTGATATCCTGGTCCTTTCCTTATGCAGTGGGGATTCTTCCCTCCTATACCTCTAAGGTGGACAAACCATTCTCTCCCTATAAAGTGGGGATTGCCTTCTATCATGATTTCTTTGTCGTTCCCCCATGCTACTTTCACCTCTTCGAGAATGACTCGGTGTAGGACTAGGGCCCCTTCCGTAGCGGCGCTCTTCATCATTTCTTCAGAGGCAGACTTCATTCCTTCTTTGGCGGCGGTCTTCATTCCTCCTAACCTCTTGTTGTAGGGCCAATACTTGATCCCTTAGCCTATCCATTTCCTTATCCTTGCTGGATTGGGATGGTCTCGTAAAGTTAGTAGTTGACCTTTCCCTATGTAGGGGGGATGCGAATTCCCAGTTGCACCCTCGCTAGGGTTGCTCCTAATTCTGCCTATGTACCTCAAACCGTACACACCTGTCCTCATGGACTAATTCCTCTGAGATGCTTGGATGAGAGAAGTGGGCAAGACCACTACTTGATTAATTTGCCATACTCTTCCTAAACCAACTTCTAAGCCTATTGCTTGGTGAAAATTCCTACAGAAAACGCCAATTGTGGGGTATAAGAAACTCAAACTCAAATAGATTCGAGCTTAAATTTCAAAGTAACTAACAAGCACAATTTATTTGTTATAAAAATAAGGTAGAAATTCCACAATGGGAGACTTAAACAATTGACTAAGAGAATAAGGGCGAGAATAAACTAATCAAAAATACATAAACTGCTTTCCCATGATGTGTGGAGTTAACAAGAAAACAAAAGTACATTGTATCTCTCCTTAGCTTCTTCATCTCTCTCTTCCTCTCTCTCTCTCTAGTGTCCTTTTTCTTAAGATCTTCCAGCCTCCTCTCTGTTGTAGCCACCTCCCCAATTATAATCATTTTTCCTTTTCTTATGTCTCCAACTAGCCTGCCCCCAGCAGAATATTTTGGGCTGCTTGTCCCATCCTCCCTTGGTTCTATCCCCCTTTCATGATGAAATAGGACTTTTAGGGGTGCTTGCACTGTTCAGATTATCTTACATGTATCGGGCAAGAGATTAGGTAGAGAACCTCTCAATAATGCGGAGGTGATGACCTCTGTGACCCTTATCATTTCAAGAAGTTTCCCAAGATGCAATTGTTGGGAGTGGCATCTCAACTAAAAAGAAAGAAGAAAAGAGGGGGATCGGTTGCCTGTGGTTCTTCTTTTGGTCACCCAAGGATCACCTGTGCTCATGACCTCGGATAAGAGTTCCAGTATTGGTGGCATACTCGGATCTCCATGGGAATTATCCTGGGGAGCTTCCCTTTACTATTCATAGAGATGGGTCTAACCCATTTCTTCAAGTATGATCTTCTAAGGAGCTTTCCCTTTACTATACACTCCCCTCTTTTGAGATTTAAATAAATGACACTTCACCTCAAATTTGAAGGGAAAAAACAGTTTTCCTCACTGACATTCGTTTGACCAAACTTTGTTAAATTAATATTAAAATATTGTGTTTTGACCTACCATTTGCTTAAGGGTAAATTTCCAAATTATTCTCCATTTTTGAATTAAAATGTGTTGTTTTAAAATTTCAATTAAATTGTATTGTAAAATATTAAGTATGGCTTTTGCTTCTTTTTTTTCATGGTGGTATGGTGAGATTTTCCATTGCAAGTGTTTTGGTGCTTGATAAATTATGCATTTTTATTCTAAATTTATCGATTATATTTTTACTAACCATGGCTAAAATTTTGTAAAGATATTTTCAAAGAAATTTAAAATATTTTGTTACTAATATAAATAGAAAAGAGAAGAGTGTTAATTTTTTCAAACCTTAGGAGATGGGAGTGTTTTTCCCCTTCAAATTTGGAGTGGACTGTCATTCTTCCAAACTTGAAGAGAGTGGAGTGTTATTACCCCCAACTAAAATATCAAACAAGTATGAAAATGTAATGTAATAGCTATACATGTGGTTTAACTATTTAGTAGTATAATTATGTTTTTATTACAATGAATACTCATTCCTTATGAATAGTTATTCTTTAAAACAAGGAATAACTATTCCTTTCTAAAAGAGTTACAATAGTTATTCTTTAGTAGGTGTAATAATTTCTAAAATTAATATATTTCTAAATAAACAAATTTTCTATATGCACATAACAATTATGGTAATAAAAAATCATCCAAAAATAAATCATCTATCTCAAATTAATATAAAAAAAAGTTATTTTCTTGGAAATATAATTGTTTGAGTAAGATATTTCTTAAAATAAATCTTAAATTTTATTCTAATGTTACAACTCACAACCAAACTTGTAAATAAGTTTAGTTAATTCATTACAACACATTTTATTTCTAGTAACAAAGATTACCATTCCAATCATAATTCCGACTCAGTGTATCGAGTTAGAAGTAAACTAAATCTATAAACATTTTGTACACATGCACAATTTGGGAAAATAGCAATGCTTATGGAAAAGTAGTACTTCTGGTCTAAATTCAATGTATAGCTCACCTTTGGCTACATGACATCCATAAATGATCCCTAATTCTGGTCTACCACATATATTTCTTGATTCATCAGCTGCTGGATTGAAATATCATGAAAAGACTCTGGCAAAGCTGGTCTTGGAACAAGAAGCTCTTGAGACACATGTCGCATTGTAGGCCGAGATTTGGGATCAGAACGAAGGCATGTCAGGGCTAGTATTACAACAAGAACCACACTTGGACCAACTGGTCTATACAAGGGATGAGAGAGGCGTGGGTCCAATATATCTTTAAGCATTCTGTGTTTAGTAGATGACGACGAGGACGATGATAAAGATAAGATAAACTCTCCCGGATGCTTTCCCATTATTGTTTCTAATGCTACTACACCAAAACTGTAAGCATCGCATTTCTCTGTCACAACAGTGGTGTAGGCAAGTTCTGGAGAAAACAAACATGGTCAAAAAATTAAGGAAAGATTTCATTTGATGGGGGTTTTTTAATTTGTTGCATCCTTTGATTTCATATAAGTGTGTTTATATATATATATATATATATATATGTATATAGTTTAAGAGAAAGATTTCATTTAAGCAATAAACATAATAAAAAGGACCAATTTCACCTACGTATAATGCCTGTGTTAAACAGAGTACCATTGCATAACCACCTGTCCTATAAGGGGAGGAAAAAAAATGCACAATATTTTGGAGAAATTAAAAGTAAAACATTGGTTAAAAAAAGAATACCTGGTGCCATATATCCATAAGTGCCGGCTAATTTCGTTGGATTTGAGGAGGTGGACAAGGGGGGAAACCTGTGAGATCACCGCACAAATCCTTGTTGCCGATGAATGCCTGAGGAGACTTGAAACCATGTGGTATTGGACCAATAAGAATGTTAAAACTCAGGTCTAGAGTCATCAAATTCTCCAAATTTGATATTTCTAGAGGGATGGAGCCGGTAATACGATTGTGACTAAGGAGAAGTTCCTTTAATTGAGTAAGTCTGGCAAGTGAAATAGGTAGCTCACCCGAAACATAATTATAGGACAGGTCCAAGAGGGTTAGTTTTGAAAAATTACCTATCTCTGGTGGTATGCTCCCTTTAAGTTCATTATATCGGAGATCAATCTTTGTGACGCTTCCACCTTCATCACAAGCTATACCAAGCCAATTGCAAGAACTTGACATGTCGAGGTTGGTAGTATTATTCCACCACCCTGTCTTGAGCAAAGCCTCCAATTCTAGGGACGATGATTGAGATGTCACGGTTGTAGCAAAGGTAACCCATAATATTGTCACTACGGCAATGAAAAAAGAAGACACCATTTTACAAATTCTCAAAGTCCTGTTGAGTTCAGTGGTCTGATTTCTGGGTTCTTGCTTTGGATACATAAAGGGGTTTGGAATTGACTATAAGTCGACAACACTGCTTAGAAGTGGCAAAAATTTTCGAAATTATTAGTGTTTTAAAATATTTAGTAATGAATCGAGAGGGGAGCTTACGAAAATTGGAACTCGAGTTTCTTGTTATTGCCTGTGTTTGAAATTCTTTCGCTTCTTTTTTCACGACCTTTTCCCACATGACCCTGACAAAAGAAAGAAAAAAGAGAAATCACAGCCACAATTTTTTTTTTTAGATATGATATGCACAGCCACAATTGTTGACTGTGTGGGTGCAAACACACCGCCACAATTGTTGGCTGTGTGGGAATGCAATCACACAGTCAATGTGAGTGCTGTGGATGTGGGAATCGTTCTTACATAATACTCGAGTACACATTGCCACGTCCTCAACTTCCACGTAATCTTATGATAGTCATTTTCTTAAACTCGAGTTTCTTGTCAAACTTGAAATTCACAAACTCGAATTGATAAATTGCTAAATATTTATCAAAGGTAAAACACTAATAGTTTCAAAAAATAGTAATATTTGATTATTTTTGCAGCCTAGAAGTCAATATTCATTATTCAAGGTCAATGACTCTCGAGAGGAAGGAATAAATTCGAGTAATATTCTCTGCGTGAATATTACTCCCAAAGTCAGTTAAGTCAAGTCAATAGAAGAAGATGATGCGTGAATATTACTCCCAAAGTCACTGAAGTCAAGTCAATAGAAGAAGATGATTCGAGTAATATACTCTGCGTGAATGTTACTCGAATTATCTTCTTCTATTGACTTGACTTAACTGACTTTGGAGAGTGCGTGATGTTGATGCCCTCCTCATTCTGTGTCTACTACACAACTAGATGGAGAAACAAAACTATGGCTCTCCTCTCTTATCTACCGAAAAAATAGAAGTTAGTTGAAGGCAAATATTAGAGTTATAAACTTTTTTATTAATATTTTTGTAAAGAAATGTGGTATGTCCACAACATTTTTACAACAAATCATAGGTGATTAGTTGTTATTAATTTAAATTAGTCGCAAACTTGCGCGTTGCGCATGATAATTTTTTTTGTAGTGATCCTATTAAACTATTGTACTGCAATTTGGACTAATTTAATAAATAGTAATATATTTCATAATCATATGTTCATTTATTTTAAGAACAATAAAAAATGTAATATATATATATATATATATAAGAAAAATTTATGTCTTACAAAAATGAAAACAATAAAAAAAAATTAGGAATTCAAAAGGCAAGTTAGTGAAAATAATCATTTTTTAATAAAATTTATTTATAATGTTTTTTGTATCATTAAAAAAGTACTATATAAAATTTGAAAATTATTCTTTTAGTTTTAAACAAGCTTTCTCAAACCCTATTTTTTCTACCCTTTAATCCAAAACACTGAAAAACGCATCTAAAAAATTAATAAAACTTAACAATGATTAACTGGACCAATTAGGAAAACAATTCGTTGTTGATAATCTATTGAGATTATTGAGTTCAAATCTTCTGTCCCACTTTTTCTGCTCCACTCTATACTCCACCAATAAAAATTTGCCACGTATTCACCGCATTAATTAAATAATACTATTAATTAATAACGGTAGCATTAATAAGTCAATAAATGGTAGTATTTAATTAATGCGGTGAATACGTGGCAAGTTTTTATTGGTGGAGTATAGAGTGGAGCAGGAAAAGTGGGACAGAAGATTTGGACTCGAGATTATTATCTTTATAGAAATTACAAATTCGTCCACCAACAAAGATTATCAAATAAATAATTATTAGCAAAATCTTAGAATGAAATTTCTATATATGCATTGTTGTAAAATAAACCAAAGGGATAAATAAAAAGAACTTGTGATCAAGAATTCGAATACCAAAATACCTAAATATAAATAAAAGTCTATAGTCTATACAAATTTATCAAAGAGAGAAACAAATGTCATGTGACAATTAAATCAACAATAACAAAAAGAACCATTAGCGGAAAAAATAAGTGGTTTAAACAATAGAAAAATCTACCGAAAGAGAAACAAAATTGGAGAGAGAGAGAGAGAGAGAGAGAGAGCATTGACCTCTTTTGTCGTGGACAACTTGGAAGGAATAGAGGAGGGGTGAAAATGAAATAATAAGAAGTTTATATGAAAATTAAGATGGAAGAAGAACGGTGGAGTAAATGAAAATTTGAACAAAGTGAAATTGTAGAATTTTTAAGAAGATATAAATGAGAAAATTTTAAAAATCTATAGAGGGAATCAAATGAAATTTTTTTAAAAAAAATGATCAGAGGAGATGAAAGATTGAATTAAGAAGACAACAATTGACAAAGATGAAAAGTTGAACAAAGTAAAAATTGCAAAAATAAAACATAAAATTATAAAGGATGCTAAAGATGTGGTGCAAAAAGATTTTTGTAAACATTCTTTACATGCCTCCAAAAATAAAAATAAAAAGGCTATATGTTATATTAGGAGTTGAAGAATGGGAACAGATCTTTAAGAATATAATAGATCATAATTAATTTCACTCACCAAATAGAAATATAAACCAATTTTTCTGCAAAGTAAATCTTAAAATTTTCTCTCCTTCCATTGTTTTTTTTTTCTCTTGATCACTTAAAATACAAGAGAAAGTTAAGTATCTTTGCAATAGTACCATTAAAACATAAAATAAAATAATAATACAAAACCAAATCCAAAATTATCTCTTCCATAATAATATTTTTTATATATTTATTATTCACACAACATGCTGATTAAGAAAAACGAAACAACAAACAAAACAAATTAGAGACAGAATTACAATTTACGATAGCCAACTATATTGATAGAACTAAATTAAAATAATATATATCTAATTAGACTTTTTTTTCTACGTTCCATCTCAAGCAATGAATATAGGAGAATAAATGGGTTCAAAAAAATAGAAGGAAGCAAAAGAAATACTATGGAAACTACCAAAAATAAAAATACACCATCACCACATTCACAATAAAATAGAAGAAAAGAAAAATAAATTAATTTAAACCATGAATTAAACAAAAGATACCCATAACATGCATGAAGGCACGGTGGATGGTTCACTCTAAATAATGTGAAAATTTTGGTGGAATTTAGTAAAGAATAATTCAAAAGTATTGTAATTGAAGGAATTTTACCTTAAGAGACTGATATACATTTCTTTGTAAAGAATGTCTTTTGTCTAGACTTGCTCTCTAGAAAAGTATGTATACTTCATTTAGGGTGTCATACTCGTGTTGTATTATAATTCTTTAAAAATTGTTCATGTAGTTCCTGTAATCTATTCACATATAAAGATGCTCTATTTATACTTGGGAGTTGCTTTGGTTATATTGACAACTCATCAGTCATCATCATAAAAGGCAGAATTTAATACTAATTTATCTTTAGATATATGATCATACATTATTTGGGGTCCCTCCTCATAAATGTTAAGATATAAATCTTCGTAACCGAAAAATGGGTAAAGAGTATAATGATTAAAGCAATTTAATAATTAGTTTGTGGCTTAGTACCCGCTGAAGGGAAAAAAGAAAAAGAAAAATAATGTTACTCTAGGAAGATAGATTTAACATAGGAAAGATTTGAGGAGGCCATTTTGCATTTAATCATTAATGTAGTGATTTATATAATAATCTTACCGCCAGCCCATCAACTTAATCATAATGGAATATTAAACATTTAAATTAAAGTCGATAATATGTAAAGACAAAGTTATATGTAAGGTTAAAACTGCCTAAGATGAATTTGTAAAGTTAATAATCAATTTATATATTTTTTGTAAAAGAAATTAGGAATAAAAATTAAATAAGAAAAATAAAGATTATATGGTCAATGACGTGGCAAATGAGGTGGTGCAACAGGAGGTAGACAACAATAAATGCTATGTTTCAGCTTTTAGATATAGTAGTCGCAGACCCATGCGATGCGTGGAAATATACAACTATTTTGTAACATTTTATAACATATGATTTATTCTATAAAACGTACGGGAGATATTATTTATAAGATTATTCTTCATCTCTCCATCTCTATAAACATATCATTCTATTATTTTGAGTTTTTTTATTATTTAAAAATTTAGGTGCATTCGATTGATATTAGTCTATTATATTTTTTGAGATGAAAGATAGAAATACTATTTTTTTTTCAAGTGATCTATTTTATTCAAACTTTTGTATAGTGTGTTATGGTTTTGTTTTCTACAACTAAAATTTTTAAGTTCCAAAATTAATTATTTGAATTTCTCATTCTCTTAAGAAGATTATCATGATAATCAAACCTCATTACAAATTTACAATTGATATTACTTAAATAATTTATAGAGACATTAAAATACATAACCATCTCACTTCTTAAATATCTAAAAATTAACTCAAACCAAAACTATAAGATAGAGAGTACATGTGATAAATAACTCAAAAAACACACCACCAAAGTGTATCATCCAAAAGTAGAGACACAAAAAAATTCATTACTCTAAATTTACAATCGCAAGAAGGAATTAATAATTGAGAGAGAGAGAGAGAGAGAGAGAGAGAGAGAGAGAGAGAGAACAATCACCCTTTTTGGAAGAGAATGTGAGACAAATAATAAAATTATATAAAATAAGATGAGTAGAAAAATATTTTACAGAAAAAAGTATAGTTCCAAACACCAAATTATTCAAGTCATGCTATGTAATAGAATAATAGTAAATCATTCTATAATTTCAAAGGATAACATGTAACGAATAAAGAAAATTAAATTAAAAAGATAATAAATTAAAATATAACCAAATCATATCAATCTAAAGTAGAGTAAAACATAAAAATTTATCAATCTAAAGAATCAAAATCCACCAAAATAAAGAATATATATATATATATATATATAGAGAGAGAGAGAGAGAGAGAGAGAGAGAGAGAGAGAGAGAATTCACCTTTTTGTATGAGCAAAATATGGGGAGAAGAAGAGTCAAAAAATAAAAGGAAGTTGAAGGGATGGAGAAAGTGTAAGGTCAAGATGAAGAGTAGTGAGGAGATAAAAAGGTTAAAATAAGTAAATGTTGGAAAATGTGTAATTGTAAAGTGGCAAATTAATAAGGAGAAAAAAAAAAGTTAAAATAAGAGAGAGAAAATATTGAAAATAGATTGATGATGTGGTGTTGGTGTGGCGCTGATGTGGCTCAACAGGAGCCTAGTAATATTAAACTCTATGCTTCAACTTTTAGATATATATAGATATAGATTTTAATCTAACACTAAGATTATTTTTTTGCCCCAAGAATAATAGCCAGTAACAACTTGTCACTTAAGATTTGTTATAAAAATGTTGTAAAAATATTATGGACATATCATTTCTCTTTTATAAATTATGAATATGGTGTGTGGTTATTGATAAATGAAAAAATGATGTCAATGGTTAACCTAAATGGGAAATTCCAAGAACTAGCAAAGGAGGGGGTTTGTTTTTGTATTGGAAAGCATCACTCAATCTTGTTGTTGAGGACTCCCACAAGTATAACATTGACACTTCTATGAATAAGAATACTGAGACGGAATGGAGATTTATAGGTTTTTATGGGGAACCAGAGACTTTCAAGCAACATAAGACTCGGAGTAAACTTAGGGGTTTGAATAACCGTCCCAATATTCCATGGCTTTGTGCTGATGATTTTAACAAAATCATGAAACTAGTTGAGAAATTGGGATGAGCTTTGAACAATCATAATCAAATGCAGCTTTTTAGGGACGTGATTGATGAATGTGGATTTATGGATCTGGGATACATGAGCACTAACTTTACCTGGAGTAAACATTTTGAAGATGGACATTCTATTTGGGAGAGGCTAGATAAGGCTTTGGCCACAAGCAATTGGCTCCTAAGGTTCCTTGGTACACGAGTAACTCACTTCTTTTGCCACACATTGGACCACACTCTTTTCTCATTAATCTTTTTGGGCTTGAAATTCCACCACGTAAGAGAATATTTTGGTTTGAGGAGAAGTGGCTGTCAGACAGTCGCTATGGAGAAACCATAAAGACATCGTGGCTGGCATCAGTAGGGTCGGGAGCAAGCACTAATGTTTTGATGAAAGTGGAAAATTGTAGCAAAGACCTAACATGGTGCAGTAAAAATTGTTTTAGGAACATTTAAGGGGATTTCGAAGAGAAGAAGAGAGCCCTTAAGATAGCCAAGAATGAGGCCATGGAGAGTGGGTGTAATGATCGGGTTAGGGAGATTAGTTTTGACATAAATGATTACTTGATAGAGAAACATGAATGTGAAGCTAAAGATCTAGAATACAGTGGCTTAGCAATGGTGATAGTAATTCCAAGTATTCCCACAATAAAGCAACACAATGTGTTATGATCCTAGTGTCCCATACTGGTTAAGTGTAAGCTTAATCATGTGTTTATAAGCTCTTGGGTACCCTCCTCTTGCAAGCCAATTTTCAGAGGTGAGTTCTACCCATGGGTTTGTAACATTTGGTATCAGAGCCAACCATCACCCCAATTAATTAGGTGTAGCTCATTGAGTATGGGATCAAATGAGTTGCAGCTTTGTGGTCGGATCTCAAAAGGGGCAACCTAAAGTCTGGATTAAAATAACTGATAATTGAGTGGAGCTACCAAAAAGAGAAAAGGCTATCAATGGGTTAGTGTCGCTAGAGTGAGCCATTGTGGACGTCGGCTGCGGAGTGCGATGGAATGTTATGATCCTAGTGTCCCGCATTGGTTAAGTGTAAGCTTAACCATGTGTTTATAAGCTCTCGGACACCCTCCCCTTGCAAGCCGATTTTTAGGGGTGAGTTCTACCCATGAGTTTGTAACACAATGACATAAGAAATTTCCATTATGGGCATCAAGGATAGCTCGGCACAGTGGTAGGTCCTACCTAAAACTAATGGGAGAATTCATGGAATGGGAATTAAGTGCTGCATTAAAACAAATGGCATCGCTTAAGGTGACTGGTCTGGATGTCATGCCTCCATTGTTTTTCCAACACTTCAGGTAGGTAGTTGATCATGATGTCAATTAGTTCGTCTTGTCTTGGTAGAATTCAAATACTTTCACACACCCAGTAGATCATACTTTCATTACTCTAATCCCCAAAACAAAAAGCCCTGAATTAGTTTTCGAGTATAGACCTATTAGCCTGTGTAATACGCTGTATAAATTTTTCTCAAAAGTTTTAGCAAACAGGTTAAAAAAATTTCTTCCCTACCTAATCATA
The DNA here is from genome assembly GCF_040712315.1 of Castanea sativa. Lineage (NCBI taxonomy): Eukaryota > Viridiplantae > Streptophyta > Magnoliopsida > Fagales > Fagaceae > Castanea > Castanea sativa. The sequence goes on along the minus strand of NC_134024.1, from coordinate 36,057,120 downwards.
GAAAACCATTCAGCCTTTGCAAAAAATCATCAGATCATAAATAATATTCTTGCTGCTCTTGAAACATTGCATTGTATGAAGAAGCATGATTTGAGGAAGAATGGGTTCATGGCTCTAAAGTTAGATATGAGCAAGGCGTACGATCATGTGGAATGGGTTTTCCTAGAAAAGCTAATGAAAAAATGAGTTTTGTCAAAAATCGATTGATCAAATTATGGTGTGTGTGAAAACTGTCTCCTATTCCATTCTAATAAATGGCGAACCTAAGGGCTTGATCCACCCCATAAGAGGTATAAAGCAAGGGATCCTCTATCTCCTTTCCTTTTTCTCTTATGCACTGAAGGCTTATATTGTCTAATTAAGCAAGTTGTAAGAATTTGAGACATCAGAGGTTTTTCCATGTGCAAATGAGGACCAAAACTAACACACTTTTTTTTTTTTTTGTAGATGATAGCCTCCTCTTAAGCATCTTTTGGCCAAAAGATTAACAAAGAAAAAATGGCTTTCTTTTTAAGCAGATCTACTCAGGAGTGTATACGAGATGCTATCAAGAGAATGCTGGGAGTTTAAGAGATCAAGCACTATGAAAAGTATTTGGTCCTTCCATCTCTGATTGGGAGAGGCGATAAAGCTAGCTTTAGCTACATTAAAAAAAGGGTGTGGAAGAAGTTACAAGGTTGGAAAGGGAATTTTTTTCTCAAGCAGGAAGAGAAGTCTTAATCAAAACGGTTATACAAGCTATCCCTACCTTTGCAATGGGCTATTTCAAACTATCCTTGGGCTATGCAATGAAATAGAGGCTTCGATAAAAAAATTCTTTTTGGGGGGCAGCAAGGAGATAAAAGAAAAATACATTGGGTACGGTGGGATTAGTTGACAAAATCTAAGGTGATTGGTGGGATGAGATTTAGAGATTTGCTCTCCTTAATGATTATTTGCTGGCAAAACAAGCATAAAGGCTTTTGCATGATAAAAAGACTCTCTTCTATCATATCTTCAAGGCACACTTCTTTCCCCTATGTTCTATTATGGAGGCAAAGGAGTCGGCCTCGAGGTCATATGCTTGGAAGAGCACATTATACAGTAGGGATGTTATCCAAAGAGGCTCTTGTTGGATAGTGGGAGATGGGAGATCAATCAAAATCTAGCAGCACCACTGGATGCCAATAAAGCACTCAACTAAAATAGCCTCCCTGGCGGTGGAGACAATGGGTGAAGCAACAATGGATTGCCTAGTTGATGCTGAGTTGAGACAATGGATTAGAGAGATGGTTGATAGAATTTTCCTCCTAGAGGAGGTTAGATTGATAAAAAAAAAAAATACATTGGCTTGGGTAGCTTCAGAAGACTCCCTCTACTAGTCTTTCTCACATGATGGACATTATTACTGCAAATCTAGCTATAGATTCTTAAAGGAGGAAGCTAATCTTAGTTTTCATGGTGACCATATGGAACATGACAGAGAGCTACGGAAGGAATTTGAGCACTATCCTCCCAAAATAAGGGAAAGAATTTCATATGGAGAGCTTGTAGAAATGGTTTACCAACCAAAGAGAATTTGGTCCGTCAAAATATCATACTTGATTCCTCTTATGATCAGTGGCGGTGACACGTTATACTCAGGGTGTTCCCAAGAACACCCTGGCTTGAAAAAAAAAATTATATATAATAATTAAAATTTTTTTTTTATTTGTTTACCCTTAAAAAAAATTAGGAACACCTTCAATCAAAATTAGGAACACCCTCAAATTAAAAAAAAAAATTGTAACAGAGACAAAGCCCACAACAAGCCCAACAGATTACAGAGGTAGCAAACCCATAGATTCTCAAATAAAAAAAAAAAAAAAAACCAATACAGAGCAAATCACTAATCAGAAATCAAACTCACGGTCACGTCACTCTCACAGCAAACCAAACTCCAAAACAAACAGAGCAGACCAACCCTAAGCCCCAATACAGAGCAAACCAAACCCACAGTCATGTCGCTCGTAGCTCACAACTTGCTCGTCATCGCCGTAGCTCGCTTGTCTTCATCTTCATCATTGTCATTGTCGCTCATCGCAGATCGCCCTTCATCGCAGATCACAGTCTCGCAGATCGCAAATCGGGATCACAGAACTGCTCTAGTGCTCGATGCTTGGTGCTCGTGCTCCCTCCCTCAAGGTATTTCTCTCTCTTTTTCTCTCTGACTCTCTCTCTCTCTCTCTCTTTCTCTCTCTCTCTCTCTCTCTCTCTCTCTCTCTCTCTCTCTCTTTATCTGAATCTAAAATGAACTTAATGAAGACAGTCTCTCTCTTTATTCTTTAATAATCTAACTCAATAACTCTTTCTCTTTTGAACTGCGACTCTGAGTATGTGATTGGTCATTGGCTAAATGGCTAGCCGAACCTTTACTCTTGTCTCTTTAGCTTTATTATTTATTTATTTTTTGCCTATTTTTTGACTTTTTAAATTTGGCTTTATCTTATTCTTATCCGTTGGTGTTGGTCAGTGTGTGTTGGTGTTAGTGAGATATTGATTGTCTTTTAGTGTAATGTGTATTGTGATTTGTAATTGTGAAATTTTCTTATTGGCAGCTGGCTATTGTGATTGGGGGCATCATGTATGAGGCTTGTGCTTGTCTGTTGAGTGGGGTGGGGTAGATGGGCACATGAGGTCAGATTACACTGCTTTAATTATTGTGCTGCACATAGGATGTGTAATATGCACATGGCTAGCTCTTTTAGTGTAATATGCACATGAGGCTAAACAATATAACAAATTAAAGCAGTATAATTAATGACGAACAAATTAAAGCAATATAGTTTATAGTTACACTAAACAACAATAATTAAAGCAGTATAATTAACCAATACATTATAAAAGACAAACAAATTAAATTATGTTAGACTAAACAACAATTAATAATTTTATGATTAATGAAACAACAATATAACAAATTATAGTTTATAAAAGACAAACAAATTATGAAACAACTAAACAACAATAATTAATAATTTTATTAATATTTCAAATGAACTTATAGTTTATTGTTTATTTTTTTGCCAGAATTATGGACACATATTTGATAAGAAAACCATGCACCTAAAAAAAAAATTCCTGGGAAAATTTTTTAGGAACACCCTAGAAAATATTCCTAGAGCTGCCACTGCTTATGATCATTCTTCAACAGCTCTAGAGACTCCCTTGCACTCTCTTTGGTCATGCACTGAGCTGGAAGTGGTCTGGGATAACTTAGAGTTTCGGGATTTGAGGCATTGTTCTCAATTTCTAGATTTTAAGGCACTCACGGCCTGGATGCTCTTGAACCAGTGCCGGCTAAACCTATAGGCCATTTAGGCCACTGCCTAAGGCCCCACTTGTAAGAGGGGCCCCAATAATAATAATAATATATTATATAATATTGGCTTTTCATCTATAAAATAAATAAATAAATAAATAAAAAAGACTCATTTCTTTGAAGTGACATGAAGGCTAATCCTATCACTAAATCTTTAGCTCGTAGAAGAAAAGATTACAAAAGGCAGAAAATTGAAAGAATAAACAAATAAGAAAAGGCAGGAAAAAAAAAAAAAAACTCTTTACTCTTTGACTCTCTCCATCTTCATTCATTCTAAAAAAAAACATTCTTTTAGCTAGCTTACTCATCAATTGGTGTTGGCAATAGACTTGGTGTGTTCACAGATCTTCATTTCAGGTTCGTTTCTTGTTTTATCTTTCTTTGCCTCTTTTATCTTCTTCATGGTTTGCTGTTGGATATATGGTTTTTTTTTTTTTTGAAGAGGAGTTTGCTGCTGCCTACTCTATTTTTTTCTTCTTTTTGGCCGAACTTTATTTTAGTTGCTTGTACTCTTTACTCTTTTTTCTTTTTTTTGGTTTGTTCTCTTAAATTTAGATTTCTCTAGTAAGCTATAGAATCAGAATGGTCCGAATGGTCATTGGTCAATGGGCCCACTTAAAGAGTTAAAGGCTATAGAATCATTTAGATTTCTCTAGAAGTCTTACACGTTTTTTTTTCTTTTTTTCTTCTTCTTTTTTTTTTTATTTAATAAATCAAATTTAGTGGGATGGAGCCATGGAGGGATAGTGGGCTGGTCTTAGTCTTAGTGGATCAAGTTGAGTCCTTGCTAAAAAGAAGGTTCACTGCTAAAAAAAAAAAAAGTATTGATAGCAATTAACAAAATTATAAATTTAGAATAATTTATTTTGTATTAATATTAATTTTAATTTTTTGTGTAGGTCTAAAGTGTAAAGTAATCATATTAAGTAAAGCTACAATTGTGCTTTTGATAAACCAGGTTCTATTGTTTTATACATTAAATTTACATTATTCTAGTTAAATTGTAATTTTTTATATTATAAATTGTGTTTCATTTATTCGTAAATACTTTTCAATTACAAATGTCCCCTAGAAAATATCCATCTGGATATGAAAAACTAAAAAAAAAGAAAAAAAAGACAGAGAATAACTAATTGATTCTCAAAAAGGAGCTATGGACAAATTTATTACTAGTAAAAAAAAAATCTTGTAGAAAATTTGAGTGAAGGTTTTGTAAGTGGACAATTTGTACCCAATCTGATCACTCGGCGGACTCAAGCCCAAAGAGCCTTATACAATAAAATTTGTAGAGTGTTGGCTTGAAATCTAGATTGTGGAATATTGGACAGAACGTAATCAAGCTAGATTGCCATTACCCATGTATTCGATAGATAAAAATAGCAAAGAAACTCTTCTCGGACATAAGCCGAGGACCACTTGTATTGCCTTTATATCTTTTAGACAAAAAAAATCTCCCCTATTCTCATCTCCCTCTTTCTGTTTTATATCCATCTTCTTCTTCCTTTCTCTTTCCACGTGAAACACAGATCTTTCCCTTAGATACTTGTCCCATCCAGCACCTTCTTGAATTCTTCAGACACTAGCTAGAAGGCTAAACATTACTGTTCAGAGGTCATATCTTCATTAATGCGGCCAGGGAGGTAATTGCAGGGTCTTTAATGCGGTGGTAGCAGCTTTTTCTCTTCTGATATTTCTCGCACGTTCTTCCCTCCAATAACTGTGTGGATTACGCCTTTACCCTACAGTTCTTCTGGAATTCTGTCTCCGAACATCTTGGTATGTTCTATGACCATTACCTGACCCATCTGAGGAGATACCCCTCATTGGACAGCTCCTTCAACCCTTATGGTATAAACTGGTTTGGGGGCCTCAAAGTCTATGCTTGAACAGGCTTTCTCCACTAAGTTAGGCCTAAGGCCCAAATGCATTTTCTAATAATTTTACCACCCACAATAGCCCCTGAGAACTCCATTTTTATCCCCATCCGGGGAGAAAAGTGGAGTTTTGAATCAACGGCAAGGACTCCACACGCCCTGCCTCGAGACCGCCTCCCACACGCTAAAACGCCTAGGAATCCAAATCTCAAACCATCATTTCAGAAATCAATCAAATCTAGTAATTACACATTCTCTTTCCTCTCAAGAAGCTCGTGAAGAATCGTCTAACTATCTCTCGTAAGTTTTCAATCTTCTTTATTCATTTCTCCTTGGCTTTTGTCCTCGGCCACCAATCGCACCCTTTCCCTCTCTAAACTTATATTCACACCCCCACCAAATGCGTAGATTCAAGTGTCTATTAGATACTAACACCGGTATGGAGGGTTTTCGGGCCAAATATCATATTCTCCAAGACGTAGGCTTGAGATATTGCCCTGTAGAAGCCATATGCAACGCTAGAAGAGAGGGAGAAGTTATCATCCCTATCATTGCATTCCTAGAAGGTGGGATGACCCTTCCCATGAAAAACGTAACCAGCGAATACCTACGTAACCATAGGTTATGCCTAGATCAATGCACATCAAATGTGTTTAGAGTCTTAGGTTGTGTCGATGCTTTAAATGAATAGATGGGTCTGAACCTCACATGGCACGACGACGTTTATATGTATGAGTGCCATAAACTTAAAGGCGTAGGATATTACCTTAAATCCAGATCTAACATTGTTAGGATCATATCCTGTCTTCCCAAATCCAATAAAGGCATGAAAGATGATTATCTTATTGCCTCGAGAAATTGGTCTGATGGTCCTCACTACTCAGTCCAATGGGGAGACCCAGGTGTGACTCTATAAGAGTTAGACTCCCTAACCTGTGACTTAGTCCAATAAACTTCACCATTTCTGGTTATATTGTATATTATTACATATTTCTTTGACATTTATTGCTGATCTAATCATGCTCTCCTCGGATGTTTTTGCAGATAAACAACACGTATAGCAGCGTTTAAGTCTCTGCAGCGTCGCAGACCTCAATTGCGTTCTTCGATCCGAGGTGTTTGTAAGTGAAGATTTGCAAGTAAGGGCAACCCATCTTATATTAGGACACGACCCTCTATCAGACGACTTCTAGGAGATTGGTAACGCGATCACGGCGGGTGACCAAAGATGTAAAAGGATAGATATTTCAAGGCCAAACTTCCTTTCTGTCCACGAACTCACAGACGACCCCTCCATCATCCTATACTCCTGCCCTATCACAGCAGTCCTTCTCTCAGCACATTCCCAAATGACAGCCATCAAAGAAGAACTCGCGTCCTCGCAACAATCACTCGACGAGGAGATTGATCAGTTTCACCTTGAAGAAGCTGAGAGACCTCAAGAGGATCATCTCGTCATCCTCTCAGATGAAGAACAGGTGCCTGTAGAAACTTTGGGTATAAAAGGTTTAGTGATAGCACAGCTCGACTTCAGCTCTAAGGAAGACGACATGTCCACCCTTAGAAAGCTGATAAACAAGAGGGGTACATAGGCCTCCAAAAAGGAAGTGGTTGGACCACAACCCCCTCCCGTTACGCTACCACCCCCTCCTCCCACCAATCCTTAGATTCCCACCCTGGATCCTAAGAGGAAGAGGAAGAACGAAGCCGAGGAAGCGGAGGTGGAGAGGCAGAAGAAACTAAAACAATAACAAAAAGTAGGCAAAGGTAAAATGCATGCCTCTTCAGCAGAAAGTGGGGATAACCGCGACCTGGCCGAGGTACGCCAGGCACCAGCTAATTGGTCTCCCAAGCTAAAACTAGACGGGGCCCCCATTTCTTGCCAATCTAGCATTAGGGTGTTCTAGTAAGGACACGCTCATCACCTGGCAGACGCACTAGAGCAACCTCTTCTCCTGCCGAAGGACATGGGAGCTCTAGATAAGATGACTTAGCCACATCTATTTCTCTCCCTAAAAAGGGACTTGGCTCTGGTAAGTGTCCTTCAACTACTTCCATCTTACTGCTTTAATTACCCTTTAGCGTATAGTCGCTCGCGTGCACATTGAATTTGCTTTAATAACACATTTGTTTAATATTTCAACGCAGGCCATTCAGGAAGTCTTTACTGCGGAGAGATGGGTGGAAGACTCTCGGAAAAAGGCTGCAGCCAAACTTCAGGTCAGAATCAATACCGAAAAGGCCTTAGGCCAAGCCCTCGCAGAGAACGAGGATTTGACCAAAAATTTGGCGGATGAAAAGAGGGAGAGAAATGGCGCCGAGGCTAGGCTCAAATCGATCAAAACACAGGTGGAGGGGCAATGCAAACTCCTGCGTCAGAAGGACGAGGATCTGTCTACAGCTCAGCAAGAAAACTCTGACTTAAATAAAGAGCTTTCTCGAGCGAGGGAAGAGGCTCGTACCCTTAAGGAAAGCATGGAGGCTGCTAAGAAGGCTGCTTACAAAGAAGGGGTCGAGGCGACAAAAAATCAACTAACTGAGGAGTTTGCAGAGCTATGCCGGGAGTATTGCCAACAAGTGCGGCTAGAAGCCCTGAACATAGCAGGGATTCCCACGACTTCCGAGTTGAGGAAACCTGAGAACATTTGGCTTCCTCGAGACATCCAAGTGCTCGAAGAGCTCCCTCCGGTCATACCCACCCCTGAGATAGTGCCTTCAACGCGTCCCTCCATTATTTAAGAACCCATTCCAACTCCTAAAGAACCTGCTGGTTCTGACAAACAAAAGGAACAGGACGACGAAGCCGAGAAGTCTCCAAGCAAGAATGCCAAGCCCAATGTCCCTCCACCAGTGGCAAAGGATAAAGGGAAACAAGTCCAGACCTCATTTGAAGCAGAACTGAAACAAACAGAGGAGGACAGCATAACAAAAGGGGCTGCTAGCACATCCAAGCAGGACCCCCCTACCGAGGCTTAAGGCCTAGGCCAGATAAGACCCCCTTTATGTAATGAATTTTTTGTATTAGGACCTCTACTTTAACCTTTTTATTTCAGAATTTTATTCCCAATGTATCCATTGACAAAGATTAATGAGAATTTTGGAAGGTCGCTATTTGGCTGGTTTCCAATCTTTAGTAGAAAAAGGCTAATTCGCTTCACCTCAATGCACAGTGAAATCTTTACAACACTTCAATCACCAACAACCCTCCATAAAAGTATATTCACTTTATCAATCTTATTCATCAGTAGATAAATCATGCATCGAAACTGTAATATGTGAAGTACCACAATACGCGATCTGAGACTTAACTTAATATTTAGTTAGGAGCACAAAGTAAACCATCAAACTTACTGATGATGCGAAGAAAATCAGTAGGCTGGATGCTTCAGACTTGACAGGACTGCTTGGTCCTTCGATGGCCTGGAAAAGAAATAAAAGTGATCAAAGGTGATCGGGGTTGCCAGCCAAGAACCCTCCGATGGCAAAGTTAATCTTCTCTCTATATTTTTGGAGTTCCAACTTTTTGGGAAATATAAAACTACCTTTTTCTGGTCTGAATGGGTGTTTATATCGTGTCCTAGGAATAGTTATCGGGCTTGTAACCTCCCCTAGATTTGAGGAGATGCGAGGGTTCAAGGATAACTTCCACAACCGTTTAGGAGTTATATTTTCTCATATAACGGTCACCGGAAGTTATGCATATGTTACGGAGTGGTGACATGTACTCAGGAATTCCAAAGTGTAAAGGGCTCGTCTAGGGGTCCTCTTGTGGACGAACCCCTTCAGGACGAGGTTGATAGCTTTCCTAGGACGAGTGCTGCGGGTGTGTTTTCGTCCATGGACAACCATGGACGTTATCCTTGTCCTAGTGCTTTCTTTTGGACGACTGCTGGGGTGGATGACCATGGACGGTCTGGAGTACTTTAATTTTCTTCATTCCTCATCAGTTGCCCCTTCGTCCAAGGGTCATACAGCACATCACCAAACTTCAGGAAGAGTTTTCCAAGAACATTTATTATTATTATTTTCTATTTTATTTGTTTTTCAGAAAGTGTACCATGTGTCATGCTTTCATAGGTGATTAGTCACGTCGACTTACTCCTCGAGGCAGATGCCACGTGTCACTTTCTCATTGGTCTCGTTGTTGTGAATACCGAGACTTCTCTACCTATAAATAGTGGTTTCCCTCTCGTGCCCCTCTCATTTTTTCAGATTTTCTATTTTGACACTTCTCGTCCGTCACCTCGTCTATGGCCTTGTCTACAGTGTCGCTAGACGAACAGGTAGCCATTTCAGACATCTTAAAGCGTAAAAAGGAAAGCCTGAGAGTGAGAGTAAGGGGAACACCTAGCTCTAGAAGAAAGATACTTAAAGTACTCCAGACCGTCCATGGTCATCCACCCCAGCAGTCGTCCAAAAGAAAGCACCAAGACGAGGATAACGTCCATGGTCGTCCATGGACGAAAACAAACCCGCAGCACTCGTCCTAGGAAAGCTATCAACCTCGTCCTGAAGGGGTTCGTCCACAAGAGGACCCCTGGACGAGCCCTTTACACTTCGGAATTCCTGAGTACATGTTACCACTCTGTAACATACGCATAACTTTCAGTGACCGTTATATGAGAAAATATAACTCCTAAACGGTTGTGGAAGCTATCCTTGAACCCTCGCACCTCCTCAAATCCAGGGGAGGTTACAAACCCAATAACTATTCCTAGGACACTATATAAACACCCATTCAGACCAGAAAAAGCTTTATATTTCCCAAAAAGTTGGAACTCCGAAAATATAGAGAGAAGACTAACTTTGCCATCGGAGGGTTCATGGCTGGAAATCCCGGTCACATTTGATCGCTTTTCTTTCTTTTCCCAGCCATCGAAGGACCAAGTAGTCCTGTCAAGTTCGAAGCATCCAGCCTACTGATTTTCTTCGCATCATCACTTACCATGGTTTTTAAGTACGTGAATTCCCACGAGACATGTGTTGGGTGCTTAGAATGATGGAACGAAGTGTTAATTTTTCCCGAAGTAGAAAATCCGAGAACCCGATGTAACTAAGGTTCTACTTAACATTCAACAAGGCATCAATTTTCTCGAGGTATGTGGTCCGAGGACCATGCGTGACCAAGTTTCTGTTTGATTTTTAGAATAGCGAAATGAAATGTTAATTTCCCTAAAGTAGAAGGTCCGAGGACCTGACGTAACTAAGGTTCTATTTAACATTCAACAAGGTATCAATTTTCACGAGGTATGTGGTCCGAGGACCATGCATGACCAAGTTTCTGTTTGATGTTTAGAATAGCGAGATGAAATGTTAATTTCCCCGAAGTAGAAGGTCCAAGGACCCAACGTAACTAAGCAACTGTTTAACATTCAACAAGGTATCAATTTCCACGAGGTATGTGGTCCGAGGACCATGCATGACCAAGTTTCTGTTTGATGTTTGTAACAAATAGGTTGAAATATAATGTAAGGGTAATTTGAACAAACATGACAAAAGTGTCTTTCATTAATAGTAATACCTTCGTAGGTTATTTACATTCCAAGGGCGCTGTACAATTTTTTCATCTAGATCAACTAAACGATATGTCCCTATACCTGCTACAGAAGTGATTCGGTACGGTCCTTCCCAGGTAGGTGCTAACTTCCCCCACGCTGGATTCTTGTAAGTAACCATGACTTTCCTCAAGACCAAATCTCCAGGTGCAAATGGCCTTAGTTTCACGTGAGCATCGTATCCTCGTTTGAGCTTCTGCTGATAATAAGCCAATTGAACCATGGCAGCCTCTCGCCATTTCTCAACTAGACCCAGGCTTTTCTCTAGCAAACCATCGTTATCGTCTAGGCCGAAAGAGTTTGTTCTCAATGTTGGAAACCCAGACTCCAAAGGTATCACTACCTCGGTCTTGTAAGTCATGGAGAAGGGTGTTTCTCCTATGGATCTTTGTGGTGTAGTCCGATACGTTCACAAAATGTGTGACAACTCTTCTACCCATCTACCCTTTGCGTCATCCAGTCTCTTCTTAAGTCCACTGACTATAACTTTATTAACAGCCTCGGCCTACCCATTTCCTTGAGGATAAGCTGGAGAGGAGTATCTATTTCTGATGCCCAAGTCACTGCAATACTTCCTGAAAGCTTTACTATCAAACTGCACACCATTATCTGAAATAAGAGCGTGAGGTACTCCAAATCTAGTCATAATGTTCTTCCAAACAAACTTCATGGCATCTGCATCCCTAATATTTGACAGAGGCTTAGCTTTAACCCACTTGGTAAGGTAATCGGTTCCCACGATTAGCCACCTTTTATTTCCCACAGCCCTCGAGAAGGGACCAACTATGTCCAGCCCCCATTGAGCGAACGGCCAGGGACTAGACAAAGGATTAAGGACACCGCTAGGCTGATGGATGTTGGGAGCAAATCTCTAGCATTGGTCACATTTTCTCGCGTAGTCCTGAGCCTCTCTCTACATATTGGGCCACCAATACCCTTGGGTCAAAGCTCTATGGGCTAAGGATCTTCCTCTAGTATGACTCCCACAAATCCCCTCATGCAATTCTTCCAAAAGTGCCTCCGTCACTTCAGGGTGTACACATAGTAAGTATGGTCCGAAAAAGGAGCGTTTATAGAGCTTCTGATCCTCAGACAACCAGAATCGAGGTGCCTTTCGACAAATTTTATCTGCCTCAAACTTCTCCTCGAGCAAAACGTCATTTTTTAGAAAAGAGACTATGGGGTCCATTCAGCTAGGTCCGAGCCTTACCTAATGAATACGTATGACACTTGCAGCTGTTGAAGCGGGTTTTAGTAAATCTTCGACAAGTATAAGTCTTGGAAAACCTTGTGCCGAGGATGTTGCCAACATGGCCAATAAGTCTGCATGGGTGTTTCCACTTCTAGAAACATGCGTAAGGACAAAAGAATCAAACATGGATTGTAAACATTTAACCTTGGTCAGGTATTTTTGCATTCTCAGATCCTTAGCCTCTATGGTCCCCATAACCTAGCCCACGACTAATTGAGAATCTGAGAACATCTAAACTGACCTTCCCCCCATTTTTTGGACCATATCCATGCCCACTAAGACAGCCTCGTACTCAACCTCATTATTGGTAGCCAAGAACGCCAATCTCAGTGACTTTTCAAAGGTGATTTCTTCAGGAGACACCAAAACAAGCCCGATCCCCGACCCTCTCTGGTTCGCTGCGCCGTCTACACATACTTTCCATACTGGCAGCCCCTTACACATGATCATGCCAACTGATTTTTCATCCATGTGCAACTCCTTTGTAGTTTCTGCCACCATGTGCATCCATGTGCATACTGGCTCGACGAATTCTGCCACCAAATCAGCTAAGACCTGGCCCTTCACGGAGGTGCGAGGCATATACCTGATATCGAAGGCCCCTAGAATTATTCCCCATTTAGCTATTATCCTTGAGTAGTTAGCCCTTCACAATACCGACTTAAGAGGAAGTTGAGTTAGAACCACAACGGTGTGGGCTTGGAAATAATAGGGAAGCTTCCGCGTAGCATGCACTACGGCTAGAATCGCCTTCTCCAAAGGTAGATAACGCACCTTAGCTTCACCTAAAGATTTACTAACATAGTAAACTGGTCTTTGTACCCCACTGTCGTGCTGTATTAAAACCAAGCTATGTATAGCCACAACTATGTATGTAAACAGGACTTTATCAACCTTCGGCCGAGACATGATGGGTGGCCGGGAAAGATACTCTTTAAGTTGTTGAAAAGCCAAAGCGTATTCCTCGGTCCATTGGAATCCTTCCACTTATTTAGCAGCTGGAAGAAAGGTTTGCACCTATCCGTGGACTGAGAGATAAACCTTCTGAGAGCAGTAGTCATTCCAGTCAATCTTTGGACTTTCTTTGGATTCCTAGGTGGTTGCAAGCCATGGATGGCCCTGACCTGAGCCAGATTCACCTCTATTCCTCGGTGAGTCACCATATAGCCTAGGAACTTACCAGAACCCACTCCAAAAGAACACTTAGAGGCATTAAGGTGCAACTTGTGCTTTCTAAGTGTTTGAAAGGTGTCATCCAAATCTTTCACATGCGTAAGTACCATCTTATTCTTTACCACCATATCATCCACATATACCTCAATAGTCTTTCCAAGCTGGGACTCGAACATCCTGGTCATCATTCTTTGATAGGTAGCCCCTGCATTTTTCGAACCAAATGGCATCACTTTATAGTGATAATTTCCCATAGAAGTAATAAATGTGGTCTTCTCCTAGTCATCCAACGCCAAAGGTATTTGGTGATAGCCTTGGAAGGCATCCAAAAAACTCATCCAAGGATGTCCAACCGTAGCATCCACCAGCTGATCGATGCGAGGCATTGGAATGAGTCTTTGGGACAGGCTTTGTTTAGGTCTGTGAAGTCCACACATACTCTCCATTTCCTATTCTTCTTTTTTACTACAACAGTATGCGCCAACCATTCTGGGTAGAAAACTTCTTTAATAGCCTCAGCCCTTTTAAGCTTGAGTATCTCTTCCTTGACAGCCTCAACATGCTCTTTAGAGGAACGCCGAGGTGGTTGTCTCCTGGGTATAACGACAGGATTAACGTTCAAGTGATGACAAATAAAACTTGGATCAACTCCCGGAGCCTCATAAGGATCCCATGCAAAAACGTCGATATTGTTTTTCAGAAACTTCACCAACTCCACCTTCTCTTGATGCGGTAGCCAAACCCCAACCTAAAAGAACCTTTCGGGGTCATCATCAATAACAAATCTCTCTAATTCTTCACACGTTGCCTCCTCTGCTGTCATTGCATCGGGCGCATCCAGAGTCATTAATTGCTATAAGCCTCTCACAGCTGAGGTCGAGGACTCCGGTTTGGCATGGCGCAGCACCGCAGCTGAAATGCACTGCCTTGCTACTGATTGGCTTCTGAGAATCTCTTGGATTTGTCCTCCTGATGGGAACTTCATTTTGACATATAGAGTTGAGGAAACAACACCCAAAGCATACAGCCAAGGCCTTGCAACGATGGCCGTATATGGGGAATAAGTGTCAACCACTATGAAATCTACATCAACTGTTTCCGAACCTGACTGTACGGGCAAGCGGATTTATCTCTTTGGTATGACGGCCTTCCTTTCAAAGCTTATTAATGGTGAATCGTAAGCCGTAAGATCTTCAAGCTTCAGGTTAAGCCCCTTAAACAAATCAGGGTATATAATATCCGCACCACTGCCTTGATCGACCATCACCTTGCTTACATCGTAGTTCCCTATCCTCAAAGTAACCACCAGGGTGTCGTCATGTGGCTGGATGGTCCCAACTTTATCTTCGTCTGAGAATCCCAAGATAGGCTGAGAAGCACCTTTGAATTTCTTCGGCTTAGAGTCGGATTCCTCTGCGAGAATATGTGATACGGACATCACCCTAGTAGGATAGGAACCAGTCCTGCCTGGAGCTACGAGGATGACATTAATCATTCCTAAAAGAGGCCAAGATGAATTATTCCTTTGGCTATTCGAACCCGAATTTCTTCCTTGCGTGATACGGACATCACCCTAGTAGGATAGGAACCAGTCTTGCCTGGAGCTGCAAGGATGACATTAATCGTTCCCAAAAGAGACCGAGATGAATTATTCCTTTGGCTATTTGAACCCAAGTTGCTTCCTTGCCCACTGGGCTGATACAAATGTTGCTTCAACTTTCCTTCACTGACCAGCTGTTCTAAATGGTTCCAAAGTGTTCTGTAATTCTCGATAGTATGGCCGACATCCTAATGGTATTGGCAAACAAGGTTCTGATTCCGCTTTGTAGGGTCCCTTGCCATCTTACTGGGCCACTTGAAATAGGGTTCCTTGCGAACTTTCTCCAGCAATTGGTGCACTGGTTCTCGAAATATGGTGTTAGCTACTTGAGGAGCGACTAAACCAGATTGCCCAGAGAAATCTCTCATCTGCCTATTGTTATTGTATCTATCCGACCTGAAATCCCTGCTTTCCTGAGGGATAACCTTTGCCTTTCCCCTGCCTTATTGCTGATCTTCCTACACCCTTTTATACTCGTCAATTCGATCCATGAGCTGACGTACACTCCGTACGGGCTTTTTGGTAAAAGATTTCCTTAATTCGTGATCAGTCGGAGGCCCACCTTGAAAGTGTTAATGGCCACTTCATCAAAATCACCGTCGATCTCGTTAAACATCTCCCAGTACCTGTTAGAGTATGCTTTCAATGTCTCCCCCTCCCTCATGGCCATAGACAACAATGAGTCCAAAGGACGAGGAACTCTATTGCATGGAATGAACCAAGACGTGAACGCCCTGGTGAGCTCCATCTAAGAGTCAACGAAACCTACCTTCAGGCCATTATACCATCTCATAGCCACCGGCCCCAGGCTAGAGGGGAAAACTTTACACATTAAGGTCTCGTTCTGAGAGTGTACCGCCATCCTCTGATTGAAATGACTTACGTGCTCAACTGGGTCTGTCCTGCCATTATAAATGGTGAAAGTGGGCTGGGAAAACCGTCGTGGGAGCTTCCCCTTCACAATTCTGCGTGAAAAATGAGACTTGGAGATCTGGTCTAATGCCCTACTCATAGCGTAGTTTCCTAAGCCCTTGGAGAGAAACTTTTTATGCCCACTACCCAGAAGCTCGTCCTTCTCGAATGAGAAGGTTTTGCTAGGAGGAGTCCTAAACCTTGGACTGTAGTTGCTTCCTTGGAGCCTTCAGAAGAAGGGTCAGAAAGAGATTACGTCTGCCTCCGTCTTGCATGGCGTAACTTTCTCTTAAGGTGGTCAATCTCCTTCTGCATGGCCTTAGCGTCGTCCCCATGGGTGGCTCTGCTTCTACCATGCAAATGGCTTCCACCGGGGTGCAGCGTATGCACACTTCCCTCTCGATCTCTCTAATGCTCGAGACGTTCGAAATGATCTTCACGTTGGGATCCTCGAGACTCTGCATGATGCGAATCTAAGCTTGCCATAACGCTCCAGTTCCTTTAGCACTAGATTCCCATAGACGGCGCCAATTGTAAGTGGACAATTTGTACCCAATCCGATCACTCGACGGACTCAGGCCCAAAGAGCCTTATACAATAAAATTTGTAGAGTGTGGGCTTGAAATCTAGATTGTGGAATATTGGACAGAACGTAATCAGGCTAGATTGCCATTACCCATGTATTCGATAGATAAAAATAGCAAAGAAACTCTTCTCGGACGTAAGCCGAGGACCAATTGTATTGCCTTTATATCTTTTAGACAAAAAAAATCTCCCCTCTTCTCATCTCCCTCTTTCTGTTTTATGTCCATCTTCTTCTTCCTTTCTCTTTCCACGTGTAACACAGATATTCCCCTTAAATACTTGTCTTGTCCAGCACCGTCTTGAATTCTTCAGACACTAGCTGGAAGGCTGAACATTACTGTTCAGAGGTCATCTCTTCATTAATGCGACCAGGGAGGTAGGTGCAGGGTCTTTAATGCGGTGGTAGCAGCTTTTACTCTGCTGATATTTCTCGCACGTTCTTCCCTCCAATAACTGCTTGGATTATGCCTTTACCCTACAGTTTTTCCGGAATTCTGTCTCCAAACATCTTGGTATGTTCTATGACCATTACCTGACCCATCAGAGAAGATACCCCTCCTTGGACAGCTCCTCCAACCCTTATGGTATAAACTGGGTTGGGGGCCTCAAAGGCTATGCTTGAACAGGCTTTTTCCACTAAGTCAGGCCCAAGGCCCAAATGCATATTCTAATAATTTTACCACCCACAGGTTTCATAAATGAACAGGAAATTGAAAAGGAAGATTAACTATGTCATAAGAAAGATTAAGTGAATTAGCCATATTATCAATTGAAAAGGAAATATTAACAGAACTTGAATGAAAAAATTTAATTAGTAATTTTGCCTTTTAAAAAGAAAGAAAAATAAATTTTAGTTGAAAAAAATATATGAATTTATAATTAAATATAATAAAAGGCCTCGTTTAAAGATTTCGCCTAGGGCCCCCAAATTCGTTAAGCCAGCCCTGTCTTGAATAATAAAACTCCTAAATTTTTTGCCATGATAGTTTGGTCTATTTGGACACAAAGGAATCGAACCAGACTACGTCAACCTAGCTGCTCAATAGACCAGCTCTTCCGGGTAGGCCGGAACAGATATGAAGAATATAATTTTATCATACCTCGACCACGTACGCCCACCACAATAGCAACCTCGAATCGCATGGTCACCCCCTCCGCCAAACTAGTTCAAAATTAACTATGATGGTGCCACCTTTGCTGAAGCCAACAAATCTGGAATTGGTATAGTTATCCGCAACAATCAAGAACTTGTCATTGCATCCTTAGTTCAACAACTGCCTTCATTGTATCAGGCAGTGGAGATTGAAGCAATGGCTTCAACTAGAGCCCTTGAATTCGGCCTGGAAATTGGTATTGATTGAGCTATAGTGGAAGGGGATTTAGATTTTAGAGGTTGTGGTGAAAGCATTGGCAATGGAAGATTTTAATTTAGCTTCCTATGGTTTGTTATTGAAGGACACAATTGATTTTTCTAGATTCTTTTCAAAATTACTTTACTCTCATACAAAGAAAGATGGTAATATAGTTGCCCACAGTTTGGCGAGATGTGTTGTCAATATCCATGACTTTGTAGTGTGGATGGAGGATGTTCCACCACACACCTATCCTATAATTTAGGTTGATAAAGCCATTTATGCATTAATAAAGCTTTGATGTCTTTTCCCCTAAAAAAAAGAAGAAGATGAAAACTAGTAAAACTTTATAAAAAAATATTGTAAAATAGTTTATGCAATAACGAACAGCAAAATTCTTGAAAAGATTCTTCTATAAATTTTCCTTTTTATTTATAAGATTCATAATTTATCAATATTATTTCATATTTGATTTTCTTAAAAAAAAAAAAAGTTGAAAGAAAAAGTTGTGTGAAACATGTACCTCCTAATTGAGGACTCTTGAAAAAGAGGAGTTCTCCCTCTCGAGTTTAACCCTTTCTTCGATTTCTGCATTGGAGCTTGGTGATGTGTGACGAGTGTGTATGTGTTGCTAAGTTGAGGTGTGTGTGAGTCTCATTTCTTATTTTATTTTAAGTAGTCACCACCTTTCATTAATTTTATTCTTAGTGTGATTGGTCACTTATTTCTTTAATTCATTTTAATTATGTAATAAACTAAAAACCAATTTCAAGGGTTCCTAAGTTAAATAAGGTATCTAAAGTCTCGAAAAAAATATTATTGGACTCAAAAGTAAGAGTGGGGAAGGTGTTAGGCACCTCACAACACCTATCCAAATGATAGTATCTCATTTTAATTTAATCACAACATTCATATTTTTTTAAAATAAATTAGATATTATACATTTGCATTTAGAAAGAGTTTTTTACAAATAATACATATACATACCATGTGAACATATATATATATATATATATATATATATATATATATATATAGCTAGCATGTGAGTATTATTTACCATGTATCACACACACACACACACACACACACACACACACACACACACATATATATATATATATATATTTATGACACTACAACGTAGAAAGAAAGAGAGGGGGGAGGAAAGATGTCATTTATTCCTTTACAAGCAAAACAAAGCAATTTTATTCTCCAAGCATAATTCTCATGCACAAACACAACAAACCATAATGGTTAGTGTGGGGGAGAGAATAAACGTTAGCTTAATTTTATGTCATTAATTCAATTGAATTAAATTATGAACACGTTGCAACCTCTTTTAAAACTGTGCTATTAAAAGAAGATTGATTGAAAAAATTTTATTTGTGTAAAAAAGGACCATTGCTTTGGAAAAGGACCCCTTGTGATGAATTAATTAATTAATTACCCAAGTTTATTAATTAATCAAATTAACATGCAATGTACATGGCAACACAAACAAATCACCAACTAAAGTAAAATGCAACGGAAAACAAAGTTGACAAGGTGATTTGTTTTCGAATGGGGAAAACCTCTAAGGTAAAAACTCCACCAGGTGATTTTAAGGTCACCACTCTCGAGAATTCACTATTATCACAACAAGCGGTTACAAATGAAGGAATCTTAGTACCTTATACCAACCTACAGTTGAACCCTTACCTCAATACTCAATTGGACTTGTTATGTAGTGACAATCTCTCCTTTTGATGCACGGCTCCCAATACGTGACTAACCAATAGATGCGCGAATCCCAATACACGACTTAATCACCAACTTGAGAAGGATGTTAGCTGCAAAGTTCTTTAGTTCATAACACGATGAAGATCATGAAGTTAATTGGTCACAAAACCCTATGGTGTACAAACACAGCAGTCTCTTCAAGATGAATTAAGGGAAACTAGGTTTCTAGGCACAATTTTCATGAACAACACTTTGCTTCACACTTGTGCAATTGTGCTCCTTGTGACAGTCCTTAAAATAATCCCTATATATTTTTAGGGTTGTAAGAAAAGAAAACCCAAACACATACTCACAGCTTGGATGAAAATCAAAGCTGAAAATCTGTTTTTCATAAACCTCGATAGATAACCCATCTGTCGAGAAGCTGTCGAGCTTCGTGCTTAGACAGCTTTTAAACCTCAAAGGACAATAGCTGTTGAGCTAGCTGTCGAGATTTAAAATCTAGCACTTCATTACTTGAATCTTGAACAAACTTGCATGGGTTTAACACTTGAACTTGAAACCTTGTTCTTTGAAGAATTAAACACATCCTAGATCTACCCAAATACAAGTAAAGTGTGTTTTGTCAAAGGATTAGCCAATACATGATGGCATATGTTCCTAACATGAAACACATATGTCCTGATTAAAAGATGTCGCTTCCTTAATGCTTTTGCTTGAACTCTTATGGTAATGGATTTAACACTTGTCTCTGTTGATTTTTCAAAATAGCCAAATGGCAATGGCTGATGCTAACACAAGATCCTTGGAGGAGAGAATAAAAAATCTTGAACTTCAAAACCGGCAACAAGAATCTCAGTTTTATGCAAGTCGGGAAGGAGACACTGAGGGTGGCTCCTCTAGGGGTGGGTCTAAGAGATTGTCCCGCAAGCGGACCTGAAGTCCGAATGATGCTTGACTTGTATTTTAATTTTCCTGCAAAGATAACAAAAAGTATTCCATAGACATTTTGTATTAATTTCCTCTCATAACTCTTTATCTTTGGATTGCTTTTAGCCTTGCTAAAACTTATATGAGGCAAGTTTAGAATTCACCTGATGAAGTTTTGTAGTAAACAATTTGAACATATATGACCACTTCTGATGTGATTTGTACTTATCTAAATCAGGCACAGTCGAATGCCCCTAGTCTAAAAATTTATGCATGATGACCTTTTATTTTTGAAAAGGGTTTTTTTTTTTTTTTTTTTTTTTTTATATTTGCTTTTTTTGGAAAAGAAATGAGTGATTTTTACTTGTTCTAGAAGGAGGGGATAAGGCATAGCCGAATGCCCCTAGTTTAGAAAATAGATGCATGACTTTGGGAAATCATGATTTGATTAATTTTCTTTCCCCTCTTTTTTTGAAACAAGTGATGCAGGTGATTTTTTTTTTTGTTTTTGGAAAAACAAACAGACAAGGCATGTCTAAAGGCCCCAGTTTGACAAATCATGCAAATTTTTGAGAAATTTTATTGCACAATTATTTTTTGGAGTGAAAAACAAAGCCAAAATGGACCCGCAAAGTGCCCAAAAACACAAAACAGGGTAATTAGGCCATGGTTGGGTTATATGCCAATCGGCACTCTTGGAGTGTTGATCGGTGTGTTGATTAGCACTTAGGGTGTGCCGATTAGCACTTAGGGTGTGCCGATCAGCACTGTTAAAGTGCCAATTAGCACTTTGGGATGCTGACAGGTACACCTAATTTTGCACCGATTCCTCACATTTTTCCAACACGTTTTCTATTTTTTTTTTGAGTTTTTTGACAAAAATTTTCTCCATTTGGGACTATGAAACACTTTCCCAATCAGCTACAAACTCTTGGAACTAATTTAAACCTAGTTAAGGACTGAGGGAGCTTATTTTAGCATTAAACCCACAAAAAAATCTCTAGATCAAAGTTATCAAGAAACAGCAATCACATGCAAGAGTTATCCATGGCTAATAATCAAAATTTTCCCCACTCAACCATACATGATATCAATAGATGGGTTCGTAGCTTTGATTTTGGGACCAAGACCAATTTCAAAGCCTACAAGCTAGAGGGATCAAGGCTTTGAGGAATGTCAAGATTAAGTGGGAATTTCTCTATACCACTGTCAAGTTCTGGGATACTGAAGACCATGTATTCTGGTTTAAAACTGTTGAACTTTGCCCCATAATCGAAGACTTTTAGCTATTTTAGTTTATGATCCTGGCAAAAAATCGGTAGCAATTTCTTGTGATCCCCAACATAGGGAGATCTTGTCTGATGCTCCAAGGCTTCCTACTTCAATTACCAATAGCATGATTGATGGCCACATGTTAAATCTTCATGCAATTGTTTCAAGACTTATTAACAACCATACTCATGGAGTGTCTGACAACATGCAGAAAAATTTTGACACTAATAGGCCAACAATGTATTGACCCCTTGTGATGAATTAACCAATTAATTAGCCAAGTTGATTAATTAATCAGATTAACATACAACATGCGTGGCAACACAAACAAATCACCAACTAAAATAAAATGCAGCGAAAAATAAAGTTGACACGATGATTTGTTTACGAATGGGGAAAACCACCAAGGTAAAAACCCCACCGGGTGATTTTAAGGTCACCATTCCTGAGAATCTACTATTGTCACAACAAGCGGTTAAGGAATCCCAACACCTTATACCAACCTACAGTTGAACCCTTACCCCAATATACAATTGAACTTGTTTTGTAGTGACAATCTCTCCTTTTAATGCATGGCTCCTAGTACGTGACTAACCAATGGATGCGCAAATCTGAATACGCGACTTAATCACCAACATGAGAAAGATATTGGCTGTAAATTTCCTTAGTTCATCAACACGATGAAGATCATGAAGCTCCTTGATCACAAAACCCAATAGCGTACAGACGTGGTAGCTTCTTCAAAAGAAAGATAAACTAGGGCAAATTCTATCTCCGGTCACAATTTGCATGAACAAAACTTTGCTACACACTTACGTACCTTTGACGGCCCTTAACATAATCCTTATATATGTTACACATCTTTAACGACCCTTAAAATAATCCTTATATATGTTTAGGGCTATGAGAAAAGAAAGCCCAAACATCTATCAAGGATTGAATGAAAATCATAATTGAAAATTTGTTTTTCATAAATCTTGATTGATAGGGTAACTATCGAGCAGTTGTCAAGCATTGGGCTAAAACAGCTTCTTAAATCTCGATAGATACTAGCTATCGAGATTTAAAATCCAGCACTTCATCACTTGTTTCTTGGACATATTTGCATGGCTTTAACACTTGAGCTTAAAACCTTGTTCCTTGAAGTATTAAATACATCCTAAGTCAACCTAATTACAAGTAAAGTGCGTTTTGCCAAAGGATTAGCCAATTCTAAATTGACATATATTCCCAACATGATTCACATATGTCCTAACAATCTCCCCCTTTGGCAATCTGTGACAAAACCACAACAAACAAATGAGCATATGAGAGAAGTCATAAATCATTCATCTCATACTCACTTGTTGAATGCAATAAAATCTATCCTAACAGAAACTCTTTGAAAATTTTTGCAAGATGAGAGTTCATGGCAAGAAGACTTTGACAACCTGTATTTCTAAAACACTTTAAACAAAACTCATCATGGTATCTTAGTGTGAAACAGAAATAAAAGATTGCATACAATATGTGGGCATCAACAGAGAAAAGAAACAACACATGCAGAGATAGGTGAAAATGTAATGACATCCTCAAATATATATATAACCACACAGACTGAAGGAAAAATTCTAGTTTTGTATCTCATACAAAACCCACAGCGGAAGCAACGAACTAGGATCTATTTCATTCATGATTGATAATGTGCACTATGTAAATTTCAGAATTTAAGAATAAGATAGCGTACCTTGGTGTGGAGAAATTCAAAACAAAGATTAGAAGCACTTGGGAATACTTTTAATCCTCACTCCAATTCCACTTTACGCCCAAGATGTGTGGTCTCTCAATCAGTTTTTCAAAGGGAGAATGAAAGTGTGTCTCACACTCTCTCACACACCGTTTCTTATTTCTTTTCTTTCTCTTCTAATAAAAATTCTGTATGTTTCTCCCTTTATAACTAACTGATTATCTAATTGGGCTGGCCTATTGGGCCTTTCCAATTGGGCTTTAGTGTGTGGCTTGGAGTGGGACCAAAAGGGACCAATAAGACACTAGCTCCAATGGGCCTTGGGCTTTTCTGTCAACTCTTAACAAGTCCAAAGTTACCATTAATTATATTTAATACCACTATATAAATATAATTGCACTCTAGGTCTTATTAATAAATTATATCCCAAAACTTTATTATACACGTAACCCCTTCATAAAATATTCGTAGTAACACAAAGTTATAAATGTAGACTGTCACTTTGTAAATTACTACATCTTATCCTTGAGTACCCGGTTTAATTCTTTAAAGTTATTCATTATATATTTATGAAATCCAATTTCATAAATATATACTTTAGTAATTTCTTACTAAAGTGGTTAGGCCTAACTGCTCTCTGAATAACTGAAACCATTAAACTTATCTCAAGGGAATATTTTATATCTCCATCAAGAGACTATGAATTCCATCTTGAGAATATATGTTCCATCAACACTAAATGTGGCTGCCCAACATACTGAGGTTTTGACCGTCACTTCAGATCTCACTCCTGATATATCAAAGTAACCTACACTTCATGATCAGGTCCATTATTCTCTCAGGATTAAGAGTTCATGCAAATAAAAGTCGTGAGATTTATTATTCATTTGACAGTCATTAGGAGAATAATAAATCTCACAGCGGTCCTGTTCAATATGTTTTAACTCTTAAAACATATCAACATATCAACTAGAAGTCTCCACTTCCATGATCAAGACAAATTATCTTAGTTGACATGTTATAGTCTTTGCAGATGAAATGCCCAATTTCATCACCGACTACGAACTATAAATTCTGAGTTTACAAAGAACTTGTGATTTACATCTTCTGTGACTTTTCACATAAATCACATACAATGCATCTCATGGACTATATGATAATGTCCCATATTCATGTTACCATTATTTTAGATAATAATAAAATAACTTTATCAATCACAATATTAAGTCATACATCATGTCTTACATAATGTCATACATAATATCATACATAGCATCATACAATAGGATTTAAGGGCACTAATCCTAACACAGACTTTGGTAACAAATTTCACAGGTATATAAATCTACAACAAACTTTAGGGCTAAACACAAAGATAGGAAGAATCGGGATAACAGGGAAGCAAAGGTTAATTTGAACAAATAATCACAGAATAACAAATAGAATGGTTAGAAGGAGGCTCAGCCTACCATTTGCAGATGTAATAGAAGATGATGAAATAATAGCAGACGAAGAAATAAATAAATGGGAATGGAAGAGTTATCACTAAATAGATGTAAAACAAAATATGGGGTATGAGAGATATATCCATAAAATAATTCAAAATAATTATAATGTCAAAAATAACTTGGATAACTATGGCGGCAGTGCCGACCAACTTGATTGAATGATAAATAGTAACTTACAACTCCGACCGGGCCAAACTTGGCTCTGATACCAAAAGGGGAGTAAGTTACAGACTAAGGCCGGATGGGGCCATATGCGGAAGAAAGTACAAGTACAGGCCGACTGAGGCCATCTGATTACAATGACTAATACCGACTGAGGTATTTGACCGAGCCATTTGATTACAATGATAAGACTGGGTGAGGGGGACTGTGTTTAAGAGCTTTTCTTAAACTGGACCTCTGAGGTATTCTGGAACTCTTCCTAGAATTAGACCTGCTAAAGAATGGAGATGAGGCTGCCTTAAATAGACTGGAGGGAGCCTTGGATGCTGGCTGAAGACTGCTAAAATTACGGAGAGTGAATTGCTTTTACTAAGGTGAAAACCTTTTCCACCGAAAGCAACAGTAACTCTGAATGATTGTGTTGGTGAATAGTAATTTTTACTGTTCCAATGAATAGTGGCTTGTCCCCTTGCTTTTCCGGATTTGGTCACTGTTGAAATAGTAACCTGTTGGGGAATCTGATGGGTGCTGGTACTGTTCATATCAGTGGCTGGTGCTGATTTTGAATAGTATCCGGATTGTGATCTTATCCTGAGTTGCTGGGTCAGGATGCTTTAGTCAGTATCAGGAGCATCAGATGGATATCCATCATAGGGATCCCTTGGGGAATCGTCATCACAATTGTGCTCGTGATATCTGGCATAGTGATAGCAAAGTCCACAGTAGAGGAGAGGTTCATGGAAAGGCTTCTTCC
This sequence comes from Castanea sativa, assembly GCF_040712315.1. Classification (NCBI taxonomy): domain Eukaryota; kingdom Viridiplantae; phylum Streptophyta; class Magnoliopsida; order Fagales; family Fagaceae; genus Castanea; species Castanea sativa. The sequence continues at coordinate 36,031,403 of NC_134024.1, read as the reverse complement.
CTGTAAGGAACTCTCTAGGATTATATGGACCAACTTTCTTGAGATTTCTGATAGCAGATTCGTATGGGCGTCTTCCAAAGACATAGATCCTTTCTGTAGAACCTATAAAATAGTAGTCTTTCCATAGATCTTGGCTGATGTCAAGAATTTGGTTGTTGAAGTAATTTCTCCATCGCTCTACTAGGGCATTAGGGTATTTGTATGAAATATATGTGTCTCCTTCATACCATGGGCCCTGATAGGTGAAACCATTAATGAGGACAAGGTGCTTTGAAGGATGAACTTCTATCCAATTGTTTTTGTCCCATTCTGGTAAAGTACTCCAACATCTGATAGAAACAAAGGGGCTGTTGACTTGCCTAACGGCATTTTGGATGATCTGGGGTAGCTGGCTAATTTGGTCATGACTTGTGATTTTGATAAGTCTGATAAAACCAGATTCAAACATCTATGAGAGCCAATCAGGATCTCTTTCTTCTTTGTCTGATCCGTCTTCATAATTGACCAAAAGTCCCGGGAAGGGATGCTTGTTTTCATATACCCTGGCGCTGGTTCCAAAGTATTCTTCCCATTTGGCTTGCATGATATAGTTATCAATGTCATCTGAATCGTCCGGATTAGGGATAGTGAATGTAACCAACATCTTGAAATGTTTGAACCAAAGATTCAGAGATTTGTTCATAGCCTTGCTTCTCGAATACGAGTTTGTAAATCTGAGGGCAAGTTGGCAGTGGCACTTCTTAGGGTCGCTCTAGTCTTAAGACTGAGTTTAGCATAATCAGTGCTCATGATAGTCATTTTATCCATTGAATGGATATCCTCTTTGCCAGAGAGTTGACTAGTTAAGACTTCATTTCTGGCCTCAAGGTTTACTCGGTGGATTTCTAGTGCTCTGAGGGTTTCTTGGAATAGGTCTTGGTTTTTTCTGGTGAAGGCAAAGTGAAGGTTATCAAGGAGGCATTTAATGGAGTAAGGTAGGTCTGTATATGCTCCATTATTGAATTGTAAAGTCCTGGATAAAACTTCTTGTAAAATAATAGCCATATCACCACTGGAATATGTCACCATTGGAGGGACAAATTCCTGAAGGGATGTTGCTCCTCTGTGGCTGGTAGAGGATGCACCTTCATGCATTACAAAAGACTGTCCCGCTAGTAGTCTTTTATCTTAAGGATTTCCCATTGCGGGTGCTTTCCCCTTGCCCTTCTTCTCTGCTGAAGAAGTCATTGTCCACTTACTAGTGGTATTAAATATTCCTCTCTCTCTCTCTCCTGCCAAGAAAGGTTTGGATTATTTGAGATTTTCAAATAATTATTGAAAAACCTTTTGTTTTTAAAACTGATGGATGCAGAGATGCAAATATTTTCATGATGAATGCATGATGATAACTGGGACCAATTGTGGTCAACTGTTTTAGCTGAATCAAGATGCTGGGCTTGATTATGGGATGGAAGGATGGTGATGGTACTGAGAGTTTTTGATATGGAAGCTTTCTGGAGGGAGCTAACTTCCCAAGGTTCTGGGCTTCTCATAAACTCAAATTTGACAGACTGACCAAAGGGATGGGCTGTGATTCCTTCATTGTCTATGATGAAAGGATATAACAAACACAAGAAAGGATTTCCAAGGATGACTCTATCTGTCATGTTTTTGACAAGGACAAATTTTGTCATAAAGGATATGCCGCCTTGGCAAACCTCTGCTTGTGGGATATTGAATTCAATTTGCATTCTTCCACCACTTGCGAATGTCAATCTCTCCTTGGACTTCTTGAAATACTTGGAGGGAATGATTCCTTCTTGAATGCAATTAAGATCAGCACCTGAATCAATTAAGGCTATGACCTCGAATTCAAATTCTCTGTTGATGACAATCCTGACTTTGGAATGCCATTTATGGAAGTTAATCCTACTGATGGTATCTAAGAATAATTCTTTGCTGGGTTCCTGGATAAGATCAGCTGTAGGGTTAACTGTTTGTTCTACTTCATCATCTGAGGGACCTTCCTTATTGCTTTGATGAGAATTATTCTCCAAAAGTTGGATTCTTCGATTAAGGAGATCATAATCGACCTTGAGAATGGTTAATTCTTGCTTTAGGGTTCTAACTTCTGACTTAGTTTCCTTAATCTCTCTTTGAAGGTCGTTGACTGTAACTTCCTTCTTAGACTGGGTAAACCTATTGTAGATTTGCTCTAAATCTACCTTGGGTTGCTAGATCCTTAGTTCAGGTTTACTAGTTTCCTTTACTAAGGTCTGATGGAAAAGGGTAAGCTTCTGAGCTTTGGTGACCGGGTCTTCTATAGCCTCTATGAGGTCTAAAAGAAGCTCTTCTTGCTTATTGAGGACATTGATGGTTTTGTTCCTACAACAACCACCTTTGCATGGTGTGGGTTCATCCGAGCCACTAGAGGTACTGGTTCTAGAGGAACTAGAGGATGACCTATAAATCTGTCTGAGCTCACCATCACTAGCACTGCTGAATGACTCACTGTCAGAGTGGTCAAGTTTTAGTAACTTGAAGATCTCATTTTTGCTGGGTTGGTCACTAATGAGGGTATTGATAAAGGATTTGGCCTTAGCTCTACACTCGCTCTTGAAATGACATTTCTTTCCATAGTTGTAGCATTTGCCAGATGCTTGTGGAATGGGTTCCTTGGATTTTCCTTTCTTATAGAAATCATCAGTCTTGTACTTCTGTTTTCTATAATACTTGGTTGCTTTCTTCCTATAGGATTTCTCAAAGGATTCCTTTCCGTTGTGCTTGGATTTCCTCTTGGAAGGTTTGACTAAGGGTAAGCCATACTGTGTACAGAAATGTCCTATTTCGTACTTGGCTTTATTCCTGTTGATTTGGCTTTGGATTTTGAGATCTCTGCACATCTTCATTTCTTCACTTCGAATGGTGCTAGAGATGTCTCCATAGGTTAGGTTATCATAATCTATGACACCTGAGGGGTTGCAAAGGGTTTCCTTGACCTTTTGGCTGAAGAGGGTTGGTAAACCATTAATGAATTTCTCCTTCCAAAATGGAGAGTTACAATCTCTTCTGTGCATGACCCTAGTGGTAAAGATGTCTTCATACCACTTGTATTCTCCTAGGGTTTTACACCTAAGGTTACTCAGCTGCTCATAAATCCTAGCTGTGATATTGCTGGGTTTTCCTATGAAGTGTTTCATGATCGTATAGATCAGGGTATTAACTCCATCAGGAATTCCTTGTTCAATTTCATTAATGATGGGGTTTCCTTCCTCATCTTTCTGAATTGCATACTTGATGTCTTCTTTAGACATTTCAGTTAAGCAATTGTTCCACCATTGTTGGAGTTTTCCCGTGAATCCTAAAACCATCATTTCAATGACTTCCTTGTGAGGATGGCCTTTGTCTAGGTAGTTGTTGTCTACCATAGTCATGTGCTGGATTTTGTTTAGGATTTCTTGTTCTGATAAACCATCTATGTTCCATTCATAGAGTCTACCAGAGGATACTAAGAATTGGTTACTAACATTCCTATCCTCATACTGGAGGTCAGGGGGTGTTGGTCTGGGGTACCGATTCTTGGTTGAGTTGGTTGGATTAGGGTGGTAAAGCCGTTTTACCTCTAATTCCTAAAACTGGTTTTCTAGTTGTTCTAACTCTTGGTCAGAGGCTTGGCTAGAACTGCTAGAGGCTGTTTGGATGTCTAGAACGTTAACTGATGAAGGGGTGGCTAGTTCCTTCTTCATTAGTTCGTCTAGCTTCTGGACAACTATCTCTAAGGCTGTCTTATCCTTAGGATAACTGAGGCTGGTGTGTCTAGTTGTGGGTAACTTAACTAAAGGCTTTTCTAGAGCTTGGATCGGTTTGCTAGAGTTTCCTAGCTGGAGGATAACCTTGTTTTTGATCCTATCTTCTATCATGTCAAGCTGTTTTCCTATGACGTTTAGACACTGGTTAGTGTAATTGCTTTGCTCAATAACCTTGCCAATTGGTTGATGCCTATCCGTGGTGGTTTTGAATGGAGAGGCTATTATGTCTTTCTTGCGGTGACTAAAGGTTATGGCTTCTAGGGGTGGATGGCTAGACCTAACAACTTCCTTAGTTGCATTGGGTCCTTCTATGGTCTAGGCTTTGGTAAGAACACAGAACTGTTTGTGCTGGCCAAAATACCTTTCGAAGTATATGAAAAAGGGGACATTACGGGATATTTCCCTCATGAATGCCGTCCATGCTTCAAATACTTTTTCTTTTTGATCTCTGGTATAATTGGCTTTGTAGGCTTCTCTTTTAGTCCTGTTTTCCTCAGAACTAAATTCCTTACCTAATTCTTGTAGGTCAGGAACGAATTCTCTGTTAAGGACCAAAATGTTCAGAGAATCCTCTTGCTGATCTGGAGGCTGTTCCATATCGGTTCCAGATGGGGATGGGGGGGATTGCTCACGATCGTCATCCTCATTGACAATCGAATCCTGTTTGGCTGTGTAGCAAGGTGTGGTGAGTTAGGAATTGGTTCTAACTCCCTGAAGCTGTACACCTATATCCCTTCTAGACCTTGGGAAAGGCGATCCTAAAGGTCTGGTTGAGCTACACTGGATACAGATCTATCTCTAAGGTAGATAGGTGACTACTTGCTGGGCTGCTATAGATCTATTGGAGATCTAAACCGAGGTATATCCAGAGTTGGTCTACACTCATAGTCTAAGGGAGTGCTAAGCCCAGATTTGTCAAAACTTAACCTAACCATGCCGTCGGCTAGTTGCTGGACAAATTCTAGATCTGGATTCTGGGCTGGGTTTTGGATCTGTAGAGTATGGTTCTCATTCTCTAAAGTCCAATTGGCTGTGAAAGTGACAAGTTATTTTTGGCATTATAATTATTTTGAATTATTTTATGGATATATCTCCCATACCCCATATTTTGTTTTACATCTATTTCATGATAACTCTTCCATTCCCATTTATTTATTTCTTCGTCTACTATTATTTCATCATCTTCTATTACATCTACAAATGGTAGGATGAGCCTCCTTCTAACCATTCTATTTGTTATTCTGTGATTATTTGTTCAAATTAACCTTTGCTTCCCTGTTATCCCGATTCTTCCTATTTTTGTGTTTAGCCCTAAAGTTTGTTGCAGATTTATATACCTGTGAGATTTGTTGCCAAAGTCTGTGTGGTTCTCCAAGCCCTAAGACGACCAAAAATTCTTCCTGGTTTTGGTTTGGTTAGCCCGTGTTAGCCGAGGGAAGGCGTTGAAGGGTGGATTTTGGAAGGAGAGTACGGTAGGCAGGAGTTCACAGATCAGGTGTCTATCTCATAGTTGTATACTTTTGTTTCAGATCTAAAGGTTAGATCCAGAAGTTTGAGGATAAAAGTGACTAGGTTGTGATCGTTGGTTTGTGCTTGTAACCCCAGAATCATGAATAGGTTGTTTAGAAGTTCCTCTTCTACCATCAGTAGATGTTCTCAACCATCACCCATTCCAGATATCCCAGCATACATAGAAGTACTTAATTCGGAGTCTTATGAGTTGTCCGATCTAGATCTAGACATAAGAGATTGGAATATCCCAAAAGTAGCCACCAGCCAATTCTATAAGTCTTCATGGTCCTTGAGCAAAGCGTTCAAGAGAGACTACCATGTTAAGACCATAGAGCAAGTTTATGGAATAAAAAAGGAGTACGAAACGTGCTACTTGTTATCCCCATCAGCCATTCAAAAGCATACAGACAAAGGACATAACTTCCTACACATAGGACTTGTCCAAGTTGGAGTGAAACCACTCACCAGAAGAGGTTTGAACAGCTCAATCCTCATGGCCCTTAGAGATGCTCGTCACATCAGATTCGACGATAGCCTCCTAGAAACCATAGAAACCAGTCTTAGCAACGGACCCATACATTTTAACTGTTTCCTAGACTTCAGTATCTACATCCATGATAGCACAGTTATCAAAGCCCTCACACTCAATATCGAGACCCATGGAACCCTCATGACGCAGGGAACTAGCCAAATAGCCTTGATATACAGAGTATACTACAAGTGCATGAGAACGAACATGAATGTTGGAGCACTTGATAGGAGAAAGAAAGGTGAGACAACCCTTATCCAAACCACTGACCCTAGAGCCAAGATTGAGGTCCCAAGAACCCTCAAGTGGTCAGAAGTCACTAGAAGTCACTTTCCCAGCCAATTGGACTTTGTGAACAGTCTCAGAGTATATTAGTGGGAGAAGTATATGAGGTTAGTCTGTATATCAAGACAGACTACCATGTTAAGACCATAGAGCAAGTTTATGGAATAAACAAGGAGTAAGAAACGTGCTACTTGTTATCCCCATCAGCCATTCAAAAGCATAAAGACAAAGGACATAACTTCCTATACATAGGACTTGTCCAAGTTGGAGTGAAACCACTCACCAAAAGAGGTTTGAACAGCTCAATCCTCATGGCCTTTAGAGATGCTCGTCACATCAGATTCGACGATAGCCTCCTAGGAACCATAGAAACCAGTCGGCCTGTACTTGTACTTTCTTCCGCACATGGCCCCATCCGGCCATAGTCTGTAACTTACCCCCCTTTTGGTATCAGAGCCAAGTTTGGCCCGGTCGGAGTTGTAAGTTACTATTTATCATTCAATCAAGTTGGTCGGCACTGCCACCATAGTTATCCAAGTTATTTTTGGCATTATAATTATTTTGAATTATTTTATGGATATATCTCCCAGACCCCATATTTTGTTTTACATCTATTTCATGATAACTCTTCCATTCCCATTTATTTATTTCTTCGTCTGCTATTATTTCATCATCTTCTATTACATCTGCAAATGGTAGGCTGAGCCTCCTTCTAACCATTCTATTTGTTATTCTGTGATTATTTGTTCAAATTAACCTTTGCTTCCCTGTTATCCCGATTCTTCCTATTTTGTGTTTAGCCCTAAAGTTTGTTGCAGATTTATATACCTGTGAGATTCAAAAGGGGGTAAATTACAGACTAAGGCCAGATGGGGCCATGTGCGGAAGAAAGTAGAAGTACAGGCCGACTGAGGCCATCTAATTACAATGACTAATACCGACTGAGGTATTTGACTGAGCCATTTGATTACAATGATAAGACAGGGCGTGGGGGACTGTGTTTAAGAGCTTTTCTTAAATTGGACCTCTGAGGTATTCTAGAATTCTAGGATGAACCCACACCATGCAAAGATGGTTGTTGTAGGAACAAAACCATTAATGTCCTCAATAAGCAAGAAGAGCTTCTTTTAGACCTCATAGAGGCTATAGAAGACCCAGTCACCAAAGCCCAGAAGCTTACCCTTTTCCATCAGACCTTAGTAAAGCAAACCAGTAAACCCGAACTAAGGAACCAGCAACCCAAGGTAGATTTAGAGCAAATCTACAATAGGTTTACCCAGTCTAAGAAGGAAGTTACAGTCAACGACCTTCGAAGAGAGATTAAGGAAACTAAGTTAGAAGTTAGAACCCTAAAGCAAGAATTAACCATTCTCAGGGTCGATTATGATCTCCTTAATAGAAGAATCCAACTTTTGGATAACACTTCTCATCAAAGCAATGAGGAAGGTCCCTCAGATGATGAAGTCAATCAAACAGTCAACCCTACAGCTGATCTTATCCAGGAACCCAGCAAAGAATTGTTCTTAGATACCATCAGTAGGATTAACTTTCGTAAATGGCATTCCAAAGTCAGGATTGTCGTCAGCAGAGAGTTTGAATTTGAGGTCATAGCCTTAATAGATTCAGGTGCTGATCTTAATTGCATTCAAGAAGGAATCATTCTCTCCAAGTATTTCAAGAAGTCCAAGCAGAGATTGACATCCGCAAGTGGCGGAAGAATGCAAATTGAATTCAATATCCCACAAGCTGAGGTTTGCCAAGGTGGCATATCCTATATAACAAAATTTGTCCTCGTCAAAAACATGACAGGTAGAGTCATCCTAGGAAACCCTTTCTTGTGCTTATTATATCCTTTCATCACAGACAATGAAGGAATTACAGCCTATCCCTTTGGTTAGTTTGTCAAATTTGAGTTTATAAGAAGCCCAGAACCTTGGGAAGTCAGCTCCCTCCAGAAAGCTTCTATATCAAAAACTCTCAATACTATCACCATCCAAAATCAAGCCCAGCACCTTGACTCAGCCAAAAAAATTGATGAGTCTTTTGACCCCAATCGGTCTCAGTTATCATCATGCATTCATCATAAAAATATTTGCATCTCTGCATCCATTAGTTTTAAAAACAAAAGGTTTTTCAACAATTATTTGAAAATCTCAAATGATCCAAACCTTTCTTCGTAGGATAAAGAGAAAGCAATATTTAATACCACTAGTAAGTGGACAATGACTTCTTCAGCAGAGAAGAAGTGCAAGGGAAAAGCACTCGCAAGGGGAAATCCTCAAGACAAAAGACTACCAGCGGGACAGTCTTTTGTAATGCATGAAGGCGCATCCTCTACCAGCCATAGAGGAGCAACATCCTTTCAGGAATTTGTCCCTTCAACGGTGACATATTCCAGTGGTAATATGGCTATTGTTTTACAAGAAGTCTTATCCAGGAAATATCATTTAAAAAATGGAGCCTATACAGATTTGCCAGCCTCCATTAAAGTCATCCTTGATAACCTTTAAATGGCCTTTACCCAAAACAACAATAAGCTTTTCCAAAGAACCCTCAAAGCAATAGAAATCTACCTAGTAAACCTTGAGGCGGAAAAACTATCCTTCCCTAGTCAACTCTTTGGCAAAGAGGATATCCATTCCATGGATAAAAAGACTATCATGGGCACTGACTATGCTAGACTCAGCCTTAAGACTCAGTCTATCCTAAGAAGTGTTGTTGCCAACTTGCTTCCTGAGATACAAACCCGTATTTTAGGATCCAAGGCAATGTTTGAATCATCCGATGAGTGGTTTGAACATTTCAAAGTCTTGATCACCACTCCTTGTCCATCAAATTTGGGAGATACAGGTGAAAATCCAGTCCAGAATGGTTGTAGTATACTTCTCATATATATATATATATCAAGAATGGGTACAAGGTTTGCTATCACAAAGTAAAAACAATGTATGAAAAGAAGAAAATACATAAGTCCACACTACATCCCTTAAAAATAAAAACACTCCCCCTAACAAAAATCTCCTATGCTAACCCTCCCCCTATGCACATGACTACTGTCATACCCAAAACTTCTCCCCCTTTTTGTCACGAATGACAAAGGGAAAGTGACTCAAGTACTCATCTCATCGTCGCTGGAAGAGCTAGCACCATCGTCCTCATCAGCATCATCACTATTGGAGCCATCATCATTCTTGTCCTCTGAAATCGGTGGAGATGGAGAAGAAGAAGCAGTGAAACCACCCATGACAGCCTATCGTCGTGTGATACGAGTAACAGGGGTGTTCACCTGACATAACTGATCACTGAGAGTGTCAAGGCGAGCATCCATGCGCACAAGCTGTGCCATGATGGCCTCAAGAGTGACTCCACCTGTAGAAGAAGAAAGAGCGGAGGTGGATGGAGTAGAAGAAGCTATAGAAGTTGTCGTCTCGGTATGTGGTTGCCTTAGTTGAAGCTGGGCCTCACTCCATCTAATGGTAGCAGCTTCTATGGCACACATAATCAAAATGAGAAGACTCGGGATAGGAGACAGAAAAATGGCGAAGAAGCTTAATGATAGCGGAAGAAAAAATGAGCTTATCATGAGTCGTTGTATCCTTATAGACATCTATAAGGGAGAGTATAAAATAAGAGGGAAAATCTATGGTAAGCCTCTCAATGAGGGACAACAAAAATCAAGCACGAGGCTCTATAATAGAGTTATAGTAAGACAAAGGATGAAGAATGAATGTCATCACCATGTTAAGGAACCTCAAACCTTCTGCAAGGCCCGAGCAAGGGGTGTTTTGACGGTCACCCCAAAAAGAAGGTGTCTCACAGAAAAGAGAAAAGAGTGGCTATGATGCGCGTACCTCAAACGATCGCAGCCAGGGTAGTTAGGATACGCTACCCTAGGAACATGTAGCACCTCGAATACAATATCGAGAGTGGCTATGATGCGCGTACCTCAAATGCGAGTGATAAAATGAGGTACAAAATTGTCAAATTCATGCATATTAGAGTAAAACTCTTGTATGATCATAGAGGGACAAGTGACCGGAATACCACACAATGACTCCCAACCCCGGCTGTAGATGACAGTGGGAAGGTCAGTATCAAAATTCGATAGAAGGACTTGGAATTTCGAATGAATGCCGCGTCATGAAAAGTTCTTCGAGAAGTCTGACTTGGCCTTCTCATCACGGAACTGGACATGAAAAGGAGTAGAATCAGAAGAAGAAGCCCCAGAATGAAGAGGGTTCCAGGATAGAGCAGATTTTCGTTTTGGTGCATAGAGCAACTAACAAGAGAGAGAGAGAGAGAGAGAGAGAGAGAGAGAAAGGGACAAACAAAAAAGCACCAAACCGTTCAATATAAGAATATAGACAAATGAAGGTAGGTATGCATGAAAAATGCATGAGCATGTGATATGCAATAGAAAAAAAAATCATGGGCTCAACCCAATCCAAACCTACCAGTACACATCCTTGCAACAAAGTAATCACACATCTAAAATGCATGAATCATTGTTAAAATGCAAATGTGATGCAATGCATGATCATTTAGGATCATTTGAACAAAAACCATCCCAAAAAGTTTGCAAAAGCCTCTTTAATTTTGAAAAACCCCAAATTTTTCAACAAGCCCCAAAAGTTAGGTCACAAAAGATGAAATGCATGATAAATGAATGAATAAGAGACATACCAGAGGAAACAAATGCTCTAGAGACCAAAGAACACTTGGGGAAGAGGTGAGAAGACAAAAAGGATCAAGAGAAATCGAGAAAAGTGAAGGAGAAATCGTGCTGACCCTTTACATAGAAATCTATAAACCTCGACAGATCAAGAGGTATCCAGAGGTGTCAAGATTTAAAGTTCGACAGATACATCTATCAAGAAGCTATCCAGAGGTGTCCACAACAAAAGGGGCTCGATGTATCAAAAAGCTATCGAGCATCTATCGAGGAGACAAAAACTTTCTTGATGGATTGATGATGAGAAAGCAAAATGTCATATTTTTCTCCCATAATGTTTAGTCTTTTATACTTATTTGGTGCCTAAATGTACTCATTATTCTTATATTTTGATTTAGGATGGAAATGGAGGCATTAAGTACAAAATGTAGCTAATTGGGCGATTCTAGACAACTTTGACATCGCTTCATATGGAATGCCAAGACAAAGCTCTACAACTTTCATGTTTTGAGTTTTGAGAGATACGGGCCGCATCAAGGTCGAAATCGAGCTTGAAGTTGCTGCACCTGCACTGCTGACGTTCTGGAACATTTCTTAGCTCGTAATTCTAATGCGTAGATCCAATGCGGTTTATTTTCAGAAGCTTCCAGATCTGATGCACGAAAATTCTAGCTAAAAAACACCACTTTCCTAGTTATATTAGGACTTTGTTTTATTTTTAATATTTTTCCTTAATTAGTTAGATTTGGATATTATTATTTAGAATATTTTTAGGAGATTTTGTAGACTTGGGAAAGGGGGAATTAATGTGTAAAAGGGGGAGGAGAAATCAGATTGGACATACACCTCTCTCTCCCCTCTTCTCTAATTTTCTCCTTCGAGTTTCTGTCATGGCCCTGCATGGCTAAAACTTTTGTACTTGGTCAAAGGAAACAGAAGCCTTGGAATCAATAACATTGTGAGATCTAATTTGTTTTTACTATTCAATTTTATGCTTTGAGTATCAAATGTTCTTCTGTACCTATTTTCATGATTGTCTCATTTAATTACTAGGAGGCCTGCTAGTTTATTATTCGTTGCAATCTACTACAATGTTAAATATCAAATCCATAATTGTTTGATCCCTTTAATTTGTGAAGCAACCAAGATTTAATGATTTTCTGTGTCAATAATTATTAGATCTTAGGAAGAATGCTCAACTAAATTAAATGCAACCACTTGTGCTTGTGTTGTTTAGTTTCATCGATCTCTCTAATTCTTATGGCTGCTACTAGATTAAACCTTTAGCGTTTGTCTTAGGTTGTTTAGTAGTTAGGGTTAATTAGATCGCTTGTTTTCTAATTAACTACAACTAAGGAGAGATAGGAAAATAGCTCCAACGGTGAATATTCAAAGTGTGAATTGATATATACTTGCATCAATGATCAGTTGTAAAATTCCGGTGGTAGATGTTGAATTAGACCAAGGTTTGTTCTTTTGATTGAATTTGATATTTTAATTTGCATTGTTCCTTAGTTTTTTTTTTCTTAAAATTGTTTTCATTATACTCAACCCCCCCCCTCCTTGTTCACGTAGCATAAAACTAGGCTAGATACTCTCTGTGGCAACGATCCTTACTCGCACTACTACATATAATTTTAGGAGTATAGATTTTATTTTTGGTTGCCTACGATAGCACACCAATCGAGAAGTTGTTGAGAAGCTATCAAGAATAATTCTCAAAAGTTTCAATAGATTGAAATTGTGATAGCAACTATCGAGAAAAGAAGTCGAAGAGCTCGATAGATAGCCTAACTGTTAAAAGGTGTCCAGGAGCTGTCGAGATTGCTTAAAACAATTTTTTAAGAAGAGAAAAACATAGACATGAATGCAATCAAACATGTTACTCAATTAAAAATCCAATCAACACTTTAAGCTCTCAAAAACATCTCTCAACAAGAAAAAATGACAAGCATTTAGATCCAAAACACACGCACACACTAAACAAGTCTAGCCAATTTTATATTTCAAAAAAAAGTCAAGGCAATTTAGTGAGCATACATTAACACATGTATTCCTTGTGATGGCTAAATCACATTGTACCTACACATGTATCAAGAGTAGCAAAGAATATTGCGTATTGTGTGTGAAAATCATCACAAGATTGCATAAGTGTCTACATGTTATGACTATTTGTGATATGAGAAAATCATTTTAACTCACACACAATCATAATTGCTTGATGGGGACTATCACCTTCGAGGTACATCCTATAACTCCCAAATTTTCTAGAAGACACGCTTGCAATCATATATAAAGCATTTTGATTCTTTTTGCTTTTATTTTTCTTTGCATGTTTTCTTTTATTAAGCATATCATGCATGGGCATACAAAAGAGACAAAAGAAATACCCAATTATGTTAAGCTTTTGACATTGCACTTTTGCTATGCCAAAGCATACAGATGTCATTTCATGATTGGTGGGCAATAGTGGTGAGATAGTTATTTATGCCTTTCTCTTCGGATTTTCTAGTCCTACCCATCAAAAAGAGTGATATGAGTGTTAAGTAGAAGAGATTACTTAATCTTACTCATCACAAACACGAGTCATAAAGCTCACTTGTTTAGTTGTGCATAGAATGCTCATCTAAGCTACAAGAGATACAAAGTTTAGAAAAAACATTTTCAATGGCTATCCAAGGTACACAAGTACCAATGTACACAAACACACTGTTTTTGTATTTTTCTGATTTTCAATTTTTTTATTTTTATGAAAAACAAAATAAAGCAAACTTGAAAACAAACAAACAAAAACATATTAAGCAAAACAATGCATAAAAAGTAGACTGACTCAAAGTAATAAAGCAAAACACACAAGTAATACAAACTCAAAAACAAGAAAGGAAAAAAAGAGAAAAAGTAACTAAATCACTTGGAGCCTTTTTCCTTCCACACCTTGGAAGAACCTTTCTATTTGGCAGACCCTTGATCCGGCGGTGAGGGGAAAAATTGAAACTATTCAAGTTCAAAAGGAACATGAGGGCTTTGTGTAGATTTCCAAGAGGAGCAAAAGAGGATGGAAACTGATTTTGGTTCCCGATGAGATCATATTGTTGCTCTATTGAGTGGCTAATCGCTTATAGCAATTAAGTCGAGTATGTCTAGTTGCTCCACAGTAATGACAAAGATGCGACTTTTTCTATTTAGACTCTTGAGTATTTCCCTACTTAGCCCTAGGGTTTTTAGTCTCTTTCTTAGCAAGTTTAGGAGGTGCTCCTAAGATAGATTTACCCTTATCTATGTTCTCACTAGCTAAAACAGTTTTGATATTAGTATTCTTAGATTCAACATTATTAGTAGGAGAAACAAAAATAGCAGTACTAGAGGAAGCAATATTAGGAGAAGAGAAATCATACCCTAAACCAGTTCGATCATAAGCAGATTTCTGAAGGCTGAGCATCTCATCAAGCTTTGCTCTTAAAGTTCTCTCCAATTGAGCTCTGACTTGGAACAATTCTGCCTCAAGCTTCTTGGTCTCCTCAACTAAGAAATTGTTCTCAAACCTTAGTGCTCCAATAGTCTGATTGGCTTCATCAAACTTTATGGAGATTTCTTCTCATTCAAGCTCCATATCAATGAGCTTCTTGGTGGCCAACCTATACAACTTCTCATGATTTTCCAAGACCTTGTATAATTTCGCATAGGCTGTATGGATGTCATCTTGCTCATCCATATTTTCAAACTTAGGATCCACCAAATCCTCTTCTTAATCCACGTCTTGAACAATCTCCTCAGTAGGATTGACAGTGGTGGTGAAGGCATTTAGGATTCTATCATCCTCATTTTCAGAATCATCCTCAAGTTCGGCGTCGCTCAATGTAGCTTCAAGTGCCTTTCTTTTCCCAAGGGTCTTGAGATATGTAGGGAACTCATATTTCATGTGTCCAAAACCTTGACACCCAAAACACTTAGGTCCTAAAGGAACAGTGTACTGACTGCCTTCCCTAGCATCCTTCGTCCATTCATCTTGGCTCTTAAACTGAGAAGAACTAGATTGTCGACGGTCCTTGTTGAAGCCCTTTGCATTGGCATTCTTCATGAACTTCTTGAGTTGCCTTGTGATGTAAGACTTCATTTTAGAATCTTCATCGTCTGAAGACTTATCCATGTCACTGCTCTTACCCTTTAGTGTCATGCTCTTACCCTTACTTGATTTCCCAATTCTTGTCAAACCCAACTCATAGGTCTGCAGATTGCCAACTAGTTCTGTCAAAGGAATTTTGTCGATGTCTTTTGATTCCTCAATACTGGTGATCTTGGCATGAAATCTCTCGGGTAGAGATTTGAGTACCTTTCTAATAATCATGGGTTCAGGAATGGTTTCCCCAAGATTAAATGCTATGTTCACTATGTCCTTGAGCTTGGTATAAAACTCATCAAATGACTCATCCTCCTCCATCTTGATCTCTTCAAAGCTTGTAGTGAGCCTTTAAAGCTTTGAATCCTTGATAGCCTTGGTTCCTTCATAGGTTTTTTGGAGGATGGTCCATGCTTCCTTCGTAGTTTCAGTGGAGGTATCTTCTTGAACTCTTCATTTACGATCGCACTAAATAAAGCATTCAATGCCCTGCTGTTGAAGTTTGCCACCTTGATCTTAGCATCATCCCAATCAGCCGGAACTTCCTTCAGCTTGGTCCAACCTATCTCCATAGCTTGCCACATTTTCTCATCTAAAGATTGCAAGAAAGCTCTCATGCGTACTTTCCAGTATGCATAGTTCGTACCATCAAATAAATGAGGTATAATGAGTGACTATCCTTTATCCATGACAAACAGGGGTCAATGGATCACACAGCAAAGATTAAAACCTAATCAAAGTGTGCTTACTCTGATACCACTTGATAGGCCAAGAATGTATTAACCCCTTGTGATAAATTAACTAATTCATTAGCCAAGTTGATTAATTAATCATATTAACATACAATATGCCTGGCAAAACAAAAAAAATCACCAACTAAAATAAAATGCAGCGAAAATTAAAGTTGACACGGTGATTTGTTTACGAATGAGGCAAACCTCCAAGGCAAAAACCCCACTAGGTAATTTTAAGGTCACCATTCCTGAGAATCCACTATTATCACAACAAGCGGTTATGAGTAAAGGAATCTCATTACCTTATATCAACCTACAGTTGAACCCTTACCCCAATAGACAATTAGACTTGTTTTATAGTGACAATCTCTCATTTTAATGCACGGCTCCCAGTACGTGATTAACCAATAGATGCGTGGATCCTAGTACGCAGCTTAATCACCAACTTGTGAAAGATGTTGGCTGCAAAATTCTTCAGTTCATCAACACGATGAAGATCATGAAGCTTCTTGGTCATAAAACCCAACGGCGTACAAATGCAGTAGCTTCTTCAAGAGAAAGATGAACTAGGGCAAATTCTATCTCCAGTCACAATTTGCATGAACAAAACTTTGCTACACACTTGTGCGCCTTTGACAACCCTTAAAATAATCCCTATATATGTTTAGGGTTATGAGAAAGGAAATTCCATACATCTATTCACGGATTGAATGAAATCAGAACTAAAAATCTGTTTTTCATAAATCTTGATAGATAGGGTATCTATCGAGTAGTTGTCGAGCATCGGGCTGAAACAGCTTCTTAAACCTTGATAGAGACTAGCTGTTGAGATTTAAAATCCAGCACTTCTTCACTTGTTTCTTGGACAGATTTGCATGGCTTTAACACTTAAGCTTGAAACCTTGTTCCTTGAAGTATTAAACACATCCTAGATCAACCCGATTACAAGTAAAGTGTGTTTTGTCAAAGGATTAGCCAATTCTAAATTGACATATGTTTCTAACATGATTCACATATGTCCTAACAGGCTTAGCTCTTTGCTTCATGGGAAAATTGTTTCTTTGCTTTGGAAGACCAAGCTTTGTGGATGATCGAGACATAGGTGTTGTTAGTCAAGTTAAGGATGGTGATAATCCTGCTTTTCTAATCTTGGCAGAAACTCTTTTAGGACTGGATTATGTATTTCTTGGTGGAAAGTCACAACAATTTCTTGGGAGTCCCTTAACTTTGTAGATATGGTTGATGGAAAGATTGGATATGATTGCTACACCTACTGTTGCTAATTATGGTCCTAGCAATTTTCTCAGAAGGACTGTCCTCAAAATCGAGTGTCAAATTAGAAGTAACTAGGTGAAATTTATGAATAAAAATTCAATGTCTCTATTCGAGGGAATTTTTATTGGTGAAAGCGCCCACCTCCTTTGTTGCAGTCCCCGGGATCAGATCACATCTTCATAGTTGGATTAAGGAGGACAACTTTCTATAAAGCTAATAGACTCTTGAGACAATACCAATATGAGTAGGGAATGCCTGGTGGAAAAGGACGAAAACCTTTCACTCCTATGGACACAAATCCTACTTCTATAAGGAACATGTTGTTGAGCTTGGACATGGCCGATCGAGTGGATCAATATTTTGTCAAAGTTCAATGGGAAGGACTGTTTCTATCCCGTACAACAATGAATAAGGAGTGGCTCCTATGGAGGACCGAATTAATATCCTATAACCCCAAAGTGCATAGGGTAACTATAGATACCAATCCTTGTAGTTCTTTGTGCTTTTCTTCAAAATTTGCCTTATATTCTTGTTTGCAGCCTCAATTGATCCATTGGTCTGAGGACGATAGGGTGAGGATTTATGGTGCTAAATATTGAAACATCGAAGTATATCTCTATTTCTCCCTTGAAATGCATCCCATTGTCTGAAAAAATTTCATGCGGTACCCCATATCTACAAATGATATTAGTCTGAATAAACTGAGCGACTTTCTTTGAGTTCAAAACCTTGTATAAGGTAGCTTCCACCCATTTGGAGAAGTAATCAATAACAACAAGTATAAATTCATGGCCATTAGACGTTGTTGGGTGAATCTTACCAATAATATCTATTCCCCATGTAGAGAACGGCCATGGTAAAGTCATGGTATGTAATGGCATAGTTGGCATGTGCTTTAGATCTCCATGGACTTAGCACTGATGGCATTTTTGAACATGAGCTGCGCAGTCTGCTTCCATAGTAGTCCAGTAATAACCTTGTCTCATTATCTTTCATGACAGAATGTGTGCATTCATATGTGGCCTATAACTTGACTCAAGAACCTCTTCAATTATTTGTTGTGTTTCATTGGCAGTCATGCAAAGGAGATGATTTCGTCATATGATCTTCTGTAAAGCCTCTCACCACAAATAATATAATTAGTGAACAACCTTCTGATGGTTAATTGGCCATTCTTTTCTGTAAATTTTAGGTATGTCCTATCCTTAAGGTACTGTAAAATGTCTAAGTACCATTCACCTTCCCCATTCACTCCCTCATCTACTTCTATTGACATGAAATAAGCTGGCTCTTCTTTTTGTTCCACCACTATTGGTCGAGCTTCATCCTTCTTAGGTCCATCCATCATGGATGTCATTGTTGCTAAAGCATCTGCAATCTGATTCTGCATTCTTGGCACATACTGGTAGTGGATCTTACCGAATTTGGAGGCCAACTTCTAAAGACATTCATGATAATGCATCAGTTTTTCTTCCTTGATCTACCATATATTCTGAATTTAAGAAATTATCAAGGCTAAATCACCATATACTTCCAACTCTTTCACTTCAAGACCTAGGAACGCTTGTAACCCCATAATGCAAGTTTCATATTCAGTGGCATTATTAGTGGCAAGAAAGTTGAGTCTACCAGAGAATGGGATGTGTGTCCCTTCTGGAGAAATTAAGAAAACTTCAATGTCACTTCTGTTTTGATTAGTTGCTCCATCAAAATACATCTTCCATGATTCTTATTCTATCCCTATGATATCCTTATATGGAAAGTCTCCTTGGATTTCTTCAGCTTCTTCAGGTGAACAATGGGCTAAGTGATCAGCAATTGCTCTCCCCTTTACACACTTCTAAGTCACATATTTAATATCAAATTTTGACAAAAGCAGAACCCATTTTGCTGTCTTCCCATCTTGCATATGCTTCTTCATCAAATATTTCAATGGGTCCATTATTGCAATAACCAAGTTATTAATTAATTGATACCTTGTATTGACACCTTGTGATAAATTAATTAATTAATTACCCAAGTTTATTAATTAATCAAATTAACATGCAATGTACATGGCAACACAAACAAATCACCAATTAAAGTATAATGCAGCGGAAAATAAAGTTGACATGGTGATTTGTTTACGAATAGGGAAAACCTTTGAGGCAAAAACCCCACCGGGTGATTTTAAGGTCACCACTCTTGAGAATCCACTATTATCAAAACAAGCGGTTACAAGTAAAGGAATCCTAGTACCTTATACCAACCTACAGTTGAACCCTTACCCCAACGTTTGAGACATAGGTTTAGAAACTTCAGCGTTAACATCAGAATTTTTACCTTTGTCTATCCTAGCAATATTAACCTTCAACTCTTCATTATTCCTTTTAAATGGGGGAATATAAAAATCTTTTTCTTTTGAGTTAGGCTCAACAACAAGTTTGACAAGAGTTAAATTTTCAACTTTAGTTTTAAATTCAACTAATTGCTCTTCCAAACTCTTAATTTTGTCCACCTGAGATGAAATTTGATTTTTAAAATTCTCATTCAAATTATTGGCTTCATCCAATTTTGCAATTAAATCATCTTTTTTAAGTTTGACCTTTTTAAATTGAGCTTTTAATTTTGAAAAACATTCTAGAGATTTCATACAAAAATTATAAAGCTTGCAATAGGCATCTTGAATATCATCATCATCATTCAACACAAGACCATGCAAATCAAAACAAACGAGAGTTTCCATG
Source organism: Castanea sativa (assembly GCF_040712315.1). Taxonomy (NCBI): domain Eukaryota; kingdom Viridiplantae; phylum Streptophyta; class Magnoliopsida; order Fagales; family Fagaceae; genus Castanea; species Castanea sativa. The sequence continues at coordinate 36,011,765 of NC_134024.1, read as the reverse complement.
ACAACAGGGATCAATGGATCACACAACAAAGATTAACCCTAATCAGAGTGTGCTTGCTCTGATACCACTTGATAGGCTAAGAATGTATTGACCCCTTGTGATAAATTAATTGATTAATTACCCAAGTTTATTAATTAATCAAATTAACATGGAATGTACATGACAACACAAACAAATCACCAACTAAAGTATAATGCAGCGGAAAATAAAGTTGACACGGTGATTTGTTTACGAATGGGGAAAACCTTCGAGGCAAAAACCCCTCTGAGTGATTTTAATGCCACCACTCCCGAGAATCCACTATTATCAAAACTAGCGGTTACAAATAAAGGAATCACAGTACATTATACCAACCTACAGTTGAACCCTTACCCCAATACACAATTGGACTTGTTCTATAGTGACAATCTCTCCTTTCAATGCACAGCTCCCAGTACGTGACTAACCAATCGATGCGCGGATCCCAATACGTGGCTTACTCCTTTGCACGAATCCTAGTACATGACTAATACCACAGCAAACCTTTAATTGTTGTAGTTGATTTGTAGCAGCTTTATATAGAAACACCAATAAGATCTTTAATGTTGGTGCAAGAGACTTTGCTTGGTTACAAAACCCCAAGGCATACAAGAAATAGCAAGAACTCTTTCTTCTATGGGAGGAGGCTAGGGTTTCAAAAAGAAAACCTTATGAAGCTCTCTAGGGTTAGGTTTTTCTTTTTCCACCTCCTTTAAATATGAGCTTAATGAGCTCTCCTATTCCAACTAGATTTACACAAACCTTGGGCTTTCCTAGTCCAATAAGGATTATACAAACCCATAAACAAATAGCCTTTTAGAATAAAAACGCTGCTGGCTATAGTCTGAATCCCGTAAGCTCGAAAGATCGAGACAAGTGTTGAGCTTTAATAAATTTTGATAGATCGAGCTTCTATCAAGGAGCTATCGAGACCTGCAAATTTCACTTTTCGTGAGCAGTTCTTAAGTAATCTCCATGGCTTCAATTTAACCACTTGTAAGGATCATCTTGAACCTACTTAGATTTACCTAAATACAAGTAAAGTGCATTTTGTCAAAGGATATGCCAATAAAAAATGTCCCTAATAGTAATAAATCGCATTCTCTTTCCTAGACTCCTCTAGGTATTGAGCAAGCAAAGCCCCCATTATTATATCCATCATTGTGAGATACAACAATAATGGCTTTTCAGGTACCAGTGGAACCAGAATTGGTGGCTTCATTAGATAATTCTTAATCTTTTCAAAAGTTTCTTGGCATTGTTCATTCCATACTGTGGGAACTTCTTTCTTGAGTAGTCAAAAAAGAGGCTCACATGTCATAGTGAGCTGGGCTATAAATCTGCTAATGTATTGTATCCTCCCTAGAAATCCTCAAATCTCCTTTTCAATCCTGGGAGGCTTCATCTCCATAATTTATTTGATTTTTTTAGGATCCACTTCAATTCTCCTTTGACTTACTATAAACCCCAACAACTTTCTAGATATTACACCAAAAATGCACTTCTTTGGATTCGACCGCAACTTATAGAATTGGATTCTTTCGAAGAACTTCCATAAAGCTGGTATGTGCCCTTCATGATATTTACACTCCACTATCATGTCATCAACATAAACTTCTACTTCTTTGTGGATCAAATCATGCAACAAAGTAGTGGTTGCACATTGGTAAGTAGCACCAACATTCTTAAGGCCAAATAGCATGACCTTGTAGCAATACATCCCCCATAGAGTAATGAAGAAGGTCTTCTCCATATCTTCCAGAGCCATCTTTATCTGATTATATCCCAAAAAACCATCCATAAATGATAGCAAGGCGTGTCTTGCTATGTTATCAACTAGGATGTCAATGTGAGGCAAGGAAAAATCATCTTCTGGGCTAGTCTTATTAATATCTCAGAAGTCTACACACATTCTTACTTTCCCATCCTTCTTCGGCACCGAAACCATATTAGCTAGCCATTTTGGGTAGTTGACCACACTTAGAAATCTCACATTGTACTATTTCTCAACTTCTTTGATCTTGAGAGTCCACTTTGGTTTCATTCTTCTACGCTTCTGCTTAACCAGCTTCATGGTTGGATCTGTTGGAATGCAATGTTGCACTATTTCTATATCAATCCCAAGCATGTCTTCGTATGACCATGCAAATACCTCTTTGAATTTTGTTAGTAGTGCGACTAATGCATCTTTCTCAGAGGAGGTTAAGGTGTTGCCCATTTGTATTATCTTAGGTTCATCATCAGTTCCCAAGTTAATAGGTTGGGTTTCTTCTTTTATAGGATCTACATGCCCTTGTTTTAATTCTTCATTATTAAAAGTTTCTCTACCAATTTCTAAAATAAAAACATTCAAAGCCAACAAATAAGCAGAATCAAAAATCATATTATAAGGAATAGAGTTCTTAACAAACTCAACAAAAATAAACTCAATAGGAATACGATCATAAACAGACTCAATAGGAACAATAATACTAGTAGAAACAGACTCAATAGGGATAAAGAAAATGTTTTTGGTAAGAGTGATTGGCTCAACGGTCTTGATCTTCTCCAGAGAGTCCTCCATGGGGTGGGCTACTCCTTCCCATACCCAATTCTTCAACTCAGTTATGGCTTTTACAATGGCAGCTGGTTCCTAGTGAGTTCCTTCTTCCCTCAGAATTAGTTCCATGGGCTCTTCATCCATATAATCTATATTTTCACCATCAATCTCCATATCTATGGGCTTGTCAAACACATAAGCATCCAGATGCTCTATGTTGTCCATCCACTCACCAAACTGATCTTGCTTCCCTTGATTGCTCAAGTGGATGTATTAGGGGAAGTACTCTGACTCATTCCCACCCTTCCTCTCATCTTCATCTTCAAGATTCTTCAAAGTTAGGTTTCTGAAACTATGGATCATCATCTTTCTGTCTAATATGGCCAATATAGCATCTATGTCATCTTCTTCCTCAGTGTATGGGGTCAATGAGCCAAGTTTTGAATTATGGAATGACCCTAACTCTGGAATTTCTCTACCATGCTTGTCATATTAAGGTCCTGATCTTGAACTAACATTAGTAATGCAGCTCTAATTTGAGGGCTGCCCATAGGGGTAATCATCATAGTCTATACCTTCAACTTTTGTAGCCTCCTCCACTTCTTCATCTTCAACTTCAACATCGCCTCCTACACCTTCGTCTTCAGCATCTAGCTCATTTTCTTCATCTTCAGCTTCTATACCTTCCTTTATATCTATAGCCTCAGCTTCAGCATCATCCTCTATATCTCCATCATAGTAGTCCACATCATCATCAAAATGGTCTTCGTAGAAAGATCCTACATCTTCATCCTCTCTATCATTAGGGGTTCTCTTCTATCATTGCCACTATATTGGTTATCATAATCTTCACTACTGTTGTTGTCACTATCATTATCACTGTTGTTGTCCTCACTATCTCCACTGTCACTACTGCTGTTATTACTACAACTATCACTCTTGCTGTCGCTACCTTCATCATCATCGCTTGGAGATTCTCCCCCTTCCTCATCTTCATCATTTGTTCTTGCTTCATATGGGCTTTTCAATGCATGTTGGTAAGCCTCCCAGTTCTCTTCTTCTTCTATATTGCAAATGGTGTCTCCCAAAAGCATAATTATTGCATCAGGATCCATGTAATCAGCCCAATCAGTTGGGATCCAATTTGTGTCTTCCTTCTTTAGTTCTAGAAGCTTGTTGTCACAATTAAAGAATAGCTCAAACCCAAGCACCATTGTTTTCAACAGGATCGTATCTTAGTTTAAGGAATCCCCAATGACGTTGACTATATCTAGCTATGACAAATTTCCCGTTCAATGTGGGAGTGTAAGGCTTTAAGGGCTCCAGCAGACAAGGAAGTCCCTTTGCTTTGGCCTTTGCACAGGCCATTCTTCTCACCTCCATTTCTAGCAAGTCATCATTAGTAGGTTTATAGCCCAGCCTAAAAGGTGGTGTGATGGTAGGAATTATTGAAACTTAAGCAGTTGCCTCTTTCATGGTCTTCCCTAAGTTCATCCCTGGAAAATAATTCATTCTCCTCATCATTAAGACCACATTGTTATTGCCGTAGGGAGCAAAGTCCACTTGTTAGTGACCAAACTAGTAAGGATGAGATCTTTAAGCTATTAGAACTTGACCACTTAGAAAGTGAGTCTCCCAGTAGTTCTAGTGACCAAGAGATCCACCAGTTATACCAATCATCCTTTGAACCCTCTAAAGCCTCCTTTAGTACCTCTAGTGGCATGGATGCATCCATACCATGCAAAGATAGTTGTTGTAGGAACAAAACTATCAGTGTTCTTAGTAAGTGAGAAGAGCTTCTTCTAGATCTTATAGAATAGATAGAAGATCCAATCATCAAAGCTCAGAAGCTTAGAAAATTTTATGAAACCTTAGTAAGGGAAACCAGTAAACCCGAAGTAAGGATTCAGGAACCTAAAGTAGACCTAGAAAAGATCTACAATAGGTTTACCAAATCCAAGAAGGAAGTTATGGTCAACGACCTTCAAAAGGAAATCAAGGAAACAAAGTTAGAGGTTAGAACCCTTAAGCAAGAACTAAACCATTCTTAGGGTTGATCACAATTTCCTTGATCAAAGAGTGAAACATTTAGAAAGCATTTCTTAACAAGGCAATAAGGAAGGTCCATCATTTCAAAACCCCTCTGATGAAGAAGTAGATGAAACAGTTTACACTACAGCTGACATGGTACAAGAACAATCCAGTGAGAAGTTCTTAGATACCATCAGTAGGATTATTTTCCAAAAATGGCATTCTAAAGTCAAGATTGTCATCAGTAAAGATTTTGAATTTGAGGTCATAGCCTTTATAATTGTTAAAACAATAAATCTTCCAAAAACAAGCTAACACTAAAAGTGATCAGACAACTTTCTCCACAATACTTGGCTCATGTTCATGACATTCTTTGCAGATATACTCCTTCCCACCTTGTCTCATAAACTGCATTATAGTAAAATATGAGACTCATTACCATAGAAGGAAGAAAAAATAAGCCATCACCAGATATTTTTTGCTTTAAAGTATATAAAAATATCAAGCATTTGAACAATACGAATATGCGTACACAAAGAAGCTAGGTTGAAAATTGGGAAGGGGCAGTTGATTTGATTATGTGATTCTCACAAATATGAAACGAATTCACTCGACCAAACTATGTTACGAATTGGTAGAAAAGAATGATGCAAAATCATCACCTAATTATGACTGCAAACAAAAGACACTGTTGATAATAAGGCGAATCGCTCCAGGTGAAGGAGTATTTGCTAGTATGAAAGAGCATTCGTATCAGGTGTGTTAAATGTGTTAAATGCTATAATATGACACATTTAGCACATCAAATACTAAAACTCCTCCCTCATGAGGTGTGTCAAATGTCAAAACATTTGGCACATATGAACAGTGGTGTTTCAAAGATAACACAGTACGGATAGGTGTGTTATATGAAAATATTAATTTTTTAATAATTTCTCTCTCCTCTGATATTTTACCTAATTTTTTTTAGTATCCCTCACTTTCTCTCAGCCGTTCCCTCTCCCCTTTCTCTCTCTATCTCAGCCTCTCTCACAATCCACCACAGTGATCTCTCCACCCGCCACCTCGCCTCCGCCGCTCACCAGTAGCTCACCTCCGCCGCTCGCCAAGCAACTCACCTCTCCTCCAACGCCAACACTACTCGCGTCCCCCGATGCCGCTCGCCAAGCAGCTTGCTTCGCGTCCGCCGATGCGCAATAGTCTACAATGAAGATTTTGTTATCCATACTTCTTTCTTTATTATCATATTTTATGAGCATAACTAATATGATGTTTAACTTAAGTTTTAAAATGGAAAGCCCTTTTAAACAAGAAAATAAATTAAAAAAGAAGATAACAAAAGAAAATTTTTGGGACATAAAATTCAAAATACATGAAGAAATTTTTTGGTACATTGAAATTTAGTGGGGTGTATTTTATACATTGCACAATAGAATATTCTAGAAATCATAAAATTTCATTAGGGTTTATCTAAGGGTGTAATAGTAGGGGTATATGCTCCTTTATAAAATATAAAGGAGGAAAATTTTCAACTTTAATTTAGGGAAAGAAAGAAACTAACCCAAACTTAAAAGGGTGAAAGTGCTTTTTTGTCTCTTTTTGTGTGTGTGTAAAACTCTGTGCGCGCGTGTGTGTTTAAACATTAAAAAATGTTTTATAAAAAAATGCAGCCCAAGAAAATTATGTATAAAACAATGAATTTTGGTTCAACAAAACCGACTAATCCAAATAAAATACGTATAGCAATGAAACGAAATTTCACCATATTTTTACAATACTTTTATTTTTAGCAATGATGGATCCTAGTCTAATATTTTATTATTTTATTTTAAAGTAATGTTACATTCATAACATTTTCACAATAAATCTTAGATGGTAAATTATTACTGGTTCTGAACTGTGCATTTTAAAAAATAAATAAACACACACGCCAATTGAAGAAAAGTGTGCTTGAAACAATGAATTTTGGCTTAGCAAATTTTTCTAAACCAAAAAAGAAGCCTAGAAACACAACAAAATATCAAACATTTTCACAGTATCTTTTATTTCCAACTATGGTAGGTATTGGTCTAATATTTTATTTTTTTACGTACACAATGTTTTCCCAACAAATCTTAGATAATAAATTGCTACTGGTTTTAAATTGGAACCACCACTTTAAATTGTGTATTAAAAACAAAAAATAAGAAGACTTCACATGAAAACAGTGCGTAAAATAATAAATTTTGACTCACTCAATTTGACTAGAATAAAAAAGAAGTCTAGGAGCACAAAAAAATATCATAACATTTCCACAATACTTTTATTTTTAGCAGGGATAGAACCAGATCTAATGTTTTATTATTTTATTCTAGAAAAATGTTACCTTTACTACATTTTCACAACAATTTTTTGATAACAAATTGTTACTGGTTTTAAATTGGTCTCATTACTGATATCATTTTTTTTTATCCATAAAAAATACCTTGCACTTAGGATTTGTTTTGAAATTATTGTGAAAATTTTTGAACTTGACATTTTATTTTATTTCGATCTATAAGGAATTGATTTCTCAGCAATTGTGAAAATATTGTGACAACAAGAAGATATTATAACATTTTCACAATACATATGTTTTCAATTGTAGTTGGTCCCAATTCCATATTTATTAATTTGTTTTAAATAATAAAGAATTAACACCTCAATAATCGTAAAAATATTATAAGAATATTTTGAGTCAGTACAACAATATTGTGTTGGCACATACAAATATTTAAAAAGCCAGCTCAAGCAAAACGGTGAGTTTTGTCTCACTAAGTTGAATAAACCAAAGACTACTGTAGATGGAGCCATTGTCTCTTTTTCATATAGTTTGTAGAAGTCTATGACCTAAAACATTAAATTGCTTTAGTTTATTCTCAAAAAAAAAAAAAAAAAAAAAGCTTTAGTTTATGAGATGGACTTGAATAAAATTTATAATAGTAATAAAATACAAATAAAGGTATTAAATGGTAAACATCAACAAAATTTTACTAAAAATATGTCTTAAAAAATTTATACAACTTTCAAATGATTTTTCACCATTTTCACAAGATTATTAGAAAATAATAAAGCATAAACAAGTGTAAAATATTTGTCTTTAGTAATCTTTCAAATAGAAATTGTCTAAAGTTAAATCATTTTCAACATAAATTTATAAATTGTATATTCCCTTGTAAGCATAATTCGTAAACAGGTAATAAAATTATCAAATAATAATAAATTAATCAAATAATAATAGATTAGGTGAGAGGCATTATGATAAATTGAAAAATTATACTCAAAACTAAAAAAAAAAAAAAAAATAGATATGATAAAATACACGTTTAAGGCGCTCAGCATAGTGGTTGGCGTGTTAGTTTTCTTATTTTGAAAGAGGGGATCAGGTTCTATTCCTCTCATTTTGCACATCTTTTATTCACCTTCTCTCTCATTTTTCTCTCTCATATTCACTCTCTTTTCTTTTATACTCGTACTCTCAGTGTGTAGGCTTTAAGTCTATCACTTCTACTCTCTTTTCTTTTATACTCATACTCTCTGTGTGTAAGCTTTCTCTTATTTTTCTCTCATAGTTCAAGTCATTTATCTTCTCTCTCATTTTTCTTTCTTAGTTGATACCCTTAGATCAAATATTACAAACACCAAAAGCTGAAACCTCAAAACATTAGCTTATCCTACATTCTCAACCTTAACCTAAAAAAATGAAAAGATTCTCTCCTCACTCCGCCGGTGTAGTGAACAGAATACTTCATTTCCTTCGGGGATTTGAAGTATCCGTACAGACTTCTACAATGGTGAAAAGAGGGTCTGTTACCATAGGAGTTAATGGAGAGGATTTAGTGGCTAGGAAAGTGACAAAAGAAGAGCTCAAAGAGGGCTTTCAAGGTGGTGGTTATGAGAAGCTAGCCACCATCTCTTTGGTAACGGCATCCATTCAATTGGTTGCCAATCTCATTGCCGTGGCTTCCTCCCTTGCTATTGATGGCTCGGAGGAGACCCTTTCATGTTTGATTCACATGGAAAAACTGTAGGATCCGTCGATTAAACTGGTATTTTCTCATTTTATTTTTTCTTCTTACATTTTTTTTCCTCAAAAAACCTCATTTTTTAACTTTTTATTTTTATTGTGTAGGATAAGGAAGCTTCTGAGTTGCTTCATGGGGTCTCCGAGTTAAAAAGGGATGTTATCCTAAGCTCTATGTTAACTCATGCCGGTGAAGTGCTCGATACTCTCAGGATGATGGACGAGAAAATGAACATAAATGTGGTGAAAGCTGGCGATGGAGATAGAAAGAAAATGGGAGCTGGAGGTGGGGACGAGAATAAAGATGGCAATGGCAATGGAAACGGTAATGGAAATGGCGGCCATAGCTCGATTATATGGGGTATTTGGGAATCTATAAAGGATTTTTTTAAGAATACATAGGGCTTTCTGTTTTTCTTTTAACTATTCTGCTTTAAATGGTAATTTTGGGATTTTTTTTTTTGGTTGCTGCTATTTTTATTCCAATTTTTATTATTAATTATAATATATAATGTTAGTTTTTAAGATTTGCACATTGATTGGGAATAATAAATAACGGAGGGTTGGAGGGGTTAAGTTGTCTTTGGGAATTAAATTAATAATTTTTGAAGTGACTTAAACCTTGATGATATCAATCCAAATTTCAGAATATATTATCCACTAAATATAAAGGAATATGAAAAGTGTCGATTTCTTACCCTAGCTTGTCAATTCTTTTTTGTTTCTCAAAAAAAAAAAAAAAAAAAAGCTGGTATAAAAACTTGTAGCGTTGAAAATTGGGGAATTATTGTATTGAATTTATATTATGGCAAACAAAAATGTTTTTTTTTTTTTTTGTCATTATCAACAAAAAGAGCACATATTTTTTCTAATTTTTTTAAATAATGGTTTATTTTGAAATTTCTGATACTGGCTATAAAAATATGAATTTTTTATCAATGGAATTTGTTACAGGTATCCATCCTATATGCCTATTGTATCATTATATTGTGTAGTGGGTATCCATCCTATGCCTATTGTATCATTGTAATGTGTAGAATGTAGGCGACTCAGAAACAATAATGACATGCTGATGTAAGCATAGAGATTTGATCTTCTCCTTTTTTTTTTTTTTTTTTTTTGTGGCATGCACTGGTAGGAGTTAGTGGTTATTGTAGCAGTACTGGTAACTAAGTGGCTTTGGTTGTTCGAATAAGAACTTTTTTGTGTTTGCTTTTTCCTTAAGTCAGTCAATCAAATCTGATCATCAGTTGTCAAATAATGCCATCGAAGATACGTTGGTTTAGTTCCATAAAATACATTTTTTTTAAAAATTATTTGACTGTGTCTTTTCACTCTTTTGGATTGACAAGCTGTCATGTCAAATTTATTTATTATTAAAAGTAAAACATCTGTTTTTATATTTATCAAATTTAGGTTGTGTTTTATCATATAATATCACACTGGTCAAAGTGGTTAGCAACTTTGCGCGGGTGGCATTCTAAAAAACCAAAAAGAAAAAAGACTTGGGTAGGTGAGGGGTCTTCAACCGTGCAATGCATTTCTAGAGATATTCTGTTTGGTAATGGATTTTAAACAATAATTTTTAGTGTTTAAGAGTCTGTTTGGCACTATAGTTTTAACATATTTTAAACAACATTATATACTTTTTCACACACTTTTTCATCCACACGTATATCAAAAACATTCAAACAACATAACTTAAACTACTCTCCTAAACACCCCCTAAATAATAATAACATTTTTTACACATATTTCGTATTTCGCATTTCTGTAATACTCAAATATGTATTTTCACAATTCTAAAAACTGAACAATAATACTTAAACACTACTATCAAATGGGCCCTAATAGTTTTTATTTTAAGTCGTATTTTTTTGTTCCTACATTTTGAGGCATATTTGATAGAAAGAAATTTTATTTTTGTTTTCAAACAATATAAAAACAATTTTCAAATAATATATTTTTTGGAAAATAGTTTTCACTTTTCAAATAATATTTTTTACATGTTTGACTCAACATTTTTATTTTTGAAATTTATCATAAAAGAATTACAAAAATTAATGTGTAAAATATATAAATTACTTTTTTTTTGGTGAGTAATAATAAGGGAATAATAGAGTTCATGTACCTCATTGTTATGATGGTTTATACTTTAGGGAAAATTCTATAAATTAAGTTTCAAATAATTTAGTGAATTAGAGCTTTTATAAAGAAGCACCTCTATTTTAGTCATTTAGCAGCAATTCTAATGGTTAATCTTTTCGGGAACCTTAATCTTGCTTACTTGTTAACACACCCAAATTTGCATTTGGGATGCTTTATATACTAATTTGACAAATCTTTTCCTCCCAAAAGTAGGCCTAGATAAAATCAAAAGACTTTTTTTTACGTTACATATTACTAAGATCACTGCCAAGAGCCTAGTTTAGTGGCATTTCTGCTCTCCTTTATGAGGAGAACCAAGGCTCAAATCCCCTCTCTCATTATTGTAAATATCAAACAATAATACACACACACACACACACACATACACACACTAATGAGACCAACTACATGAAAAGTAGAAGATAAGCCCCTGCTTTGTTAGCATGTTAATATTCTTTAAGCTACAATATTATTTACAATTAAGTTAGAAATAGTATTGTGACAGAACAAAAGGAGGAATAAAAGAAAAATAAGAAGAAAAAAAGATGGGAAGGGAGAGTTTGGGGGGAGGAATATGCATCAAAATGTAAAAAGAACAAGGCTTTTCATATTCAAAAATAAAAATCATAAAAAAAAAGGAAGAATAGGCCACAAACTGATCACTATCTTACAAAAGCCATGTTTTCCTCAGGAATGTAATTTAATCCAGTGCAATTCACACCTCGAGCACCATCACACTGCAAAACCCTAGGCTTCCCTTTTCCTATATTCAACAGTAAAAAAGCAATTTTAATAATATCAACACTAATTATAACCAAGATTTCTCTGAACGTACCCAGCCACACCTTTCTTCCATAAAATAGACCTCCTCGAGCAATTGGACGAAAGCAAGCAACATTGACCAGACCTCATCCTCTGAACTTGGAAGCACTCCCACGAGTTCCATATTTGAAACTTTGTAGAGAATTGAGTCTAACAGAGAAATTTTCCAGCATAGTAAAGTAGCAGTTAAAAGAAAATTCATGAAAGGAATCTATTGTAACAAATAAAGCCAAGAAAATGTTGTTACCTCCAGAATAGTGTAATATGTAATGTTGTTTCCCCATCATTGACAATGCTTGTAAAAAGAGAACCATGATATCGACCATGGGCAAGTGACGTGTACTCAGATGTAGGTGAGAACTGCAAATACAGCAAATGCACATGTTCAGCTTACAATAACATGAAGTTTTTTGGTTGTACCAATCCTCTGGGATCTTAGACAACAATGCAAACAAGACACTGAAGTTTCAACACTTCAATCAAGTAAATAAACCAAATGAACGTTCACAAAGTACATCAAATTTTAGAACTAGGTTTAGAAGGCAAAGAAAGGACCACCCATAGGGGGGGGTTGTTGGGGTTGTTTTTACGCACAATATGCAAAATCCCACACAAATTTTGAGCATCCTCAATTAAATCCTCCCTTTATAAAATTCATTAAGTAAGCTTGTAAAATTCTATGAAACAATGGCAATTGTATTACTCATACTAATTAAGAGCATTCAAAATTAAGATAAAGAAGCAAGGGGGAAAAGCAGTATACAAAAAAAGACCTATGTCCACTAACATTTAGAATTTGTAACAAAAACATTTTGACCTTATTACAAACTTTATGTAATTCCAGAAACAAAAGGGCCAAAGACTTCCCTATTATACTATATAGGTCACAGCTGTAATGAGTAATGTCTTAACCCAGAACTGGACAGTTGGATTTCTTAGACTGTTGACCATTCTCTCATTGACCAGTCTTGATTTAGTCTGGCCAAACTACATTAAACAATTTGAATCATCAGTCAAACTGGTAGATTACAATAAAACTGCAGAGACATCTTGCGTCCTGCAGTTCCTTTTGAAGCAAGGCTAACACAAAAATGTCGATGAACATGGCGTAAAAACTTAAACTAGTATAATATATGTGAACAACTCATGCATATAACACTGAACTATGTCATTGGTGAAATCACTGGCACATCATTGAGGTCTCTAAATTTCCTTTTTTCCTATTATGCATACACTTTCTAATAAAAAGTAAACTTCTATGTAAAAATTAATACATTTGTTGAATAATGGACCAATCGCAATTGCCTAAATTATTGGATTGGTGACATGCAACCTAGTTGTTTTATGGATCAATGAAGAATTGTGGTTTTAAAAGACTGAAATATGAGAACTTGACACAAATTTCCAACCAATAGGACAATGAATTCAGATGCACATTCCATTTATCCACGAAAGACAACTGACCTGGATAGAAGTCAAACCCTGAGCAGCTCTTATGGCTTGTGATACAAGCACTAAACCAAAGCTGCAAAAGTAAAATAGACAAGTTCATAAGATGACACACCAACATAAAAATTTAACAGGAAAAACAATAACATAAGGGAAATGTTGAATGCATGACAAGAGTTAATGATGGGAATGAAGCTTTATGCTGCCTTCTCAAGAGAATAAGTGCGAAGCTCGTATATGACTTGACCGGATGTTGTGCTGGGGATGTTCCAGCTCCAGGATCTTGATGGATTAGAGTCTGATATCCTGGGTCAGCCTCTATATGAGGAAGAGTGCATGCAACACATGCCGCTAAAAATCTCCTACAAGGCAAAAAATGGGCACTCATTTCACTTCAAATACAATTGCAGCCCAAAAAAATGTTAAATGCAACACCCTGTTTAAAATGACATCACTCCTAATAAAGAATATTGCAGGTCCATACAAATGGTGGCCTTTGTCCAAAAGAAAATGCAATAGATATTTGAAAATTGAAAGCCGTGCTACGGCACCCTTTTTTTTTGTTTTTTTAAGTTATACACAATCAATGGGACTTGAACCCATGACCTCACCCATGCCACGACACTAATACCCATTACAATACTAAAGCACCATAACAGTTGTATCTGAATGTTAAAATTTCCTGCTTACCTACATAGGACGACATGGGGTAAGGTAAGCAACATCTTTCAGCATTAAGTGGGAAAAAAGGATTTTCAACATCATTTGGCCATACCCTTAGCTTCACAGTGCAAGGTAGCTCTGCCGTAGCTACAGTAGCCAGTGAGGTGGTGATTTTCGACTGGATTCTACTGATAATGGGTTGAGTATCAACCTAATCACTTGGGGCATTAACCAGAGCAGCACCCTCCTAGCATCTTAGATCTTCCAGAAATGCCAGGCGGGCTGATGCCTCTTGGCATTGTCACGTTTTGAGTAGACGGATGAGATGCCAAGATGGAAAAATTTATATATTAAGCTGATGGCTCACGACTACTGCCATCATCATTAAGAGGCAGCACTGAAGGAACACCAGCTTGGCTTTGACCCACAAACCATCCTTGCAAAAAAGGTAGCTCCCAACCACTTAGATCTCTCTCAGGTAAGAACTGATGGTGTCCAATCTCAACAAGATCCAGGCTGTTTGAAATATACACAGGTACTCCATGAATCACGGTATTGACCACCAGTAGTATCTAAGTTAGTAGAGCTTCCCCGTTGGCTTCTCCCAATAGGCGGTATTTAATAAGTTTCCATTGCATCCACTGTGGGGTCATAAATAGCATTTCCTGTTCTACTAGGTAAATGATTATTAGCAGCATTGTGTGAACCAGTAGGAATAGTACAAAATGTTTCCATAGGAGAAACCTTACTATTATAATGTCCCTGCACTTCATTTGCATGCACTTGAAACCGCATTGAAGCAGAAGGCTCGACTTGCATGCTAGTCGAACCATCTATGAAAAATGAAGGCACAAAGAAGAAAGGTATGGATATGAGAGGTAGTTTAGCAGTCATTAACACATTCACGGGAATGAGCATTTGCCATAAAAACAGCTGGAGGAGGATATCACAAGTAAACCTAAAAGGGGTTGAATGTTTTTTGGATAATTGACCTCAGCAGTCAACAAAAATGGAGCATCATGAGGGTGAAAATGCACTTCTCAAAGCAAATGCCTTGTCTTTAATATAAAGTTTGGTTGTGAAGCTTCTCCTCTCTTTTTGTACTGCCATATATATAACTGAACATGATTTGATTTGCCAGTGATAAGCCGATAATAGATCTACATATGGTTAAGCTTATATTTAATTCATATAAAACACTAGAATCATAACAGAGGGGGCAACAATGCAAACATAAGCCAAACCAACAACTGAAATCCTACAGTATTGTGACATATGGAGACAGAAAATCAAAGAAAAACAATAGAAAAAGGAGGTGGCTGCTGACAAGATATAGATTTTTAGAATTAATACACATGTCAGATAGATAGATAAATATGATACGTGATGATCATTATTTTTTTTTTATTTAATTTTTTTGATTGGTCACTCTTAGGGATTCATCTTTCTAATGTTACCTTCAAATTCTATTATACTACACTTTTTTTTTTTATTATTATATTCTTTTTTGTTGGTTTTCATTACATTTATTTATGTTTTAAAATATAAAAGACCCATGCGCTTTTCATAAAATGATTTATCTTCATAAACGATACAATTCTCTATTTATTTATTTTGTTGTATTGGCTTCATTATTATAGGGAGCGGAGGGGAGAAGCAAATGAGTTAGTGTCGCCATTTCCTTGTTACTCTAGATGCTCTTCACAGACTTTACTGTGTACATACAGACACTTGCACCTCAACTATTTTTGTTCTCAATTCCTTGTTTCTTTTTGAGCTGTTGGCAAAGTCGTGTATCTTTTATGATTTTATGTTTAATCCATGTTTAGTAATTTTGAAGTGGTATTGAATGCATCCTTGGCAAGTCTGCCTTGCTCAAGTTATGTTCTCTTTTTCTTGTGTGGACAGCAATTGATGAAAACATGCAGACAAAACAACAAGATCTTCCTCGCAATTCTAACCATGACCTTTTGGATATGCATGACCTGATGTTTGCAATTATATAACTGATGCTAAGCAAAAGGTGTTTTTTTCCTCTCCGTGGCCCAGTTTTTAAGTGCAAGATGCTGTTATCATTGGTTACCTCATACTAGCAAATATTCCTTCACTTTGAGCCATTCACCTCATTATCAACGGTGTCTTTAGTTTGCAGTCATAGTTAGGTGATGATTTAATTTGCATCATTCTTTCTATCAATTTGTAACATAGTTTGCTTGAGTGAATTTTTTTCATCTTTGTGAGAATCACATAATCAAATCCATTGCCCCATCCCAACTTTCAACCTAGCTTCTTTGTGTACACATTCATCTTGTTCAAATGCTTGATATTTTTATATACTTTAAAGCGAGCAAATATTTGGTGATGACTTCTTTTCTGTTCCTCCTGTGGTAGTGAATCTCATATTTTACTATAATGCAGTTTATGAGACAGGGTGGGAAGGAGTATAGCTGCAAAGAATGTCATGAACTCTAATGAGCCAAGTCTTGTGGACAAAGTTGTCTGACTACGATGGGCAACGTCTAACTAGTGTATTTCTGGAAGACTTCGTTTTCACAATTATGTTACTAGAACTCTTGATTTAGTAGTTTTGACACAATCGGTTTTAATTGTCACATATTTAACAATTTGGAAGCCACTTGTAGTGAATGAAGGAATCATTGGTTAAAAGATTTAAGAGCTCCTTTTAGCGTTAATTTGCTGCTTTTTATGAAATTTTTTTTGGTCCTCTCTCTCTATGTAGTAGTGTCAAGGGTTTTTCTTTTTATTTTTTATATATAAATATAATTCCCCCAACCAATAATGATGGCAATAAATGGAATATTAATAAAAGCTCCAAGTTAATTTCAAAAAATGATAACACATCAGAAAATCAAAAACATAGGCCACTAACACACCAATGTTTTTCCTATTGCTTCTCCTTGTAGTGTTCATTATTAAATTCATCCATAGCATTGATTGCATCATCAACAACCATGAGATAGTTATGTCAATAATTTTATGAGCATGCACCTAACAATTAGGAGAAAAGATGAAGTTATTAAATTCAACTAGAATTTCTCATAATTTCAAGCCCGTCATTTATCCAAAAAATGCTGTCAATATTATTGAATCTCAAATGAAACTATTTGATGTTTCTAACAATGATGTTTAAAGTTCAAATTCCTTTTTAGTTTTGTATTTATTAATTTTTTATTTTAGTTTCTTAAACTCTTAGTTAGAAAGTTAAAAATAAGAATATGAGTTAAAAAATGTTTTTTATATATTAAAGAAGCCAAATTATCGATTTTTTTTTTGTTTTTTTTTTTTGAGAAACATCCCAAATGATCGAAATTGAAAGCCATCCATATTTGAAATTCATGGATATTGGTTATTTTCAAAAAAGTAGTATCATGAGTTAGGGGTTTCTTTGTAAAATAAAATTTTTTATTAAAAACATTAACAAAATCATATATATGCTAATATGCTATACTATATAATAAAAGTTGGGTTTGCGCCAAGTAGTTTCGTCAAATTGTATTAACTTTTTAGATATAAACAATATGTTATTTATTCTTATCAACTTCTCCTTAGTGTTTTAGTAAAAAATATGCAACCTTTTTGTTCGTATCAAACTATTTAAGATGGCTTGGAAATTTCAGCTGATAAGCATTATCGTTGAATCTTTGAATAACTTCACAAGGACCAACCTTCCTCTAAACACCAACATGAAACCTTTCCTTTGTAATAACTACCCAAACTTTATCCCCTACTTCCAAGACAAGCTGTCTGTGATGTTGATCAGCTGGCTGTTGTTTTGTGCTTCAAATTGTTGTCTTCGATCCTTTTCCTCACCTTGTTAGTGGTATAGACTTTGTCACCATTCTCGTTTATGTAACACTACAGATAATAAGGGAGAGGCGGAGCAAGATTTAAGGCGCCAATCGTTCATAACACGGGCTACGTACATCCCATTACACCATTTCAAATTTTGGGCTGTCAGCCTGTCACCAAAGCCTTGGCCCAATATTTAATGCCACTTTAGCACAAGTTTTTGGGCCTCCCTGATTCCCTTATACATGTTGAAAAATACTTATGAGTTATGACAAGCCTTAATCCAAGTCTTTCATATCAAGACCTGGTAAAATTGGATTTGTACTTGTTAATTTATCTGACTCCTAAATAAAAACAACAAAAGTTCTTCAATAGCAATTTATTCCACATATTTTACCACAACTCTTCTATGTAATTGGCTGGAAGTGATGGAAAAAAAATGATGAATTCATATGAAAATGACAGATAACCAATCACAGTCTACCACATAGGATAGTTATAGCAATTTGTGTTAAATAAGTTGTGATACTAGAATTACTCTAAAAACAAGTATGGTTAAGAAGTTAATGTTGGATAAAAACACGTGGCGGGTTGGGAAGGGTTGACTTGCAGAATAGTTCAAGTCATTTTTTTAGGCAATTTGGATTCGAGTTTATATATTAGTGAAATGGACTAATTTTTTTTTAGAGGAAAAGATTCCCCCTTTTTTTACTTGCCTATTGGCCTTCTTCTTATTTATGTATCGTTTTTAGTTTTATAGTTTCAACCTTTCAGGATCTTAAATCTTTCTGCATATGATTCTCATTTTTTTTTCCCTTCTTTTCATTATGTGAAATTTATTTTACAATTTATAGACTACAATATATACACATGAGGTTGGTATTTGGTCAATGACATTCGATTTTTATTTATTATTTTGTATTATATTATGACATTTGCAACTTAAGAATTTATATATTACTTAACTTTTATTTTAAGTATTATCGTTGTGTGGTTGGGGCCCAGCCTATTAGCTCGGAACCCAAGGCCCAGTCGTTCTATACAGCTAGGGCCTAGCCCATAGATTTTTATGACCAGACATTAGCCCATGAACCTTCGTTGGGCCATAGATTGAGCCTTAGGAGTTGGGCTTATCTGGCAGTCAACCCTAATTTTATTGACACCCTAAGTATGGAGTGGGTAGTGCTTTGGGGAAATTCGCTTGCCGTGCACCATCTAGCGTCAGGTGTAAGTTTCAAGAGAATCAACAAAGGTTCCATCTGATCATGAATCGTGGGCAAAAGTGGGACCCATTTGGTAGAAAGGAATAACAATCATCATTAAGACCTTACTAACAATTCACTATATAAGGAAAATGAAGCTGATGGAGTGAAGGGTCTGGGACATTGGGTATGAGATATATGAGAAAAAAGAGAGCAATTGTTGGTATAAAAACCTAGGCTTGGCTTTGCATAGTCATTCTTGGGAATCACTCTTCATCTTGGGTGGGGGAGGGTCTAGTCCTTAGGTGCATCCCATTGTAGGAAATTCCTTACCCTTTCAAAATAAGTAAATTGGGAGCCCAACCCATTATTGTTCCTTTTACATTGGGTTTAGGTACAACAATTGGCGATGTCTGTGGGAATTCCTACTCAGCTGTAAACCTGAAGCTAGCTTGATATGGCTTGGGATGGAGGGGCCACATGTAGAAGGAGGATCAGTGGGTTCTAGGGGTAATCAGTCAAGTGTCTTATCTCAGGGCTTCAAACATTTGGAAAGGTAGCGGAGAAGAGAGCAAGATAACATGCAAGGTGGGAACGAAACTAGGGTGGAGTTAGATGAAGGCTCCTCCTAGGGAGAGAGATCGGTATCCTATATCCCTGAGCAATCTTATCATAGCGAGCAGAGCTAGGAGATGGAAAACCTATGAAAGCAAGTCAAAGAGTTAAAGCTTGAATTAAGAGGTCAGCGTCGAAGGAGGGACCGATGGGAGTCTTCCCGTGACCATGACGCAGAAGGATCGTCTCACCAAAGTCATACTCACCTGTTGAGGGATAGGTCTAACGAGACGATGCGTCGCCGCTCGTTATTGTCGAGAAGAGACTGACGTGGACATCCAAGCCCCGCATTAGATGCCATGAGCCGTGCGCTTCAAAGAGCTACATGATCACCTTTTTCCGATGAGATTGAACGAACTGAGATGCCCAGAAGTTTTAACTATCCCCTGGATATTTGCAATGATGGGAAGACTGACTCGGTGGAGCATGTCAACCATTACATTCAGTTGATGGTGTTGTATTCTCGAAATGACAGACTGATGTGTAAGGTATTTTCGTCAAGCCTTGGGCCCACAGCAATGATATGGTTTAATAGTTTGAGGAAAGGTTCCATCCATAGCATTGGATAGTTGATCCAAGCATTCGGGGAGAGTTTCATCACGTGTAGCTGGGTCCCCTAACCTATCGATGCATTATTATCGATGAAGATGGGGCGTGAAGAGACCCTTCGATCATATGCAAACAAGTACTGAGAATTGTACAATGAGATCAGGGGAGGGAATGAGCAAGTAGCGGCAAGTATGTTCGAATTGAGTCTTCCTTTGGAGTTCGAATTGAGGGATTCCTTGACCATGCGGCCATCCGAGAACATGCATCAACTGATGAGGAGGACTGAGGAGCATAAAAGGCTGGAAGATGATAGGTAGCAGAGCAAGGGAAAAGCCTCGGCCACTTCTCATTATAGCAGGGATTAGAAGGTCGGGGGCTTTCAACAAAGACTTAAAAGGGAAGTTAGGGGACAAAATCCTGAAGTTTGTGTTGATGTGTGTAGACACCGTATTTTATACTCCTTACGACTCGGGCCCCCGTTCTCCAATGATGCTCAAACTCTAAGTGATAATAGCTTAATAAGGCACCACAATATGGTGATTCCATAATAAAGCACCTAATGTGAAAATTTTACAGCAAATGTATGGTGTCATCAAGCAATTATTCATAAACGTAGCAAGTCTCATATTCCAGGTGGAATCCATGCACGTCGAAATATGTTTTTTATTTATCAAGCAACAATATTCACGTACACACACAAAATTGTATTTATATATATACATATTCAATATTTATCGGAAAAAAATGTTTATCTTTGCACAGTTTGGGAAAATGTTTCTCCAATATTAGGCTCTATTGAAGGTTGTAATTGTAAAGGTTGTTTCTTGCAGCATTGTAGTCTTTTTTTTATTCTAAGGCTTGTTTTGTTTTGAATGAAATTTCTCTTAGTCATTTTTAAAAAATTTGCTTAAATAATAAGCATGTATGGTTTTATTATTCACCAGGTAATAAATTGGATCGGAGGAATTTCATTTCCACTAACTTAGGAATTTATTTTTTATTTTATACAATATAGAATTTCCACTCTACCCTAATCTAAGTGTATATGTGTGTGAAACTCCTTCCTGGAGACTTGAACTCCGGCCCTTGCCCTTCACACTCCACACTCTACGAACACTTATACTTGTAAAGTAATTAATGCACCAATAGTGTGCGGTGGTAGGAAAAAAAATGTTTGATTATATATATTTTGGTTTGTACATTAATTATATTTCATGAGGTACTATTAGACCATTATTGTTAAGATTTAGGATAATGGTTAATAATAAAGTTTGAAATATAAGATTGATTGATTGAAGTTTGAAATTTGATTTTTGATTTTTTTAATTTACTTATGCCCTTAAGAATGAGCATTGTCGGGACCTCAAGTTAATAGTAATTTTTTTACACGTACTTCATACCATAATAAAGCACCACAATATGGTAATTCCATTTAAATATTGTAAACAATGAATTACTCTAAATTTAAGTAAATATTGAAATGAAAAGATGATTCTTGAGTCTTTTCCAGTTCCAGACGTGATGCGGTTTCAACTCTATAAGTGAAGAACAAAATAATAAATGAAACTATAGCCCTCTGAGCACTGCATTGCACGTGCTCAAAGGCTTTTCGATTTTTTAGGATAAATATTAATAATTGGACAAAATTTAGCTACAAAATTGGTTGTAACTTTAAGCTGCAATCTTACTCAATATTTTTTTATTGGAGGTGAATTTTGACAAATTTACTATTGGATTACGTCCTCTTATATCTTCCATGCTTGAAAAATTTCTAGAAAATTAAAAATTAATAGCTATGTTATCAATAAATTGTTTAAATTGCAAGTTTTTATAGTTTAAAATTATTCATAAAATATAAGCTTATAAACTATATAGTAAATAATATTCGATTGATACAAAATTTAACATGTGTATTAAAAGTGTAAAAAACATGTAATTTAACAGTTAGATTTTCAAAATATGCAGTAATGTTTATTTTATTGAATAAAGTTATAGTTTCAGGTTACAACTAATTTTGTGGCTAAACTTTGTGCTTAGTTATTTTCAATTATTATAATTTGAAAAAATATTTTTTATTTTATTTTTCGAACATATAAAAGGATAAATTTTAGAGATAAAGAAAAATAAGATGAATGTGAGGGGAAAGAAGGTTAAATTTGAGGAGTTCTCTTACTTTTTTATTTTTGGGTGTTTTACTTTTATTCGGATGAAAAAGGAATAAAAAATGCTAAATTTTAGGTCATAAAAACATCAATGTGAAGGGAAAAAAATTCTAAATTTTAAGAGTTCTCTTTTTTAATTCAAAATGAAATTATCCTATTTGAAATTTATAACTCTATTTCTAAGAGAAGTTACTCTTCATTAATAAGGGTATTTTTAAACTAAAAATCCAATTCAAAGAGGAGAATCCTTTTATATATAGTATAGATTATATTTAAGTGAAGAATGGAATGTGTAATCGGAGGTTTTAGGGGTTATAATGGGAATTTGAAATGGAAACCAGCCTTATTGAATGACATCTAAATGTAATTACACAGTTTGATTGCAGATCATTGTGGAACATTTCGGCAGAACCATGGAATCCATACCAAAATGAAGTTTTGCTAGGCGCAATTCTAGGGAAAATTACACATTTGGAGAGTTTTTTATTTTTATTTTATTTTATTTTTATGAGTGATATAGAGTCTGTTTGGCCCCACGTTTTTAAAATAAAAATGCCAGTTCATGCCTGTTTGGCTATGCGTGTTCTAACATTTGCAATTTTAAAAGCTCAATTAAAAAAAAAAAAAAAAAGTATCTCCAGTGAATTTGAAAACACTACTCTGAAGTGTTGCAAAACGCATGTTTTAAAGTACAATTTACCACAAATACCCCCATCAAAATAAAACAAAGAACCCAGGAAAAAATGAGAAATATTTATTTGGGTTGTCCATCGTACCTTCACATCTGCTTCACCTTCCATTACGTTTCCTCCCTCTTACTCCTGCCATAGCATGCTAAATAAACTGGGTCACTCATGTTCATCTTCTTTCCTTTCTTCAAGCTTCAAATTGAAAGTATCATGGACAACAAAATGATGGGTATTAAGTATATAACGATTAGTGGGGAGGATAAGTGGAGGTAGGAGTAAAATGAAATTGGTACAGAAATTATATTTTAATTAAAAATAATATAATATCTTTGTCAAATTTGTTACAGGAATTAATTAGAGACATTCTCTTATTATTTTAGTTAATATATTTAAAGTTTATATATACATTCTTTGTGTACAGTGTACACACATTCTGATTGTTCAAATGCTTGATATTTTTATATACTTTAAAGCGAGCAAATATTTGGTGATGACTTCTTTTCTCTTCTTCCTGTGGTAATGAATCTCATATTTTACTATAATGCAGTTTATGAGACAAAGTGGGAAGGAGTATAGCTGCAAAGAATGTCATGAACTCTAATGAGCTAGTATTGTGGACAAAGTTGTCTGACTAAATCTCATAGTTTACTATAATGCAGTTTATGAGACAAGGTGAGAAGGAGTATAACTGATTTAGTAGTTTTGAGACAATCAGTTTTAATTGTAACATATTTAACAACTGGAAGCAACTTGCAGTGAGTGATGGTTTTATGGAAGATTTCTTTTGGCTCTCTCTCTCAATTTTGGAATCAAAATTTCACACAAATTCGTTTAAACAAAAAAAAAAAAAAAAAAAAGGAAAAAAGATTTAGAATTTATTATATATAAAATTATAAAAATAAATTGTATTAAGTGTTTATAAGAATCCCTATAATCAATAAAATAAAAAAGGAGCCCGCACCTCTTAGTCCTTATAATCAATCATAATATATCTCCAATTATATTAATGGCACCATTTGTCATTATATGGATATTATGAAAATATTGGCTGAAATTAATACCCAAAAAAATTAAAATATTGATTTGTAGCATTATCGAATGCAGTGATAAACTACTAATATGTATATGATTTGAATTTTCAATTAAAAAAAATGTTTTGAATCTGAAACTTCCATGGCTGAGTCTCAAATTTTCAAATGAATAATATTTGCTGTTCCCCTTTATTTTTCTAAGAATTAAATTAACTTATGTGGTATTGGTTTCCAAATAATCAAGTTTCTAGTAAAAAAAAATTGTGATAAACTCTTCTATATTTCGATAAAGAGTACGTGGAAAGTAAAGATTGATGAATAGCACAATCTCATTATACTTCGACCATACATGTTTGTATTGTCGCTGCAATATTTTGTCCGCCATTATCATTAGAAAGTCAATACTTGGATATGTCATCTGTTAGCATGAAATCATATATATATAAAATAAAAGTTGAACTTAGGAATGTTATTACATCAAGTGGCTGCACTAAATTATAACAATTTATTAAAGAAAAAAATTATTTATTTATTCTTATCAAATTCTTTATATACGATATTATTTTAACAAAATATGCAAACACATTAAAGAACAAAAACAACTTACCTGTTAGAACTTCTTTCACTCTTTTCTTATTTGTGTTTGTTTTTCAAAAAGAAAAAGAAAAAAGAAAAAAGAAAAAACAAAGAAAAAAGAAAAATAAAAGAAGAAAGAAGTAAATTCAAAACCAAGACTCTCAAATGGAAGTGACAATACTCACTTTGCTTTAGGGTCCGTTTGGTTGGGAGGATGGAAAAGTGAGAGGATAGAAAATAGATGGAGGATGGAAAAGTGGGAGGATAATTTTTTTTTTTAATTTTTCTTATTTGTGTTTGGTTAAGAGAGTGGAAAAGTAGAGGGATGAAATTTTTTTTTTTTTGGTTGAAAATAAGGTTTGTATAAATTTACGATCATGCCCATCTTAAATAAAACAAAAAGTAATACATTATATTTTTTAAAAAAATTGTGTATAGATGAAAGTGAACATTTCAAAAAATAGCATAAGAAATAATTCAAAAGTGTTTTCTTGAAAGAATAATAAAAATAAAAATAAAAATTAAGAAAAAAATGAAAAGAAGAAGAACCCACCACTTGACAAAACCAAAGAAAGAAACAAAAAAAAACAAAAAAAACTAGCGTTACAAAGGAAAAGTTAAAAAAAAGAAAAAAAAAAAAGAAAAAAAAAGAAGAAGCCAGAAACGT
Organism: Castanea sativa; assembly: GCF_040712315.1. Classification (NCBI taxonomy): domain Eukaryota; kingdom Viridiplantae; phylum Streptophyta; class Magnoliopsida; order Fagales; family Fagaceae; genus Castanea; species Castanea sativa. The sequence goes on along the minus strand of NC_134024.1, from coordinate 35,986,752 downwards.
TAAAAGAAGTGGGGGCAATTTTGTCCAAATATTTTTTCAACTTTTCACTCTATTTTTCTCTCCAATTTGGAGAGATTGTATTTTGAAGGGGGAGGAGAGAAAACTTGTGGGCCCACCACTTTTCTCTCCCCCTCCCTCTCTCAACCAAACACCCTTCCCACTCATTTTCTACTTTTTTTTTTTTTTTTTTTCATCCTCCCTAAAATCCACATAACCAAACATACCCTTAAAGAGCACCTGTCATTGACCACAATTTGAACTACTTCTACATGAGCTGATGATATGTGCTAAGGGTTTTTATTTTTATTTTTATTTTTTTTATAATTGTTTTTGCAGATTATCAATATAAAACGTAATTTGGAATTTTCAGTATATTTTTATTAACACAATTTATTTAATAGAGTCAATTTTATAAACAATATAGTAAACAATAACATAAGGTGATTTGCTAGTCTAATCTAATCTAATCTAAATATATATTGAAACTTTGCAAGCCTCACAAATTTACATCTCATTATAAATTATTTTATTTTTTTAATTTTTTCAAATAGATTGAATACCACCACATGACAAAGACTCACACTAACAAGCAAATACCACAGCCTTTGAGCCAAATTGATCTCAACAACAAGCTATTATCCTGGTAAACAATTGGTGGTAAGTTCAACCCACTAGTAGATTGGTTCATCTAAATAATTCCATTGTGTTTTAACATGGTGAGGTTGGTTGTATTCATCACGTTCTATGATTAAAGATTTACTTTTTCTCCTTTTTAACCTTCAATTCAATTTTAGCAGGATAAAGTTTAGTTACAAAATTGTTACAACCTTATTCAATAAAATAAACATCACTACATATTTTGAAAATTTAATAGTTAAATTGCATGTTCGTTACGCTCTTAATACATATGTTAAATTTTGCATCAATTGAATATTATTTACTATATGATCTATAAACTTATATTTTATGCATAATTTTAAACTATAAAAACTTGCAATTTAAATAATTTATTGATAATATAACTATTGATATTTAATTTTTTAAAAATTTTGCAAGCATGGAGGATATAAGAAGAAGATGTAATCCAATGGTAGATTTGTTAAAATTTACCTTCCAGAAGAAGATATTGAGTAAGGTTGTAGTTTTAGGCTACAATCAATTTTGTAGCTAAATTTTGTCCATTTTAATATATCAGAATCTCTTAAAAACCCAAAGACTGAAAAACCCAACACAAAAACCTCTAAAGTTTGAACTCTTAAACATTGGTGTGCTATCGCAGGCAACCAAAAATAAAACCTATACTCCTAAAAATATATCTAGTAGTGCGAGTAAGGATTGTTCCCACGGAGAGGATAGCCTAGTTTTATTCTATGTGAACAAGGAGGAGGGGGGGTTTGAGTATAATGAAAACAGTTTTAAGAAAAACAACTAAGGGACAATTCAAATTAAAGTATTGAATTCAATTAAAAGAACAAACCTTGGTCTAGGTCAACATCCACCATTGGAATTTTACAACTGATCATCGATGTAAGTATATATCAATTCACACTTTGAATATTCACCATTGAAACTATTTTCCTATCTCTCCTTAGTCGTAGTTAATTAGAAAACAAGTGATCTAATACACCTTAACTACTAAACAACCCAAGACAAGCACTGAAAGTTTAATCTAGTAGCAGCCTTAAGAATTAGGGAGATTGATGAAACTAAACAACACAAGCACAAGTAGTTGTATTTAATTTAGTCAACCGTTCTTCCTAAGATCTAATAATTTCTAACATAGCAAATCATTAAATCTTGGTTGCTTCACAAATTAGAGGGATCAAACAATTATGGATTTAAAATCTAACCTAGCAGTAGAATGCAACGAATAATAAATTAGTAGGCCTCCCAGTAATTAAACCAGACAATCATGAAAATAGGCACAAAAGAACATCCGATATTCAAATCATAAATTGAACAATAAAAACAAATTAGATCTTACAATTTTATTGATTTCGAGACTTTCGTTTCCTTCGACCAAGTATAAAAGTTTTAGCCACGCAGGGCCATGATAGAAACTCAAAGGAGAAGTCAAAGAAGAGGGGAGAGAGAGGTGTGTGTGAAGTCTGATTTTTCCTCCCTCTTTTACACGTTAATTCCCCCTTTTCCAAGCCTACAAAATCTCCTAAAAAATATTCTAAATAATAATATTCAAATCTGACTAATTAAGGAAAATATTGAAAATAAAACAGTCCTAATATAACGACGAAAGTGGTGTTTTTCAGCTGGAATTTTCATGCACCAGATCTGGAAGCTTATGAAAATAAACTGCATCAAATCCGCGTATTAGAATTTTAGGCAAAGGAACATTCTAGAACATCAACAGTGCAGGTGCAACAACTTCAAGCCTGATTTCGACCTTGATGCAGCCCGTATTTCTCAAAACTCAAAAAAACATGAAAGTTGTAGAGCTTTGTCTTGAAGTTCTATAGCATCTTAAATCATCTCAATCGAAGCTCGGATGAGAGAGTTATACCCAGATTATGAAGCAATATCCAAGCTATCTAGAATCGTCCAATTAGCTACGTTTTGCACTTAATGCCTCCATTTGCATCCTAAATCAAAATATAAGAATAATGAGTACATTAGGCACCAAGTAAGTATATAAGACTGAACATTAAGGGAGAAAAAAATATGACAATTTGCATTTTCATCAAACATCATACATGAAAGTCATAAATCCTTTTAAAGAACAAACATCTCATTCTATTTTGGCTTATTATTGGTTGATTTGTGTGTAGGTGAACTCTTATTTATAGTTTTTCTTTTAATAAACTTATTTATTGTGTTTTCAGACATTTATATTCAGATTTATTTGATTTTCAGGCATCATTTTTTTTTTTTTTTTTTTTTTTTGTGTGTGTGGACTAAGTGGCTTTTTGAAACGATTTGAACAGATATGGCCATGAATTATTCTTTCAAGGATAATCATATATTTTGATAGACTTAATTAGGTTTTTAGACATTTGTAATGAGATTTATTTGATTTTAGGTATCATTTTTTGTGGAATAATTGGTTTCCATAGATTTGTGTTGATGGTAATCTCTCTTCTTTTATATTTTTCTATTTTGTAGTAATATATTTATTTGATTTTAGATATCATTCTTTTGTGGACTAATTGATTTTTTGAAACTTACTAGCAAATTTGCAAGGGTAACTACACTTTTTTCTTATATTTCTCTATTTTGTGGTCATGTGTTTTGATAAACTTAGGTTTTTAGACATTTATATTGAGATATTTTTTATTTTAGGTATAATTCTTTTGTGGACTATTTGATTTTCTGAAACCTGCAGATTTGCAACAATTATGTTCATGGATTATTCTCTTTTAGGGTAACCCTTTCTTTTCTCTTATATTTCTCAATTTTGTATTCTTGTGTTTAGATAAACTTAGGTTTTTAGATATTTATGTTAGGATTTATTTAATTTTAAGTATCATTTTTTTTATGGACTAATTGGTTTTCTTAAACTAATAGATTATTCTTTCGAGGGTAACCCATCATTGCTCTTATATTTCTCTATTGGAAAATTCCAATAGCTATAGTCATGTATTATTCTTTTAAGGGTACCCATCTTTTTCTTTATATATATATATATTCTCTATTGCATAGTCACACATATATTTCTTTATATTTTGTTTCAATAATTTGTGGGCACCGAATCTTCTAATTCTTTAGTTTTATCTAAAATTTTGGGTTCATATTTTGCATTATCTGATTGTCTGGCATATTTCAACGCATCTTTCTCTTATATTTCTTTTCGTGTGTGTAGTCATATATCTTTTCTATTGTTTCAATAATTTTGGGCTCATAATCTTCTAATTCTTTAATTATTTTTTGGCATTTTAGAAGTTTTAACATCTAAAATTTTGCATTAGTTTTAGCAATATTTGAAAATGTTTGGTAGATTTTAACAGCTATACCATGAGTTATTCTTTTGAAGGTAACTAATTTTTCTATTATACTTCTCTATAGTGTGTGTGTCTATATATATATATATATATATATATATATATATATATATATATATATATATATATATTGTTTTATTTCAACAATTCCTAGGTAATGAATCTTATCATTCTCTATTATTTCAAGTAATGGTTTTTTCATCAAATTGTAACACAAATTCAAATCCAATAGGAGCAATTCATATATGCAAAGGTGTGTTATAATCCATCTAATATTTCATAAAATTATTTTAGTTTACCATACAAATAAGTAGGTTCCCATGCATAGGTTAGGGACTAGTTATTAACTATGCCCAACCTACCAAAACTCACAAAAAGTCTACTCTAGATGGGTGGCAAATAGTAACCTAATACTTTGATCACAACTATAATACTAATCTGCATCAACTATGTACCACTTTCAAGGATTAATGTCATATAACAACTATTATATAGTGACTTCATTTTTTTTTTTTTTCAAATGAAGTCTCTTTGCTTCTCTCTCCCCACAAAACAAAGGCATCACAAGAATTACCAAACATGGAAGACTAAAATGGATCACTCCCATAAAATTGAAAAAGTAAAAAAAAAAAAAAAAAAACAGTTTAAATTTATAAGGGATTACAAATAATTACTTTAAATTTTAAGTAATTTTGCACTAACCTTGATTGTGTAACCTTTTTTTTATTATTATTTAAACTAGGTATATATGTAATTGTGAAACTTTGTTAGTAGTTTTGTGAAAGTTATTTACGTATGAAGGTACATGTGACATCTCATGATACCAAGTTTGCATGTATGTTAGAAGAGGAATGGTGAACTATAATACCGTACAGTTTGTTTACTTATTGGCTATTGCAAAGCACTATCACAACTGCACAAGGGTGATATTGCAGCTATCAAGAAAAGACAAAAAAGGTACGCTTTTGACTCTGAGTCTCTTTCTTTGGGCTTGGTTTAGCACTTCAGCCAACGCAATCGCGTAAGCTTGCTACACTCTGAGTTTCTCTCTTTGGAACATAAATTGTTTTATTCTCTTATGCTACTTGTGTAAGATGATGAACTTGAATAATTATAAGTTATAATTATTCAAGATCATCATCTTGACATGAAAAAAAGTATAAAGACTTCGGCTACCGACAATCTTTTGCGCTTCTATCGATTTCCTTAACATTTCCTCACTCTAGAGCTAAACACTTTGCCATGATTTCATCATAATGTATACTTTATTTATATTTGGAATTCCCCAATTCATTTTAAATTAAAACAATATTGTCAATCTATTAATTAAAGTCTATGGCCTTGGCCCTTGAATGAGAAAGTGTTTTTTCTAGGAGACACTACAAAGACACTGGAAATTGACTAATGAAATTTTTTTTCTAAAATTCGATGCACATTTGGCAAGTAAGCAAATTGATATGTGGCAGCCAAAAAAAAAAAAAAAAGAAGATATGTGGCCAAACCAAGATAAAGGCCCCAAAAAATAGAGGGGGGGGGGGGTCCTACTTTTAAGACTTCAGTCAATGCTTGAAGCATAGACCATCGAATGCAGACAGAGTGTAGAATTTGAAGTGTAATACAAAACAAAATCAAACGAAGGTGCTCCTATAAATTACCATCCAATTAGTATCGTTTTCACAACTCACAATTAACCCTTACTTTCTATACATAATAATCTGATAATGGAGGGTTCCTTAGGCGCCGTTGCATTCCTTTTCCTCGCTTTTCTAATTATTCCTCTTCCTAATTTCTTCATTTTCTACACCGGACACTCTCACTACTCACGTCCATCAACTCCATCTTAGAAGCTTCCCTCCTATTTGGGATGATTTTATGACTGATGACCAATTTGATGCTCAATATATAGCTTATTTGCGGTCAATGTTTGGTGGTAAGCTAAATCCTTCTCTGCTTGATTTGAAGCATTTGAATTACTTTGACCTCAGCTTCAATAATTTCTCTGCTACTCCTATTCCCTCTTTTTTTGGTTTAATGAACAGTTTAACATCTCTTATTCTCTATAATGTAAGATTTGTGGGACTCATTCCTCATTAACTTGGAAATCTCTCCAATTTGCACTTTCTCAATCTTGAAGGCTGTTATTTATATGTGAATAACCTTCAATGACTTTTTGGTCTTCCTTTGCTACAACATCTCAACATGAGTTATGTAAATCTTAGCAAAGCCTCTGATTGGCTACAACTCACAAACACACCCCTTCCTTGTTTGACTTGTGGTTGTCACATTGCCAACTTTGTTCCATTCCACCGACACCTAGTGTTAACTTTTCATCTCTCCTCACCCTCGATATTTCTTGGAACTATTTTGAAAACACTTTCATCCCATCTTGGATCTTTAGTCTTCTTAATCTTGTTTCTCTTGATCTATCTTCCAATTACATTCAAGGTCCAATCATTTTTTATCTCCAAAACATGACTTCTCTTAGTCACCTCGATCAATTTGAAAACCATTTGAAGTCTTCAATTCACAATTGGTTGTATAGTTTTAGTTGTCTCGAGTTTCTCAACCTTGGTGGCAATAATTTGCAAGGTACAATCTCTAGTGCCATTGGAAACTTAACATATGCCATTAGTATTGACTTGTCAAGAAATCAACTTGGAGGAAAGTTGCCAAGATCGTTGGGTAATCTCTGTAACTTAAGGAAAATCTTATTGTCATACAACAAATGGAGTCAAGAGATATCTGAAATCTTAAAAAATTTATTAGGGTGTCTTTCAGATCGACTGGAGATCTTAGACTTAAGCAATTCTCAACTTCATGGCCATTTGACGAATGAACTCGGGGTAATTAAAAATCTAGTCACACTTTCTTTTCACTATAATTCAATTTCAGGTCCGATTCCAGTGTCTTTTGGAAATCTTTCATCTTTGACATACTTGTATTTTTCAAACAGTCAATTCAACAGAACTCTCCCTCAAAATTTCGGACAATTGAAAAATCTAGTCAAACTTGGTTTTTGGAATAATTCAATTTCAGGTCCACTTCCAGTGTCTTTGAAAAATCTTCAATCTTTGACATACTTGGATCTTTCCTATAATCAATTCAATGGAACTCTCCCTCAAAATTTTGGACAGCTTTCCAAACTTGAGACTTTATATATTGATTCTAATATGTTGAAAGGTGTTGTGTCTGAAGTTTTTTTTCCCAATTTAACTAGTTTGAGGATATTTTGTGCATCTAGAAACCAATTGACTTTGAAAGCAAGTCAAAATTGGATTCCTCCTTTTTAGCTTGAGTCTTTATCCTCGTGATCATGGAATTTAGGGCAAAATTTTTCCCCATGGCTTTGTTCACAAAGGCATCTTCAGTTGTTAGACATTTCTAATACAAGCATTTCAGATGTGGTTTCTCCTTCATTTTTGAACTTGTCTTCTCAGTTTTAAAATTTAAATCTCTCCCCCAATCTAATCCATGGGGAAATTCCCGTGATTTTGTTTGCTTCAGTGATTGATTTAAGTTCAAACCATTTCAAAGGTCCTTTACCTTGTATATCCTTTAATGTGTATGTGCTAGATCTTTCTAAAACTTCATTCTCTAGATCCATTTCTCACGTTTTTTTTTTTTTTTGTTTTAAAGTGAATGAGCAAAAACACATAAGATATCTCAATCTTGAAAAAAAATCTTTTATCAGGAATAATACCTAATTGTTTGATGAATTGGAACTACTTGGAGGTCTTGAATTTGGGGAACGACAATTTTAGTGGCAGTATTCCATCATCCATGTGATCTTTGACTTATCTTAGTTCTTTGCATCTATACAACAACAAATTCTCTAGAAAATTACCATCATCTTTGAAAAATTGTAAAGAGTTGGTAATTATTGATGTTGAAAATATGTTTGCTAGAAACATACCTTCATGGATTGGGCATAGATGTACAAGCTTGATGATTCTTAGCCTTTGCTCAAACTATTTCCATGGTCACATACCAAAAGAACTATGTGCTCTAACTTCACTCCAAATATTGGACCTTTCACATAATAAGCTATTTGGAAGCATAACTAGATGTGTTAAAAATTTTAGCACCATTCAAATGACCACTTGAATTCTTATTGTTTTATAACTTTATTATGGTGAAACTCTCCCACTTGAAAGTGCATTGCTTGTGATAAAGGGAAATTTTTTTTGGTATAGCACTATTCTCCAATTGGTAAAAAGTATAGACTTTTCCAAGAACAGTTTATCAGGAAAGATCCCCATAGAAGTTACTAGTCTCCAAGGATTACAATCTTTGAATTTGTTGTACAATCTCTTGATTGGAAGTATTCCTGAGAATATAGGTGATATGGGATCATTGGAATCTATTTATTTCTCTTTGAACCAACTTTCAAGTTAAATTCTCTCAAGTGTATCAAGTTTGACATTTTTAAATCATTTGAATTTGTCAAACAACAATTTGACTGGGAAAATCCCTTTAAGCACTCAGCTACAAAGCCTCGATCCATCCAGTTTTATTGGAAACAAACTGTGTGGACCACCATTTACTCATAATTGTACTAAAAATGGTGTAAATCCCAACAATGAAAACATAAGGAGTAAAGAAACTGGTGGACTTGGAGTTGATTGGTTCTATGTGAGCAAGGCACTTGGCTTTGTGGTTAGGTTATGGAGTGTATGTGGTCCTTTATTATTGAACAAGCAATGGAGAATTATGTACTTTCAATTCCTAGATCTCATGGAGTTCAAGCTTAAGGGTGTTATTTCATTGTAAGTAAATGTTGTAAGATTCTTTATATTTAATGCAAATGTCATGCGATCATGTTAATCACCATTGATGTCTATGACATCTTTGTGTTAGTTAATACACTCTATTAGCATATATGAATATGGTGTTTCTTCCAATTTGTAGTTTCATTTACTCCATGTAGATTGATATTGTAAAACCATATTTTAGTTTATACAAGCAATGGATTCAATAAAAGTACTATACTATACCTTGAAATGACGCCTAGACTTTGTTTCTGTAACATTAAATACAAAATTTGATCTATGCCAATTGTTCATCTAGGATTCGGCTATATTGCTAGCTCTCTTTAGAATTTCCTAGTGATCACTTTGTAAACTCGCAATGAAAAACAACAAAATTGTGCATAACTGGACAAAATAATCATGTTTATAACAAAATTTTTTAGAACAATTCTATCACACACCCAGCCTAAGAGTTTTGATGCATTTAGCTACATTGCCAATCATGACCTTAATGAAGGTCCTCTTTCCTGTAAGTGCTCAAAAGCAATGACAAAAATGATGATGAATCCGAAAATTCCTGCTTATGTATAGGTATGAGAGTCGGATGTTCTGTTGGTTCTTGGGGAATTTGTGGAGTAATCTTCTTCAAAATGACTTCAAGGCATCGTGATTTCAGGTTTATCAATGGCATGAAAGATCAATGTTAAAAGTGAATTGGTTCCTTGAAATTTTGAGTGAGATGGTATTTAAGTGAGACACATCATCTATGTTCTTTTTTACATTGTTATTGAAGTGAAATGCATCGTCTTCTATGAGATATACTTCAAATATTATGTCCTCAACATTTGTTGGTCTTGTTGATGTTGCAGGCATTGCACTGCAAGTGTGATTTAATTCATATCTAACCTTCTACCCAGTGGGATTTTATTTCAGAAATATGTTGATACTAAAATGGAGCCAACATTTTCAATTAGTCTAGTTTTGTTGACTGTTTCCATATAAAATATTTTTTCGTTTTGAAACGCAGAGTTAATTTTAAAATGATTTGAAAACACAATGCCCTAGAAGGAAACAGAGTAAGCACTATAACGAGTCAATTCTCACTCATTAGTATCATACAGTTTTGTATTATGATGCATATGTAACTCTCTACTTGCTTACTCTATGGCAGTACTATTGATTATTGGTGCATGTCATCCTTGTGCATGCTTCAGAAAGTATCTATGGTTCATGCTTTTCAAGAGGCTACAAAAATTAGTTTGGAATTGTAATAGGTCTCATAACCTCCTGAATTTGTTCTAAACTGTACGTGAATACATTGCTAGGGATTATGATTTCTGCCTATGATCTATACAGACAACTAGATTTACATACATAGTGGTAACTATTAAGCATGTCTGGAAACAACTAGATTTACTTATGTATTCCTGGAAATGAGCTACTTCTCTAGGACAACCTAAAAAGTACTCATCAGGACTAAAGAATAAATAGTGTAAGGGATAGAAAAGCTATGCTCACAGAATGTAGTTGTTTCTTTTTTATGGTTCTTGCCCTTTTACAAAGTCAAGGCTCATTTCACTAGCATCTGTTGCTTGCAACACGACTTTAATGCCATCCAGTTCCCTCTTGAATCTATCCTTGGAGCTAGCATTGACCATCTTTCTGTTGACTTTTGATGTACCAGGTGACCTGAAAAACAACAGTCAACTTTCACAGACGCCATTGAGAGTGCCTACATTACTTGGGAAAGCCGCAGAAGTGCTCTGAGTACTAATAAAGTTGTACTAATCATGGCGTCTTCCTTTATTTTTTACTTAAACTTGGCTTACTATGTATACCAAAGAAGAAACAATAGTCTTTTAAGCATGAATATAGATTTATTTGAGGAAAATATCTTTCTTTTCTTGCAATTCTCATGGACAGCATAACGACTCTCATTGGCAGACATAGACTTCAGTGACGTCTTCATATGGTTTCATCTGCGATTCCAAGTTCCTCCATTATTACTTCTTGATGAGCTGGCATCCACGTCAACAAATTCCGTTAGTCGTTATGAAATATAATACCCAACACGTGCCCATAAATTCCTTTTTTGGGCTTACCAAGTTGGGTACTCAAAAAGCATAAGTCTCTTTGTGCTTGCTGGGGAGCATTAGTGAAAATGAATTTTAAGGGGATCTGGACTCTTACTTGGGACTGACTCTATGGAAGTTATACACTTTTTTAGGCCGCAATTTAGGTGGACAATTTCTCATATATCATTATGAAGATGGGAATGGTAGTTATCTTTGGCAGGATAGTTGGCATCTTGGTCCTCCGTTGCTTAAATATGGACCTTAGATCAGCATTGACAGTCAGTACTGTGAATGCAAAGGTCTCATCATCACACAATGGAGAAAACTAAGGGCCTATTTAGATGGAGGGGAGAAGGAGGGAGAGTGGAGGGGAGTAGAGTAGAGTTGGCTAAAAATAGGCTAATTTTGGGCTAAATCTACTCTACTCTATTCTATTCCCCCTCCCTCCTTCTCAATCCAAATGGACCATAAAGTTGGCAGCCAGCAGGGTTTGAGGCTTTGGTTCATATTCAGGGCAACTGTTTTAAGGCAAACCTTGATCCAAATGTAGAAGAAAATGTCAATTTAGAACTACAGAATTAGGAGAATTTGAATGTGGGGGACAACATGGAATTCCATTAGACTTACTCCACCAAAAGTTTAGTAGTTCAAGTTTACTAGGTATTCTAACTAGTAGGCTTTATTCCATTCTTAAAAGATCTGATACTTGGGTTTTATAGTTAGCTTGGGCAATAGCAGTTCTAAAAGGCAGAAAAGCTTTGTTGTTATCATTTTTGAAGTTTCTTGGATCATTCTTATATATCACACTTGGATGGGGAGAACTCTCAATGGCATGAGAACAACTTAAAGATGAAAAAACTACGTTCAAGATTATTGTTGTAAAGGCTAGATGAACTGGCATCAAGTAGGCATATTATGAATTCTGCCAGAAACAAAGGCGGTGTTCTATTTGGAATATCCCTATGACTGTATTTGATTCTAATTCTTAACCATTGTATTTGTCTATATTCTGTTTGCTTTTGATGATATGTAACATATGTTGACTTGTAACCTGTAGTGTTTTATCCTATATTGTTGATAGTGAAAGACCAAAAATGTATTGACCCCTTGTGATGAATTAACTAATTAATTAGCCAAGTGAATTAATTAGGTTCAATTACATGCAATGAGCATGGCAACACAAACAAATCACCAAATAACTAAATGCAGCGGAAATTAAATTTGATACGGTGATTTGTTTACAAATGGAGAAAACCTACACAGAAAAAATCCCACCGAGTGATTTTAAGATCACCACTCCCGAGAATCTACTATTATCAAAATAAGCAGTTACAAGTAAAAGAATTCCAGTATCTTATACCAACCTAAAGTTGAACCCTTACCCTAATACTCAATTGGACTTGTCCTGTAGTGACAATCTCTCCTTGTATTGCACGGCTCCCAATACGTGACTAACCAAAATATGCACGGATCCTAGTATGCGGCTTGATCACCAACTTAAGAAGGATGTTGGCTGCAAAGTTCTTCTGTTCTTTGACACATGAAGATCATGAAATTGCTTGGTCACAAAATCCTATGGTGTACAAATACAGCAGCTTCTCAAGAACTAGGGCAATCTAGATTTTTGGTTACACTTGAGGAATTATGCTCTTGTGCAATTGTGCTCTTGGTTGTACAACTTGATACGGCCCTTAACATAATCCTTATATATGTTTAGGGCTGTAAAAAAAGAAAGCCCAAACACATACTCACGAATTGGATAAAAAGCAGTCTAGAAAAACTGAGTTTCATAAACCTCGATAGATAGCCATCTATTGAGCTAGCTGTCGAGCCATAGGCTTCAACATCTTTTAAACCTCAATAGATACTAGCTGTCGAACTAGCGTCGAGCTTTAAAATCCAACACTTTATTACTTGATTCTTGGACAGACTTGCATGGCTTCAATACTTGGACTTGAACTCTTGTTCCTTGAAGTATTAAACACATCCTTAATCTACCCAATTACAAGTAAAGTGTGTTTTGTCAAAGGATTAACCAATACATAAAATGTTGACATATGTTCCTTACATCCAATCACAAATGTCCTAACAATCTCTCCCTTTGGCAATCCGTGACAAAACCACAACAAACAAATTAACATAAGAGAGAAGTCATAAATCACTCAACTCATATTCACTTGTTAAGTATAATAAAATCTATCCTAACACAAACTCTTGAAGAACTTTGCAAGAAGAGAGTTCATGGTAAGGAAGACTTTGACAACCTGTATTTTTGAAACACTTAAACAAAACTCATCAAGGCATCTTTGTGTGAAACAGAAATAAAAGATTGCATACAATAAATAAGAAACATGTGTATAAAGAGAGAAAAGAAACAACACATGTAGAGATAGGTGAAAGAACATACATCAAAATATATAAACCAAATATAAGTACAATGTATTTCAAAATGTTCACAAGACTCATGTACAAGATCAATGTATCTAAACTAGAAAGAAGAAAAAAGATACATCAAAATCCTCACTACATCCCTCAAAAACATGAACACTCAAGAACACTCCCTCTATCTCCTAACTAACCCTCCCCCTATGAGTATGACTACTCTCATCTCAGAACTACTCCCATTTTTTGTCATGGGTGACAAAGGGGTAAGTACATCAAGTAGACATCTCATCATCACTAGGCGAGCCAGCAACCTCATCCTTATCACTGTTGGAGCCATCGTCACTCTCATCCTCGGACACTGGTGGAGATGGAGAAGAAGCAACCGTGAAACCACCCATCACAGCCTGTTGTCATACAATACGACCCACATGGGTGTTCACTTGACACAATTTATCACTAAGTGTGTCTAGGCGAGCATCTATGTACACAAGCTATGCCATAATGGCCTTAAGAGTCATTCCGCTCGCTGAAGACGAAGGAGCGGAGGTGGATGAAGCGGTAGAAGCTGGAGGAGCAGGCGTCTTGGTCTGAGTCTGCCTCAAGCAAAGCTGTGTAAAACTCCGTTTAACGGCAATGGCATCAATGACACACATGTAAGTGAAATGGGGAGACTCAGGATAGGAGACAGAGAAATGGCGAAGGAGCCGCGTGATAGCTGAAGGGAAAATAAGCTTATCACGGGTTACCGTATTCTTATAGACATCTATAAGGGATAATATGAAGTGAGAGGAGAAATCTATGGTAAGGTCCTCAATGAGGGAAAGCAAAAAGTAAGCACAAGGCTCTGTGATAGTGTTATAGTGAGAAAGAGGATGGAGAACAAAGGTCATAACCATGTTAAAAAACCTTGGACCTTTAACAAAGGCCAAGCAACGGGTGAATTGGCTATCACCCCAAACAGAAGGTGTCTCACAGAAATGAGATGAGAGTTCGTCTTTGGACACAGTCCTTAGACGCTCATAACTAGGATAGTTAAGAAACTCTACCCTAGGAATGTGTAGTACCTCGGATACAATACCCAGAGTAGCTACAATGTGTATACCCTGAACGCGAATGAAGAACTGGGGAATAAAGGTGTCAAATCCGTGCATATTAGAGTAGAACTCCTATATGATCACAGAAGGACATGTGATAGGAATGCCGTAAAGGGACTCCCAACCCCTACTGTGAATGGCAGTGGGTAGGTTAGAGTCAGAAAAATCAGACAGAATGACTTGGCATTCCGAATGAATGCCTCGTCGTGAAAAGTTCTCAAAGAAGTCCGATTTGGCCTTCTTGTACGTGAAATGGAGTGGGGTCAAAAGGAGAAGAAGATAAAGATGCCCCAGAATGAAGAGGGTTCCGAGACAGAACAGATTTACGCTTAGGTGCCATGATGCAACTAACGTAAGAGGAAGAGAGAGAGAGAGAGAAAATCAAAAGAGTACCAAGCAACACATATATCAAAATATATAGAATTGAAGGTATGTATACATAAGAATGCATGAACATGTGACATGCAAAAATAAATACATCATGAGCTCAACCCAATCCAAACCTACCAGCACACAATATAGCAACAAAGTAAACATACATATAAAATGCATGAAACATTGTTAGAATGCATATGTGATGCAATGCATGAAGTTTAAAGATCATTTTAACAAAAATCCATCCCAAAATTCTATCAAAAACCTCAAAAATTTTGAAAAATCCCAAAAGATTTCAAAACCCCCAAAAGTTAGGTCAAAATATATGAGATGCATGATTAATGAGTGAGAAATCATGATGCCAGAGAGGAAAGAAGACCTTGAGACCAAAAAAATAGTGGGAAAGAGGTTTGGAGTGAGTGAGAGAGGTTTTGGGAGGTGAAGAGTTTGAATGTATCGAGAGAGGTCGAGGAAAAGTGAGTAGAAATCACGATGGCTCTTTATATATAATCCTCATAAAGCTCGATCAATCGAGAGCTATCGAGCTTTAAAGAGACACATTTCAGCTGTCGAACCAACTATCGAGGATCAAACGAGAGATTTGTCATCAAAGAAGCTCAATGGATCCAGGTAGCTATCGAGGAGATAGAAAGTTTCTTGATTGATCGAGATAGCTATCGAGATTGCAATAAAGAAAAGCTGAAGAGTCTCAATAGATAGCCTATCTGTTGAGAGCTATCGATGAGCTATCGAGATTGCTTAAAAACAATTTTTCAAAGAAGATAAAAACATAGATATGAATGCAATCAAGCATGCTACTCAACTAAAGATCCAAACAACATTTTAAACTCTCAAAATCATCTCTCAATGAAGAAAATTTTCATGCATTTAGATCCAAAAACACACACACACACACTAAACAAGTCGAACCAATTTTTTATTTCAAAAATGAGTTAAGATAGTTTAGTGAGCATACATCAACATATGTAAACCTTGTGATGACCAAATCACATTGTACATGCACATGTATCAAAAGTAGCAAAGAATATTGCGTGTTGTGTGTCACAAGATTGCATAAGTGTTTCTATGTTATGACGATTTGAGATATGAGTAAATCAATTTAACTCACACAAGATCATAACTGTTTGCTGGGGACTATCACCTTTAAGGTACATCCTACAACTCCCACATTTCCTAGAATACACGCTTGCAATCATATATAAAGCATTTTGATATTTTTACTTTTATTGTTTCTTTGCATATTTATTAAGCATATCATGTATGGGCATATAAGAGAGAGAAAAGAAATACCCAATTATGTTAAGCCTTTTGACATTACACTTTTGCTATGCCGAAGCATACAGATGTCATTTCATGATTGACGGACAATAGTGGTGAGATGGTTATTTATGCCTTTCTATTAGGATTTTCTAGTCTTTCCTGTCAAAAAAAGTGATACAAGTGTTAAGTACAAGAGATTACTTAACCTTACTCATCACAAACACGAGCCATAAAGCTCACTTGCTTAGTTGTGCATAAAGATGCTCATCTAAACTACAAAAGATACAAAGTTTAGAAAGCTTTGTTTTATTGGTCATTTAAGGTACATAAGTACCAATGTACACAAATACACATTGCTTTTGTATTTTTCTGATTTTTCATTTTTTTATTTTTTATTTTTATGAATAAAAAAATAAAAAATAAAACTAAAAAACAAACAAACAAAAACAAGCCAAATAAAGCAATGCATAAAAACTAGATGCAAATACATGGGAGGAAAGGGGGAGAAGAGAAGATCATTCCATGGAGATAACACTGATGTTTTGATGAAGGAATTCAAATCGTTTGCTATCAAGAGGTTTGGTGAACAAGTCAGCCTTCTGATCATCAGTGTGAATGAACTCAAGAGTAAGTGTACCATCATCAACAAGCTCACGAATGAAGTGATGTCGAATCTCTATGTGTTTGGTTCTAGAATGTTGAATCAGGTTCTTAGAGAGGTTAATGGCACTGGTATTGTCACAATAGATAGTGAGGTGTTCTTGACGAATACCATAGTCATTGAGAAGTTTTTACATCCATAGAAGTTGGGTGCAATAGCTACTGGCAGCGATATACTTAGCCTCTGCAGTGGATAATGAGATGAAATTTTGTTTTTTGCTCATCCAAGAGACAAGATTATTACCCACATAAAAACAAGCCCTTGAAGTACTCTATCGATCATTAGCATTTTCGGCCCAATCAACATCTAAATACCTAGCTAAGACATCATTTGTGTCCTTCCTGCACCACACACCATAGTCAGCAGTGGTTTTGACATACTTTATGATCCTTTTCAAAGAAGTCATATGGGACGCTTTGGGATTAGCCTGATATCTAGCACACACTCCCACACTGTAACTAATGTCTGGTCTACTAGCAGTAAGGTAAAGAAGACTACCTATCATGCTTCTATAGAGTGATGGATCAACATTTTTTCCTAAGACATCAACAGTGAGTTTAACATTTGGACTCATAGGGGTTCGAATAGAACTAGCAGATTCCAAACCAAACTTTTTCACAAGATTTCTAGCATATTTAGATTAGGATATGAATATATCTATCTCTTGCTAATGAATTTGCAATCCAAGGAAGTGATTTAACTCTCCAATCATACTCATCTCGAACTTAGCTTGCATGAGTTTGGAGAAACCATGAGCAAATTCATCATTTGTTGACCTAAAGATGATATCATCAACATAGACTTGAGCAACAATCAACTTGCCGTCTTCCCTTTTGATGAAGAGAGTTTGATCAGCCTTTCTTCTTGTGAACCATGTGAAACTAAGTACTGTGTGAGCTGATCATACCAAGCTTTGAGGGCTTGCTTTAGACCATAGAGTGCCTTCTAGAGATGCAACACATGATCTGGAAAATGGGGATCAATGAATCCTTTTGGTTGAGCCACATAGATATCTTCTTTAAGAAACCTATTCAAGAAGGCAGTCTTGACATCCATTTGGCAAAGCTTGAACTTCAATTGGCATGCTAAGGCTAGGAGAATCCTAATGGACTCCATGAGTGCTACTGGAGCAAATGTCTCATTATAGTCCACTCCTTCCATTTGTGAGTATTCTTGAGCCACAAGACGAGCCTTTTTTGTGGATTACATTGCCTTCCTCATCAGTCTTATTGCGAAAAATCCACTTTGTGCCAATGATGTGTTCACCCTCTGGTCTAGGTACTAGAGTCCAAACATCATTCCTTTGAAATTGAAGCAGTTCATCTTGCATAGTCTCACCCTAGCTTTCATCCTGAAGTGCTTCCTTAACCTTGGTAGGTTCAACCTGCAACAAATAGCAAGAATAAGACACAAAGTTAGCAACACATTTATCAATTGTGCGTTTCCTCAGTATAAGTTCATTCATATTTCCCACAATAGTTTCAGGAGGGTGATTCAATTGAATTCTGAAGGAAGGTCCTTTCTCTTGGCGGGATTCAAAGTCAAGTGAGGTAGACTTGTTTGCTGAACCTTCTGCAACACTTGGAGTACAGGGAGTACTTAGAGAGGCAAGCTCTTGATCAACAGGTTCTTGAATGTCCTTGGCCTCGAGAGGAAGAATTTCTTTGGGGATTTCCTCACTGACATTCTCAAAATTGGACTCTAAAGCTTCATTGATAACAACATTTACAGTTTCCATCGCCTTTTTGGTTCTCTTGTTGTATACATGATAAGCCTTGCTTGTGGTGGGGTATCCCAAAAATATTCCTTCATTGCTTTAGGAGTCAAATTTTCCCACATTCTCTTTATTCTTGAGAATGAAACAAGTACTTCCAAAGATTTTGAAATACGTGACATTTGGCTTCCTTCCTTTTCATAGCTCATAGGGAGTCTTTTTGGTACTGGGTTTGAAATATACCTTGTTAACCGTGTGACACGCAGTGTTGACGGCTTCTCCCCATAAGTTTCTAGCCACACCCTTGTTGTGCAACATGGCCCTAACCATCTCCTAAATAACCCTGTTCTTCCTTTCTACTACACCATTTTGTTGAGGAGTAATAAGAGCAGAAAATTCTTGAGATATACCTAATCTAGTGCAGAAGGACTCCATGTATGAGTTTTCT
Organism: Castanea sativa; assembly: GCF_040712315.1. NCBI lineage: Eukaryota > Viridiplantae > Streptophyta > Magnoliopsida > Fagales > Fagaceae > Castanea > Castanea sativa. The sequence continues at coordinate 35,968,018 of NC_134024.1, read as the reverse complement.
AATCCTTTGCCATGATCACTTCGAATTTGATCAACCTTTAGACTCTTCTCATTTTGCAATCTTGTGCACAGGGCTTCGATGTACTCAGGAACATCTGACTTGGATCTTAGAAGAATGACCGAAGAGTACCTAGTGAAGTCATCTACTACAACCATAATATATCTAGTTCCCCCAAGAGACTTGGTTTGAGTTAGACCTATGAGATCCACATGTAGTAGCTCCAATGGTCTAGATGTAGCAGATGTTTAAGTACCTGGATGTTTGGCTTTTGTTTGTTTCCCAAGATGGCACAGTCCATACACAACATTATCCACTCTGCTGAGTTTTAGCATCCCCAACATTGATATATGCTTAGATACAATTGAGAGATGTTTGTAACTAGCATGTCCCATCCTTTGGTGCCATATATCTTCATTTGTTATGCGAATACTATTGCACACAATATCAACATCAGGTATTAGACCATAACAGTTGTCTAAAGTGCGAACACCACTTATGAGCTTCTTTCCAAATTCATCTAGCACAAGAAATTTTCCTTTAGAAAACAGCACCATAAAGTCTTGATCACATATTTGACTTATGCTTAATAGGTTCACTCTCAGACCTTCTACATATAGCACATTTGCAATATCTGGCAGTCCAGGTTAAGAAATAACTCCCTTTCCTTTAATTTGTGATTTGCTCCCATCACCGAAAGTGAAATTACCACCTTTCTTAGACTCGAAGATCTTAAAGAGAGAGCGATCTCCAGTCATGTGTCACAAGCATCCATTTCAAGGTACCACAAACATGTATCCATTACCTTGAATGCAGACTTCATCATAAAGCACACTACATGCTTTGATGATAAATCTGTAGGAATGGTGTTCTTTTTTATCTACCATTTACAACCAAGGCCTTTAACTTTCACCTTTCTCAGATGAACTCCTCTGCACATTCTCATTTTGAGGCAATCTAGTTTTTTCTTTGTCATGTTAAGATCTTTTTCAATCATCATCATAATGGCTTTTAAATAACTTTTAGACTTGTATTTTATAAAACACTCAATTAAATAGAGGTTAGAAAAACAAGATGTATTTGAAATAATAGATCTTTTCTTGCCAATGGCAGCCATGACAACTAGGGTCAATGGATCTCACAGCAAAGATTAAACCCTAATCAGAATGTGCTTGCTCTGATACCACTTGATAGGCCAAAAATGTATTGACCCATTGTGATGAATTAACCAATTAATTAGGTTCAATTACATGCAATGAGCATGGCAGCACAAACAAATCACCAAATAACTAAATTTAGCAGAAATTAAATTTGACACTATAATTTGTTTACGAATGGGGAAAACCTACACAGCAAAAACCCTACCGAGTGATTTTAAGGTCACCACTCCCGAGAATCCACTATTATCAAAACAAGCAGTTACAAGTAAAGTAATCTCAGTACCTTATACCAACCTACAGTTGAACCCTTACCCTAATACCTAATTGGACTTATTTTGTAGTGACAATATCTCCTTATATTGCACGGCTCCCAATATGTGACTAACCAAAAGTTGCATGAATCCTAGTACGTGACTTGATCACCATTGAGAAGGATGTTGGTTACAAAGTTCTACTGTTCTTCAACACATGAAGATCACGAAGTTGCTTGGTCACAAAACCCTACAGTGTACAAACACAACAGCTTTTTAAGAACTAAGGCAAACTAGGTTTTTGGTTACACTTGAGGAATTATGCTCTTGTGCAATTGTGCCCTTGGCTGTGCAACCTGATATGGCCTTTAAAATAATCCCTATATATATTTAGGGTTATGAGAAAAGAAAACCCAAACACATACTCACGGATTGGATGAAAAATAGTCCAGAAAAACTGAGTTTCATAAACCTCAATAGATAGCCATCTATCAAGCTAGTTGTCAAGCCACGAGCTTTAGCAGCTTTTCAACCTCAATAGATACTAGCTGTTGAGTTTTAAAATCCAACACTTCATTACTTGATTTTTGGACAGACTTGCACGTCTTCAATACTTGAACTTGAACTCTTGTTCCTTGAAGTATTAAAGACATCCTAGATCTACCCAATTACAAGTAAAGTGCGTTTTGTCAAAGGATTAGCCAATACATAAAATATTGACATATGTTCCTTACATCCAATCACATATGTTCTAACAAATAGGGCTTTTTGTATTGTTTTGGTTCTTTGTTAGTCTGCTAGTCTTATTTGCAATGTCTTTGTTTCTGATGAATAAATCTCATTCATCTAAAAATTAAGGATATTTAGGAAACAAAAGGTTATACTGAGTTAATCAATATGTTTTTTAATTTTTAATTTTTAATTTTTAATTTTTAATTTTTTATGATGAATATGTTCTCATTCAGCTAAAAAGATGATGTTTAAGGAATCAAAGGTTGTGCTTAATTAATCAAGCTAGTGATGGTCAGCCCATCACCTGGTTAGGCAATGTTGCTTCCTTCATTATTTTTGCAAAAGCTACTGCACCTTCATCTAAATGAAATTCGATATCATGTTTCCATGTTCCTATACATTTATTTGCTATTGGTATGCAGTTTCTTAATTTAGAATTAAGAACAAGCATCTTAAATCAATAACAAGGGGGACATGACCAAGAAGCACTCACCTATGGTGATATATAAATGATTACCAAGGTTAGTTATTGGAGAAATGAGCAAAGGCATAAACATTATTTGTGACCTAAGCATTGATGGCGAGTTCTGGCAAAAAGCCTATTTAACTACATGCTTGTTTTGTGGCCTGCTATAAACATATTAAGTTTCCTTTGACCGAAATTTTTCCTTAATTATTGCTTCATCATGTCTATATCTTTCTTAATTTCTTGTGCTTCTCTTGGTTTTGTTTTCTTTTAATACCCTAGTATTCCAACTTATGCAAAGGAGCTCCAATGTAACTTGCAAAGAGAAAGAGAAACAATCCCTTCTAAGTTATAAAGGTCTTAAAAATCCTTCAAATGGGTTGTTGACTTTGTCTGTTCAAGAAAATTTTTGGAGTCTATTGTGACAATATAAGTGGAAAGTTGGATCCAGCTCCACCAAGGAATTTGAAATTCTGCTGATATAGATTACCATTGGGTGGCAAGATTAATCCTTCATGACTCTAGCTAGAACTACTAAAATACTTAATTTTAATAATGCTATTAGTAAGGGTATTCCAAGCTATTTTGGTTACTTGGAAGAGACTTACACATCTTGATCTCTCGTTTGCAAGATTTGGAGTATTCATTCGCCAGTAGCTTAGAAATCTACCAGAGATTTATTTTCTTAATATGCAAGGAAATGATCTTTGTATGAATGCTCTATGGTGGGTTTCTCATCTTTCTTCCATGCAATATTTTTACACAAGTGGCGTCAACCTTGAAAGGGGAACAAAAATATGCTTCAGGTAATGAATTAGCCTCCTTTTCTTCCTGCATTATAATTGCCTCAATGCCAACTTCATGGCAGGCATTAGTCCCTGTAAATGTCAATTTTACATCCCACTTAATCTTTCTATGTGAAAGCTTGGATTTGTGCTAAAACAAAAGAGCTTGTTTAGACCCTAAAATAAAATTACGGCTAGGTCGCTTTTACTCCAACTTATCTAAGTGCGAAACAAGAGTAAATGAAGTGCAATCACCAGATCTACTCTAGTGCATAAACAATAAAAGTAAAGTACAAGAGTAAGGGAAGAGAGAGGCAAACATAACACCAAGACGTGTTATCGAAGAGGAAACCGAAGAACTCGATGAAAAACCTCTCCGTGACTCTCCAAGTCGAAATCGATCCACTAGTGAATAAGTTGGAGTACACGAATAATAAAAGACTCTCCAAGCCTAGTCTACCCAATGTATTTGAGCCCTCCAAGCTCCTGCTAACAATGAACTTCTCTAAGTCTTGTTTTCACTAGCTTTTCGGATCCCACAATATGCCTGATTGCATTCGCCAAGTTTCATCAGCTTCTTTTGGCAAATTCCCAAAGCTTCCCAAGCTCCAAAACACTCTCTATGCTTTGAATAGGTGTGGGTTGTGTTTGGCTACAAATCTCCTCTCAAGGTATGGCAATGGGAGAGGGAAGGAGAAGAGGCTACAATGATTTCTCATTAAAGATGAGTAGCTCTCTCTCTAAAAGATGGGTGTGTTGTGTTGTAGAAAACCTATCTAGGGTTTTTCTCTTTGAATAGCCTCTCATATTTTTGTGGGTAATGAGGATAGTATGGGTGGAGGGTAAGAAAGTCACACTAAAAATCCTCTAGGCACAGAGTTTCGCGGGTACCTCACGGGTTAGCCCTACTCGCAAGATAGTAGCGAAATTGATAGCCTGACACGACTCTTTAGCTTTTAGCATATGCTTCTCACGTGGCCTTTTCACGGGTTACTCTTCTCGCGAACTTCTTGCGAGCTAGTTACAAAACTGCACTGATTCTTCAATTCATGCTCGATTTTCACCAACTTAGTACTAAACCCAATACAATAAAATCTCACAAAATACAAGAAACAAAATTTAATGTACTTACAACACTTTTTTATCATGGAATAAAGCCAACATAAAATGTAGTTGAAAATTACAACTTTACACTATGAATCATTTAATGGCACAACATCAATTAATAATAAACTTTCATACCTTTCCTTAGGCTTCAGTAATCTACAAGGCCAAGTACTGATTACCAAACTAAATCTTTACAACCTTAACATGTTTTTGTTCAGCAGTTAGCTTACAAGGAAAATCTCATATTTCTTAGACCAATTTAGGCATCTTGCATATCTTTCTTTGTATATATAATAACTTCTTTGATGGTCCCATCTCAAAATCTCTGGGAAAATTGTTAACCTTGTGGACATTACATCTTAAATTGAATCAATTGAATGGCATCACCACACTAGAAAGATGGGTTCTACTCTCATACTTGGAAGGAGTTAAAATATTGCACAAAATTTCTTGGAGGACAATGTGTCTGAAATACATTTTGCTAAAGTCTCAAAAATGAAAGAATTTAGATTTGTCTCAAACTTTATTGTCATGATTGTCAGCTCCAATGGGGCTACTTTGGAACGTAATTTTGTCAAAGTGAGTTCTTGTTAGATCACTCCACAATTTCCTACTTGGTTACAAACACAAAAATCTTAAACAGTAAGACCTCTCACAAATAGGAATTTCAAATGGTTCTGGAAATTGGCTATGTACATTAAATTGATCAACAAATGTGATAGCAATGTATCCAAAATATCACTAAATTCTAAAGTTGTTGATTAAACTTTAATTGTTTCAAGGGTCTGCTACCATAATGATTATATCCAAATGCCAAAATATTGAATATTGCACTCAAATCACTTTTCCAAACGAATATCCTCATTTAGTGCCAAAACACGACTATAGAGTGCCCTGGTAGTTCTTGACATATAAGATAAACCTCAATCAAGAGAATTTAATCATTGCTAGGCATATCGACTATCTTTGACCCATATAAAACTGGGAACAAAAGCCTTGAAATTTCCAACTTATTGGCTTCCTAATATAAGCTTGAACTGTTGTACCTGATCAATAATAGCTTCTTCAGAATTATACCTTTTACATTGCAGCATAGTACACATTGTGGACAACTTGCTCCAAACTGGAACAGATTCACAGGGATTAGAGATTTGTACCACACTAGATGGGTGAAATGATAGCACCAGACCTTTAGTGGCTCTCAGCTAAAAATTCAACAAATTTGTTGAAAATACTCTTCCAAAACTATGGAAACTCACTTCTCCTTTGGTATTTGGATTTTTGCTAATAATAGCTGCAGGACATTTGCCAATGTGTTCAAATGAACTTGAACCTTACTATTACTTATTTTTCTCTAGTAGTTTCCATGAGTCTATTCCATATTTGTAAGTATCATAAACCTTTCAAGTAACTTATATGTATCAGTTCAATTTCTACTGAGGTCTTACTGGGTTGCATTTCTTCACCTTGTCTCAAATTCATTTAATGGGAAAGATACTAGAAAAAGAAGGAACATGATATTGTTGGAATTCCTTGATCTCTCAATAAACAGCCCTTTCAGTGAAATTGCACAGGGCATGTCTAGTTTGTCTTTTCTTGGTTATATGAACATTCATACAACAAGCTTTCTAGAACAATTCCATCATGCACCCATCTTGAACTCGACAGAACTCCTCTTGCCAAAAGTTGCACAAAAGCAGTTGGCAAAAATGAGGATGACTTTGAAAATTCCTAAATATGTATTGGTATGATAGTTTGATTTTCTGTTCTTGGGGGGTCTATGGAGTTTGTCTTTTTCGAAAGGTCTTAAAGGCATGCTTATTAAGGTCTTTGAAAATTCCCATTAAAAATGAATGTTTATTTCTTCTCACAAACATTGATTGTCAAGATTCTATAGACACAGACATTAGCGTGGAAAAGAGAAATTGGTACAAAGAAACAAAATTTCTAAATTGGAAGATCCTGCCCAGCTTATATAAGGGAGACTAAAAACTTTGGACCAAAAAAAATCGAAGTCTCTGAAACTTTCTTTTAAAACTTTAGAGGCTGAAAGTCTTTAGATTACAAATTTGTAATTTTATTACCAAAAAAGTAATAATTTGAATTAGCATTATTTGAACAATCACGAATTCAGAATTATCATTTTTTATAATTGCAATTTGATTTTGATCACAATGGTGGCACCGTAGCAACCCCATTGTGGTTAAGAGGCATTTGATCTAATTTGGGTTTTCGAATAAAAGACTCAAAGTTTTGCTTATTTTTCTTTAAATTTTATGAGTCTTTTATTTTATCCAAATATTATTAATATTCGATTTTATAGGATTTATTTCCATGTGTCAAATAATCTATCTATATATATATATATATATTAATAGGCAAAATTGAGAGAAAATTCGATTAGATTTCAAATTGAAATACAATTATAATCTAATTTTGCATCGCGTATCCCATCTAATTTAAGTTTTTAAATTTTTGTGCCAAGATAATTAATTCAGTGTATAAATTAGAATTCAATTAAAATTTAATTTTGCGCTATGTGTCTCATTTAATGTAAGTTTTCTAGGGACATAATTGATGTAATTGGCTAATCCTTTGATAAAATGCACTTTACTTGTAATTGGGTAGATCTAGAATGGTTTAAGACTTCAAAAAACATGTTGTTCAAGACAAGTGTTAAAGCCATGAAAGTCTGTTTAAGAAATAAGTGAAGAAGTGCTATTCATTAAAGCTTGACAGATGTCTGGATAGAACCTATCTATCGAGGTTTAATGTTGAAGCTCGACAGCAGCTCGACAGAAGCTGTATCTTTCGAGAATTACGAAATCAAACTTTTCAGATCTGATTACACGCATATCCAAGTGTATTTGTGTAAGGTTTCTTTTCTCACAACCCTAGACATTTGTAAGGATCTTTTAAAGGCCATCACACAAGGAATCAGAGCATCCCTTCATGCATTGTGTGACCGGAGACTGAAATTACCCTAGTTCATCATTCTCTTTGTAGAAGGTACTGTATTTGTGCACCAAGGGTTTTGTAACCAAGGAGTTTCTTGATCTACATGTTGATGAATTGGAGAACTTTGCAGCTAACATCTTCCTCAAGTTAGTGTATTAGTCACGTACTAGGTTTCGTGCATCATTGGCTAGTCACGTACTAAGATTCATGCATTGAATGGAGAGATTACCGCTATAATACAAGTCTAATTGGGTATTGGGGTAAGGGTTCAACTATAGATTGGTATAAGGTATTGAGATTTCTTTACTTGTAACATCTTGTGATTGATAATAATGGATTCTCGGGAGTGGCGACCTTAAATTCACCTGGTAGGGTTTTGCCTCAGAGGTTTTCCTTATTCATAAACAAATCATCGTGTTAATTTATTTTCCGTTGCATTTAGTTTAATTGGTAATTTGTTTGTGCTACCACGCTATTGCATGTAAAATTGACTTAATTAATTTACTTGGATAATTAATTAATTAATTTGTCGAAGAGGTCAATACATTTTTGGCCTATCAAGTGGCATTAGAGCGGGTACACTCTGATTAGGGTTAATCTTTACTGTGTGATCCATTGACCCCTGCTTGTCATGGATAGCGGACAATCTCTTATTGTACCTCATTTATTTGATGACACTAACTATGCATACTGGAAAGTATGCATGAGAGCTTTATTGTAGTCTTTAGATGAGAAGGTGTTGCAAGCTGTGGAGATTGGCTGGACCAAGCCAAAGGAAGCGTTGGCTGATTGGGATGATGCGAAGATCAAAGCAGTGAACTTCAACAGCAAAGCATTGAATGCCACTTTCAGTGCGGTCACTAATGAGGAATTTAAGAAGATATCCTTTACTAATACTGCGAAGGAAGCATGGACCATCCTCCAAACAACATATGAAGGGACTAAGGCTATCAAGAACTTAAAGTTCCAAAAGCTCACTACTAGCTTTTAGGAGATAAAGATGGAGGAGGATGAGTCATTTGATGAGTTCTATGCCAAACTTAAGGACATAGTTAACTCAGCTTTTAATCTTGGGGAAACTATTCCCGAACCCAAGGTTGTGAGAGAGGTGTTTAGATCTCTTCCTAAGAGATTTCATGCCAAGATTACAGCAATTGAAGAGTCGAAAGACATTGACTCCATTCCGTTGACAGAGCTGATTGACAACTTGCAAACCTATGAATTGGGTTTTACTAGACTTGGGAAAGGAAGCAAAGTAAAGAGCATGGCACTGAAGGCTAAGAGCAATGAGACTAATGAGTCTTCAAATGATGAAGATGCCAAGATGAAGTACTACGTCACAAGGCAATTCAAGAAGTTCATGAAGAATGCCAATGTGAAAGGATTTGATAAGGACCAGTAAGCAATCTAGTTCTTCTCAATTCATGAGTCAAGATAGAGGAAAGAAGGATGCTAAGGATGGCAATCAGTACACTATTCCCTTTGGACCAAAGTGCTTCGGATGTTAAGATTTTAGACACATGAAAAAAGAATGTCCAACATATCTCAAGTCGATTGGGAAAAGCAATGCTCTTGCTACTACCTTGAGTGACACCGAACCTGATACTGAGTTAGATGACAGTGATGATGACAGAATTTTGAATGCCTTCATCGCTACAGTTGATCCTACTAAGGGGAGTGTAGAAACTGTAGATGAAGAAGAGGATTTGGTGGACTCAAAGTTTGAGAAAATGGACGATGAAGATGACATTCATACAGCCTATGCAAAATTGTACAAGGTTTTAGAGAAGCATGAGAAATTTATAGGTTGGCCACCAAGAAACTCAATGATGTGGAGCTAGATTGAGAGGAGCTTTCTACAAAGGTTGATGAAGCAAACCAGACCATTGGAGCTTTGTGGTTCGAGAACAACTTCCTTGCTGAAAGGACAAAGAAACTTGAAGTAGAGTTGTTCCAAGTTCGAGCTCAATTGGAGAGGACTTCTAGTGCAAAGCTCGATGAGATGCTGAGTTCCTAAAAAGCTGCTTCTGACAAAACTGGTTTGGGGTATGATTTCTCTTCTCCTAATATTGCCTCTTCTAGTACAACTATTTTTGTCTCACTTGCTGATAATGTTAATTCTAAGAACAATGAATATAAACTATATGAGCTAGTGAGAACTTAGACAAAGGCAAATCCTTTTTAAGAGCACCCCCTAGGATTGAAAATAAAGAGACTAGAAACCCTAGGACTAAAAGGGATAACAACAAAAATTCTCAACAAAAGAAGCCACATTTCTGTCATCACTGTGGAGCTTTAGGGCATACTTGTCCAAATTGCCACAAGTGGTTAGCCACTCAACAAAGCAATAGTATGCTCTCATCTGGAAACCAAAATCAGTTTCCATCCTTTTTAGGCCCTCTTAGAGATATTCTTAAGGCCCTCAAGTTCCTTTTGAACTTGAACAGTTTCAATTCTTCCCCCTTACCTTCGGTTCAAAGTTTCGCACAAAGGAAGGGTTCTTCCTCCAAAACTAGGGTTTGGAAGGAAAAGGCTCAAAGTGATTTAGTCACACACACACTCTCTCTCTCTCTCTCATTCTTTGTGATATTGCATTACTTATGTGTTTTGCTTTCATGTTTTGAGTTAGTCTAGTTTTATGCTTTGTGTGTTTTCTTTATGTTTTTGTTTGGTTATTTTTAGTTTTTTTTTATTTTGTTTCTCATAAAAATAAAAATAAAATTGAAAAATTAGGAAAGTACAAAAAATAGTGTGTGTTTGTTTATATTGGTACTTGTGTACCTTGGATAGCTATTGAAACAAAGTTTTCTAAACTTTGTATCTCTTGTAGCTTAGATGAGCATCTCACTGCACAACTAAGCAAGTGAGCTTTATGGCTCGTGTTTGTGATGAGTACGATTAAGTAATCTCTTATACTTAACACTCACATCACTCTTTTTGACGGGAAGGACTAGAAAATCCTAAGAGAAAGGCACAAATAGCTATCTCACCACTAAATCCCGCAAATTGTGTATAACATTTGTGTGCTTCAGCATAGCAAAATTGTGATGTTTTGGCTTACATAATTGGGTATTTCTTTTCTATCTTCTATGCCCATGCATGATATGTTCAAAAAGAAAATACGCAAAGAAAAATAAAAGCAAAAAGAATCAAAGTACTTTTAAATATGGTTGCAAGCGTGTTTCTAGGAGATGTGAGAGTTATAGGATGTACCTCGAAGGTGATTATCCCATCAAGTAGTTATGATTATGTGTGAGTGTACTTGATTTTCTAATATCTCAAATCGTCATAATATGAGACACTTATGCACTCTCGCCATGTTTTTCACACACAACACACAAATTCTTTACTACTTTTGATACATGTGCAGGTACAATGTGATATGGCCATCACAAGAAATACATGTGTTAATATATGCTCACTAAACTATCTTAACTTGTTTTTGAAATATAAAATTGGTTAGACTTTTTTAGTGTGTGTTTTGGATCTCTGAATGCTTTACATATATGTTGAGAGATGTTTTGAGAGCTTAATATGTTGATTGGATCTTTGTTTGAGTTGCTTGCTTGTTGCATTCATCCTTATGTGTTTTTCCCTTCTTTGAAAAACTTCGTTTCTCAAGCTTGACAGCTTCTCAACAGATTCTCTTCTATCAAGCCCTTCTTTCTCTTGTCTCGACAGATCTTATCACAATCTCGATCCATCGAGATTTCTGGATTTCTTCTCGATAGAAGCTTGTCAACTTCTTCAATCCATCGAGCCAAATTTCTGAGCAATCTATCTGGTCGATTGATCCTCGATAGCTTCTCAATCCATTGAAGAATTTTTACCGTTTAAAGATTCTCGACAACACCTCGAAAGATTACATCTTGACAGATACCTTGATCCATCGAGTTGCAATTTCTTTAAATAGTTTGAGTGTAGATCATATTCATTTCTCACTTCTCTCTCTCGACAGAAACCATCTTTTCTCTCCCAAACACTCTATCCCTCACTCAAATCCTTCAAACCTTCTTCATTTCGGCCTAGATCAAGTCTCCATCCTTTGGTAAGTGATCTAAATCTCTTCTTTTTCATGCATTCATGCATTTAGACCTAGGTTTTTGGGGTTTTCCAAAATTTTTGGGGTTTTTGAGTTTTTCTTGAAATTTTTGGGTTAAGTATTGTGAAATTGATGCTATCTGCTCATGCATTGTATTCTCATTGCATTTTTACTCTATTTCATGCATTATAGATGTGTGTTTGATTAAAATGTGTAATGTGTGCTGGTAGATTTGGATTGGGCTATGCCTATGATGTATTTATTTTTGCATGTCACATGTTCATGCATATTTCATGCATATGTATCTCTTTCTTTCCATTCTGTATAATGACCCAAGGAAAAGCGCTAGTCACATCTACGCTATACCTCAAAAGGACTAGTCACAGTTGAAGTTCTTTGCCGTTGTTAATAAAGCCTAGTTCAACCCAATAAATACCTAATGTGGGACTCATCACACACCCACACACATCACATAATAAATCAAATTGGGGCATCACAATCTCCTCCACTTAAATCCCTAACGTCCTTGTTAGGGCCCAATTTGTGGGGTAATATCTCTAGGCCCACACGGGGTTACCAGGCCAACTCTGATACCGTATGTAACGACCCAAGGAAAAGCGCTAGCCACATCTGCACTATACCTCAACAGGACTAGTCACAATTTAAGCTCCTTGCAGTTATTAATAAACCCCAGCTCAACCCAAGAAATACCCGATATGGGACTCATCACACACCCACACACATCACACAATTAATCAAATTGGGGCATCACAATGAGTCACATATCACAAAAAAACAAAGTTTATACATCATAGAATAATTTTCATAATAATAACAATTATTCCAACAATAAAGGCATATCGAATATCTCAATATTAAATTGATACATAAATCAAAGGATGCTTGACTCCCTTAGGGAACAAATAGGAATTGAGTAATTTATACAAATATAATACAATTCTTGAGTAAATCTGAAATTTCAATTGTCTAAAAGAAACATTTTAAATACCATTTGGAGAATAGGAATATGGCTTTGAAATCACTTGGTTTTAACAAATTAAAGAACAAGGACCTTTTTAGAGAACTTACTTTGAAACTCAATTATTTTCGGAAAATAGTTTAATTTAAAAATCATCTTTAAAATGAGATTTGGACATTTTAAACGTTATTTAAAATTTGAAGTATCTCTTTAAAGAAAACTTAATAATAATCTCAAATAAAATTATGTAAGGTATTACACTATGATTTTAATTATGATGTGTTTCTTGTTCTTTCTTTCTCTCTCTCTTGGAAGACTATGTTATGGCACCCAATCGCAAATCCACTCTGGTTCAGAACCCTTTTTGTGGTTTTGGGTCACTTTCTTCTTCTGATCCTCTTCCCCCTTTTCACATCTGGTTCCATGATGAAAAGGCTCGAAAGGACTTCTTGGAGAACTTCCAGCGACACGGCGTTCATTCGGAACGACAAGTCATTTTGTCAGATTTTACCGACACTCCTCTCCCTACTGTCATTAGAACTAAGGGCTGGGATTCTCTTTATGAGAAACCCTTGAGGTGTCCTATCATGTTTATAAAGGAGTTTTACTGCAATGTACACAGTGTTGATACCACTGTACCTCATTTTGCCACGAAATTCCGAGGTACATGTATTGTAGTTACTCCGGATCTTATATTTGAAGTGCTACATGTTCCTAGGGTAGCACATCCTGACTACCCTGGTTGTGCGCGTCTTCGGACTGTGTCTAGAGACAAGCTCCTATCATGTTTATACAGGAGTTTTACTCCAATGTACACAGTGTTGATACCACTATACCTCGTTTTGCCACGACATTCCGAGGTCCATGTATTGTAGTTACTCCGGATCTTATATCTAAAGTGATACATGTTCCTAGGGTAGCACATCTTGACTACCCTGGTTGTGCGCGTCTTCGGACTGTGTCTAGAGACAAGCTTCCGTCTCACTTTTGTGAGATACCTTCCATATGGGGTGGGAAACAAAACACCCCATGCATGGCTCAGCTTCAACTGCTATGGTTCCATCAACGTCGTTACTGTTCGACGGAGCGCGACTTAACTTCGACCAAAGCGGCCACATGTGGTGACTCTCGAACCTGCAGCTTCTGCTATTCCATCCACCTTTGTTCCATCTACCTTGACCGGTGGTGTGACCCTCAAGGCCATCAGGGCCCAGCTTTAGTGCATGGATGCTCGCCTTGACACTCTTACTGATGAGTTATGTCAGGTGAACACCCATATTGGTTGTATAGTGTGATCACAGGCTCAGCTTGGTGGTTTCGTTCCCTCTCCATCTCCTTCTCTAGAGGTTTCGGCAGATGAGGATAGTGATGATGGTGTTGATGATGATGAGGATGCTAGCTCTTCCAATGATGCTCAGATGACAACCTCTCAGTGACTTACCCTTTGTCATTTGTGACATAAGGGGGAGTAGTTTTTGGGATGAGAGTAGTCTTGTATATAGGGGGAGAGTTAGTATATGACATTTTTGTTAGGGGAAGAGTCTATACATTTTAAGGGATGTAGTGAGGTTTACATATATATTTCTCTTATCTTCTTACATTAGCCTATTGTATATAGGTCTTGTGACCATTTATTGACATACATTGTATTTATCTTTTCATATATATGATGATGTATGTTGTTCTTCACCTATCTCTCTATGTGTTGTTTCTTTTCTATCTTTAGACACATTTTTTTTATGTACGCAATCCTTATTTATGTTTCACATATGATGCCTTGATGAGCTTTGTTTAAGTGTTTCAGAAAGACAGGTTGTGAAAGTCTATCTTGCCATGAATTCTCTTCTTGTAAAGTTTTTTAAGAATTTATGTTAGGATTAGACTTATTTTGTATTTAAACAAGTGGTTATGAGTTTAGTGATTTAAGACTTCTCTTATGATTCATTTGTTTGTTGTGGTTTTTTCACGGATTGTTAGGGACATAATTGATGTAATTGGCTAATCCTTTGACAAAACACACTTTACTTGTAATTGGGTAGATCTAGAATGGTTTAAGACTTCAAGAAACATGTTTTTCAAGATAAGTGTTAAAACCCTGCAAGTCTGTTCAAGAAATAAGTGAAAAATTACTGTTCATTAAAGCTCGACAGATGTATCTATAGAACCTATCTATCGAGGTTTAATGTTGAAGCTCAACAGCAACTTGACAAAAGCTGTATCTATCAAGAATTATGAAATCAGACTTTTCAGATCTGATTACACGCTTATCCAAGTGTCTTTGTGTAAGGTTTCTTTTATCACAACCCTAGACATTTATAAGGATTTTTTAAAGGCCGTCACACAAGGAATCAGAGCATCCCTTCATGCATTGTGTGACAGGAGACTAAAATTGTCCTAATTCATCATTCTCTTTGTAGAAGCTACTGCATTTGTGCGCCAAGGGTTTTGAACTAAGGAGCTTCTTGATCTTCATGTTGATGAACTGAAGAACTTTGTAGCCAACATCTTCCTTAAGTTGGTGTGTTAGTCACATACTAGGATTCGTGCATCATTGGCTAGTCACGTACTAAGATTCGTGCATTGAATGGAGAGATTACCACTACAATACAAGTCTAATTGGGTATTGGGGTAAAGGTTCAACTGTAGGATGACTACAGAATACTCTAACTAGTTGGTGGACAAGATTGCTGACAAGGAAGCTGACATGGTTGCTATGAGAAAGCAGTTTCTTAGAGACAATCGAGAAAGACACGATGATAACAACTATGAATTTAAAGAAGGGACATAGATGACAAGGTACCTAAGATAGAAGAAATCAATGATCAACCAAAAGAGAAAAGACTGAAGAAAAATTGACCTTCTTTTTTTTGGCTTTGAACATGTTTATTAAAAAAAATTGATGTGAAGCTCTCATGTTTAGGAATTATTTAGGACTTGCAGGTTAATGGTTCTGTTTAGAGGTTCAAGTTCCTGGGGTTTGGTTTTTTATGGTCTGGTTTAGGGTTTAGGGTTTTTATGACTTGTTTAGGGTTTGGCTTTATGAATTTATGTGTATGGCATGGTTTAATGAAATCATTGAATTTTTGAAAAAATAATTTTGCTTAATGGGCCATTGGTGGGCTTGGGGATATTGTGACCAGACCAAGGCATGGTTGCCTACATACCTTCTTGGTAGAAGGATTGGGTCATTATGTAATTCATTTATTTTTTATTTGCCTTAACTTTTGCCTAGGCCGCCCTTTCGGGTTTTCAACTAGCAGGCTCTCTCACACTCTCTCTTTTTTTTCTCTCCTTTTGCGTAGATCGCCCTTTTGGGTTTTTAACCTACCTTTTTTTCTATTTATTTTTTATTTTTTATTTTGGCTCTAATTTTTTCCTAGACCGCCTTTTCAGATTTTTAGCTTGGCAAGCTTTTTTTATTTTTTATATTTTTTTTAATCAAGCCTAGGAAGGGAAATAACAAAATTTACAACCACTTTAAACGTGGTGTCTTCAGTCTACCAGCTCAGACGTGGTATTTCTTAATTGATCCATGTTGGTTGGTTTAGTAAAAGGGTTTGCATCTAAATCTATCAACCTTACTACTCCCCTAGAGTATATCTACTTGATAATGTATGGACCTATCCAATTTTGTTTGAACTTCCCATTTGCATCTTGAATCAAGGCTCGGATCTCTTTCAACACTAAATCCCCCAACTTCAAATCTCTAATTCTTACTTTTTTGTCCAAAGCTTTCCTGAGCCTCCTTTGATATCCTTGAATGTGATACATGGCCTTGAGTCTTTTCTCATCCAGCGTGCATAACTGGTCATATCTGCTTTGCAACTAATCTACTTCAGGGATTTCACTTTCAAGTACTTTCCTTAGTGAACGGACACCCATTTCAATGGGAAGGACTTCTTCCATCCCACACACCAATAAATAAGTAGTGGCTCTTGTGGAAGATCGAATTGATATTCTATACCATCAGAGTGCATAAGGTAATTGCAGGTGTCAGTTCTTGTAGTTTTTTGTGCTTTTCTTCAAAATTCGTCCTATATTTTTGTTAGCGGCCTCAATTGCTCCATTAGTTGGACGGTAGGGTGAAGATTTATGGTGTTGAATGTTGAACTATCATAGCAGCTTCTCTGTTTCTCCCTTGAAATGCAACCCATTGTCCAAATGAATTGAGCAACTTTCTTTGACTTCAAAATCTTGTACAAGGTAGTTTCTTTCCATTTAGTGAAGTAATCAATGACTACGAGTATAAATTTATGGCCATTGGATGCCGTTGGGTGAATCTTTCCAATAATGTCTATCCCCCATGTAGAGAACCGCCAGGGTAATGTCGTAGTATGTAGTGGCATGGGTGGCATATGCTTCAGATCTCCGTGGACTTGGCATTGATGGCATTTTCGAACATAAGCCGCACAGCCAGCTTCCATAGTGGTCTAGTAATAACCTTGTCTCATTATCTTTCTTGATAGCATGTGTGCATTCATATGCGGTCCATAGCTTGATTCATGAACCTTTTCAATTATTTATTGTGCTTCCTTGGCAGTTGTGCAAAAGAGATTAATTTCATCATATGATCTTCTGTAAAGCCTTTCCTCATAAATAATATAATTAGTAGACAACTTTCAGATGGTCAATTGGTCATTCTTGTCTGCAGATTTCGGGTATGTCCCATCCCTTAGGTATTGTAGGATATTTGAATACCATTCGCCTTCCCCATTCTTTCCCTCGTCTTCTTCTATTGTCATGTAATAGGCTGGTTATTCTTTTTGTTCCACCACTATCGGTCTAGCTTCATCTTCTTTAGGCTCATCCATCATGGATGCCATAGTTTCTAAAGCATCTGCAATTTGATTCTGCATCCTTGGCACATATTGGTATTGGATCTTGTTGAATTTTGAGGCCCACTTCTAAAGACATTTATGATAAGGCATCAACCTTTCTTCTTTGATCTTCCATTTATTTTGAATCTGGGAGATTATCAAGGCTGAGTCACCATATACTTCTAACTCTTTTACTCTAAGGCCTAGGGCTGCCCGTAACGCCATGATGTAGGCTTTATATTCAGTGGCATTGTTGGTGGTAGGAAAATTAAGTCTACCAAAAAATGGGATGTGTGTCCCTTTTAGAGAAATTAAGAAAACTCCAATACCACTTCCATTTTGGTTTGTTGCTTCATCAAAGTACATCTTCCATGATTCTACCTCAATCCTCATGATATCTTCATCTAGAAAGTCTCATTGGATCTCTTCAGCTTCTTCTAGTGAACAATGGGCTATATCAGCAATGGCTCTTCCCTTCACAGATTTCTGAGTCACATATTTAATATCAAAGTTTCACAAAAGAAAAATCCAATTAGTTTTCTTCCCGCCCTGTACAGGCTTTTCCATTAAGTACTACAAAGGATCCATTCTTGCAATCAATAAGACCTTGTAAGCAAGCACATAATGTCTGAGTTTGTGGGTTGCCCATACAAGTGCTACACACATCTTCTCTAGTGGTGAATACTTTTCTTCACATGGCAACATCTTCTTGCAGATATTGCATTATCTTTCCTAGTCTCCTTTAGGTATTAGGCAAGTAAAGCCCCCCTTGCTATATCTGTAGTGGTGAGATACAACGACAATGACTTTTTAGGTACTGGTGGGACTAGTATGGGCGGTTTCATCAAATAATTCTTGATCTTCTCAAAAGCTACTTGGCATTGTTCATTCCATACTATAGGAACTTTTTTCTTAAGTAGTCGGAAGATTGGTTCACATTGTCATGGTGAGCTAGGCTATGAATCTGCTGATGTACTGTATCCTCCCCAGAAATCCTTGGATCTCCTTTCAGTTCTTGGAGGTTTCATCTCTACAATTGCCTTGATTCTGTCAGGATATATTGGGAAATTTAGACCACAGTTGATAGAATTAACAAGTTTTAAACCCAAGTTGTTAATCAGATTTATTATGTATAAAACTTGTTAAAACAAACAAACATCAATATCATGTCAATATTATGCAGTGAAAAAATAAATAAGACAAGATATGATGACCTAGGAATACTAATGAAACAAACTAGTTTCATAGTAAAAAATCTGGGGGGAAACCTTCTCAAAAAGCAATCCACTATAGTAAAGAGAAGTTTTAGATCTAGTACAAAACCTTTGTCCCTAAACTTTACAATCTCCATAGATGAACTTACAGCAGAAACCTTCTATCGCTTCAGAACCTCTAAACTCTTTAATATATGAACACCACCCTTTTGATGCACGAATCCCAGTACATGACTCGCTCACCAACTTAAGGAAGAAGAATGTTGGCTGTAAAGTTCTTCACTTCATCAACAATGAAGATCAAGAAGCACTTGGTTACAAAACCCTAAGGCACAAAGACATAGTAGCTTCTTTTAGAGAAAATATGGCTTTGGTCACCTTTTGTCAAAGGATTAGCCAATACATAAAATGTTGACATATGTTCCTAGCATTAATCACATATATCCTAACAATCTCCCCCTTTGGCAATCCGTGACAAAACCATAACAAACAAGTGAACATATGAGAGAAGTTATAAATCACTCAAGTCATGCTCACTTTTTAAGTACAATAAAATATATCCTAACACAAACTCTTAAAAAACTTTGCAAGAAGAGAGTTCATGGCAAGGAAGACTTTGACAACCTGTATTTTTGAAACACTTTAAACAAAACTCATCAACGCATCTTAGTGTGAAACAGAAATAAAAGATTGCATACAAAGAATAAGAAACACATGTAGAGGTAGGTGAAGAAGACATACATCATCAT
Organism: Castanea sativa; assembly: GCF_040712315.1. Lineage (NCBI taxonomy): Eukaryota > Viridiplantae > Streptophyta > Magnoliopsida > Fagales > Fagaceae > Castanea > Castanea sativa. The sequence continues at coordinate 35,948,761 of NC_134024.1, read as the reverse complement.
ATATATATCAAAGATAAGCACAATGCATGTAAAAATGGTCACAAGATCGGTGTACAAAAAGATGGAAGTAAGCACTCCCCCTAACAAGATGAAACACATCTCCCCCATATAAGGGCATGTATTTCTCTCCCTAACATGTAGAATCTAAAAAAGAAACCACATATTCTCCCCTTTTTAGTCATGAATGACAAAGGGTACAAGAAGCTAGAAAGCTTCACCCGAGAAACATAAAAATGATCAAGGATGATCAAAGAGGCACAAAAAATCCATAAAAATGCATGAATGTAATGAAACAAGATGCTATGGATAGCAAGATAAAAGAAAGATTCAAAACATGTGAAAAACAATGCATGCAAGAGAATCTCGATCGATCGAGAGGTTTCGAGAAGCTATTGAGCTGACCTCGATGGATCGAATAGCTATTGAGAAGCTATCGAGAAGACAGAAACTTTCTCAATGGATCGAGAAGCTGTCGAGAAGCTGCCAAGAAGCTGTCGAGAAGTTGTCAAGAAGCTATCGAGATTGCGATAAAGAGAAGCTGAAAAATCTCAATAGATAGCCTACTTGTCGAGAGGTGTCAAGGAGCTGTCGAGATTGCTTAAAAACAGTTTTTCAAAGAAGAGAAAAACACAAATATGAATGCAATCAAACATGCAACTCAACCAAGGATCCAAACAACATTTTAACCTCTCAAAAACATCTTTCAACAAGAAAAATGTAAGCATATAGATCCCAAAACACATACACACACATACACACTAAGCAAGTCTAACCAATTTTATATTTCAAAAATAAGTTAAGACAGTTTAGTGAGCATACATTAACACATGTAAACCTTGTACATTGTACCTGCACATATATCAAAAGTAGCAAAGAATATTGCATGTTGTGTGTTAAAATATCACAAGATTGCATAAGTGTCTCTATGTTATGACGATTTGAAATATAAGTAAATCAATTTAACTCACACACGATCATAATGATGGAAATATGCATGTACGCGGCGGAAAATTAACGAATCTACTTCAATCGTAATTGATAACATGCACTATGTAATTTTCAGAATATAGAATCAAGAAAGTGTACCTTGGTGCAGTGAATTTCAAAACCAAAAATTGAAATACTCGGGAATACATTTAATCTTCACTCCAATTCCACTTTACGCCCAAGATGTGTGGTCTCTCAATCAGTTTCAAAGGGAGAGTGATAGAGTGTCTCACTTTCACACCTTTGCAATAATGTTCTTACAATTCTCTACAGAAAATTCTGTATGTTTCTCCCTTTGTATCTAACTGATTATCTAATTGGGCTAGCCTTTTAGGAATTTCCAATTGGGCTTAAATGTGTGGCTTGGAGTGGGACCAAAAGGGACCAATAAGACACTAGCTCCAATGGGCTTTGGGCGTCAACTCTTGACAAGTCCAAAGTTACCATTACCTATATTTAATATTACTATATAAATATAGTTGCACTCTAGGCCTAATTTATAAATTATATTCCAAGACTTTATTGTACATACAACTCCTTCATAAAATATTCGTAGTAACACAAAGTCATAAATGTAAACTGCCACTTTGTAAATTACTACATCTTATCCTTGAGTACCTAGTTTAAACCTTTAAAGCTATTCATTATATATTTATGAAATCTAATTTCATAAATATATACTTTAGTAACTTCTTACCGAAGTGGTTAGGCCTAACTCGCTGAATAACTGAACCTATTAAACTTATCTCAAGGAAATATTTTATATCTCCGTTAAGAGACTATGAATTCCATCTTGAGAATATATGTTCCATCAATACTAAATGTGGATACCCAACATACTGAGGTTTTGACCGTTACCTTAGATCTCACTCCTGATATATCAAAGCAACCTACATTTCATGATCAGGTCCATTATCTTCTCTGAATTAAGAGTTCATGTAAATAGAAGTCATGAGATTTATTATTCAATTGACAGTCGTTAGGAGAATAATAAATCTCACAGCGGTCTAGGTCAATATGTCTTAACTCTTAAAACATATCAATATATCAACTAGAAGTCTACACTTCCATGATCAAGGCAAATCATCTTGGTTGATATGTTATAGTCTTTACAAATGAAATGCTCAATTTCATCACCGACTACGAACTAAAATTTCGAGTTTACAAAGAACTTGTGATTTATATCTTCTCTGACTAAATCATATAAATCACATACTATGCATCTCATAGACTATATGATAATGTCCCATATTCATGTTACCATTATTTTAGATCATAATAATAAAACAAATTTATCAATCACAATATCATGTCATACATAATACCATACAATAGGATTTAAGGGTACTAATCCTAACACATAATTGTTTGATGGGGACTATCACCTTCAAGGTACATCATATAACTCTTACATCTCCTAGAATACACGCTTGCAATCATATGTAAAACATTTTGATCTTTTTGCTTTTATTTTCATTGCATATTTTTTCTTTTAAGCATACCATGCATGGGCATATAAGAGAAAGAAAAGAAATACTCAATTATGTTAAGCATATGACATTGCACTTTTGCTATGCCGAAGCATACATATGTCATTTCATGATTGGCCGGCAACATTGGTGAGATGGTTATTTATGCATTTCTCTTAGGATTTTCTAGTCCTTCCCGTCAAAAAGAGTGATACGAGTGTTGAGTACAAAAGATTACTTAATCTTACTTATCACAAACAAAGAGCCACAAAACTTACTTGCTTAGTTGTGCATAGAGATGCTCATCTAAGCTACAAGAGATACAAAGTTTAGAAAACTTTGTTTCTATGGCCATCTAAGGTACACAAGTACCAATGTATATAAACACACACAGTTTTTGTATTTTTCTGATTTTTCAATTTTTTTTTTAAAAACAAAATAAAAACTAAACAACCAAACAAAAACAGACAAACAACATGAGAACATGAAAGAAAGATGCATATGCATGAAAGCATGATAGAAAAATGCAGATGCATGAAAGCATAATTCCAAAAGCAGATAAGAAATCAAGCAAAGAGAGTCCTACTTTAGATAGAAAGAATTAAAGTAGAGGACAAATAGAAAAGACAATTAAGTCTTAGGCTCCTTTCTCACCCAGACAACACGAGTCTTTGGCCGTTAAGATGAAAAGGCACATGTCCTAGTATGTCTACTAAAGGACATAGAAGAATTAAAAATTCTCCTGAAATTGAGTTAAAAAACTCAAAACTTCTAATAACTCTCCAAACAAAGGTAAAGGTCCTTGAGAGGAAACCTGTGACTATTTGGACATTTGCTTTTGAGGATACAACTTAAAGCAATTAGGACGAATGTGTCCAAAAACACCACAATGGTGACAAACATGAGGTCTAATAAAGGATTTAGAATTAGTCAAATCAGTTTTGGATTTCATACCTTTATTACCTTTCTCAGATTCAGGCACAATGACAGTCCTTGATCTATAAGCCGTGGAAGAGGAGGGGTTGGAGGAAACAACATATCCTAAGCCAGTCTTATCAGAACTAGGCTTTTGAGCACTCAATACCTCATCAAGCTTTGCACTAGACATCCTCTCTATTTGAGTTCTAGCTTGACTAAGCTCAACCTCGAGATTCTTGACCTTCTCTTCTATTGAGGTGTTCTCCACAACAAGAGTCTCAACTAACCTTGTTATCTCATCTAGTTTGACTAACAGATTAGCTTTTTCAGTTTTTACCTCATCTAGCTCTTTCCTACAAAGATGAGAAGTCTTTTCAGATTTTATGAATTCAGTGCATAGCATATCATATGCTTCTGGAAAGATCAACTTCTTAGGTACTTCCTCATCAGAAGAATCTTTACAGTCACTAGCACTCTCCATAATCACCTTATCGGTTGAGGCAGCAAAGGCCATAACATGGCTACATTCATCCACATACTCATCAGAAGAGTCATTCCCAGTGTCACTCCAAGTAGCAACCAGCCCTTTATCTTTTGACTTCTTGGCCTTTTCCCTCATAAGGTAGTTTGGGCACTCTATCCTCATATGACCAAAACTCTTACACTCATGGCAGTAGATAAGGGGTTTCTCATTCTTACCCTTCCTACAGGATTTAAATTTCCTAGAAGGTTTACCCTTATCCTTTTTCCTAAATTAAAGAAGCTTGATAATCTCATCAGTTATAAAGGTTAGATCCCCATCCTCATCCTCATCCTTATTATCATCTTCATCTTTAGTGTCCTCAATCTCTTCCTCTGTACCCTTAAGAGCCAAGCTTTTACTCTTTCCACCTTTTCCCATTGAGCCTAATCCCATCTCATAGGTTTGAAGTTTCCCTACAAGCTCAGTTAAAAGAAGTTGATCAATGTCCTTCACTTCTTTAATGACAGTGATCTTGGCATGGAATCTTTCAGGTAAGGACCTAAGGATTTTTTTAACAATTTTGGATTCTACTATAGATTCTCCAAGATTAAAGGCAGAATTCACAATATTCTTGAGTTTAGCATAGAACTCATCAAGGGTCTCATCCTCCTCCATCCTTATTTCTTCAAAGCTACTAGTGACTCTTTAAAGCTTTACAGTTTTTACTACCTTGGTACCTTCATAAGTAGTCTCAAGAATGCTCCATGCTTCCTTGGCAACTTCCGTGGATGATATTTTCTTGAATTCCTCATTGGTCTCTCCACAAAATAAAGCATTCAAGGTTCTACTGTTGAAATTTGCCGCTTTGGTTTAATCCAGCTAACTTCAATAGCTTGCCATACTTTTTCATCTAGAGCCTGTAAAAAAACTTTCATATGAAACTTCTAGTACGCATAATTAATGCCATAAAATAAAGGAGGAATCAAAAGAGATTGTCCACAACCCATGACAACAGGAATCAAGGATCACACTTAGGAAATTAATTCAATCAAAGTGTACCTGCTCTGATACTTGTTGGGAAATTCAGATCCTGGTTGATAGAATTAACAAGTTTTAAACCCAAGTTGTTAATTAGATTTATTATGTATAAGACTTGTTAAAACAAACAAACATCAACATCATGTCAATATTATGCACCAGAAAAATAAATAAGACAAGATATGATGACCTAGGAAAACCAATGAAACAAACTAGTTTCACTATAAAAAACCTAGGAGGAAACCTTCCTAAAAAGCAATCTAGTACAAAACCTTTGTCCCTGGACTTTACAATCCCCGTAGATGAACTTATAGTAGAAGTCTTCTACCACTTCAGAACCTCTGAACTCTTCAGTATATGAACGCCACCCTTTTGATGCACAGATCCCAATACGTTACTCACTCACCAACTTGAAGATGAAGAATGTTGGCTGCAAAATTCTTCACTTCAATAACAATGAAGATTAAGAAGCACTTGGTTACAAAACCCTAAGGTGCAAAGACGTGGTAGCTTCTTTCAGGGAGAATAAGGCTTCGGTCACCTTTTGCTTGTGTTCTCCTTGTATTATCTTATGTCTAAGGTTGTGAGAAAAGAAACCCTACACAAATACATAAGCATAGGCCGAAAATCAGATCTGAAAATCTGAATTTCATAATTCTCGATAGATACCTTGATAGATAGTATCTGTCGAGGCTCATTAAACCTCGACAGATTTGCATGGATTCAACACTATACTTGAACTCTTGTTCTTTGAAGTATTAAACACATCCTAGATCTACCCAAATACAAATAGAGTGCGTTTTGTCAAAGGATTGGCCAATACATAAAATGTTGACATATGTTCCTAACAACAATCACATATGTCCTAACAGGATCTACTTCAATTCCTCTTTGACTTACCATAAACCCCAATAGCTTTCCAGATGTGACTTTGAAAGTACACCTCTTTGAATTTAACCATAGCTTGTAGAACAAGATTTTTTCAAAGAACCTTCGTAAAGCTGGTATATGTCCTTCACAGTCCTTGGACTTGACTATCATATCATCAACATAGTCTTCTACTTCTTTATGGATCAAATCATGTAGCAAAATGGTGACTGAACGTTGGTAAGTAGCACTTTCATTTTTTAGGCCAAATGGCATGACCTTGTAGCAATATGTTCCCTATGGTGTAATGAAAGAGGTTTTCTCCATATCTTCTAGAGCCATTTTAATCTGATTGTACCCTGAAAAATCTATCCATAAATGATAGCAAAGTATGACTTGCTGTGTTGTCAACCAGTATGTCGATGTGAGGCAATGGAAAGTCATCTTTTGGGCTAGCCTTATTTAGATCTCGGAAGTCAACGCACATCCTCACTTTCCCGCTCTTCTTTGGCACTAGAACAACATTGGCTAACCATTTTGGATAGTTAACAACTCTTAGGAATCCTGCATTGTGCTGTTTCTCAACCTCTTCTTAGATCTTGAGGGTTCACTCTAGCTTCATTCTTCTCAACTTCTGCTTGACTGGTTTCATGGTAGGATCTGTTGGAATGCAATGTTGTACTCTATTTGCATCTATCCCAGGCATATCTTCGTATGACCAATCAAAGACCTCTTTGAATTTTGGCATGTTGGGAAATTTAGAACCCGGTTGATAGAATTAACAAGTTTTGAACTCAAGTTATTAATTAGATTTATTAGGAATAAACCTTATTAAAAAAAAAACAAATATCAATATCATGCACACTGGAATAGTAAAAAGACAAGATATGATGACCTAGGAAAACCAATGAAACAAACTAGTTTCACAGTAACAAACTTAGGGAGAAACCTTCCCGAAAAGTAATCCATTATAATAAAGAGAAGTTTCAGATCTAGTACAAAACATTTGTCTCCAGACTCTACAATCCTCGTAGATGAACTTACAGTAGAAACCTTCTATTGCTTCAGAACCTCTAAACCCTTCAATGTATAAACGCCACCCTTTTGCACAAATCCTAGTACATGACTAACTAATGATGCATGGATCCCAATACATGACTGACTCCACCAACTTGAAGAAGATGTTGGCTACAAATTTCTTCACTTCATCAATAATGAAGATCAAGAAACACTTGGTTACAAAACCCTAAGGCGCAAAGAAGTAGTAGCTTCTGTTAGAGAGAATAAGGCACTTGGTCACTTTCTGTTTGTGTTTTCTATGTATTCTCTTATGTGACGGCCTCTAAAATAAGCCTTATATAAGTCTAGGGTTATGAGAAAAGAAACCCTACACATACATGTTAACATGAGCCGAAAATCAGATCTGGAAATTCTGATTTCGCAGATCTCGATAGATTTTCTGTCGAGCTTCATTCATTAAATCTCGATAGATTATCTGTTAAGCTTCTATCAAGCTTCTATCCAGCTTCTATCTAGCTTTAATGAATCGCTTTTCTTCACTTTTTTCTTGGTCCAATCTTCATGGTATTAATACTTGGCTTGAACAACATGTTTCTTGAAGTACTAAACCCATCCTAGATCTACCTCATTACAAGTAAAGTGCGTTTTGTCAAAGGATTAGTCAATTAACATAACATATGTCTCTAACAATATCCACATATGTCCTAACACAATAGTAGTGCTACTAATGCACCACGCTCTGAAGTGGTTAGAGTATTGCCCACTTGTATCATTTTAGGTTCCTCATCGGTTCCTAGATTAATGGGTTGGGTTTCCTCTTTTATGGGTTCTAGGTGTCTTTGTTTTAATTCCTTATTATTAAGAGTTTCTTTACTAATTTCAGAAATAAAAACATTCAAAGACAATAAATAAGCAAAATCAGAAATCATATTATAAGGAGAAGAGTTCTCAACAAACTCAATAGACTTAACTACATCTGACTCAACATGAATACTATCACAAACAGACTTAGTAGGGATAAAAAATAATAGCAAAAATAGACTCAATGGGGAGAGAAACAATGTTCTTGGCAGGAGTGATTGGCTTGGTGGTCTTGATCTTCTTGGCAAGAGTGACAGACTTGACGGTCTTAATCTTCTTCATGAATTCCTCCATGGGGCAGACGGCTCCCTCCCATGCCTAGTTCTTCAACTCGGTCGTGGCTTCAACAATGACAAGTGGCTCCTAGTAAGTTCCTTCTCCCCTTAGCATCAATACTGCAGGATCTTCATTCATATAATTTGTGGCTCCATCATCAATCTCCATATCTGTGGGGTTGTCATTGATGAAAGCATTTAAGCGCCCTATGTTATCCATCCACTCATCAAACAAATCATGCTTCCCTTTGTTCAAGTGAGTGTGTTGAGGGAGATGTTGTGACTTGCCCCCTTCCATCTTTTCGTTGTCACCTTCAGCATTCTCATGTGTTAGGATTCTAAGACTGTGGGCCATCAATTTCTGGTCTAGAGCGGCCAATTTGGCATCTATGTCATCTTCCTCTTTGGTATGTAGGGTCAGTGAGCCAGGTTCTGAATCGTAATATGACCCCAACTCTGGAACCTCTCTACCATGCTTGTCATATTAAGGACCAGATCTTGAATTGACATCAGTGATACAGCTCCAATCTAAAGGATGCCCATATGGGTAATCATCTTAGTCCACCTCATTGGCTTGTTCTTTCTCCTCCCTTGCATCTTCTAATATATTTACCAGCCTGTATTGGTCACTATCAGTATTGCTCCACCTGTTAGTTTTAGCATCATCCTTAATATCTTCATCATAGTAGTCGACATCATCATCATACTCTTCGAGTAAAGCTCTGCGTCTTCACCTTCTTTATCACTGGGGGGTTCACCCCAATCATTGCCATTGTATTAGCTATCATAGTCTTCACTATTGTTGCTCTCACTATTGCTATTGCTATCATCATCACCATGTCCACTGTTGTTGTTGCTGTTGTCGCTACTATTATCACTTTTGTCATCACTTCCTTCATCATCATCACTAGGGGCTGCTCTACCTTCCTCATTGTTAGGACATATGTGAAACTTGTTAAGAACATATGTCATTGTATATTGGCTAATCCTTTGACAAAATGCACTTTACTTGTAACTAGGTAGATCAAAGATGATTTAAGTCTTCAAGAAACATTTTGTTCAGGTCAAGAGTTAAAACCATGCAAATGTGTTCAAGAAACAAATGAAGAAGTGTTGTATTTTAAAGCTAGGCAGATAGCTAGATAGATTGTATCTATTGAGATTTAAAAGGGAATTTTAGCCGATGCTCAATAGCAGCTCAACAGATAACCTATCTATCGAGAATTACGAAATTCAGATTTCCAAATCTGTTTTTCACGCATATCCAAGTTATTTGTGTAGGGTTTCTTTTCTCACAATTCTAGACATATATAAAGATTATTTTAAGCGCCATCTAAAATTATGCAACTTGATGCAAAGTGATTATTCACTCAAATTGTGACCGGAGACAATTTTTCCTAGTTCATCTTTTTCTTGAAGAAGTTGTTGTATTTGTACGCTAACAGTTTTGTAACTAAGGAGCTTCTTGATCTTCATCATGTGGATGAACTGAAGAACTTTTTAGCCAACATCTTTCTCAAGTTAGTGTGTTAGTCACGTACTGGGATCCGTGCATTGATTGGTTAGTCACGTACTTGGAGCCGTGCATTGAAAGGAGAGATTGTCACTACATTACAAGTCCAATTGTGTATTGGGGTAAGGGTTCAATTTTTGGTTGGAATAAGGTACATGAATTCCTTTACTAGTAACCGCTTGTTTTGATAATAGTGAATTCTCCGGAGTGATGACCTTAAATTCACCCGGTGGGGTTTTGCCTCGGTGGTTTTTTCCATTTGTAAATAAATCACCCATGTCAAATTTAATTTCTGCTGCATTTAGTTATTTGGTGATTTGCTTGTGCTACCACGTGTATTGCATGTAATTGAATCTAATTAATTTACTTGGCTTAATTAATTGATTTAATTTGCCAAAGGGGCCAATACATATTTGGCCTATCACTCATCTTCATCATTGTCTCTTAGTTCATACGGGCTCTTCAATGCATGCTGGCAAGCCTCCCAGTACTCTTCTTCTTCTATATTGCAAATGGCATCTCCTAGGAGTGTAGTCATGGCATCAGGGTTCATGTAATCAGCCCAGTCAATAGGAACCCAAGTTGTATCTTCCTTCTTCAGTTTTGGAACCTTGTTGTTGCAATCAAGTAGTAATTCAAACCCGGGCACCATTTTTTTTGTCATAAGATCAAATCTAGATTCGGGGAATCCCCAATAGCATCGACTTTCTCTAGCTTTGACAAACTTCCCATTCAATGTGGGAGTATAAGGCCTTAAAGGTTCCGTAGGACAAGGAAGTACCTTTGCTTTAGCTTTGGCTTGGGCCATTTTTCTCACTTCCATCTCTAACAAATCATCATCAGTAGGCTTATAGCCTAGCCCAAAAGGTGGTGTGGCAGTGGGAATCCTCGGGTCTTAAACAATTGGCTTCTTCACAATTCTCCCTAAGTTCATCCTTGGAAGGTAATTCATTCTCCTCATCATGGCTACCACATTGTTGTTGCTATAGGGAGCAAAGTACATTGGGATCTTCTCCATTTCCTCTTCTTTCCTTTCAAAGCCACGCTTCTCAATCTCAAAGCCATCCAAAGTCAATGGCTCCTTCTCAGATTTGATACCAAAGACGGGCTTGGATGCAGTCAAAGTATCACCATATATGATTACAGTAGCTCCTTCATATGGGAACTGAACCTTTTGATAGAGAGATGAAGGTACAACCTCTGTGTCATGGATCCATGGTTGCCTAAGGTGCATAACATTAGGATATGTTAAAGACTTGAAACTCCACCTTCTTGATCATTGGCCCTATAGTGAGTTCTAATGTTACGGTTCCCAAGACTTCTCTTCTACTACTATCATTTGCTCTCACATGCTGGTCAGTTGGGACAAAGCCTTCAATGCTTAGACCCAAACAACTTGCAGTCTTTAAAACCATCGGTATTCTCTTCTCCTTGGCATATACAGTAATGTGTAATGGGTTATTGTGGTGCTTCCCCTTCTTTGTCAAATCCTTGTCAGAGTAGGAAATAGTAAGTTCCCTACTTATGGATCCTATCATAGTGTTTAGATCTTGGGAAATTGTGGTTGTAAGGACTTGAATTTGGTTGAGAAGGTCCACCAAATTTTGGCGGTGTTTGTATGAGGCCATGAGTAAACCCCATAAGGATATGTTGGCTTGTGTCTTCGGTAGTTGCTTGAGGACCTCGTATTCTTCACCAGGTGATTAGTGGGTGGATTTATTCAAGGTTTCTATCGAGTTGTTTGTCTCCAAATGTGGGGGTTTGAAGTGTCTCCCCGCTTGTAATGTGGGCAACTTTTATTGAGTCATTAGGGTCGGCATCTTGGGGTTTGAAGTGTCTCCCCCCATTTGTGGATATTGGGTTGTTTGATAGGGGTTTGAAGTGTCTCTCCCCATTTGTGGGTGTTGGGTAGTTTCATTGGGGTTTGAAGTGTCTCCCCCCATTTGTAGGTGTTGAGTAATTTTTGGTTTCTGGTACTTCCTCACTCCATATGTCATATCCTATGGTGGTGGTGGTAAATGTCCTATCCATAAAGTTTTCCCATGTCATCATAAAGCACTTGGGTAGGTCATAGATCAGGTCAGATGGGTCTTCTTTACTTTCCTCTTCGGTCATTAGGCAATTAATCCTTGGTCCTCTCCTAAGATTGTGTTTGGACAATGGATTATTAGTGATGCTAGGCCTTGTAGGCGGTACAATCACCTTGTTGTCTATTAGGTTTTGAATTGCATGATGAAGGCCAAAATACTTGTCGGTATCATGGCTAGGGCCTTGGTGGTAAGCACACCTCTTGTTCACCTTAAATCTTGCAGGTAGCGGGTTTGGAATTGGTCTTAGGTCTAATGTCTTCAATTACCCTTTTGCTTTTAGCTTGACAAACACTTGGCTCATAGGTATATATAACTCATGAAACTCCCTTCTAGGTCTTGAAGGTGGCTCTTGTGATATTTGCACAGGTGCAACGGGTGCAATAAGTTGATAAGGATCATTTTTATGAATATTAGAAATTTCTACAGCCTTAGAACTAGATCCTACATTCTTTTTAAACCTCGATGGGTCATCATTCTTTATAGTGCCATTATTCATTGCATCATCAATTTGGGTTCCAGCAGCAATCAAAGCTTTAAAATTAGGAAAATATTGGGCAAAAAAGTACTTATGATATACAGGTAATAAATTCTTTACAACCATAGCTAATTGTTCTTCTTCACTTGGACTATTCATCATCTGTGAGGCCTTGGATCTCCATTTGGTGATGAAGGTAAAGAAGGATTCTTTTGGCTCGTGCTTCATAGTCTCAAGATCTCACCTTGTTATGTCCATTTCTATATTGTATTTGTATTGCTTATGAAACTCGTAGCAGATGTCCTCCTAACTCCTTGCTCTAGCGTCATCTAGGTTGAGGAACCATCTAAGAGCAGCTCCAGTCAAAGTGTTTTGGAACATTTGAGCAAGTAGTTCTTCAGTCGCTCCTGGGGGTTGCATGGTCCTTATATACATCTTCAAATGGGACTTTGGGCAACCGGTCCCGTCAAACCGAAGTGGCTGTACTTCTGTTTTCTATAATACTTGGAAGCTATTTTCTTCCTATGGAATTTCTCAGAGGATTCCTTTCCTCTGTATTTGGATTTCCTCTTGGAAGGGTTTATTGAGGGTAAGCCATACTGCGTACAGAAGTTCCCTACTTCGTACTTGGCTTTGCTTTTGCTGGCTTGGCTTTGGATTTTCAGATCTCTGCACATCTTCATCCTTTCACTTCGGATGGTGCTAGAGATATCTCCATAGGTTAGGTTATCATAATCTATGATACCTAAGGGAGTACTAAGGGTTTCTTTGACCTTTTCTCCAAAGAGCCTGGGTAAGCCATTGATAAACTTCTCCTTCCAAAATGGAGAGTTACAATTGCTTCTGTGCATGACTCGGGTAGTAAAGACATCTTCATACCACCTGTAGTCACCAATGGTTTTACATCTAAGGTTACTCAACTGGTCGTAAATCCTAGATGTGATGTTGCTATGTTTTCCTACGAAGTGTTTCATGATCATATAGATCAAGGTATTAGCTCCATTAGGAATTCCTCTTCCTATGCGTTCGTCAAAGATAGGGGTTCCTTCCTCATCTTTTTGGATTGCTTTTTGATGTCTTCTCTTGATTCTTCTGTTAGGCAGTTGTTCCACCATTGCAGAAGTTTTCTTGTGAATCCTAAAGCTATGAGCTCTATGACCTCTGTGTGGGGGCGTCCTTCATTTAGGTAGTTATTGGCTACCATGGTCATATGCTAGATCTTGTTTAGGATTTCCTATTCTAATAAACCATCTATGTTTCATTCATAGAGTTTACTAGAGGATACAGAGAACTGGTTACTAACATTCCTTTCCTCAAACTGGAGGTCAGGGGGTGTTGGTTTGGAATACCAATTCTTAGTTAGGCCGGTTGGACTTACTTTGGAGTGGTAAAGCCTTTTTACTTATAAGTCACAAAACTGGTCTTCAAGACATCCTATTTCTCTGTCAGACTCTTAAGAGGCTTGACTAGAACTACTAGAGGTTGTACGGGTATCTAAGACCTTGAGCTAGGAACCCTTACTAGTTGAAGTGGTGACTAATGAAGGGGTGACTGGTTCCTTCTTCACAAGTTCTTCAAGCTTCTGGGTGACTATTTCTAAGGCTGTTTTATCCTTAGACCTAAGATTGGTTTGCCTAGTCATGGGCAACTTGACTAAGGGCTTTTCTAGGGTTTGGATAGATTTGCTATGGTTTCCTGGCTGGAGGATAACCTTGTTTTCAATCCTATCTTCTATCCTATCAAGCTGTTTTCCTATAACACCTAGACACTAGTTGGTGTAGTTGTTTTGCTCTATCACTTTCTTGACTGGTTTTTCCTCATTCGTGGGAAACTCGAAAGGAGAGGCTACTACATCACTTCCTTGATGTTTAAAGGTTATGCTTTCCATAGGTGGATGATTAGACCAGACAACTTCCTTAGTATCTTCCTTGGTCCAATTGGTTTTGGTGATGACACAAGACTTTTTGAGCCATTTAAAATGGTTCTCAAAATATTCAAAGAAAGGGACATTGCTGGATATCTCTTTCATGAATTCTTTCCATTTTTCCAAAACTTCTTTCTTTTGGTCTCTGGTGTGGTTGGCTCTATAGGCTTCTCTTTTCACTCTGTTCTCTTCAGAATCAAACTCCTTTCCTAGAGCCACTAGGCAGGGGTGAAGTCTCTTCTAATCATCATGAGTTATGGGTCAATGTAGGGATCTTGGGGTTCATGCTGAAATGGATCTTCCATATCAGTCTTGGATAGGGATGGTGTATTTTGACTGTTGTCATCATCTTAATCGACAACTGAGTCCTGTTTAGCTGTGTAGTAAGGTGTGCTAACCTGGGATCTGGTCTTGACTCCTTGGAGTTCTAAACCTAAATCTCTCCTAGACTTCGAGAATGGTGCCAAAGGTCTGGATGTGCTACACTGGGATGCAGGTCTATCTCTAAGAGGGATAGGTGATTGCCTAAAGGGATGGTGTAGATCAAAGATGGTTAGAACCTAGACTGGTCAAAGCTAGGTCTAACCGTACCATCGGCTAACTACTAGAAAAAGTCTAAGTTTGGATTTTGGGCTTGGTTTTGGAACTGTAGAGGGTAATTCTCTTTCTTTAGAGTCCAATTTGTAGGAAATGTGACCTCAGCCCATTTCAAGGTTCTAGGGACTTGGATCTTAAATCTAGTGTCAGTGGTTTGGATAAGAGTGGTTTCTCCCATCTTTCTCTTATCAAGTGCTTGAACATTCAAGTTCGTCCGGATGCACTTATAGTAAACTCTGTATATCAAGGCTATCTGGTGAGTTCCCTGCACCATAAGGGTTCCCTGGGTCTTGATATTTAAGGTGAGAGCTTTCATGATATACGGGTCATGAAGGCTAACTGTAAAATTGGGGAAACAATCAAAATGTACTGGTCCACAACTAAGACTGGTTTAGATGGTTCCTAAGAGACTGTCATCAAACCAGATGTGACTAGTCTCTCTAAGGGCCATGAGGATTGAACAATTCAACCCTTCTCTGATCAAAGGTTTAACTTCGACCTGGACTAAACCTAAGTGCGAAAAATTGTGTCCTTCCTTCCTATATGCTAACAGGGCAGACGGTGACAACAAGTAGCATGTTTCATACTCCTTGTTAATTCCATAAACTTGTTCTGTGGCCTTGACATGGTAATCTGTCTTAAATGCCTTTTTAAGACTCCATGAAGACTTATAGATCTGGTTGGTGGGGACTTTGGGGACATTCCAATCTCCTAGTTTTAGATCTAGATCTAATAACTCATAAGACTCAAAGTTGAGTATTCCAGCTTCTTGTGGAATCTCTAGGAGGGATGATCTAGTACTGGTAGAAGAGTTACTTCTAAACAACCTATTCATCGGTTTGGATTAAAAGCCTAATTAAACAATCACAACCTAATCACCTATATCCTCGAATTACTTGATCTAACCATAGATCTGAAACAGAGTGTTCAAACCAAGACAATCGCCTTCTCTAGTGCAAACTACAACCTCTTGCTACCACAGTCCTTCACTTTTGCCTCAACGCCTCACTCCAGCTAAACGGCTATTCACTCAAGACATCGGGTCTAACTGGGTTGACAAACAGCACAGATCTGGTCTTACGCGTCTTAATAGTACACATCTGTTACAAACTTTGGGGCTAAACACAAAAACAAGAAGAAGCAGATAACTGGGGTGTAACTGATCAATATGAGCAAATTATCATAGAATAATGAACAAATAAGTTAAGAAGGAGGCTCGGCCTACCAACAAAAGATGTTAACAAAATGATAAATGGTAATGGAAGAGTTACCAAAACTTATGTAACCAAAAATATGGATTTCAAACATAATTAATTATCTGAAATTAATGATATGCTGAAAATAATGATAACCGTGGCTATATCTAGCCAACTTGATTGAAAATATAAAATGTAATTTACAACAATTATCGGCCAACTTGGCTCTGATGAAGCATGTATTGACAAAAGTTTAGAAACTTGACCATGATATAGATAACAAGATTCATAAGACCAGCCCCACTACCAATGCGTAAACTCTAGCAACTAATCACTCAAAAGCTTATCACCTGATTCAAGAGTTCATATGGGATATTAAAGCAAATCTATTAAACTACTCTGGCATTGTAGGTTATTTTCATGAATGTTTTAGAGAGAGGTATACCTGAACACACGAATGCAGCAAATTCCTTTTTTTTTTTTCTTTTTTTTTCTGCAATCTCACAGTTTTTCTCTCTGCCTTTAACGTAGGTACCTTTGTCCCCATGCTAATATAGGATAATACAATTATGGTCAGGAGGTCGTCAGTGCCATGAATAAATCGAGGGAAAAAAAATTGGAATGGTATTCTGTCTTAAAAATCCTAATAGCCCGACTGCAAACTTATCCACCAACCCACCCACAAAATGAACTGCATATTTAAAGAGGCAAGAGCCCAATCTTGTGAGCCCAAATCACCCTCAAAACCCCGCTTTAAAATTTTAATACTTTATTAATGATAAAAACTAAGCATTTTTTATCATAAAATTTTGTAAGTATGGAGATTTTAAGAAGATATAATCCAACAAATAATTTAGAAAAATACACATCCAATTAAAAAATTATTAAGCTGTGTAAAATTACTAAATATTACATAAGTATAATTTGAACAAAACCTTTGATAATAGACATATTCTTCTAGAGCGCGATCTGTGGGGCTATTTCTTTTCAAAAAAATATATGTAAGGTTAAGGATTTTTATGGCCTCTAATTTGCGTGAGCCTAGAGAGCTTTAGTCCAACTAAATACACCTTGTGACTAAAGAGTCGCGCAAATTCAATTCTTAATAATACCGCAAGACCCTCTGATTCCTCAAAGCCTTGCTCACATTCCACACAATATCTCAAAAGTAAAACCAACATCTCTCTCTGAGTTCATTCAATGTCTGGAATGTAAGTTTTCAAATTCACTGGGCATTTAAAGGCCTAACATATCACAGTTATCAGACAATTACTACATCCCGACAAATAGAACACTATTTAGCATGAAACTTCAAATCCAGATACTCTAGAACAAGACAGTATCAATTGAACTCCACATTAGTTCAATACTTTGGGGGTGGCTGCTGGGTTGGCAACAATCCAAATCGCTTCTTCAAAAGAATTCTTTGCCTTGAGTATTTATCATCAGGGGAGAAGCGGGCTGAAACAAGTAAGTGGAGACAGAGGCAGATTAAAGGCACTTATGATGAAAGAAACCGCAAGACATGTCATATATTAACAAATCAAAACAAAAAACAAACAAAAACATGAGACAGGAAAAGGGAGTTCGGAGAGATATGGGAACATTCAATAAAAAGGGGAGCATATGCAAGCTTTCTTCTTTCAACAGTCACCCTATGTCTACATAATCATCAGTCTACCTAAATTCACCATGTTGAACCTCACATAGAAGGATTTTCTATACCAACTCCATCTATCTATACAGCAGATGAAGCTCCAAAAGGAGCATTTGGTGTTCCCTTAACTATTCATGATTAGAAACTTGTAATAGTTTCTTCTTTTTTTGTGGTGGAGAGGGGGAGGCAAGACTTGATAGATTCTCTTTTCTTTTCTTCCTTTGTTTCCCCCTCTATTTCCTCTAACAAACTATATGTGACAACTTGGTCAAAAATTAGAACCGTGAACACTGAGACATTAAGTGCCAGTCCAGCAGGATGAGGTGCTCAATGTACAAAGCAGCGGGATGTCCAACCAAATAGCTAACCACAAAGATCATTTCTTCATAGCAATAATCTATTTACGCATTGATACCCATCACACAGAAATATGCAACTACATGATGCAAGTAAAAAAGTAGATTAAACTGACAGCACCAATTTCTCATGTAGACTTAACTCGCAAAAACATCTGGACAACATATTCAACAACCATATTGCAGCCAAGTTGTAATTTAAGTAGATAACAAAATCTATAATTAAATGAAGTGACCAAAGCAATAGTATTAAAAGCCTATAAACAAAGTCCCAGCAATGGGACAGTGAGCTCAAACTCAACTGTCACTTCCTCAACAATGTGATGGAGTGTGAGGTCATGGGCTCAAGAGCCATAGGATTAAAAAAATCCAAGCAATGCAATGACTGCAACCATTCAAACAATTAGACAGAACAAGTTAACACACAAAAATATAACTATACAGACAAATTAACATTAGCAACCTATAGCATTAGCTGCTTCTAAGCAAGTCTTAAGAGAGTCCCTAGTGGCTACAAGTACAGACATTAAACAATGACTATGTAAGTGCTTTCATTAGTCCATTTTTATTTACATATAATCTTTACAATTTTCTTTTATAGTTCATATTGATCTTTATACATGTATCAGAAGTCTCCTATCATAAGGTTATCAAGAAACAACAAAGTAAAACCAAAGACTGCATAATTTAGTTTCAAGCAAACTTTTACACTTGAATGGTCAAGCACAATCAAATTATTTTAACTATATTACCTGGATGAGCAGATTTTGTTGCCAGTCCCAGTGGTGATTCTTTCTGCTTGGAGAAAAGGAAATGAAATTGATTAAAGAGACTAAGAGTAGAAGACAAAGTATAAAAGGTTAACAATTCTTAACAAATTTGAGTTGATATAAAGTATGTATTATCTCATTACAGAATAAAATATTGAGCCCTTTACGGATACAAAGTTGCAATTTTGCACATGTTGTTTGGAATGTACTTCAGCAAAACCAGAAGATCAACAGGAGACTACTTTCTGCACCTAATTTTTATGTAGAATTCATACAGGGTGAAGTTTTTGCATCAATATAAAAATATTTAATCCCCAAGAAAACTTAATGTCCATTAATGTTTAGCATCAACATAGGTGGTGTAATTAAATATTTTCATGTAATAAATGTTAAAATTTATCAGTGAAACAAAAGAATTATGTCAAATCAAATAAAATCAACTGGTTCCATGGTGCCCTAAGTAACAAATTCAAAAACTGAAAAATTCACAACTAATTCAAGTTACCAAACTGAGCCAATTTCAGCATTCAGCCACTCTTATAGAATGATCTAATCTTACAAGTTAATACCAAATAAATTTTAGATCCTATCTTTATGTATACAACAAACGTTACCAGGTGCTCATGAAAATTATAGGATCATGGGACTATATAATCTCAGAATATTTTTTTACTTTAGCAAAGGCAATAAAAAATAAGAAGCCTATTTAGCAAAGTAATACATCTACCTGTTATTGATAATTACACAAGCACCCAATGGGTCTTGAATCCACAACCTCACCATCCACCCAACTCTTTACAATTAATATATCAACTATATCCTTTCTATCATTACCAACTTGTGATACATAGAAAAAATGGTTATGAACCCAAAAATTAATGTGTCAGTTGAGACCCTTCATTTACGTGTTTATCTTAAAGCTAATGAAACCTATAATTGGCACCTAAAAAGTCAGTAAAGAGTTCATAGCTCAAACTGGATATATTGAAACATATCCCTAATATAACCTGTCAGCAAATCTAATCCAGAATTTCATTTATGGGTATTGACACATCAGAGCTTAATACCAATAGACGCACCAATAGATACACTCATGCCTTGCTGCAATAATTAATATTCACATGCATGTTAATACCACTCACTCCAATAAAAGCATAACTATTTTCGAACTAAATTGATTCTTTAACAAAAATTACAATAAAATCTGGTTCTAACACCCCCACTCAATCCAATTTATTATTGCAAGGAGCTCTAGATAAAACCCCTCTTCTAATTTCCATCTAATGCATATAACTTAATTTACTTCTGAAACACAAATGCAAGGTCGCACAAGTACTTCGCTATTCCATCAACCTCATTCCATTTGACACTTAGTGTTACCCATTTTAAATCTAAAAGTTTTAATAGTGTTAAACTCAAAACTAGCTCTCAACAAAATATATAAAAACACCATTCCTTAATGTGAACCAGAATAGCGACAACAAGAAATACATTTAATTCTTTCAAAAGCATCAAATTTATATTTCTGAAGTGCAGACCACATAGTCTACATATGCAATAACTTCACATTAAGTATAACAGAGTTTGTCACCATTCTCGTTTATATAAAACTGCAGATACATTTTAGCTCACTGCACACGAATAATAAAAAGGATCCAATATCAGATATCTCTCTAACAACAACTCAAAAAAGAGAATCCCAAACAAAAAATCAGGCAAAACCCAGCAATGAAATCACAAATATAATACCCCTAACCAGAAACAAAACCAAAATATTAACAATAATTAGTACTTTTCCCAATCCAAATTCATATCATTCAGGAGCAAGATTTTTGACAATATAGTAGAAGTAGAGTATATAAACCAAGATTTGGAGAAAGGCAAAAAGTGAAGCAGAGAGAAATATAGAAAAAACACGAACCTATTTGGCCGAACACAGAAGAGAAGAGAAGAGTAATTGTGAATGCTATTCCGTGCTAGGCACCTGGATCATTTGAACCAGCAGAAAATAATGTGGCAGAAAAAAAAAATGGAGGAAGCGACTCCCTAGACTAAGACGAAGAAGAAGAGGAAGAAGATGACTATGTGAGTCGGGTGTCTTTGGTGTTGAAATAGGTGGGATGGAAAATTTTTAACAAAAAACGGGGAGGAAAACTATAAATGGGTTTTGTCTGGCGAAAATAGCAAATTAACTCTCAGTTTCTAACTATATAGTTAGCAGGTCCGGTTTCTAAACTATATAATTTACTAGCATCTCAAGTCTCAGAGGCTCGATTTTGGGCTATAAATCGAGCCTCTGAGACTCAGTTTGTCCAGAATGATGTGGCGTTTTGCCCACGTGGCCTCCACCTAGAAATCGAGTCTTAGAGACTCGATTTATGTGACGTGGCCATCTAGGTCTGACGTGGTTGGTCCACGTTGTCCATGTGGAAAACAGAAACCGAGTCTCTTAGACTTGATTTCATTTTGGGGTTTATTCGAATTTAACGCCTCTCACCTGTAAACATTCTCCACTCTCACTCACCGAGACAAAGAGCAGACTCCTCCCTCTCACCCACCCTCTCCCTCACACTGAACCTCAGCCTCTCCTCTCTCCCTCGCGCAGCCTCTCCTGTTTCACTGTTCTCTCACAGTCTCCACTCTCAAGCTCCACATTGATCGCCTTCGCTTCGCCAAAAGATTTCACAAAGCCACGGCATTCGATTCAGACCGCGTCTCTCAAAACTAAAAGGAAAGGTGAGTGGCTTTGTCTTCAGTCGCTGTTTGGTTGCCGAGAAACAGTGGGAAAAATGAAAGTTTTTTTCTATTTTGGTTTGTGGGTTTGATTTTTTATATTTTTTCATAGTTGGACATTGAACCTGTTGTATATGATGGGAGTTGTCATGTTCTATAGTTGGAATCATGTTTCCTTAGATCTGTGAAGCTTGAAGACTTAAAAAATTCATTTTGAACTGGCATATGTAACTATTTGCTATTTAATTAAGTAGTAAAAATGATGCAGAACAAAGAGAAGTTGTCTGCACTCTATAGTGGATAAGCCAAATAGTTTTTCGTTAATATGGTAAAATGGGACATATGTGGATTGCAGGTTATTAGGAGCTAACCAAGTATATGAGCTAGTGTTATACTATTACTTGATTTATATATTAAGAGGTGGGAAATTAATACAGCCTTCTTTTGTGCCAAGTAGAATATATTCATGTCACTGTATTGAAAGAGTACATGTTGAGATGTGATAAATCAAGAGATCGTTTTTATTTCCCTAGATGGACTAGTGTTGTAGTATGCATTATGATTTAGGAGATGAAAAGGTTGGAAAATAAATTATTTAGAGCTGGGTTTGAAGCTCTCATGTTGATAGGCTGATGATGTTTAAAAACTGATTGATTGAACTAGGAAGTCTCTGACATGATATTTATCAAGCAAAATAACTGCTAGGGAATTCCTGAAATTATTAGGTATAATATCTTATTTTCACCTGGACACTGGCTATGGC
Organism: Castanea sativa; assembly: GCF_040712315.1. Taxonomy (NCBI): domain Eukaryota; kingdom Viridiplantae; phylum Streptophyta; class Magnoliopsida; order Fagales; family Fagaceae; genus Castanea; species Castanea sativa. The sequence continues at coordinate 35,926,789 of NC_134024.1, read as the reverse complement.
CTATAAGAATGTTGCCAGTGATTTTAAATGGCTTATAAGTTAGTAGATTTAATTTGGACTGCTCTGTGTTAAGCTAGATACATTCAATCTATTTGGTTGTTCTTTGGACCTTTTGATCACAAAACAAGCTGTGAGGGCACTTGCCAAATTGTAAAACCTTGGGAACAAAAAAACTAAAAGATCCTAGGGGGCAGAGGTGGGGTGGGGGATGATCCTTAAGAATCCAAGATTTAGCACCCTAATTCTGTCCATGAGAAAAAAAGTTTCACACTAAAGAAACTGTCAACTCATTTTTCACATTCCACTTAATTTTCTTAGGTGTAAGTAATAAAAACTTTCTAGAATAGGAGACCAGAGACTTCTATTATGAGTCAGAATTTTGCAATATGGAACATGTGTATATTGATGAATGAGTGGATTTACCCTTGCTTCATTTTCCAGCACATAAAGACTTTATTTTCATGGTATGTTCCCCATAGGTGTTTATTAATGTAATATTGTTGTAGTGTTATATTTTTTATTTTATTTGCTAAGTTCTTGCATTGCCTGCATTTACTGTGTTGGGATATTTTATTTTATTCTATTTCAATTATTGACTTTCTTTTACTTTCTTGTGTAGTATGGCTGCTACAAATGCTGGGTGGATTGACTATACACAGCCTGGACCCATTGACACGTCGGTGTTGTCACAGCAGTTGAAGCATCGGTCTGAAGCTATTTGGAATGGGCAGGTAAAACACAACACTAAAGATTTAACTAATGTACATGCATTTAATTCATACAATGTACATGCATTTGGTGTCATATATTAATCCATGGTTCTGTTTTGTGCAGGATCCAGGGTCTGTTACCTGCCGTAGCCGTAGTTCAAAGTTCTCCAATCGAGAGCCACTGGTTGACGACCGACTCAGGAACATCATCAAGGCAGTTGGTTTGGAAGGACTCCTTTAGGTCCCGGGTAGAGAGATTGACCATGGCCTGATAACGGCCTTAGTGGAGCGATGGCGGCCCGAGACTCACACATTCCACATGCCACATGGTGAGGTCACCATCACATTGCAGGATGTGGAGGTTCTTCTCGGGCTTCCTGTTGATGGTGACGCTATAACAGGGAGCACGCAGAAAACTTGGGTGGATGTGTGCCGGGACTTCCTTGACTTTGAACCTAGAAATGAAGGCAACCATAAGCAACTTACTGGCCAGAGGATTCTCATCAACCGGCTTTTGGAGCAAGTTGCTAATCCATTGCCGCCTAATGCTGAAGAGGATCAGCTGCATAAGTACGCACGATGCTACATCCTAGCGCTACTGGGGGACACAATTTTCATGGAAAAATCCGGCGATAGGGTGCATCTAATGTGGGTGCAGCAGTTGGAAGACCTTCGCAACCCACGAAGGTACAGTTGGGGAAGTGCTTGCCTTGCATGGTTGTACCGAGAGCTATGCAGGGCAAGCGAGGACACCAGTCAGATTGGTGGGTGCTTACTATTGGTCCAGTATTGGGCATGGGCTAGGTTCCCCTATTTGTGTCCAGCAGTTGAGCATGGCCCACCAATGGGTGCTTATGGTCCTCCAGTGCATGGTCCACTATCCCTGAAGTAAGTTTCTACCTCATGAGAGTGATATACATTATGTGATCATTACCTAAGCCCATAATCATGTAACTTAATTTTATTTATTTATTTTAAAGGCTTCTAGTAATTTTTTATGTGAACATAACAAATTTTTAAACTGAGGTTCAATATATATGATTACGTTAATATACGAGCAAAAAATGACTGTCATGTGGCTTGAACGTGCTTTGTTTTTTATACGGACTGTTTCTTATTCTAGTGATATTATTAATTAAGTAAATATCTATAACGTACATCTCAGTATTTATATGTGATTACATTATAGTTTTAACATTGGAATTATCTTAGTAGGAAAGTTGTAGATATTGATCCATTTTTCTTGATTGTAGGTGGTTGTGGGTTCCAAACAAGAAAAATAGGCCCGCCCACATCTTCAGGGATAGGTATCGCGAGCAAATAGCTTCAATGTTGCCAGCTCAGGTATGAAAATGCATTGTTTTACATGTTTAGGAACAAGATATAGGCTTGGTGAGCTTTGAATTATAAACATTGTTGTCTAATGTGTTGTGTACTTGTTTTGTGGCTGTTGTAGGTGGTGTGACAGCCATATGAAGCTGAGTTAGAGGACCTTCCGCCGTGGTGCGTTGCAGGGAGGGCCGTGTGGACGGCAACGGTGCCGCTTGTATGTTTCCACCTAGTAGAAAAACATATACCGGATCGTGTCGTTCGTTAATTTGGGATGATCCAAGAAATTCCCCGCGATGTTGACACTGACACAGTGCTTCATGACATTGATTTGAGGGGGAAGATCGGTGTTGATTGGACGAGAAAACATGCTGTGCATATCGATGAGTGGGGTAATCGCCTTCAACGGCGTTGTGAAGCAGTACTTGGTGATATGCCTCCACAGCACGAGTACCACGACTGGTTCAAAAGGGTAACTCGGAGGTTCATTGATAGGCTCAGTGCTATAGTGACTGTGCTGGTAACTTCTCAATGTCTTCTACATCTTACTGTACTTCCTACCATGAAACCACTGTTTAGAGAACATGATATACGTTACTACATTTTTTGCTTAGCACTTAGTCTCCTTATAATTTGCAATAATGGTTGCTTGGAATCAAATTCAGAACCAACATTGTATTTATTATCGATTGGCATTGTGCTTGTTGTTGCATTACTAATGTGTGGTTTTTCATGTGTAGATTGAAGGATATGTCCGTTTGTTGAGGCGTCACCCAATGGGCACGGAGGACCACAAGGACATTACTGAGGTGCTGACTGCCGTGCATGCGATTGAACGTGTACAACCTCCTATCCCTGAGGCCCTGAATGAGGAGGCAGCTACCCCTACGGGCCCAAGTACTACTGAAGGCCCAAGCACGAGCACAGCTCCGGCCAGATGTCACCCTCGTCGACCTGTTGCTACCCCGAGGGTTGTCCCTACCCCTGATCCCTCTCCATCCACCCCACATCCATCCCCTAGCCCCACCATCCCTTCATCCACCCCACATCCATCCACTAGCCCCACCATCCCTTCACCCACCCCACATCCATCTCCTTGCCCCACCATCCCTCCACCCACCCCACATCCTTGTCCTGGGTCCGACATTCGTCCACCCACCCCACAGTCATTTCCTCAGTTGTCACCTATTCCATCCTTTGACCTGGGTATTGATCCAACCCCACCTGACATGCAGCAAGAGCCACCCTCCCACAGTACCCCCACTGGCCCTTCTTCAGCCATCGACCCACCCCATGTTTAGGCTAAGCAGACTGTTGGGTTACCTGCAGTGACAGAAGGTCGGCTGAAACGCATATCAAAAGCACCTTCTTGTGGGACAGGGGGCACAAACATGGACACAATGCTGGGCCCGAGGCATCTGACGAAGGACATGCAAGACCTCCTCCTCATTATACGAGACGACATAAGATTCAAAAAAGGTAACTCAATGCTTAATGTGAAACAACACACTTTATTCCCAGTGGTATTCCTCTTTTCACATTTCAATCTACTGTTGTGTACTGCATGATATTATTTTTGTTTTCCACCATGGTTTTAACATACATTATTGGAACTAGGTGATTGATCAAGTGTACCTAGGGGGCCAAAATGACATTGATGCGGGTGAAGAAGATGGTAAGCAATATTAATTTAATGGTTAAAACTTGAATCAAAACAATCTTCATTAGTGAAGAGGTCAGACTCTTATTGTTGTTTTGGAAGTGTGCATTATTTTCATCCTTATTAATTTTCTCAATATTAGAACGATCCTTGTCAGTCCTTCTTTATTTCTTGTTATATGAATGATCTAAATTATGGTATGTAGAGTCTCCATTTGAATTCTGTGCCCTGGAGGTAGCTTTGGACTCTATTTGTAGCTTCCTTGCTTGACTGAATTTCTTGAAGCTGGGGTAAGTTTAGTTCCTCCCAATCCCCATCCTCCACCTCCTTGCACTCCCCCCCCCCCCCCCCTAAACAAAAAAAAAAAGGAATATTTCTAATTTCTAGTTGTTACTCTTTGGACACCATTGGGTTTTAAAAAGATGGAATTTGTTTAATGCAATTCTTTGTTGTTCTTTTACTGATAATCAGGGCAATAGCGAGGACAGTAGCTGTAGAGAGGATGAGCAAAGCAAGCTGCCATTACAGTTAGCAATTGTAGGACGGCCTAATGTTGGAAAGTCAACCTTGCCTAATTAGATGATACAAGAAGATCGTGTTTTAGTGGGCCCAGAAACTGGTTTGACTAGAGATTCAATTAGAGCTGATTTTGAATTTCAAGGGAGAAAAATGAAAGCTGGTAATATACTCTTCCTCTATGTTCTCTTTTTAATTGTATGCTTTGTTGCTGCATTGTTTCTAGCTAAACTTGGTTTTCTTGAAGCCTTTGTTTGTTTGCCCTTAATGTTTGATAACAAGTTAGCTGGTCTCATATAGCATTAACTCTCTCTCTCTCTCTCTCTCTCTCTCTCTCTCTCTTTTCTCTTTCTATGTTGTTGGGCTGAAGGTATGCTCTAAAGTTTGTTTGGTTTACTTAGTGATCTTTACCTAATTTTTTTGTCCTTTCGGCTTTTTCAGCTTGACTAATGCTGGGTGGAATTTACTTTGATAAAAAGCTTGGTTCTTGATATGTGGGTGTGTATTGTTTGTGAGGCTTCTGTTACTCTTGTTTGGTTGGTCTGATAAGGTGGGAAAAAGAAATGAAATTTTATTTTTATGCGTTTTTTTTTTAAGATCCTTTTTTGTGTTTTTCTTTTTCCTATTAAATTAAGAACTCAACCTCAACCATGCCAAGTGGTTGAATTATGTTTAGTCTAGATGAAAAGTAGAGTTTGCCTACAAGTTCTCAGCAACAACACAGATATCTAAGGGGGTGTTAATTTTTTGTTTTTTTTAATGATTGTTTTTATAATCAAACTGCTTAAATTTCTGAAACATTGTTTAATTTAATTCTGGGAGTTTTGCTTTTTATCTTTGTAGTTTTGCTGATTGGTTTTGGAGAGTCTTTTATAAAAATCAAGTACCTTGACTTGTGTTGGGGTGTGCTTCAGTTTGTTTGAAAGTCAGAAATATTCAATCAAGACTGAAAAATTGGCCACTCATGTTTTTGTAATTACTTACTGTTTTGTTTTGAATAATTGTATCAACCTATGTATAGTAATACTTTTCAAAGTATAATTATATTTGTTTCTGGCATTTTATTCCCTTGTTAAGTTTCCTATAATGTGATAGTTTTATTTATTTATTTGTTTTTTAAATATGATCAGCTTTCTGAATCTGATATACAGATTATAAAGAATGCTGATCTTGAAGAACTACGAGAGTTAGGAGCTGGTACATATGGGACTGTTTATCATGTCGTTGCATTTTATGGTGTAGTACCAGATGGAGCTGGAGGAACCCTGGCAACTGTGACAGAGTTTATGGTGAACGGGTCACTTAGACATGTCCTACTTAAGAAGGATAGGTAATTTAGCTTTCAAGTCTTTACTGTATATTTGCTTCCAACAGTTATCTATATGTTTTCTCAAATCTTGGGATTTATGCAGATTGCTTGATCGCTGTAAAAAGCTTATAATTGCCATGGATGCAGCTTTTGGCATGGAATACTTGCATTCAAAAAATATTGTCCATTTTGATTTGAAATGTGACAATTTGCTTGTCAACCTGAGGGATCCACACCGACCCATATGCAAGGTAAAATATGATAGATCTTCAGATGACACTATGCTCCCTAGGTGACTTACTTGATGTTAAAGGCTATTAAAGTCATAATGAAATGAGCTGCAAATCATATAAAAACCAAGAGGGTAGTTTCCACCCTCGAGGCTCTATGGTGACATAATTGGGCTGAAATGAAATCTGCTGGGAACCTTTTGGTAATGCAGTGGCAAACCACACTGTTTCAAAGTACAGTTTGTTTTTTGACTTTACTTATTTCTAGTTACAGCCTTTTCAAATGACCCCATTTTCTAAAAGCTGAAAAATAATCTGTACCAAATGGGCACTTGGAAGTTTTGTGGGATTTTGTTTTGGAATGTACTGCCAATTTCAGTTAAGTTCTCAGATTAACTGCTTTGATTTTTTATTTTTTTATTTGATCATAATTTCCAAGTATTTGTTTTTGCAGGTTGGAGATTTTGGGCTATCTAGAATTAAACGCAATACTCTTGTATCTGGTGGTGTGAGAGGAACCCTTCCATGGATGGCACCAGACTTGTTGAATGGTAGCAGTAGCCGGGTCTCTGAGAAGGTTAGTAGGACCATTTTATATGTTTTAGTGAAGTAAATGAAGGATTAAATTATTTGTTGCCCAGCCAAATGGTAAGGCAATCAACTGTATGGTATATGCTTTTGGCAGGTTGATGTTTTCTCATTTGGCATCTCAATGTGGGAGATATTGACTGGTGAGGAGCCTTATGCAAATATGCATTGTGGTGCCATTATTGGTAAGTTTTATAACACTGAACAATAAATAATTGCTGATTGTGAAATGCACATTCACGTTTTTGGTAAGCAAAACTGAAAACTAGTATCAAATGGAATTTCACAATACAATCTTTCACAGTGGTGGTAATGTCTTGGTATGGGACGTATCATTCTTCCAATTGGAGGACCCGTGGAATGATCCAACCACTTTAGCAACTATATCTATAAAGTCATTGCATGTTCTAAGTTATGTATATATAACTTTTGGTTAAAATCTTCTTGATGTTCTACAAAATGTATAGTTCTATTTTTCTATTTCACTCCCTGAACACAAATATGTAGCCATTTCTGTTGCACATTTTGTGTTCAAAAAATGATCTGTGGTATTTGCAGGCTAATTGAGTGCTGCGTATATACCTTAATTCAAACTGGCTGCCTAATGAGGTAAATCAACAATCATGACCTTCTAAGGTTTTCTATATATTTGGAATCATTTTAGTATGTTATTCTGAAATAAAATGGATCTAATTTGCGAGTTTTGCCGGTTTATCACAGGATTTCAAAAATGGCAAAGTTCATACTGCCTTTATCCCAAAGCATGAGCAGGAATTAGCAGCAGTAAGAAGCTGATTGATTTTGAATATTCACACATACGTATAAATATACATCCATTCATACATTTATATAACTGTGAAGGAAATTTTTTTTTTTTTTGGTAAAATTATCACTTTTATCTACACTGTTTGGTATTTTACTATTGTTTGTGAGACTTTTTTGGCACATGCCACATTTATTACTTTATGTTTAAAAAAATGAATTAAGTTGACTCCTGTTTGGGTCATTTTTTTCAAATGTTTTGCAAGCGTATGCTATTAACACGAATTTCAGCACAACCCTTGATTTATGTGACCTGTACAAATTCGAACTCCAAATCCAGGTTTACAAATAAAATTTAATGAGGAATTCTGAAAAATGCATTTTTCGACGACAAAAAAAATTTTAATTAGCGGCAGCCTATTTTTTGAAACTTGACCTATTAAAATATGTAATACTCTTTTCTCTTCAAAAAAAATAGTTATCTTGATTATATATTGACCATCTTATATAGGCTTCCATGTTTTTGTATTTCCTTGGGTACTTTAAGTTACAGAGACACAAACTATAGTGGTTAATATTTTCACGTTAATATATATTATAAATCAACAACATTTTTTCCGCAAACTATATAAAACCTTGGATCTGTTAATTTAATTTTAAGTAGGTTCAGTTTGTTGGTTCCTGTGAAGAGTAGTGATTGACGATTGTAATGGAAAAAGTAGTACATAGTTTATGCAACGGGGGTTGTACCTCCATATTTTAAACAGTGTGCATTATTCTTCATACCAAGATTAATGGTATTAATAGCAATAAACCTCCTTATTCTAATGTCAACTATGATTTTTTTTCTTCACCTTTTTTTTTATCATGCATTGGGCTATTTAGGCAATGGCCTCTTCAAATAAAAAAATAAATTATATATATATTTTTCTTATAATACGGTAAAAAACTAATTAAATAAAAAAGAAGTCAGGCCTTCCACCAAGTAAAAAAAAACTTCGTCTGACCAGTAGAATGTTTCATCTTACAATGTTCAAATTTTAATTAACGCATTTTAATGATTAACAATTATTTATTGGTAAAGAAATATTATCTTTTTAATGTTGTGCATTTTGTTAATTTGTAAAAATATAAATATATTATGTAGAGTTTATGCGTTTTACTATATTTGCAATAGTGTTTGAGTGAAAACTGTCATTCTCATTGTAATTTTGTTTGCTTACTCTATCTATCTTAAGTTTCATCCTAATTAATAATTTTCTGGACATTCATTAGTTATAACTATGGACATGCATTAGTTGTGAGAAGAGTTTTCAACGTTTCCATAGTCACATATTGGAAAATGCATGCGGGGTAGAAAGTCAGAAATATGTACACAGTGATTTTGGGGGGAGTTACAGTACCAAGAAACATTATTCAAAAAGAAGAAGAAAAAGATCCTCACATGACCATTGGAAATGATATATGCATTGAACTATTAATTAAACAAGACTTTAAGTCACTAAAAAATTCTACATCTTAAAGTGATTGCCTTTCTGCCCACTGTTACCTAACTAATATGCCAATGGAACATGATTAATTGCCTTGTTTAGTGCTCCATCAATTTTAAAAATGTACGCACTCTTGATTTTTGTAGGACAATAGCAAATATGGATTTGAAGCTGGATTTGTCCCTCCATCCCTAATAAACTTTGAAAATAGCTTGCCAAGAGACCTTATCATTGTGAAGATGCCTCAAGACAGTTAACCACGAAATCAACTCCATATATTGAAAGTGGTTCAAGTCTCCAGCGACCATATGTCGATAAACTCACATCATATCCCACACCGCCAGATAAAATCAATCATTGGATAGAAATGTTGCTGATTTCATCATCTTTTGGAGGTTCATATGGCGGCAGGTTTTCAAGTTTTGCTTCAGCAGCAGCGAGATTCTCTTTAGCTTTAATGATTCTTTCTTGACGAGATTCTTCTTGCTTCCTTAGGTCTTCCATTTCTTTATATTTTTCCCTCGTACTTGCACCCCCTATAGAAAATGTAAATGAATGTAAACCTGAGGATTTAGGAGACAAGAGTGATACTGTCATTGAAAGTGATGCTTGTTTTGAGCCATCCAAACGACGAAGGAGTCAGTAGAAGATTGAGAGGACTACTATTGATACCGCTACTAATATGTCTTTATGAAAGAGACCTACGTGATTTTATTTGGTGTTCTTGATTTTTGTAATGGGGAACTCATATCATACACAGATGACTTTAGGTGCTACATTGGAATTCAATCAAGTTTGAGCCATCCAGGTCTGGTTTCGTATTTCCAAGAAACATCTTTCACATTTTTTTTAGGCTAAATTTGTATAAAATAGAATTGATTAATTCTCCCTACCCTCGTCTCCCTTTTTTGTCTGATAGTTGTGGACGCTCCAAATGTAATGGTGCAATTGGTTACATTGGCTCCATTGGAAAGGACAAGTTTGGAGAGGAGATGACAAAAAATTTGTCTTCAGCGGGTGTTAATGTGAGTTTCTCTTCGTCTTAAACTTACAACTATTCTATTTTGGTTATGTCTTCACCTTCTTCCTCATGTGAAGACGATTATCAAAATTGTAATCAGGTACATTATTACAACTGAATTTCGATTATGTCTTCGCTTGATTTTACCTTCACTCACGAAATTGCGGGCAATGTATGCTAAAGTAAGTGTTCTATCTTATACCTTTTGAAAAGTCAGCTATTGATTTTGTGAAGAAAGATACTTGGTGATCTTTCACAGTAGGTGTACGTTTCTTCTCACACGATTGTATTTATTCTCAGGTTTGGAGGTTCATTTACATTTTCTATAGGGGGTGCAAGTACGAGGGAAAAATATAAAGAAATGGAAGACCTGAGGAGCAAGAAGAATGTCGTCAAGAAAGAATCATTAAGCTCAAGACAACCTCGTTGCTGCTGAAGCAGAACTTGAAAACCGGCCGACATATGAACCTCCAAAAGATGACAAAATCAGCAACATTTCTACCCAATGTTTGATTTTATCTGGCGGTGTGGGTTATGATGTGAGTTTATGGACATATGGTCGCTGGAGACTTGCACCACTTTCAACATATGGCGTTGATTTCGTGGTTAACTGTCTTGAGGCATCTTCAAAGAGTTATGGTCTCTTTTTTTTTTTGCTATCATAAAATGTATTGGTGTACCTAATTAATAAGCTGTGATGTTGTTGTTGTATTGGTGCAAGAGTCTCCAAATAAATGATGGATACAATTTTCAGATACCTATGCTATTTATGTTGTAACTTCTTGAGTTACATCAGCCTTCAATCCAATTCAAGTACTTAACTTAGGCCAACTTCCAATTAATATATGCATGATTTTATTTATACAAAAATCTAGATTCTTCTGTTGATAATAAGCCATGTATAAGGCCAGTAGCATGCCTATGATATAAGGTGGTTTGTAAGAGGGAAAAATTTAAAAATTGAAACTAAACTATTTAATTCCAGAAGTTGGAATTAAACATTAAAGATTAGCTTCATTTTTGTTATTTTATAGTGTTCAGGAACTAGTTATCAAATTTGGAAAAAAATAATAATAATTCCTTTTCGCACAATGAGAAAAAAAAAAAAAAGCCAGTATAAATCGAGCCTTTGAAACTTTATTTCCACAGGAAATCGAGTTTAAAAGGCTCGATTTTTGCTTCAGTGGGTTTGAGAAAATTAGGTGGAAATCGAGTCTTTGAAACTTTATTTCCACAGAAATCAAGTTTCAAAGGCTCGATTTCCTTCTCACTCCCTTAAGAGGAAATCGAGTTTAAAATGCTCGATTTTTGCTTCAGTGACAGAAATCGAGTTATAAAGGCTCGATTTCCTTCTCACTCGCTTCATACCAACATTGGTCTTTATTTACGTATATTTGCAATGTAAATCGAGTTTTAGTGACTCGATTTCTAGTGCCAAGCCTTTTTTTTTTTTCTTTGGCAGTTACTCCTGCAGCAATAAACCAGAACTAGTTTTCCCTTCCCCTGCAGCAGTAAACTAGATCCAGAACACATCATATGGGCAGTAAACAACTAGATACAAGCATATGATACCAATCAAAGGGAGAGTACATCAGAACCAAACAACCGGATTAAAACAGTTACTATTCATGGGCATATTATAGTTGCCAAAGTAGTTGCTACTAATGCGAAAGTAATATCATTGCTGGCATTATAGGCAACAGCTGTACAACGCAACTAATGTAACGAGTACAATGGGTAGCAAATAGTTCAATTACAACAACATTCGGCAATAAACTTGTCATCAAAAGCATTCAAACCTTGAAGACTAACTGAAATTAACATAGTCTACATTCGGCAACAACATTCAGCAATAAACAAAATAACACTTGTAGATAACCACAACATTTAGCAACAACATTCAACACTTATCCATATAGAAGATAACCACAAGTCCCACGTACATTGCCAAAGCTTCAATCGAGTCTCCGCTCGCCTGATTAGATGAAAATACAGTCATTACTTTCCAAATGCAAAGAACAAAAACCAAATGAAATAGTATGCATATTATATAAAAACAGTGAGGGCACTTGCCTAGTTTGTAGCACTACCACTTGTCGAAGCCCCACAGGAATTGGGACAGCTTCTGCGGTTATGCCCTTCTTAATGACACACTCCACATCGCTGCCTCGGTTGAATCTCCCTCAAGTCCGGATCTTCCCTCCGGCTTCCCCGTTCTCGTCGTACCCCGTCCATTTCATTCCTTATTCTTGAGGCCACAGGACGACCTTTGGCCCGCAATAGCTATGGGTCAGGCACCCACCGTGGTCCGCGAACGTCCCTCCATAATGACTCTGACTTTGGCACCACAAAATGATGTGAATATGTGTGAATGGCGTTGTTCAAACTGTAACATGGGTCAATATAGCTAATCGCATCGAGGTGCAGACCTTGAAGAACTTTAATTGCATGTGAACAAGGGATCTTCAAGTTTTGCCACTTTCCGCAACCACATATTCTATCAAATACGTGCACTTCATGACTGTGGTTTCCCCCTCCACCTCTATGGTCGTTGTACGGGGTAAGCACTTGATATACACCAGTTTCATGATTAAAATTGCTCACAGTGTGACCTGCGGTTTTCTGCGCATTTTTGTTATATATCTCCATTGCATAATCACTCCACACCTTACCTCGAGAGAGATCTTCCGTAATTTTTTAATGTCGATTGTGAAAATATGCAACAAGTTTGGACCAAGTGAACTCAACCATTGCCGCAATGGGCAAACTACGGGCACCTTTAAGTACCTCATTAAAGCACTCAGAGATATTGGTTGTCATTGCCCCATAACGTCTTCCACCATCATGTGACTGGGTCCATTTGTCCAAATCCTCACTGATTAAATATGTGTATGGCATACAGCGTGCAACATGGCGATCAGTAGGGTCTACACCCCTCAGTAAATTAATCTCGGCCTCCTTAATGATTTGCATTATGGATTCAAATTTAGCTTCATGGGTTGCATATCCAGCTTTCAAGGCCAATGCCTTTAGAATCGGGTCATCAAAGCGTCTGTTGAAGTTGCTAGCAACATGTCGAAGGCAATATCGGTGATATACCTGTTCTGTTCCGTCTCTCTGTCTAGGCCACTGTCGAATGGCATTTTTGATACCTTTATGTCGGTCAGAAATAATGCAAATGCCATTGGCAGGTATAACATGCTCAATCGAAGCCCTGAGACACTTTAAAAACCACCCCCAACTAGCCTCTGACTCCTTGTCCACAACAGCAAAGGCAAGAGGCAAAACCTTTTGGTTGACATCGGTTGCCATTGCAATCATCAAAACCCCTTTGTATTTACCATACAAATGAGTCCCATCAATACTGATCACTGGCCTGCAATATTGGAATGCAGCAATGCATGGAGCAAATGCCCAATATACATAGCGCAGTAACGCAGAATTCTCGTATGGCCTAGGTATGGTGTGATAGTTGTACTGGGTATCCGAATCCTGATCCAAGTATGCCAACAACAACTTTCGCAACCTTTGGTAAGACTCCTCCCAATCCCCAAATATCTTAGCAATTGCCTTTTGTTTTGCGTCCCATACTTTATAGTAAGAAAGCTCATGTTTATACTTAGTATGTATGATGTCCCAGAGATCTTGTATACGAGCAGTGTGATTTTGTCGCAATTTTCCCCCAATTTCTGATGCAACAAAATTAGAATCCATCATTTTACCGTCTCTTCGCAGGCCAAAGGGTATACAAGTGTGTGGACCCACATAAGACGTGACCATCCATAGACCATTAAGTTTAACCTTCATGAATGCCCCAACGTACCACTTGCAATTGTCATCAACGCATGCAGCGCATAATTTACTTTTGGTCGACCTTCGGATTATAAAATTTCTATTATCATTTGCTGCGTATATTACCAATGCACGCTTTACCGCCTCTTTATTTGCAAAAGTCAACCCTTTATGAAAATGCATCCCATCTTCCCAAGTAGAAACAAATGGTATCTGAAGACGTGAAGGATCAACCATATTTTCCCAAGTATTTGCATAAAATGAGTCGGCAGGAGGTCTATAGGCAGTGGTCGTATTTGTATCATGCTGGATGCCAATATCATCGTCTGCATCACCTTCATCATGGTACTCCATATTTTCCTCTTCAAAATTGGGAACGACTATCGTTCTCAAAGTCGCCTCGCTCAATCCTCTCTTCGTATTCATCCACGTCATCAATATTTTCACCATCATTCGCAGCATGATCTTCGTCTTCGTCTTCCTCCGCTAAATGTGTCTCTTGAGGATGGAGGGGTTCACCAGTATTCGCAACATGATCTTGAGATGGGAGCGTATAACCTCCCATTGTATACCCTCCCATTGTAGTACATCCATCATCTAGGGCTGTAAATTGTAAAGCCGTAGTTGTTTGTTGCACCACCTCAGTATCAACTTCTACAAGCGGCTCCGAACTTACGTACAACTCAGCAGCATTTACTTGGGGCATTTTTTGGATCCTATTAAACATCATCTTTACATGTTTGTCTTCTTTGATCGCCATATACCTGTAATTTATCCGTTCATGAAGGACTTCTTATGGGTAACGATAAATAATCTTGATGTCATACCAAGCAGGGTTCAAACTCAATGAGTGCATTATTTTCCTCTTCAAATCATCCAACGTCTTCAACTTACGACGTATCATCATGTAGTAGCATTCAATACCCGGCCCTCTAAATGGGAATCCGTCAATCTCTCCAGGATTGTCAAGGGGTCCACCATAGTATACATTTATATCAATATTCTTCAGAGATTGTGAACCTATTAGAGAGTAAAGTATAATATGTTAGTGACATATTTTATCTCTTTTATTTAACATCAATTAGAAAACCTTGAATATCTACTCAAAGTACAAAAATTACAACTTCTCACCCCACAATTGCATATACTCACCCCACATCACATACAAACACACTCAATCATTATCATTTCGTACTCAAACAAATAAAAAAATTAAAGACAAAACTCACCCCCATTACCAAATTTCGACTCAGTTCTAACAAAAATATAAATAAAAATATCAAACCAAACAACAAAAGTCATGAGGATGTGCAAATGAATGAGTGCAATTTGATCATGAGTAATCAAAATTAGACATATCATCTAATTTCAAAATCAAGGCATTAATGTACAGTTAAATATACCATATGTGATATACAAACTCAAATTTAATACAAATTATGGAGAGAAGGAAGCAGATAAATTCACCGAAGCTAGCAAAAAGACTTCCTAGGTCATGAATAAAAAATATATATATATATATATATATATATATATATATATATATATATATCTTTCTCCTCACTTTCTAAAATAGATATATATATATATATATATTTATATAAATATATATAAATATAAATATATATATATGTATGTATGTAAATATATATATATATATTTATATAAATATAAATATATATATGTATGTATGTAAATATATATATATATATATATATATATATATATATATATATATCTATTTTAGAAAGTGAGGAGAAAGATATATATATATATATATATCGCGACCTTGAGCGTCACGATCGGCGACACTTCAGGTCGCAGATCGCAACGCTGAAGCGTCGCCAACGATCGGTGACCTGAAGCATCGCGATCTACGACCTAAAGCGTCGCCGATCGCGACGCTGAAGCGTCGCCAACGATCGTTGGTGACGCTTCAGCTCGCCGGCGACGCTTCATCTTTCATCCGGCGACGCTTCATCCTTCATCCGGCGACGCTTCAGTTTGTGACGCTTCCGGCGACCCTTCGCCTTCCACCTAGCCGGCGACCTTTCGCCTCCCACCCCCAAGCCTGGGTTTTTTTTTTTCCCCTTTTGAGTTAATTTTCTTGTTAATTTTTGTTTAATGATTCTAGTTCCTTTGGGTATTTCTTTGTTTGATACAGTAATGGGTATATGCATTTTTGTTTAGTTTGGGTATTTGATATTTACTGTGTAATGGTTGTGAAGAAAGTTTCTTATATACGTACTTATCAATTGCTGTAATTCTTTTTATTTCTATGGTTCTTATTGTTTGGATGATTCTAGTTTTGGATCCTCACTCTCTTGGTTTGGTTTCCACATTGATACTAGTGTTAGATATATGTAGTGTACAAGTTCCTATACATTAGGTGTAATGTATGAACTCAAAATGAGATTACCCATTTTCTAAATTTTCTTGTGTTGATTATTGCTTAGGTAATGATACTCTGATTTCATAATGGGATTGTGTCCTTTGATTGTTATTTGACTTGATTTAATGGGGGATTGTTCTCTAGATTATGTTTTAGATACGTTATGCTACTCTATTAATATTTCTTGCAAGACAAATGATGAGATTTTTTTCCCTAATTACTAGTTTTTTTCTATCATCCATTTTGATGATAAAATGAGTGTTCAATCTAAGAAATGAATATTAGGATGGCATTGTCTCTAAAACCAGGTTGATGAAGGTTGTTTTTTTTGGGGGGTGGGGTCCTTTGTTATCAATTATCATAAGATTAAATTCAAATCTTTTGGGATTAGCATAGAATGAGGATATAGACTATAGAGATATATGAATGACATTACAAGTGAAGTGAAAGGTGAAGTGAATGGTTTTGTGGAATTAGAATTTAACACTAGTATTGATGAGGATCATGATGGCACTGGTTAGTTTAAACAGAAGCACTTTAATGTTACTTTAAATACTGTCAATGCACTTTAAGGTAGAAGTTTAAGTATTTTGGTATATATGTACTTAACATAAAAGTTTAAAATTGATGCATAATAGGTGTAATTTGACCTTTCCATCTTGATTGAAAGGTACTATGAGATTTGGTTACAGTCTAAAATTTATCTAGATAAATGAAAAGTTATAGATTTAGGTAATATACATACACCCCCACGTGGGTGTTCATTGTCATATATGATTAAGAGCTTTTATTAAATTGATTCCATCTTGCTTGGGCGATATGCATGTTGAAATTTTTTTAATGTTTGAGCTAAACTGGCTGCTTTCTTCTTCTTCTTCTTCTTCTTCTTTTTTTTTTTCATTTTATAGGAAATGCGTTTCTGATAGGAACCTTTTTTAAGTCAAATTAATGCTTAATACTTTAGGAATGGACATGGTGACATAAATGAATTGTTTTTGGAGTTTATCTCTCTTTGCACTTTGTTGATATTATTAGTTTGTTGGCTATATGGGTTTGGTTAATAGGAGACCCATCAATTGAATTTTCTTTGTATATAGTTTGTAAAGGCTTTTGATGAATGCCCATTGGTGACATAATCTAAGGGTTTTTTTTTTTTTTTTTTTTTAGTATTGGTGACAAGGTTTTTGGTTGAATGTGATGACAAGGTTAGTGGTTGTTTGGGTTGCTGTGGGGGAATAGAAAGAGGCTTAGATCTGTGAAAGTCAAAGACCAAAGCTTAGCCAAAATCTATATTTGCACATGAAAATAGAGCTATGGGGGAATAGAGCTAGTGTTGTCAACTAATTGTATTATATTACACATGAAAATCTATATTTGCTTTCTACAACTTATACATTAGGAGTTGTGATTTTAATTTATTGGTGTGGCTACTCTTAATGCATTGTTAGAAATGTTTCTTATAACATAGTTAATGTTTTTACTTTACGATTTTAATGTAGTATTGTTTTTATATTTGTGCAGATTTCTTATTGGTGGCTTTTAGGGGATTTACTTTTGGCATTACTTGAAGACATATGAGGATATCTTCCGTTAGTTTTAATTATATTATGCTAACATTTTTGTATTGTTATAAAATATGACGAATTATTGTATGTATTGCAAACATAATACTCATCACACCTTTAGATTTTTTTTTTTTGTGATTGAAAAATGTAGTAATCCCAAATTATAATAGATGCTCTAAATTAACCCTTATCCAAAAAATAGAAGAGCCTTTGAGCACACGCGTGGGCGCATGCTCAAAGGCTAGTATTCTGTAATTACTATCCATTTTTGCTAATTTTGTTTACGTAGTAATCAACGTGTTATTAATTGGAAGATGATGCTATAATTTAGTATTAACCTATAGGGGAGGAAAAAAGATCCATTGAATAAATCTTATAAATAGTGCATATAATGAAAATGCATAAGGAAATCATAACAATAAAACTACTTACAAAATGCATGTGATGACCTTTACAAAAGCTATTATGAAAAGTTGATGGATCAATGTAGAAAAGTAAAATATTTACATCAGATAAAACTGTAAAATAATTCACTACATTTGAAACATGGAATATGCGAACTTATTAATATTATGCCGGCTACGGTGGAGAAGTTGGTGGAGCAATGTTATTTGTTCCACATTCTAATTGCTTTTCAGCAGCATTTGCCATGAACCTATGATACAAAATGTGTGTGTTTGTGTTATTAATAGAGACTTTAAAACGTACACAATAATGATAAGTACAATAAACATGAAGTATAAACTTGTTAAATGAATTTGAAAATCAATAGGAGAGTAACCATATTTTTTAGGCTAAACGTGGGGTTGCTGGGTTGTTTAACTCGTTTTTCTATTAAAAAAAAATGTATAGTTACTTTAAAGAAGTGGGTTAGTAGAAGAGTGTTTTTGTAGGCAATATTTTAGTGCAAGTTAGATATACTATACTACTATTTAAGCAGCTGCACCTGTTTGGGCCGTATTTTTTTTTATTCCAAAATACCCTTACACCCCTATGTTTAAGTAGAGACAGAACTAAATGATAGTTTGGTAAAAATACATGTCTAACTTGTACTAAAATATTGCCTACAAAATAGGAATATTCTTCCACTAATCCACTTCTTCAAAGTAACTATATATTTATTGTTTTTTTTTTTAAAATAGAAAAATAAGTTAAACACCTCACGTTTATCCAAAAATAAAATTAATGGACAATCCGGATTGTTTTTGTTCTAAAATACCCTTGCATACTTATGTTTAAGTAGAGACAAAACTAAAGGACAATCCGATAAAAATAAAACCCTAACTTCCACTAAAACATTGCCTAAGAAATAGGATCACTTTCCTATTGATTTTCAAATTTATTTATCCACCTATAAATTATATTCTCAAAATAAAAATTATATATATAATAAAAAACATAGATTTTTTTTTTGCCACTACCACTAAAAAAAAAAAGCCTCATCTCATGCGCGAAGCGCGTGGGATGAGGCTAGTATATTTTTACCAGACTATCCTTTAGTTTTGTCTCTACTTAAACCTAGGGGTATTTCAAGCCGAAGCTCTAATCTTGTGTGGGCTAGATCAATGTGCGTTATGCACCCAACAATTTTTCCAAAAAGTGTGTCAGTTTCCATTTAACACGCATGTATTCCATGTGGTGTGGTCTGAGAATCTCTACTCTATTTGCATGTCAAAAGAGAATGAAAGCCCTTTGAAATATACAAATGCATAAATCATCCATAAAAAAATCCCAGCAATAGGACTGCAAATACCCAAAACAATCATCCACAAAATCAAATCAACCCTCTCCTGCTTATCGAAAAAAAAAAAAAATCAATGCAAGAAATTAAATCAAATTGCTATACAGTTGGAGTCAGCAAGCCAACTGTCCAGAAAAGAAAGAAGCAAAAGAAAAAACTAAGAAAAATTAATAATAAAAAATAAAACTTTCAAACCCAGAAAAAAAAATGGTCCTTTGGCAGACTTGTACAAACCCAAACCCAGAAATTACTATTGAAGCTGTCATCCAAACTTAGAAGAAGAAAAAAAAAACCACAATTGTTTGCTAAATAAAGAAGAACCCGCTCTCATTACACTTCTAAAAATATGTGTGTGACTTTTTTTTCTTTTTTTTTTTGCCTTAGCATCATGGATTTAGGGTTCCTTTATTTATTTATTTTGATGAGTATTTGGGGTTCTTTTAGAGTACTTGGAATCTTGGACAGATGATGGATTCAAAATGGGAGCTACGAGATTCCATTAGATTTAAATTTAAGACCATTTGGGACTTATATAGTACATTGGTAGGAATTAAACTTATATAGATAACTGCTTTGGAATACAAATGCAAGGCACTTGTTGCCATTTTAGTGAGAAAATTAAGATGTAATTTTTTTTTGGAAGAAGTACAAAGTTGTGTATTTAAATTTAGAATAGCTATTTAACACTCCCTGGGCCAGCGATTTACCCCACTATGGACTCACCCATTGCGAACAATGACCTATTTGCTAAATGTAATATTTACTCAGTAAATATTATACTAAGAATGATAATAAATGTCATTATCTTCTAACAATAAACAACTTAGTTTTGATAAAACATTGTCACAATATATAAAATTTTGCAATGAATGATATATATGCTACAATTGAAACTCTTAATCAAATGAAATACCTACAATCGTTTACAATGAAGATTTTGTTATCCATACTTCTTTCTTTATTATCATATTTTATGAGCATAACTAATACGATGTTTAACTTAAGTTTTAATATGAAAAGCACTTTTAAACAAGAAAAATAAATTAAAAAAGAACAAGATAACGAAAGAAAATTTTTGGGACATAAAATTCAAAATACACGAAGAAATATTTTGGGACATTAAAATTTCGTGGGGTGTATTTTATACATTGCACAATAGAATATTCTAGAAATCATAAAAATTTCATTAGGGTTTATCTAAGGGTGTAATAGTAGGGGTATATGCTCCTTTATAAAATATAAAGGTGAAAAATTTTCAACTTTAAGTTAGGGAATGAATGAAACTAACCCAAACTTAAAAGGGTGAAAGTGCTTTTTTGTCTCTTTTTATTTGTGTGTAAAACTATGTGTGTGTGTTTAAACATTAAAAAATGTGTTATAAAAAAATGTAGCCCTAGAAAATTGTGTATAAAACAATGAATTTTGGTTCAACAAAACTGACTAATCCAAATAAAATAAGTATAGCAATGCAAGGAAATTTCACGATATTTTTACAATACTTTTATTTTTAGCAATGATGGATCCTAGTCTAATATTTTATTATTTTATTTTAAAGTAATGTTATATTCATAATATTTTCACAATAAATCTTAGATGGTAAATTGTTACTGGTTCTAAACTGTGCATTTAAAAAAAAAAGAAAAAAAAAATACGCCAATTGAAGAAAATTGTGCTTGAAACAATGAATTTCGGCTTAGCAAATTTTCTAAACCAAAAAAGAAGCCTAGAAACACAACACAATATCAAACATTTTCACAGTATCTTTTATTTTCAACTGTGGTAGGTATTGGTTTGATATTTGATTTTTTTACGTTCACAATATTTTTCCAACAAATCTTAGATAATAAATTGCTACTGATTTTAAATTGGAACCAACACTTTAAATTGTATATTAAAAACAAAAAAATAAGAAAACTGCACATGAAAACTGTGCTTAAAATAATGAATTTTGACTCACTCAATTTGACTAGAATAAAAAAGAAGTCTAGGAGCACAAAAAAATATCATAACATTTCCACGATACTTTTATTTTTAGCAATGATAGAACCTGATTTGATGTTTTATTATTTTATTCTAGAAAAATGTTACCCTTACAACATTTTCACAACAATTTTTTGATAACAAATTGTTACTGGTTTTAAATTGGTCTTATTACTGATATCATTTTTTTATCCATCAAAAATACTTTATCACTTAGGATTTGTTTTGAAATTATTGTGAAAGTTTTTGAACTTGACATTTTATTTTATTTCGATCTATAAGGAATTGATTTATTAGCAATTGTGAAAATATTGTGACAACAACAAGATATTATAACATTTTCACAATACATATGTTTTCAATTGTAGTTGGTCCCAATCTCATATTTTATTATTTTGTTTTAAATAATAAAGAATTAACACCTCAATAATCGTGAAAATATTGTAAAAAAATTTTGAGTCAGTACAGCAATATTGTGTTGGCACATCCAAATATTTAAAAAGCCAGCTCAAGCAAAACGGTGAGTTTTGCCTCACTAAGTTGAATAAACCAACGACTATTGTAGATGGAGCCATTGGCTCTTTTTCATATAGTTAGTAGAATTCTATGACCTAAAACATTAAATTGCTTTAGTTTATTCTCCAAAAAAAAAAAAGCTTTAGTTTATGAGATGGAATTGAATACAATTTATCATAGTAATAAAATACAAATAAAGTTATTAAATGGTAAACATTAACAAAATTTTACTAAAAATATGTCTTAAAAAATTTATACAACTTTCAAATGATTTTTCACCATTTTCACAAGATTATTGGAAAATAATAAAGCATAAACAAGTGTAAAATATTTGTCTTTAGTAATCTTTCAAATAGAAATTGTCTAAAATTAAATCATTTTCAACATAAATTTATAAATTGTATATTCCCATGTAAGCATAATTCTTAAACAGGTAATAAAATTATCAAATAATAATAAATTAATCAAACAATAATAGATTAGGTGAGAGGCATTATGATAAATTGAAAAATTATACTCTAAACTAAAAATAAATAAAATAGATATGATGAAATACACATTAAAGGCGCTCAACGCAGTGGTTGGCGTGTCAGTATTCTTATTTTGAAAGAGGGGATCAGGTTTTATTCCTCTCATTTTTCCCATCTTTTATTCACCTTCTCTCTCATTTCTCTCTCTCATACTCACTCTCTTTTCTTTTATACTCGTACTATGTGTAGGCTTTAAGTCTATCACCTTCTACTCTTTCACCTTCTACTCTCTTTTCTTTCATACTCATACTCTCTCTCTCTCTCTCTCTCTCTCTCTCTCTCTCTCATTTTTCACATCTTTTATTCACCTTCTCTCTCATTTTTTTTTTCTCTCATACTCACTCTCTTTTCTTTTGTACTCGTACTCTCTGTGTGTAGGCTTTAATCTATTACCTTCTACTCTATTTTCTTTTATACTCATACTCTCTCTGTGTAAGCTTTCTCTTATTTTTCTCTCATAGTTCAAGTTGTTTATCTTCTCTCTCATTTTGCTTTTTTAGTTGATACCCTTAGATCAAATATTACAAACACCAAAAGCTGCAACCCTCAAAACATTAGCTTCTCCTACATTCTCAACCTTAACCTAAAAAATGAAAAGATTCTCTCCTTACTCCGTCGGTGCAGTGTACAAAATACTTCATTTCCTTCGGGGATTTGAAGTATCCATACAGACTTCTACAATGGTGAAAAGAGGGTCTATTACCATAGGAGTTAATGGAGAGGATTTAGTGGCTAGGAAAGTCACAAAAGAAGAGCTCAAATAGGGCTTTCAAGGTGGTGGTTATAAGAAGCTAGCCACCATCTCTTTGGTAATGGCATCCATTCAATTGGTTGCCAATCTTACTGCCGTGGCTTCCTCCCTTGCTACTGATGGCCCGGAGGAGACCCTTTCATGTTTGATTCACATGGTAAAACTGCAAGATCCATCGATTAAACTGGTATTTTCTCATTTTATTTTTTCTTCTTACATTTTTTTTCCTCAAAAAGCCTCATTTTTTAACTTTTTATTTTTACCGTGTAGGATAAGGAAGCTTCTAATTTGCTTCATGGGGTCTCCGAGCTAAAAAGGGATGTTATCCTAAGCTCTATGTTAACTCATGCCGGTGAAGTGCGCGATAATTTGAAGATGGAAGAGAAAATGAAGAGAAATGTGGTGAAAGTAGGTGATGGAGATACAAAGAAATTGGGAGCTGGAGGTGGGGATGAGAACAAAGAAGATGGCAATGGCAATGGAAACGGTAATGGAAATGGCGGCCGTAGCTCAATTATATAGGGTATTTGGGAATCTGTAATGGATTTTTTTTTAAGAATACATAGGGCTTTCTGTTTTTCTTTTAACTATTCTGCTTTAAATCAATAGAAAGTTTAGATATTTTGAGTGTATGCATAGTTTTCTCCAGCTTCTATCTATGCTCTTCATTTTGTGGTAGAATGCAACTTAAAAGTGTGCAAAGATGCTCTTAAAGCTCTTGCAGCTCGGATACTTTTTAATTTTGCGAAAGTTCTTTTCCTGCTTAGATACTTTAATATGAGTTACTTTTTAATTTTGTGAAAGTTGTTTTCCTGCTTAGATACTTTAATATGAGCAAGTCTGTAATATGTTTTCCTAGAAATGTATGATTATATTTGGATCAGTCCTGATGCTATTTTAGCAGTTCCTCAACTTTTTTTTTTTTTATAAATTTTATGAACGCAGTTCCACAACTTTAACCTTACTAAATGCTCTCATTAATCGTTCAAATTTTTAGTGCTATTAGCCTAGGTAATTACCATACTAGATTTGCCCATTGTTTTGGAAGAAGCTGGATTGTAGTTTGAATAATTTCTTACACTATTTTAAACTAATAATAACATTGATTATCCTTTCAAAAAAAAAAAGTGTTACAAAGTTTTCAACCTCTTTTTCAAATTTTGGGAATAAGATTTGCACATTGATTGGAAATAATAAATAGCGGAGGGTTGGAGGGGTGAAGTTATCTTTAGGAATTAAATTAGTAGTTTTTGAAGTGTCTTAAATCTTGATGATATTAATCCAAATTTCAAAATATATTATCCACTAAATAAAAAGAATATGAAAAGTGTCCATTTCTTACCCTAGCTTGTCAATTCTTTTTTGTTTCTCAAAAAAAGAAAAAAAGAAAAAAAAAAGAAAAAAGAAAGCTTGTATAAAAACCTATAACTTTGAAAATTGGGGAATTATTGTATTGAATTTATATTATGGCAAACAAAAATGTTGTTTTTTCTTTTTTGTCATTATCAACAAAATTGTTTTGAACATCATTAAAAAAAAAAGAGTACATATTTTTTCTAATTTTTCTTAAATAATGGTTTATTTTGAAATTGCTGATACTGCCTATATAAAAATGAATTTTTTATCAATGGAATTTGTTACGAGTATCCATCCTATGCCTATTGTATCATTGTATTATGTAGACTGTAGACTGCCCAGAAACAATAATGACACGCTGATGTAAGCATAGTGATTATTGTAGTAGTACTGGTAACTAAGTGGCTTTGGCTGCTCGCATAAGAACTTTTTTGTGTTTGCTTTTTCCTTAAGAAAATCAATCAATCAAATCTGATCATCAATTGTCAAATAATGCCACCGGAGATAAGTTGGTTTAGTTCCATAAAATACATTTTTTAAAAATTATCTGACTGTGTCTTTTCACTCTTTTAGATTGACAAGTTGTCACGTCAAATTTATTTATTATTAAAAGTAAAACATCCGTTTTTATATTTATCAAATTTAGGTTGTGTTTTATCATTCATATGATATCACACTGGTCAAAGTGGTTAGCGACTTTGCGTGGGTGGCATTCTAAAAAACCAAAAAGAAAAAAGACTTGCGTGGGTGAGGATCTTCAACAGTGCAATGCATTTCTAGAGATATTCTATATGGTAATGGGTTTTAAACAATAATTTTTAGTATTTAAATAATAATAACATTTTTAACACATTTTGTATTTCTATAATACTCAAATACGTATTTTCATCTCACTAAAAAATGAACAACAATACTTAAACATTACTACCAATCGGGCCCTAATAGTTTTTATTTTAAATCGTATATTTTTGTTCCTACATTTTGAGGCATATTTGATAGAAAGAAAATTTATTTTTTTGTTTTCAAACAATATAAAATTAATTTTCAAATAAAATTTTTTTTGAAAAATAGTTTTCACTTTTCAAATAATATTTTTTACATTATAAATGTTTGACTCAACATTTTTATTTTTGAAATTTATTATAAAAGAATTACAAAAATTAATGTGTAAAATATATAATTTACTTTTTTTTTGTGAGTAATAATAAGGGAATAATAGAGTTCATGTACCTCATTGTTATGATGGTTTATACTTTAGGGAAATTTCTATAAGTTAAGTTTCAAATAATTTAGTGAATTAGAGCTTTTATAAAGAAGCACCTCTCTTTTAGTCATTTAGCAGCAATTCCAATGGTTAATCTTTTAGGGAACCTTAATCTTGCTTACTAGTTAACACACCCAAATTTGCATTTGGGAGGCTTTATATACTAATTTGACAAATCTTTTCCCCCCAAAAGTAGGTCTAGATAAAATAGAAAGGCTTTTTTTACATTACATATTAGTAAGATCATTGCCAAGAGCCCAGTTTAGTGGTATTTCTGCGTTCCTTTACGAGGAGAACCAAGGCTCAAATCCCCTCTCTTGTTACTGTAAATATAAAACAATAATACACACACACACACACACACACACACTAATAAGACCACCTACATGACAAGTAGACGATAAGCCCCTGTTTTGTTAGCATGTTAAAATTCTTTAAGCTACAATATTATTTACAATTAAGTTAGAAACAATTTTATGACAGAACGAAAGGAGGAATAAAAGAAAAATAAGAAGAAAAAAAGAAGGGAAGGGAGAGTTTGGGGGGAGGAATATGCATAAAAATGTAAAAAGAATAAGGCTTTCATATTCAAAAATAAAAATCATAAACAACAAAAAAAGGAAGAATATGCCACAAACTGATCACTATCTTACAAAAGCCATGTTTTCCTCTGGAATGTAATTTAATCCAGTGCAATTCACACCATGAGCACCATCACATTGCAGAACCCTAGGCTTCCCTTTTCCTGTATTCAACAGTAAAAAACAATTTTAATTATATCAACACTAATTATAATCAAGATTTCTCTGAATGTACCCAGCCACACCTTTCTTCCATCAAATAGACCTCCTCCAGCAAATGGATGAAAGCAAACACATTGACCAGACCTCATCCTCTGCACTTGGAAGCACTCCCATGAGTTCCATATCTGTAACTCTGTAGAGAACTGAGTCTAACAGAGAAATTTTCCAGCATAGTAAAGTAGCAGTTAAAGGAAAATTCATGAAAGGAATCTATTGAAACAAATAAAGCCAAGAAAATGCTGTTACCTCCAAAATAGTGTAATATGTAATGTTGTTTCCCCATCATTGACAACGCTTTTAAGAAGAGAACCATGATGTCGACCATGGGCAAGTCATGTGTACTCAGATGTAGGTGAGAATTGCAAATACAACAAATGCACATGTTCAGCTCATAATAATATGAAGTTTTTTGGTTGTACCAATCCTCTGGGATCTTAGACAACAATGCAAACAGGACACTGAAGTATCAACACTTCAATCAATTAAATAAACCAAATGAACGTTCACAAAGCACGTCAAGATTTAGAACTAGGTTTAGAAGGCAAAGAAAGGACCACCCACAATGGCAGGGGGAGGGGGGGTTGGGGTTGTTTTTTCGCACAATATGCAAAATCCCACGCAAATTTTGAGCATCCTCGATTAAATCCTCTCTTTATAAAATTCATTAATTTGGCTTGTAAAATTCTATGAAACAATCACTTCATATGGCAATTGCATTACTCATACTAATTAAGAGTGTTCAAAATTAAGATAAAGAAGCAAGGGGAAAAAGCAGTATACAAAAACAGACCTATGTCCACTAACATTCAGAATTTGTAACAAAAACATTTTGACATTATTACAAACTTTATGTCATTCCAGAAACAAAAGGGCCAAAGACTTCCCTATTATACTATATAGGTCACCGTTGTAATGAGCAATGTCTTAACCCAGAACTGGACGGTTGGACTACTTAGACTGTTGACCATTCTCTCATTGACCAGTCTTGATTTAGTTCTGGTCAAACTATATTAAACAATTTAAATCACCGGTCAAACTGGTGGATTAAAATTAAACTACAGAGACGTCTTGCGTCCTGCAGTTCCTTTTGAAGCAATGTTAACACAAAAATGTCAATGAACATGGTGTATAAACTTAAACTAGTATAATATATGTGAACAACTCGTGCATAAAACACTGTACTGTGTCACTGGTGAAATTACTGGCACATCATTGAGGTCTCTAAATTTCATTTTTTTCCTATTATGCATACACTTTCTAATAAAAAGTAAACTTTTAAGTAAAAATTAATACATTTGTTGAATAATGGACCAATCGCAATTGCCTAAATTGTTGGATTAGTGACATGCAACCCAGTTGTTTTATGGATCAATGAAGAATTGTGGTTTTAAAAGACTGAAATATGAGAACTTGACACAAATTTCCAGCCAATAGGACAATGATTTCAGATGCACATTCCATTTATCCACGAAAGATAACTGACCTGGATAGAAGTCAAACCCTGAGCAGCTCTTATGGCTTGTGATGCAAGCACAAAACCAAAGTTGCAAAAGTAAAATAGACAAGTTCATAATGGACACACCAACATAAAAATTTAACAGGAAAAACAATAACATAAGGGAAATGTTGAATGCATGACAAGAGTTGATGATGGGAATGAAGCTTTATGCTGCCTTCTCAAGAGAATAAGTGCAAAGCTTGTATATGACTTGGTAAGCTGAGACCGGATGTTGTGTTAGGGATGTTCTAGCTCCAGGATCTTGATGGATTAGAGTCTGATATCCTGGATCAGCCTCTATATGAGGAAGAGTGCATGCAACACATGTCGCTAAAAATCTCCTACAAGGCGAAAAATGGGCACTCATTTCACTTCAAATACAATTGCAGCCCAAAAAAATGTTAAATGCAACACCCTATTTAAAATGACATCACTCCTAATAAAGAATATTGCATGTCCATAAAAATGGTTGCCTTTGTCCAAAAGAAAATGCAATAGATATTTGAAAATTGAAAGCCATGCTATGGCACCCTTTTTTTTGGTTTGTTAAGTTACACACATACACACACACACACACACTCAATGGGACTTGGACCCATGACCTCACCCATACCACGACACTAATACCCATTACAATACTAAAGCACCGTAACAGTTGTATCTGAATATTAAAATTTCCTGCTTACCTACATAGGACGGCATGGGGTAAGGTAAGCAACATCTTTCAGCATTAAATGGGGAAAAATGATTTTCAACATCATGTGGCCATACCCTTAGCTTCACAGTTCAAGGTAGCTCTACAGTAGCTACAACAACCAGTGAGGTGGTGATTTTTGACTGGATTCATGTGAAACTTTGCTAGTAATTTTGTGAAAGTTATTTATGAATGAAGGTTCATGTGACATCTTATGATACCAAGTTTGCATGTATGCTAGAAGAGGAATGATCAAATATAGTCTAGAAATACCGTACATTTAGTTTGCTTATTGGCTATTGCAGAGCACTAGCACAAGGGTGATATTGGGGCTAGCACGGAAAGACAAAAATGTATGCCTCTGATTGACACTGAGTCTCTCTCTATGGGTCGGGCTCAACACTTCAGCCTACACAATCACGTAAGCTTGCAGCCGCTGCAGGGTTTGATGCGCAACTGTGCATTTTGTGTGTTAAAGAATAGAAACATAGTTAGAGAAATCCTATCTAATTTTGTTGCACTAACATGGGAATTTGACAATAACGTTTACTTCAAAATTCAAATAAACCACTCCACCCTCGTTATACTTACTCTTTTCTTTATAAAATTGAAACAATCAACTACATTACACCCTCATTAAATGCTATTATTTTCTTTTTACCTCTTTTTTAATTCTTAGCCATATGCATGACAACTCTAAGAAATATACTGATCAATATATGATGGATAAAAACTAATGTCATTTTATGAACAAAAAAAAAAACTATTTCATGTTATGAGAGTTTTTTAAATTTAAAATAATATTAATTAGGACTTGCTTTTTTTAGAGTGTTAAATAGGTTGTATTTGTGTCATCTTTATGTCAATCTAATACAAACTATTTATTAAGCTTGTCAAGTAGGTAATGTTGTTATTGTTGTGTCACCCTATTTCATTTAGGTACATATTTAAAAGATAAAAAAATTGTGTGATCTTAGTATTACTCATAAGCACGTCTCATTTTCTTGAACAATGTGGTATTATTCTTGGTGGATCTTTGTTACTTTTGTGGATTTTTTTTTTTTGTGTGGTGTATGTGTGTTTTTACTTCCCCACCATTTTTTTTGTTTGTAAAAGAACATAATGAATGTGTTTCAACTTTCAACTGCAAGTTGAAACTTGCAAGTGGGTTTTCAATGGATCATAAAATTGGCTCTCTTGTTTCTCTATTTTATTGGGCTGCATGCAGCATGGGGTTCTAAGACTCCTAACTACTTGATGAGTTTTCTCTTGCTTGCCTTTGTACGTTTGTTGCCGATGGGTATAAACGGTATAGTAGAAGAACCTCATTGAAAAATTATACTCTAAACTTAAATTAAATAAAATAGAGAATCCAAGAAAGACTCATCAATTGTGCTTAGCGTAGTGGTTAACGTGTCGATATTCTGTTTTTGAAAGAGGGGATCCCAGGTTCAATTCACATGGCTTTAAAAAAAAAAAAAAAAAAATATATATATATATATATATATATATATATATATATATATATATATATATATATATTAAAGATAGGCTGAAACCAAGCGCACCTTCTCTCTCATTTTTCTCTCTATCAAGCCCTTCCTAAAACATCATCTTTCTCATTTTGCTCTCTCACTTCAAGCCCAAAACGTCATCTTTCTTTCTATTTTTTTGCTCTCCACAAAATTTTTCAATGAAAACGTTCTGAATCCTTCAACTGCTCAACAAAGCAGTGGTTGAAGAAATGCCCTTTTTACGTCAAAATACTGTCACCGTTTTTGTGCACCAGGAAGATTTGTCGGAACATAACCTAACCGCAAACGATTTGAAAATATTTTTTTCAAAAAAAGTTGACGGAGGCGGATTTGCTAAAAAATCAACACTTGCCATGACCACCTTGGAAGACACAGTGAAAGTGCCTTCCGTAGTGGAATCTTTACTTGCGGTGGGTTTAACCACAACGGGCATGAAGTTGTGGGAAACCATTAAACTTAAGAGTCCTGACATTATGCTGGTAAGTCTTCTAGTTAGTTAGTTAGTTTGTTTGTTTGTTTCGATTTTTTTTTGCATTTCTAATAAATTTTAAGCTTAATCTAATCTAATGCTTTCTTAATTTTCATTGTTAGGTACCAAAAATGATGGATGGACTGGGACAGAGAAAAATGAACCAAGACCTAGCTTTGTCACCACCTACTCGACGATATTGCAGATCCATAAGAAGGTGGTTGGCTGCCGACCGCCTGGGTTGATTGGTCCAACCACAAAGAAAGAAGATACCTACAAGTTGCCAAGTTTTGACGACTACTAATGAGGTAACTTCTCAAAAATACTTCCTTTATAGCAAAAGTTATTTAGGGTTTTTGGTTTTTTATTTTTCGGTTTTTGGTGTCTCCTATCTTGGATGATTGCTTCTGTTTTTTAGGATAATTCTGTTTTTGAGGATGAACTCAATGGCATGTAACTAATCAAACCTTGCTATGAGATTTCTATTCTTGTTTAGTTTTAATATATATTCATTTTCACCAAAAAAATAATACATATATATATATAATAAATACATTAACTTAATTACATTTGTAAGATTCCGATGTGGTGCATTAAAAAAATCAAACTATATAAAAACAATACTATAGAAGGTTACTAACTTTGTCACCATGAAAAGAACTTCACTATGCATTTATGTTCTCTCTAATTTAAATTTTGAATAAACTTAAGGAGCTTTTCTTAATCTTAAGTATTGTACTTTGACTTCTTAATTTAAATTCAAATACACACACACACACACACACACACACACACACACATAAACGAAATTATCTTCCAGAGGATACTAAAATTTACTAATGTAACTCAATGACTAACATAATACAATAACATAATTAAATTTAGTTAGAGAATTTTAGACATCTTACTTAAGGGACTATGTTTAAGTTTTTTTTTTTTTTTTTTAGAAGATTACATTTAAGTTATCTCTATCAAATTGTACAATTTACTCTTTCGAAGTATATAATAAAAAGGAAATAACATAAGATTCTTGGCTGTTGTATCTGGACTGGGGCTGGCAAATGGTAAAATTTTATGGACATTCACGACATTAGGGTAGGGTGAATGGGTGATGCCAAATGTCAAGTTAGGGCGTGAGGGAATGAGAGTAGTCTCCTTAAAAAAAGACTAGCTTCTATGCACAAGGGCCACCACTAACACCGCCACTGGCACAAAATAAACAATGCCCTTAAGGACACGGTACCTATCAAAACATATGCTACTCCCTGCACACTGGTTTTACAATGAGATATGGAGGACACTTTCTACATCTATTACAATTAATGAATTTGACAACAAAAATTTTGGAGGTTATAAATTAAATGAGACTTGCATGTGCAGGGTTATATGGTCAAATTAACTTTGTCTTAGTTTGTACTGGAGCTAGCAGGGAAAGACAAAAAAGGTGTGCTTTTGCAGGAGGTGGTGCCTCTTAGGGGCTGGGTTCAGCACTTCAGCCATCACAGTCACGTATGCTTGCTGTTGCTGCAGTAGGGTTTGAGGCGCTGCATTTTGTGTGAAAACAAAGTTGGTAGGGAAACCCTTCCTTTCTTGTTGCACTAACATGGGAATTTGACAATGACGTTTACTTCAAAATTCAAACAAACCTAAAACCACTCCACCATCGATATACTTTTTCTTTTCATTAAAAAATTGAAACCATCAACTGCAGTACACCCTCATTAAATGCTATTATTTTCTTTTTACCTCTTTTTTAATTCTCAGCCCTATGAATCCCACCAAGGATGCATGACAACTCTAAGAAATATTCTCATCAATATATGATGGACAAAAACTAATGTCATGAAAAAAAAACTATTTCACGTAATGAGAAACAATATTAATTAGGTTTTTTAAAAAAAATATAGTTTAATGGGTTGTATTTGTGTCACCTCCATGTCAATCAGATACAAACTGTTTATTAAGCTTGTCAAGTGAGTAATATTGTTATTGTTGTATCATCCTACTTTATTATGGTTTTTTTTTAATTTAATTTAATTTAATTTTTTAACTATTATCGGGAAAGGTCATGACACAATTATTTAATTGGTCATGTTTGGGTTAAGCTATACCAGCAAAATCACTAATTCAATATCTAGTACAAGAGCCATGCTTCCATTACAAATATAAAATTTTCGTTCTCAGCTTGTTACCTTAAATTACAAAACTTTAAAGAGGAATTTTAAGCCTTAAAATTTAGTTAATGCTAATAAGTTAATGCAAATAAGTTATCATTTTGCCTTTAGAAAAATTCAAAAATTACAAAACTAAAAAAAAAAAAAAAAAAAAAAAAGCTTTTTTCTGTACAAGCCGGTACATCCAGTACCGGCTGGTATTGCTTGAGATGGGCCGGTATGGCCAGTACATGGCCGGTGCAGCCAGTATCTAAACCGGTACAAAACATTGGTGTTTCGATACCGGTATACATATTGGTAAGGTACATACCGACCGGTACATCCAATACCGGTATGGTATCAACTACACTGTTTTCTTCTCCACTTTCAGTTTTTTTTTTTTTTAATTTATTTAAATGATGGCTTCTCTTCTTCCAAATTTGTAAAGGCCAAATCTCGAATTTCAATAATCACTCCTATCATTCCTTCTTCTCCTATTCTATAGACTTATCCTATTTTGCATCCCCCCCCCCCCCTCCCCCCTAAAAAAAAGGGTTAAAATCACAACCACAAGGTCTACCTTTCGTACCCACTCCTCCCATTCCCAAGACCAACATACGAAAGAAAGCTCTATGATACGACTCTCTCCAATCCCAACTCCATGTGTGCCATTAGGGCTTTTATGGGGTTATTATTGTGACCTCAAACCATGTTACTGCTCAACTACTTTGCACCCATTTTATCTAGGTACATATTTAAAATTTCAAAAAATGTATTCTTTATCAATATTCATTTTTGTGTAGAAAAATGCGAAGACCACATATTTTACACAATTGTGGCCACAACTTGCCATGTGAAGAGTTGTGAGTGAAAGAGGTGTGGTGGATCCATGAGTGTTCATACCTCTACCACTCATAACTCACTAGGTGGCAAGTTGTGACAAAATTATGTAAAATCATGTGGTCTTGGTATTACTCATAGGTCATATCTTGAACAACATGGTCTTGTTTTCTTGAACAATGTGGTTTTATTTTTTTATGGGTCTTTGTTACTTTCGTGTGGTTTTTATTTTTTATTTTTTATGTCTGTGTCATGTGTGTATTTTTACTTCACCACCATTTTTTATTTTTTATTTGTAAAAGAACAGAATGAATAGTATGTGTTTCGTTAACAAAAAAAGAAGAACAATAGTATGTGTTTCAACTACACGCGGCAAGTTACAAGTTGGTTCTCAATAAATCATAAAATTGGCTCTCTTTATTCTCTATTTTATTGGGTTGCATGCAACGTGGGGTTCTAAGGCTTTTAACTACTTGAT
Organism: Castanea sativa; assembly: GCF_040712315.1. Lineage (NCBI taxonomy): Eukaryota > Viridiplantae > Streptophyta > Magnoliopsida > Fagales > Fagaceae > Castanea > Castanea sativa. The sequence continues at coordinate 35,892,817 of NC_134024.1, read as the reverse complement.
GAGTTTTCTCTCACTTGCCTTCGTATGTTTGTTGCTAATATAAACTATATAGTCGAAGAACCTCATTTAACACCCACCCCATCTATATTATAACCACATTGTAAAATTCTGACATAGTACATTAAAAATTCAAATATAAAAACATTACTATAGAAGGTTCCCAACTTTGTCAACTTTATAAGACCTTCACTATGCATTCATGCTCTCTATAATAAATTTGAATAAATTTATAGAGGTTTTCTTAATCTTAGATATTGTTCTTTGACTTCTTAAATTAAAATTCAAACATACATACATACATACATACATACATACATATATATATATATATATATATATATATATATATATATGATTGTATTGACTAATCTAATATAATATAAAAAAAATTACTCCAAAAGTATTCAAAAATTCACTAATGTAACTCAATAACTAATATAATACAATTGCATAATTGAATTTAATTAGAAAATTTAAGACACCATACCTAAGTAACTATATATGTTTAAGTTATATTTTACCAATTTATACTTAACTCTTGAAGGAATAAAGCACCGAAAATAATTAAACAAAATCAATTCAAACAAATAAAAAGGAAATAACATAAAATTCTTGGCTCGTAAAATTTTATGAACGGTCAAGATATTAGGGTGATGCCAAGTGTCGAGTTAGGGTGTGTGGGAATGGTAGTGGCACCCTAGAAAAAAAAATGGCTGGTTTTCATATTATCTAAATTCAAAATATATATAAGCTTTATCCACAGAGACTAGACTGCTTCTCCCTTCTCAGGCTGGTTTTGCATCATTAATTGCATCTACACATGAGACTTGGAGGACACTTATATAGATGAATTAAATGAGGCATGCATGTGTGGGGTCATATGGTCAAATTAACTTTGTCCGAGCTTGTCCTTTACTCACTGTACTCGGCCTAACGAAGGCTGAGCTTATCTAGGCTTGCATCTGTGTGACTTTTTTTTTTTCTTTTTTTTTGCCTTAGCATCATGGATTTAGGGTTCTTTTATTTATTTATTTTGATGAGTATTTGGGGTTCTTTTAGAGTACTTGGAATCTTGGACAGATGATGGATTCGAAATGGGAGCTATGAGATTCCATGAGATTTAAATTTAAGACCATTTGGGACTTATATAGTACATGGTAGGAATTAAACTTATATAGATAACTGCTTTGGAATACACATGCAAGGCACTTGTTGCGAATTTAGTGAGAAAATTAAGATGTAATTTTTATTTTTGAAAGAAGTACAAAGTTGTGTATTTAAATTTAGAATAGCTATTTAACACTCCCTAGGCCAGCGATTTACCCCACTATGGACTCACCCATTGCGAACAGTGACCTATTTGCTAAATGTAATATTTACTCAGTAAATATTATACTAAGAATGATAATAAATATCATTATCTTCTAACAATAAACAACTTAGTTTTGATAAAACATTGTTACAATATATAAAATTTCGCAATGAATGATAATATATGCTACAATTGAAACTCTTAATCAAATGAAATACCTACAATCGTTTACAATGAAGATTTTGTTATCCATACTTCTTTCTTTATTATCATATTTTATGAGCAGCATAACTAATATGATGTTTAACTTAAGTTTTAATATGAAAAGCCCTTTTAAACAAGAAAATAAATTAAAAAAAGAAGATAACAAAAGAAAATTTTTGGGACATAAAATTCAAAATACACGAAGAAATTTTTTGGGACATTAAAATCTCGTGGGGTGTATTTTATACATTGCACAATAGAATATTCTAGAAATCATAAAAATTTCATTAGGGTTTATCTAAGGGTGTAATAGTAGGGGTATATGCTCCTTTATAAAATATAAAGGTGGAAAATCTTCAACTTTAAGTTAGGGAATGAATGAAACTAACCCAAACTTAAAAGGGTGAAAGTGCTTTTTTGTCTCTTTTTATTTGTGTATAAAACTATGTGTGTGTGTGTTTAAACATTAAAAAATGTGTTATAAAAAAATGTAGCCCTAGAAAATTGTGTATAAAACAATGAATTTTGGTTCAACAAAACTAACTAATCCAAATAAAATAAGTATAGCAATGCAAGGAAATTTCACGATATTTTTACAATACTTTTATTTTTAGCAATGATGGATCCTAGTCTAATATTTTATTTTCACAATAAATTTTAGATGGTAAATTGTTACTGGTTCTAAACTGTGCATTTAAAAAACAAATAAACAAACACGCAAATTGAAGAAAATTGTGCTTGAAACAATGAACTTCGGCTTAGCAAATTTACTAAACCAAAAAAGAAGCCTAGAAACACAACACAATATCATAGTATCTTTTATTTCCAACTGTGGTAGGTATTGGTCTGATATTTTATTTTTTTATGTTCACGATATTTTTCCAACAAATCTTAGATAATAAATTGCTACTGGTTTTAAATTGGAACCACCACTTTAAATTGTATATTAAATACAAAAAAAATAAGAAAACCGCACTTTAAAATGGTGCTTAAAATAATGAATTTTGACTCACTCAATTTGACTAGAATAAAAAAGAAGTCTAGGAGCACAAAAAAATATCATAACATTTCCACGATACTTTTATTTTTAGCAGTGATAGAACCTGATCTGATGTTTTATTATTTTATTCTAGAAAAATGTTACGTTTACAATATTTTCACAACAATTTTTTGATAACAAATTGTTACTGGTTTTAAATTGGTCTCATTACTGATATCATTTTTTTATCCATCAAAAATACCTTTCCATTTAAGATTTGTTTTGAAATTATTGTGAAAGTTTTTGAACTTGACATTTTCTTTTACTTCGATCTATAAGGAATTGATTTCTCAGCATTTGTGAAAATATTGTAACAACAACAAGATATTATAACATTTTCACAATACATATGTTTTCAATTGTAGTTGGTCCTAATCTCATATTTTATTATTTTGTTTTAAATAGTAAAGAATTAACACATCAATAATCGTGAAAATATTGTAAGAATATTTTGAGTCAGTACAGCAATATTGTGTTGGCACATCCAAATATTTAAAAAGCCAGCTCAAGCAAAACGGTGAGTTTTGCCTCGCTAAGTTGAATAAACCAAAGACTATTGTAGATGGAGCCATTGGCTCTTTTTCATATAGTTAGTAGAATTCTATGACCTAAAACATTAAATTGCTTTAGTTTATTCTCCAACAAAAAAAAGCTTTAGTTTATGAGATGGACTTGAATACAATTTATCATAGTAATAAAATACAAATAAAGTTATTAAATGGCAAACATTAACAAAATTTTACTAAAAATATGTCTTAAAAAATTTATACAACTTTCAAATGATTTTTCACCATTTTCACAAGATTATTGGAAAATAATAAAGCATAAACAAGTGTAAAATATTTGTCTTTAGTAATCTTTCAAATAGAAAATGTCTAAAATTAAATCATTTTTAACATAAATTTATAAATTGTATATTCCCATGTAAGCATAATTCTTAAACAGGTAATAAAATTATCAAATAATAATAAATTAATCAAACAATAATAGATTAGGTGAGAGGCATTATGATAAATTGAAAAATTCTACTCTAAACTAAAAATAAATAAAATAGATATGATGAAATACACGTTAAAGGCGCTCAACGCAGTGGTTGGCGTGTCAGTATTCTTATTTTGAAAGAGGGGATCAGGTTTTATTCCTCTCATTTTTCACATCTTTTATTCACCTTCTCTCTCATTTCTCTCTCTCATACTCACTCTCTTTTCTTTTATACTCGTACTATGTGTAGGCTTTAAGTCTATCACCTTCTACTCTTTCACCTTCTACTCTCTTATCTTTCATACTCATACTCTCTCTCTCTCTCTCTCTCATTTTTCACATCTTTTATTCACCTTCTCTCTCATTTTTTTTTTCTCTCATACTCACTCTCTTTTCTTTTGTACTTGTACTCTCTGTGTGTAGGCTTTAATCTATTACCTTCTACTCTATTTTCTTTTATACTCATACTCTCTCTGTGTAAGCTTTCTCTTATTTTTCTCTCATAGTTCAAGTCGTTTATCTTCTCTCTCATTTTGCTTTCTTAGTTGATACCCTTAGATCAAATATTACAAACACCAAAAGCTACAACCCTCAAAACATTAGCTTCTCCTACATTGTCAACCTTAACCTAAAAAAATGAAAAGAGTCTCTCCTCACTCTGCCAATGCAGTGTACAGAATACTTCATTTCTGTTGGGGATTTGAAGCATCCGTACAGACTTCTACAACGGTGAAAAGAGGGTCTGTTACCATAGGAGTTAATGGAGAGGATTTAGTGGCTAGGAAAGTCACAAAAGAAGAGCTCAAATAGGGCTTTGAAGGTGGTGGTTATGAGAAGCTAGCCACCATCTCTTTGGTAATGGCATCCATTCAATCGGTTGCCAATCTCACTGCCGTGGCTTCCTCCCATGCTACTGATGGCCCGGAGGAGACCCTTTCAGGTTTGATTCACATGGCAAAACTGCAGGATTCGTCAATTAAACTGGTATTTTCTCATTTTATTTTTTCTTCTTACATTTTTTTTCCTCAAAAAAACCCCATTTTTTAACTTTTTATTTTTACCGTGTAGGATAAGGAAGCTTCTGATTTGCTTCATGGGGTCTCCGAGCTTAAAAGGGATGTTATCCTAAGCTCTATGTTAACTTATGCTAGTGAAGTGCTCGATAATTTGAAGATGGAAGAGAAAATGAAGAGAAATGCGGTGAAAGCAGGCGATGGAGATACAAAGAAAATGGGAGCTGGAGGTGGGGACGAGAACAAAGAAGATGGCAATGGCAATGGAAATGGCAGCTGTAGCTCAATTATATGGGGTATTTGGGAATCTGTAAAGGACTTTTTTAAGAATACATAGGGTTTTCTGTTTTTCTTTTAACTATTCTACTTTAAACCAATAGAAAGTTTAGGTATTCTGAATGCATGTATAGTTTTCTTCAGCTTCTATCTATGCTCTTAATTTTGTGGTAGAATGCAACCTAAAAGTGCGCATAGATGCTTTTAAAGCTCTTGCAGCTCAGATACTTTTTAATTTTGCGAAAGTTGTTTTCCTGCTTAGATACTTTAATATGAGTTACTTTTTAATTTTGTGAAAGTTGTTTTCCTGCTTAGATACTTTAATATGAGCAAGTCTGTAATATGTTTTCCTGGAAATGTATGGTTATATTTGGATCAGTCCTGATGCTATTTTAGCAGTTCTTGAACTTTTTTTTTTTTTTACATATTTTATGAACGCATTTCCACAACTTTAACCTTACTAAATGCTCTCATTAATCATTCAAATTTTTAGTGTTGTAAGCCTAGGTAATTACCATACTAGATTTGCCTATTGTTTTTCAAGAAGCTGGGTTGTAGTTTGAATAATTTCTTACACTATTTTAAACTAATAACAACATTGATTATCCTTTCAAAAAAAAAAAGTGTTACAAAGTTTTCAACATCTTTTTCAAATTTTGGGATTTTTGTTTGGTTGCTACTATTTTTATTCCAATTTTAAAGTGATTTAATATCATATTTTAAACGAGTTTACACAGCATGCTTTTTTTTCTTTTTTTAATTTTGATTATTAATTATAATTTTTTTTTTTAATTTGAGAAACACACACATATAGGGGAATATATAATGTTAGTTTTTAAGATTTGCACATTGATTGGAAATAATAAATAGCGGGGGGTTGGAGGGGTTAAGGTGTCTTTAGGAATTAAATTAATAGTTTTTGAAGTGTCTTAAATCTTGATGATATTAATCCAAATTTCATAATATATTATCCACTAAATAGAAAGGAATATGAAAAGTGTCCATTTCTTACCCTAGCTTGTCAATTCTTTTTTGTTTCTCAAAAAAAAAAAAAAAAAAAAAAACAAAAAAAGAAGAAGAAGAAAGCTTGTATGAAAACCTGTAAATTTGAAAATTGGGGAATTATTGTATTGAATTTATATTATGGCAAACAAAAATGTTGTTTTTTCTTTTCTGTCATTATCAACAAAATTGTTTTGAACATCATTAAAAGAAAAAAGAGCACATATTTTTTCTAATTTTTCTTAAATAATGGTTTATTTTGAAATTTCTAATACTACCTATATAAAAATGAATTTTTTATCAATGGAATTTGTTACGGGTATCCATCATATGCCTATTGTATCATTATATTGTGTAGACTGTAGACTGCCCAGAAACAATAATGACACGCTAATGTAAGCATAGTGGTTATTGTAGGAGTACTGGTAACTAAGTGGCTCTAGTTCCTCGCATAAGAACTTTTTTGTGTTTGCTTTTTTCTCAAGAAAGTAGTCAATCAAATCTGATCATCAGTTGTCAAATAATGCCACTGGAGATACATTGGTTTAGTTCCATAAAATACATTTTTTTTTTAATTATTTGACTGCGTCTTTCACTCTTTTGAATTGACAAGCTATCACGTCAAATTTATTTATTATTAAAAGTAAAACATCTGTTTTTATATTTATCAAATTTAGATTGTGTTTTATCATTCATATGATATCACACTGGTCAAAGTGGTTAGCGGCTTTGCGTGGGTGGCATTCTTTTAGTCCTACTTGGCTTTGTGGTCTGATGAACAATTAGCCACATTATAAAGCCTAACCCGAGGAAACAAAGAAGCCCAGTTAGTAGATACCAAGGCCCGGTCTAATCTCTCACAGACCCACCAACGCGCCCCCAACCTCCTACTGCAAGTGAATTCTGGACCCACAAAGCCCACGTCTCTAAGTTTGCTTTGTTGATAGCTGAGGAGAAGGTCTTCATCTGCCATTCAGGTTTCTCACCTCCTCCTACCTTTTCTCCCCTATGGATTATCAGCTTGAAATCTCCCATGCAAACCCAAGGCAGCCCACTCCTTGTACTCAAGTGCACTAGCAGCGCCCAAGACTCGCCTCTTTTGCTGGTTTCAGGGTGGCCATAAAACCCGGTAAAACACCATTTCTTATTTCCTCCGTCCTCCATAATGATCACATCTATGTGTCTAGGAGAGAAAGTTTGCACCTCTACTAACAACGAATCTTTCCATAAAAGGGCTAAACCTCCACTCCGGTGGACGCTAGGGACAATCATGCCATGGCTTCTATCCAACTTACGCTTAATCTCCACCATTTCCTCCACATTAAGCTTGGTTTCCATTAGGAAAACCAGGGTGGGATTTTCCTCCAAAACTATTTTTTGGAGAGTGCCAACTGTCCAAGGGTTCCCAAGCCCTCAACAGTTCCAACATATAGCACTCATTGTTCCCGGTGGGCTGCACCGTAGCCGCCGCCGATCTCATTTTTGTGGCCAGCAACTTACCAAACGCAGCAACTTCCTCTTTTAGCTTGGGTCTCTTCCCAACCTCAACATTCTCCATAATTTCTTCCAAGAGAGCCCGTGACTTTCGTTTAGGACCCGCAACTATCTCCTCCACCTCCATACGGTTTATCTCCTTCATGACGTTCCCCTTTTGCATTTTGGACGTACCCACCCCCAAGTTTTCTTTCTCAGTCTTATTTGCATGTGCATAAGGCTTTGTTCGGGTTGGGCTCCTAGCTTTTTTGTTCCTTCCTCGTGCAGTTGCACATGGTAACTTAGGCCTAAGTAATAATTGCGCCTCCACTACTTGAGCCGGTGGATATTTTAAATCAACAAACCCATCATCAGCCTTAGTTCGGCCCAAAGCACCATCAGCCCATTACTATTTAGCCCATGCCCAAGTCCATGCGTTGAGTCTTCCCCTCCCCAAACTTCCTTCTTGTTCGTTGACACCTTCACCTCGAATTCTAGTTCCCGTACCTTGTGAGCCTTCCCTACGTTACATCCCGTGTCAGCTTTACCAGATATCTCGGCATCAAGCTCTCTCAGCTACTCCTCGAAGTCCGGTTTTTCTTTTCCCTCGGTCAGCTTTTCCTTGATTCTCCCGCTTTCTAGTTTCCAACCTTCTATGTCAGCCCTATCTATGATGGTCTCCGCTGCACTGTGGAATTAACGGCGCACAGCAGGACCTGCCGTTTGTTGCTTCGGCTGCAACGCGCGTTCCGATAGCCCCACACTTGACTGCCTAAGGCTTGCTTTCTCTCCAGTTTACTGCCCGAGCACCACTTGCGTTTTCTATAGGGATGGACGGCACGCATCCAAGGACCATATTGCTTGTCCTCTGCGTTCATCGAACCTACACTGCGGAGCCAATCTATGCACTCCTTCTCATCATGGTCCAATCTTCCACACAAGTAGCAAAAAATGGGTAGACATTCATACTTGAACTCAACCCACTGTGGGTCTGAGCCCCCCATACGCACCTTCCTTCCCCGGCTTAAAGGTTGCGAAATATCCAATGTTACACTAATCCTCAGATAGCAGCCCAAACTAAATCCTTCATCCCTTACATCCACCTTTTCTACCTTTCCCAAGATTCCTCCAATACTCAAACCCGCCTCCCTTGTCTGGCACAAGGTTGGTAAGCCATGAATCTGAACCCAAAATGCAGCTTTGTGAAAGGTTAGAGTAGAGACTGACTCACTCATCTCAAGCTTATGCAGCAGAAGGATGTACTTGTCAAAGGAACACGGCCCTTGTAATAGAACCCTATCTAGATCTTCCTTCTCCTGAAACAAAAAAAGCACTCTGTTCTCTCCCATATCGCTGACCTCAAAGTCTCTCTTTGTTCTCCACACTGATCGTAATCCCCGCCCTATAGCTTCTAAGTTCACTCTTCGTTTGGTACAAAATTTCCCCACCAACACCAAACCTTGGTCTACCCCTGGGGGGGCAAGATGTACTTCGCTTCCTTCCCTCTCCGAAAGATTAAGGTTCGCACACTTGTTTGTGATTGCATCCATTCGTGCGTAAACTCTAAGTTCCACCGCCTGAGCAGAGAAAGAAAATTGCCTAAAGGCAAAGAAGTTTCACCCCTAGGCTTCACTGAAGCCTAGAGAGAAAAAAGTTAAGGCAACCAACATTTGTAAAGATTGATGATGCCTACAAATAGGGAATTTTGAACAGACAGTCATTCCTTCTTCTCTTACTCTATAGACTTATCCTATTTTACTTCCAAAAAAAAAAAATGTTAAAACCACAGCCACAAGGTCTACCTTTGGTACCCACTCCTCCCATTCCCAAGACCAACATACGAAAGAAAGCTTTATGATACGACTCTCTCCAATCCCAACTCCATGTGTACCATTAGAGCTTTTATGGGGTTATTATTGTGACCCCAATTCATATTACTGCTCAACTACTTTGCACCCATTTTATTTAGGTACATATTTAAAATATCAAAAAATTTATTCTTTATCAATATTCATTTTTGTGTAGAAAAATACTAAGACCATATATTTTACACAATTGTGGCCACAACTCACCATGTGAAGAGTTGTGAGTGAAAGAGGTGTGGTAGTAGATCCATGTGTGTTCATACCTCTACCACTCATAACTCACTACATGGCAAGTTGTGAAAAAATTATGTGGTCTTAGTATTACTCATATGTCATATCTTGAACAACGTGGTCTTGTTTTCTTGAACAATGTGGTTTTATTTTTATGGGTCTTTGTTACTTTCATGTGGTTTTTTTTTTTTTTTTTTTTTATGTATGTGTCATGTGTGTGTTTTTACTTCACCACCATTTTTTTTTTTTTTGATTTGTAAAAGAACAGAATGAATAGTATGTGTTTCGTTAACAAAAAAACGAAAAGAAAAAAGAATAGTATGTGTTTCAACTGTAAGTGGCAAGTTGCAAGTGGGTTATCAATAATTCATAAAATTGGCTCTCTTTATTCTCTATTTTATTGGGTTGCATGCAGCGTGGGGTTCTAAGACTTGTAACTACTCGATAAGTTTTCTCTCGCTTGCCTTCGTACGTTTGTTGCAAATGGGTATAAATTGCATAGTTGAAGAACCTCATTTAACACCCACCCCATCTATATTATAATTACATTGTAAGATTCTGACATAGTACATTAAAAATTCAAATATAAAAACATTACTATAGAAGGTTCCCAACTTTGTCAACTTTGGAAGACCTACACTATGCATTCACGCTCTCTATAATAAATTTGAATAAATTTATAGAGGTTTTCTTAATCTTAGATATTGTTCTTTGACTTCTTAAATTAAAATTCAAAATACATACATACATACATACATATACATATACATATAGATATGATTCTATTGACTAATCTAATATAATATATAAAAAATTACTCCAAAAGTATACAAAAATTCACTAATGTAACTCAATAACTAATATAATACAATTGCATAATTGAATTTAATTAGAAAATTTAAGAAACCATACCTAAGTAACTATGTTTAAGTTATCTTTTAACAATTTATACTTAACTCTTGAAGGAATAAAGCACCGAAAATAATTAAACAAAATCAATTCAAACAAATAAAAAGGAAATAACATAAAATTCTTGGCTCATCAAATTTTATGGACGGTCAAGATATTAGGGTGATGGCAAGTGTCGAGTTAGGGTGTGTGGGAATGGTAGTGGCATCCTACAAAAAAAAAAAGGGCTGGTTTTCATATTATCTAAATTCAAAAAATATATATAAGCTTTATCCACAGAGACTAGACTGTTTCTCCCTTCTCAGGCTGGTTTTGCATCATTAATTGCATCTACACATGAGACTTGGAGAATTATGCTAGGACCACATAAATGGCCACAATATTGTGCACAACTCGCCATATGGCAAGTTGTGATTAGCAAAAGTGTGTCCTCATATAGTCCACTAACACACCTTTGCCAATCATAACTCACCATATGGCGAGTTGTGGCACAATATTGTGGCCATTTATGTGGCCCTAGCACAACTGAAGACTTGGAGGACACTTATATAGATTAATTAAATGAGGCATGCATGTGTGGGGCCATATAGTCAAATTAGTTTTGTCCAAGGTTGTCCTTTACTCACTGTACTCGGCCTAACGAGGGTTGAGCTTGTCTAGGCTTGCATGTGTGTGATTTGTTTTTTGCCTTAGGATCATGGATTTAGGGTTCTTTTATTTATTTATTTTGATGAGTATTTGGGGTTCTTTTAGAGTACTTGGAATCTTGGACAGATGATGGATTCAAAATGGGAGCTATGAGATTCCATGAGATTTAAATTTAAGACCATTTGGGACTTATATAGTACATGGTAGGAATTAAAACTTATATAGATAACTAGTTTGGAATACACATGCAAGGCACTTGTTGCCATACATAAATTGTGAAAATATTGTGACAACAATAAGATATTATAACATTTTCACAACACATATGTTTTCAATTGTAGTTGGTCCCAATCTCATTATTATCTTGTTTTAAATAATAAAGATTTAACACCTCAATAATCGTAAAAATATTGTAAAAATATTTTGAGTCAGTACAGCAATATTGTGTTGGCACATACAAATATTTAAAAAGCAAGCTCAAGCAAAACAATTTCCTCACTAAGTTGAATAAACCAAAGACTACTGTAGATGGGGCCATTGGCTCTTTTTTATATAGTTAGTAGAAGTCTATGACCTAAAACATTAAATTGCTTTAGTTTATTCTCTTAAAAAAAAAAAAAAAAAGCTTTAGTTTATGAGATGGACTTGAATACAATTTATAATAGTAATAAAATACAAATAAAGGTATTAAATGGTAAACATTAACAAAATTTTACTAAAAATATGTCTTAAAAAATTTATACAACTCTCAAATGATTTTTCACCATTTTCACAAGATTATTAGAAAATAATAAAGCATAAAATAGTGTAAAACATGGAGAAAATAGTAAAATAACACTAATTTTCAAACAATATAATTAGTAGTTAAGGTTTACAAATTATATTTTTTACTAGCATCTCGAGTCTAAAAGACTCGATTTTGGGGCTATAAATCGAGTCTTTAATGCTCGATTTTTATGGTCTGTTTCTGTTTGATGTGGCATTTTTTTCACATGGCGACTACTTGGAAATCGAGTCTCTAAGACTCGATTTACAAGCCAAATGAAATTTGCTCTAACTCCATCCATTCCTAGAGCAAAACCCACCACCAAAAAAAAAAAACGGACGCGAGTAAGCCCACCGCCCAGGCAGCGCGGCGCGCGACCTGGGCGCGCGGTGGCCTGGGCCGCGCAACCTGGGCGCGCGGTGGCCTGGGTCGCGCGACCCAGGCAGCGCGCGCCCAGGTTCGCACGACCTGGGTGCGCCGTGGCCTGGGTCGCGCGCCCAGGCCGCACGCCCAGGCAGCGCGCCCCAGGCCGCGCGACCTAGGTGGGCTGAGTGCGTTCGTTTTTTTTTTTTTTTTGGTGGTGGGTTTTGCTCTGGGAATGGATGGAGGCAGGGGAAATTTTTTTTGGTTATAAATCGAGTCTTAGAGACTCGATTTCCAAGTAGCCGCCATGTGGAAAAAATGCCACATCGGACAGAATCAGACCATAAAAATCGAGCATTAAAAACTCGATTTATAGCCCCAAAATCAACTTTCTAAGAGTCGAGATGTTACTATTATATATACTTTCGAACCAATGCCTACTAACTATATTCTTCAGCATCTATGGCTAATTGCCCATTTTGGCCGTAAAACATTTTTCTTTAGTAATCTTTCAAATAGAAATTGTCTAAAATTAAATCATTTTCAACATAAATTTATAAATTGTATATTCCCATGTAAGCATAATTCTTAAACAGGTAATAAAATTATCCAATTAATCAAATAATAATATATTAGGTGAGAGGCATTATGATAAATTGAAAATTATACTCTAAACTAAAAAATAAATAAAATAGATATGATGAAATAAATGTTAAAGGCACTCAACGTAATGGTTGGCGTGTCAGTATTCTTATTTTGAAAGAGGGGATCAGGTTCTATTCCTCTTATTTTTCATATCTTTTATTCACCTTCTCTCTCAGTTTTCTCACTCATACTCACTCTCTTTTCTTTTATACTCGTACTCTCTATGTGTAGGCTTTAAGTCTATCACATTCTAGTCTTTCACCTTCTACTCTCTTTTTTTTTATACTCATATTCTCTCTCTCTCTCTCTCTCTCTCTCTCTCTCTCATTTTTCACAATCTTTTATTCACCTTCTCTCTCATTTTTCTCTCTCATACTCACTCTCTTTTCTTTTATACTCGTACTCTCAGTGTGTAGGCTTTAAGTCTATCACCTTCTACTCTCTTTTCTTTTATACTCATACTTTCTCTGTGTAAGCTTTCTCTTATTTTTCTCTCACAGTTCAAGTCGTTTATCTTCTCTCTCATTTTGCTTTCTTAGTTGATACCCTTAGATCAAATATTACAAACACCAAAAGCTGAAACCCTCAAAATATTAGCTTCTCCTACATTCTCAACCTTAACCTAAAAAAATGAAAAGATTCTCTCCTCACTCCGCCGGTGCAGTGTACAAAATACTTCATTTCCTTCGGGGATTTGAAGTATTCGTACAGACTTCTACAACGGTGACAAGAGGGTCTGTTACCATAGGAGTTAATGGAGAGGATTTAGTGGCTAGGAAAGTGACAAAAGAAGAGCTCAAAGAGGGCTTTTAAGGTGGTGGTTATGAGAAGCTAGCCACCATCTCTTTGGTAATCACATTTGTTCAATAGGTTGCCAATCTCACTGTCGTGGCTTCCTCCCTTGCTACTGACGGCTCGGAGGAGACCATTTCATGTTTGATTCACATGGCAAAACTGCAGGATCCGTCGATTAAACTAGTATTTTCTCATTTTATTTTTTCTAGTTACATTTTTTTTCCTCAAAAAACCTCGGTTTTTAACTTTTTATTTTTACCGTGTAGGATAAGGAAGCTTCTGATTTTCTTCATGGGGTCTCCGAGCTAAAAAGGGATGTTATCCTAAGCTCTATGTTAACTCATGCCAGTGAAGTGCTCGATAATCTGAAGATGGAAGAGAAAATGAAGAGAAATGTGGTGAAAGCAGGCGATGGAGATATACAAAGAAAATGGGAGCTGGAGGTAGGGACGAGAACAAAGAAGATGGCAATGGCAATGGAAACGGTAATGGAAATGGCAGCCGTAGCTCAATTATATGGGGTATTTGGGAATTTGTAAAGGATTTTTTTAAGAATACATAGGGCTTTCTGTTTTTCTTTTAACTATTCTGCTTTAAATCAATAGAAAGTTTAGGTATTCTGAGTGCATGTATAGTTTTCTCCAACTTCTATCTATGCTCTTCATTTTGTGGTAGAAAGCAACTTAAAAGTGTGCATAGATGCTCTTAAAGCTCTTGCAGCTCAGATACTTTTTAATTTTGCGAAAGTTGTTTTCTTGCTTAGATACTTTAATATGAGCAAGACTATAATTTGTTTTCCTGGAAATGTGTGGTTATATTTGGATCAGTCCTGATGCTATTTTAGCAATTCCTCAAATTTTTTTTATTAATATTTTATGAACGCAGTTCCACAACTTTAACCTTACTAAATGCTCTCATTAATCGTTCAAATTTTTAGTGCTGTTAGCCTAGGTAATTACCATACTAGATTTGCCCATTGTTTTGGAAGAAGCTGGATTGTAGTTTGAATAATTTCTTACACTATTTTAAACTACTAATAACATCGATTATCCTTTAAAAAAAAAAGTGTTACAAAGTTTTCAACATCTTTTTCAAATTTTGGGATTTTTTTTTTTTGGTTGCTGCAATTTTTATTCCAATTTTAAAGTGATTTAATATCATATATTTAAATGAATTTACATGGCATGCTCTTTTTTTTTTCTATTTTTAATTTTGATTATTAATTATAATATATAATTTTTTTTCATTTGAGAAACACACACATATAGGGGAATATATAATGTTAGTTTTTAAGATTTGCATATTGATTGGAAATAATAGATAGCGGAGGGTTGGAGGGGTTAAGTTGTCTTTAGGAATTAAATTAATAGTTTTTGAAGTGTCTTAAATCTTGATGATATTAATCCAAATTTCTGAATATATTATCCACTAAATAAAAAGGAATATGAAAAGTTTCCATTTCTTACCCTAACTTGTCAATTCTTTTTTGTTTCTCAAAAAAAAGGGAAAAAAAAAAAAAAAGCTTGTATAAAAACCTGTAACTTTGAAAATTGGGGAATTATTGTATTGAATTTATATTATGGCAAACAAAAATGTTATTTTTTTTTTCTTTTTTGTCATTATGAACAAAATTGTTTTGAACATCATTAAAAAAAAAGAGCACATATTTTTTCTAATTTTTCTTAAATAATGGTTTATTTTGAAATTTCTGATACTACCTATATAAATATGAATTTTTTATCAATGGAATTTGTTACGGGTATCCATCCTATGCCTATTGTATCATTATATTGAGGAGTGGGTATCCATCCTATGCGTATTGTATCATTGTATTGTGTGACTGTAGACCACCCAGAAACAATAATGACATGCTGATGTAAGCATAGTGGTTATTGTAGCAGTACTGGTAACTAAGTGGCTCTAGCTGCTCGCATAAGAACTTTTTTGTGTTTGCTTTTTCCTCAAGAAAATCAGTCAATCAAATCTGATCATCAGTTGTCAAATAATGCCACCAGAGATACGTTGGTTTAGTTCCATAAAATACATTTTTTTTAAATTATTTGATTGTGTCTTTTCACTCTTTTGGATTGACAAGTTGTCACGTCATATTTATTTATTATTAAAAGTAAAACATTTGTTTCTATATTTATCAAATTTAGGTTGCGTTTTATCATTCATATGATATCACACTGGTCAAAGTTGTTAGCGACTTTGTGTGGGTGGCATTCTAAAAAACCAAAAAGAAAAAAGACTTGCGTGGATGAGGGTTTTCAACAGTGCAATGCATTTCTAGAGATATTCTATTTGGTAATGAGTTTTAAACAATAATTTTCAGTGTTTAAATAATAATAACATTTTTAACACATATTTCGTATTTCTATAATACTCAAATACGTATTTTCACAATACTAAAAAATGAACAACAATACTTAAACACGACTACCCAACGGGCCCTAATAGTTTTTATTTTAAGTCGTATCTTTTTGTTTTACATTTTGAGGCATATTTGATAGAAAGAAAATTTATTTTTTGTTTTCAAACAATATAAAAACAATTTTCAAATAATATATTTTTTTGAAAATAATTTTCACTTTTCAAATAATATTTTTTACATAGTGTTTGACTCAACATTTTTATTTTTGAAATTTATTAAAAAAAAATTACAAAAATTAATGTGTAAAATATATAAATTACTTTTTTTTGTGAGTAATAATAAGGGAATAATAGAGTTCATGTACCTCATTGTTATGATGGTTTATACTTTAGGGAAAATTCTATAAATTAAGTTTCAAATAATTTAGTGAATTAGAGCTTTTATAAAGAAGCACCTCTCTTTTAGTCATTTAGCAGCAATTCTAATGGTTAATCTTTTAGGGAACCTTAATCTCACTTACTAGTTAACACACCCAAATTTGCATTTGGGATGCTTTATATACTAATTTGACAAATCTTTTCCGCCCAAAAGTAGGCCTAGATAAAATAGAAAAGGCTTTTTTTACATTACATATTAGTAAGATCACTGCCAAGAGCCTAGTTTAGTGGCATTTCTGCTTTCCTTTACAAGGAGAACCAAGGCTCAAATCCCCTCTCTCATTACTGTAAATATCAAACAATAATACACACACACACACACACTAATGAAACCACCTACATGACAAGTAGAAGATAAGCCCCCGCTTTGTTAGCATGTTAAAATTCTTTAAGCTACAATATTATTTACAATTAAGTTAGAAATAGTTTTGTGACAAAACGAAAGGAGGAATAAAAGAAAAATAAGAAGAAAAAAAGAAGGGAAGGGAGAGTTTGGGGGGAGGAATATGCATAAAAATGTAAAAAGAACAAGGCATTTCATATTCAAAAATAAAAATCATAAACAACAAAAAAAGGAAGAATAGGCCACAAACTGATCACTATCTTACAAAAGCCATGTTTTCCTCAGGAATGTAATTTAATCCAGTACAATTCACACCACGAGCACCATCACACTGCAAGACCCTATGCTTCCCTTTTCCTGTATTCAACAGTAAAAAAGCTATTTTAATAATATCAACACTGATTATAACCAAGATTTCTCTTAACGTACCCAGCCACACCTTTCTTCCATCAAATAGACCTCTTCCAGCAAATGGATGAAAGCAAACAACATTGACCAGAGCTCATCCTTTGCACTTGGAAGCACTCCCACGAGTTCCATATCTAAAACTCTGTAGAGAACTGAGTCTAACAGAGAAATTTTCTAGCATAGTAAAGTAGCAGTTAAAAGAAAATTCATGAAAGGAATCTATTGTAACAAATAAAGCCAAGAAAATGTTTTTACCTCCAGAATAGTGTAATATGTAATGTTGTTTCCCCATCATTGACAATGCTTTTAAGAAGAGAACCATGATGTCGACCTTGGGCAAGTGATGTGTACTCAAATGTAGGTGAGAATTGCAAATACAACAAATGCACATGTTCAGCTCACAATAATATGAAGTTTTTTGGTTGTACCAATCCTCTGGGATCTTAGACAACAATGCAAACAGGACATTGAAGTATCAACACTTCAATCAATTAAATAAACCAAATGAACATTCACAAAGTACGTCAAATTTTAGAACTAGATTTAGAAGGCAAAGAAAGGACCACCCACGGGGACGGGGTTGGGTTTGTTTTTTTGCACAATATGCAAAATCCCACACAAATTTTGAGCATCCTCAATTAAATCCTCTCTTTATAAAATTCATGAATTTGGCTTGTAAAATTCTATGAAACAATCACTTTATATGGCAATTGCATTACTCATACTAATTAAGAGTGTTCAAAAGTAAGATAAAGAAGCAAGGGGAAAAAGCAGTATACAAAAACAAACCTATGTCCACCCACCTTCAGAATTTGTAACGGAAACATTTTGACCTTATTACAAACTTTATGCCATTCCAGAAACAAAAGGGCCAAAGACTTCCCTATTATACTATATAGGTCACAGTTGTAATGAGCAATGTCTTAACCCATAACTGGACAGTTGGACTACTTAGACTGTTGACCATTCTCTCATTGACCAGTCTTGATTTAGTTCTGGTCAAACTATATTAAACAATTTGAATCACCGGTCAAACTGGTGGATTACAATTGAACTACAGAGACGTCTTGCGTCCTGCAATTCCTTTTGAAGCAATGTTAACACAAAAATGTCAATGAACATGGTGTATAAACTTAAACTAGTATAATATATGTGAACAACTCGTGCATAAAACACTGAACTGTGTCACTGGTGAAATCACCGGTACATCATTGAGGTCTCTAAATTTCCTTTTTTCCTATTATGAATACACTTTCTAATAAAAAGTAAACTTTTAAGTAAAAATTAATACATTTGTCGAATAATGGACCCATTGCAATTGCCTAAATTGTTGGATTGGTGACATGCAACCCAGTTATTTTATGGATCAATGAAGAATTGTGGTTTAAAAGACTGAAATATGAGAACTTGACACAAATTTCCAGCCAATAGGACAATGAATTCAGATGCACATTCCATTTATCCATGAAAGACAACTGACTTGGATAGAAGTCAAACCCTGAGCAGCTCTTATGGCTTGTGATACAAGCACAAAACCAAAGCTGCAAAAGTAAAATAGACAAGTTCATAAGGTGACACACCAACATA
Organism: Castanea sativa; assembly: GCF_040712315.1. NCBI lineage: Eukaryota > Viridiplantae > Streptophyta > Magnoliopsida > Fagales > Fagaceae > Castanea > Castanea sativa. The sequence continues at coordinate 35,874,146 of NC_134024.1, read as the reverse complement.
AAAATTTAACAGGAAAAACAATAACATAAGGGAAATGTTGAATGCATGACGAGTTGATGATGGGAATGAAGCTTTATGCTACCTTCTCAAGAGAATAAGTGTGAAGCTCGTATATGACTTGGTAAGCTGAGATCAGATGTTGTGTTGGGGATATTCCAGCTCCAGGATCTTGATGGATTAGAGTTTGATATCCTGGATCAGCCTCCATATGAGGAAGAGTGCATGCCACATATGCCGCTAAAAATCTCCTACAAGGCGAAAAATGGGCACTCATTTCACTTCAAATACAATTGCAGCCCAAAAAAATGTTAAATGCAACACCCTGTTTAAAATGACATCACTCCTAATAAAGAATATTACAGGTCCATAAAAATGGTGGCCTTTGTCCAAAAGAAAATGCAATAGATATTTGAAAATTGAAAGCCATGCTAAGGCACCCTTTTTTTTTGGTTTGTTAAGTTACACACACACATAATGGGACTTGAACCCATGACCTCACCCATGCCACAGCACTAATACTTATTACAATACTAAAGCTCTGTAACAGTTGTATCTGAATATTAAAATTTCCTGCTTACCTACATAGGACGGCATGGGGTAAGGTAAGCAACATCTTTTAGCATTAAGTGGGGAAAAAGGATTTTCAACATCATGTGGCCATACCCTTAGCTTCGCAGTGTAAGGTAGCTCTGCAGTAGCTACAACAACCAGTGAGGTGGTGATTTTTGACTGGATTCTACTGATAATGGGTTGAGTACCAACCCAATCACTTGGGGCATTAACCAAAGTAGCACCCTTCAAAGAACCAGATACAGAGAAGTGGGAGTTTAACAAGTAATATTGCAAGCTAGATCTTCCAGAAATGCTAGGCAGGCTGATGTCGTTTTACGTAGACAGATGAGATGCCAAGATGGAAAAATTTATATATTGAATTGATGGCTCATGACTACTGCCATCATCATTAAGAGGTAGCACTGAAGGAAGACCAGCTTGGCTTTAACCCACAAACCGTCCTTGCAAAAAAGGTAGCTCCCAACCACTTGGATCTCTCTTAGGTAAGAACTGATGGTGTCCAATCTCAGCAAGATCCCGGCTGTTTGGAATATACACAGGTACTCCACGAATCACAGTATTGACCACCAGTAGTATCTAAGTTAGTAGAGCTTCCCCGTTGGCTTCTCCCAATAGGCGATATTTAATAAGTTTCCATTGCATCCACTGTGGGGTCATTACTAGGTAAATGATTATTAGTAGCATTGTGTGAGCCAGTAGGAATAGTACAAAATGTTTCCATAGGAGAAACCTTACTATGATAATGTCGCTGCACTTCATTTGCATCCACTTGAAACTACATTAAAGCAAAAGACTTGCATGCTAGTCGAACCATTTATGGCAAATGGAGGCACAAAGAAGAAAGGTAAGGATATGAGAGGTAGTTCAGCAATCATTAACACATTCACGGGAATGAGCATTTGCCATAAAAATAGCTGGAGGAGGATATCACAAGTAAACCCAAAGGTGTTGAATGTTTTTTGGATAATTGACCTCAGCAGTTAACAGAAATGGAGCATCATGAGGGTGAAAATGCACTTCTCAATGCAAATGCCTTGTCTTTAATATAAAGTTTGGTTGTGAAGCTTCTCCTCTCTTTTATACTGCCATATGTATAACTGAACAGGATTTGATTTGTCAGCGATAAGCTGATAATAGATCTACAAAGTCATGACTTATGAACTTAAATATAAAAGAAAAAATTAGGATCAAAAGAAAAACCTTTAAGCATGATAGAACTATAGAAAAGTTGTACGAAAAAAATTAATACCTTGTGTCCTGTGCAATAGCAAGGATATCCCATTTAGCATGGAAAGCAATGGATGCAATACGGCGATCTGTTACAAGAAAAGTAGCAGTAAGATCCACATGAGTAGTAATATAAGCTTAAAGAATATTATTAACTGAAAACTGCAGCCACTATTGCAGAAGGTAACTGAACAAGAGAGTTAGTAAAATATACAAAAATCCCGTGATCCTATACACTCTGTTGTGTTTGCATCCCATAATCGAAGCTCCCACTTGCAATTATTTTAGGATGCAAAGGATGGAACCTAACCTATAAAAGCTCCATTAGTACTTTGATATGGAGACTGAACTTTAGAGATTGTTTGTCATACACGACAAAGCAAAAGATTTGAAATTACATCCGGTTGACAAGTTAGAAAAAGATTTGAAATTACAACAGGTTGACAAGTTAGAAAGCATTATTATTGAGGAAAAGACGAACAGAAAGAAGGAGAAGGAGGAGGAGGGTGTTACAAACCCATGAGCATAACTCACTCTTGAAAACCAGCTTGCAAGGAAAGTGTCCCCAAGAGGTTAGCTCTAATACCAAATGTTATAAACCCATGGCTAGATCTCACCCTTGAAAATTGGCTTACAAGAGGAGGGGCAAGAGCTTATAAATATATGGTTAAGCTTATACTTAATCCATATGAGACACTAAGATCATAACCGAGGGCGACAACAATGCAAACATAAGCCAAGCCAACATTTGAAATCCTACAGTATTGTGACATGTGGAGATAGAAAATCAAAGAAAAACAATAGAAAAAGGAGGTGGTTGCTGACAAGATATAGATTTTTAGAATTAATACACATGTCAAATAGAAAGTATCCAGTTAATCAAAGAAACCATAAAATTTGAACAATTACTCAGCAGATATAAATGACCAAAATTAGTGACGAATAAAACAAGTAACAAAAAGAATTTACTTATCTTGAAAACATGCAGCCTCTTCACAAAAATGATTCACAACCCTCCTCTTTCTTCCTGAAATCCTACTTTGTTATTCAAGCAGTCACTCCTATCCCCAGAAGAAGTTACAGACTGAAATCATAGTAATTGTCAAAACAACTAACCAACCAAAGATGCATAGGTACACAAAACATTAGAAAATTTAACAGAACACATTACAAGTGGTTTGAACCATTGGGAAATACAATATAATACATACTCATGAGTTACTATAAAAACTATCTTCACTCGTTACAATTGCCTAGCAAAAGCTACACCAGACACTAAAACTGAGCAATCCAATTTGAGATCATTTTAATAAATTTTTATGATATTTTGTCAACTGCAAGTTACTGATTTTTCTTTGATCATTGCTTTTTGGATGATGGTCGGCAACCAACCCATGTCATGGCATTCATCATGTCATATTGCCAATGCTGGAGTTTGAATCTATCAGTTAAGGGAGCTGGTCCCATGACATGTCTAAACAAGATATGAAGTTCATGCTAAAAGTTGTGACACTTTTAACGAAGTAGAAAGATCTGATTGTGGAGATGTCCAGACTACTCATATTTCTGTTAAAATCAATTTGGTCATGGTGTACAATAAAGCATAAAATGATAAAGCCAATACTTTTAAATTTTTTGAAGTCTTCATTTTTTATAAGTAAATAACTTAATTAGATAAAGGAGATGATCAAATACATAGGAAGATTTACGACTGTATTAAAGCCACTCCTAAATTATTACAATATAAACTTCATAAGATCCAAGTAAATAAATAAAAGTTATAGGAAGAGACACTATCTAAAGGAATCATCCATTCATACCATGATCTAAAAAAGAACAACCTAATATGTCAAGGATCAGGGACGGGAGGGAGACTTGGACTAGGGGGGGCAATGGCCATCCCTATTTTTTTTTATAAAAAAAAAAATTAATATATAAATAGGCACTAATTTTAGCATTTTTGTTCTATAAAATCACACTTTGCCCCCTTAACATTATAATTGATTCTTTTAAGAGTACTATTCTAGCCACAAACTTTTCAATAACATTTTTACAAGCTATTAAAGTAGTAAAAATTTATTAGTTTACATCTAGGTCTCTTACTTATATCACATTTTTATTTACTAATAACCACTCACCACATTAATAATTTTTATAAAAAAAATTGTATTTCTAGCCTTTTACTCCTTTTAAAGGCCAGATCTAAAATCTAAAGCAAATAAAGAAGTCCAAAAAAATTATTCAACAACAAAAATTACCAATAGTAAAGCTGAAAACAATTAAACTCAATCAACCAATTTTACTCAAATCAAACAACTTGACCATTTAAAAAATTTTAAACAAAATAATTTTGTCCAACAACAAAGCTGTCCCCCCTAACTTCAAGTCCTGGCTCCGTCTCTATCAAAAATGTTCTATGCCATCAAAATTCCTATACTTTCCTTCTTTTTTAGGGTAAGTCACATAACCCCATGATCTTACCCTCCACCTTGTTTTTACATGGTAAAGAAGTGCTATTTGAGCAAAAGCTTATTGAAACATGGTCGAAGCGCAAGTTGATTGCCACCTTTGATTTGTGCTTTGGAACTTTCTAGAACCATAGGTCCAAGTGTACAGAAGAGAACCAAGCTTCTGTGACGTTCTTGTTCTTTTTCCAGAAAGAAAAATAAGATCAACAGATCAGAACCTTTTTTTTGTTTTTTCTAATATTACCTGGCGGATATCAACTAGCACACAGCATTAATTCACCAAAAATTACCTATTTGAACCTTTTTATGAATAAGTACTGACATGCTATTTGCCTTTTGTTCTTACAAAGAACGAAAATATTCAAAACTTTACTAAATTACCTCTTCCATTGTTCTTTGTTACATCATTATCTTTAGATGAATCATTTGAATTTGTTTTGTCCAAAGAAGTGTTAGCTTTTATACATATAAAATCCGGAAATGATACACCGGTATGGTATTAACAACTTTGAGGAAAACACAACCACCACGTCTCCCCTGCCACCAAACAATGGAGAAAAATACTTCGAGAAAAACACAACCAACATAGCTCCCCTGCAACAAACAATGGAGTAAAACATGATAAACTGACTTTCCTACTTCTGCACAAACAACACCAATTTATCATCAATATCCTCCGAAGAACCTCAAACTTTTGAGGCACCTTACCAACCCCCGTGAAACTTCACACGATCAGACCCTCTCAAGGCATCATAAAACAAACAAACCCCCAACTCTCCAAACCAAACTTCCAATAGATTTTAATTTATCTTCACCTCCAATAGGAAAACTGATAGTCCAAAAATTTAAGAGAATTAGCCACAAATTCAAATTTGCAATCTGAAAGGCATTGGCAAATTGAAGGATTTCAATGGCTGAGCCACCTAGATATGAAGCAACTAAAGCATCATTGTTTGCAGCAAAAAGAAACAAGTCAGGGAACTAAAAAAGACTCACCAAACTATAATCATGCCAAACACAGCCTCAGGCCAGCATCAATAACAAACTTAACATGTTTAAAAAAATAAATCCAACCTCCTCTAAACTTCAACAAAATCACCTTAAATGACCTTCTAACCACAACAGATGTCCATCCACTCTATACTACCCCGTACTTAACTCTACTAGTACACCTCAACATAAGAAACCTTAATCCTTTCTTGTTCAATGGAGAACACCCCCCACCCCCCCCCTCCCCCCAGCTCACCAAATGAAATTTTGATTCATCTCTCATCCTGGCTCACAAAAAATCTTTCTCAAGTTTTTCTAGTATATTAGCAACATAAATACAGATGATAAAAGAAAGAAAAAATGCAATTAAATTCAAATGAAGTATTCTTCGTAAGAGTGATATTCGCTCCTTTAGTTAAATAAAATCTTTTCAAACCTTCATGTCATATTTTCACTGCTACATTTCCAAACCACTCAAACATTAAAAGTTGACCACAAAGACAAACCCAAATATGTCTAGGCTATACTCAACTTACAACCCAACAATTAGGCTAAAATTCCATTGTGTCCCCACCTCTCCCCTAGGAGATTATGGTGCTGACACCAAATTAACGTTGATCGATTCCATTGGACCACAGTTGTTTCTAATTAGATTTTATTTTAATTTTATTTTGAGGATTCTATGGGAAAAAGCAATAAAAAATATAATGGTGTTTTGTCTTAAAGATCCTAATAGCCTGACTCCAAACTTATCCACCAACCCACCCACCAAAATGAACTACATCTTCCAAGAGGCAAGAGCCCCCAATCCATCTAATCTCTATCCTAGACAAAAATTTGCACCATTTAAATCTTGTGAGCCCAAATAACCCTCAAAACCCATCTTGGTTCATACCTAAACACACCCTAGAAAGAATATGTTGTCAAGAGGGGCAAGTATTCTTTAACTCAAAAACAATGACCTTAATCCTCTAATCCCAAGATGTCCAAATGGCCTAGGCGGCAAGCCTTACTAAGCGACTTTAAACCCCATCAATCGCCATGAGAATCCGAGGATGGAACTATCAAGATTTGTAAAGCTTCAATAGTTAAGGCCCTTAGAGCCTTAATAAGGGCATGTAAACCAAGCTTATCTTCCTTTGTGAAGTTAATCAAGATAAAAGTGCATGTATAAAGTCAAAAAGATAAGGGTGATTTGAAAAAAGATTGGAAGTGGTTGGACATTAATATATAAGTTTTTGCTTTTAAGGAAGGAGATCTAACATGTTATGTTTTAACCAAAATGTCTGTGTACTTAGATTAAGGTTGATAGAAAAGTGGCTTATATTTTTGTGGTTAATATGAATTTTGATTTTAAATGGAGGAGGATTGTCATGTACTTTTTACAATTTTAATCCACACTTCTTGAAAGTTCAAGAGTAACTAGTTAACTAGACTTGTATCTTTGAGTAACTAGTTACTAGACTTGTATCTTTTAAGTAATGGCTAATTTTCATTTTGATTCCAAATAATTTAATTTTGTTGATTGCATTTCTAAACTATACATTTATATCAATTTTTGGTGGAGAATTATATGGTACATATTTTTGCAAGAACCATTTTTACTTAATTTCAACATTAACATATGGCGTCTTTGGTTTAGGCAAACCAATACATGATAATACAGGTATAGGTCAAGTGTATGCGAGCTCAATGAAGAAATAAAAAGGAAATAATGGGATGGTCTTTTGTCCTAAACATCCTAAAGAAGTTGGGTTTAACACAAATAGCCCAACTCCAAACTTGTCCCCACCAACCCACCCATTAAATGACCTACCTATCTCAGAGAGTTCAAAAAATTTTAATAACCCACTTACAAATTTTGTGCACCCACCCATCTCTATCCAAAAAGAAAAAGAACTCAGCCCATCTAGATCTTGTGAACCCAGATAACCCTCTAAATAACCTGACTTGGCCCATACCCAAATACATTTTGAAAAGAAGACCTAATGAAGAATGGGAAACCATCATAAGTAAAAGACCAAAAATCTGCCACTACTTAGAATAGGAGGTATTCTTTGACCTAGAAACATCAACCTTGATCCCCAGTGTAACATGCTCAAGTACCCAAAAACTAAACAACAAAGGACACATGAAGAAGGAAGTAGAAAGAAGGCTAATGTGTCTATTAAGGGAAAGACAAGTTAGCATAGAGTTGATACAAAATCAATCCACATGTACAAACTCTTTTGACATACGAGTTCATGAAGAGAATCTCTTAAAAGTATTTGTCACTCTATTCCAAGATGTCCAAATGATTAAGGAGACGGGACTTATTAAGCCCCATGCATCGTCACAAGAATCCTAAGATGGAACTGTCAAGGCATTTGTAACACCTTAGTAGGTAGGACTCTAAGAGTCTCAAGGCCTTAATAAGAACATGAAAAACAAAGTTAATTTCCATTTTTGAAACTATAGCATGAGAAAAGTGTATGGATAAAGTGAAGAAAAAAAAAAGAGGTGAAATTTTAAAGGAATATGTGCAGTAAGTTCAAAAGGGAAACTCTGGTAGGTTATGCTTGTTTTACTATAATTAATCAAAGGCAAAGTTTTTGAAATTTAATAAAGATATGATTTTAGTGAGATTAGGAGTGGAGCAGTCTGATTGGGATTCGTAAAGTTTTATGGGCCTCTTTATACATCTATAAGAAGAAATGCATGGTAAAATTTGGGTGTTTTGCTTATGTCTTTCAGCTGGACTTTAGTTGTGTTCAGGGATGAGAAAGGGGGGAGAAAGGCTTGGGGCTTGTGAAAGACCATGCCCCCGAGCCCTTTGTAGAAAATTCCTTGCTAGTTTCTTAGACATTTCTCTTCCTGTAGTGCTCACTGCCTGGCCATTGTCTTTCTTCATGTGTCCTCCTTGTGCCCGGCCCAAGGTTCTCTTTCATGCTTTTCTAGTCTTTGGGCTTGGGGGCCTATGATGTCCAACCCATTCCCCTCCAAAGTCTAAACTCAACTGGAACTCATCTTCTATTTTACATCACATTTGGCAAGCACTATATTTTGAATCAATATGTCTGTAAATATTTGTAATGTTTATTTATGTAATGAACGCACAATACAACGAAATAAAAATAACAAAATTTATTTATAAATAAATAAAAATCCCTATATCATGCCTACTTGTGTGCTCCTTTACCACTCAAATATATATATATATATATATATATATATATATATAGTTTAAGTGGAGTTGTGGTGTATGTTTATGTTAGAACCCATTTTCCTCTTTTGTATGTGTGTGTTTGTTTTTAAAAAAACAAAAAGTTAAAGGCACGTGCGTTGCACGGGTTTATCATAAACTTATAAGATATATATATATATATATATATATTATTTGATAAACAATAATGAAATAAATAATTATTATAAATTACAAAAGGAATAAATGGTATTGACATAATAATTATCAAATATAAAATGATAACACCTAAATAAAAAATTAATTATTTTGTAACATACCAATTGTGCTCTAATGAGAATTTTGTATCTTTAGGAGATTGTTTTTTTTTTTTTTTTGAAAGCCACCTCAATGATATATTATTCATTGAATATTAATAGAGTCATGGTACAAAGCTTTGACAGCTGGGGGAGGGGAGTCTTCTATCCAAAACATCTCGTCTACAACATTCTTAGCATGTCTAGCAAGTACATTAGCTACCTCATTTCCACCCTTCTTTACACTGTTGACAGAAACCACTTGCATTCCACGCATAAGCCATTTAACATCTTCATAGATATTGCCCAGCCAAGAGTGGTTCCGAGACGATGAAGAAACAGCCCGCATAACATTTTCATTATCTCCCTCAATAATCACGTTTGAGAATCCTGCATCCACTAAGAACTCCAGCGCCTTTCTGCAAGCAAGAACTTCTGCCTCCTCGCTGCAAGTGACAAGTAGCCCTTTGACTGACATAGCTGCACCAAAGCCTGAGCAATTCAGATTAGAAAAAATGGCAGCATCAAAGTTTACTTTATACACAGAGGCTGGAGGGGGTTGCCAACTGCTTCTGGGCGATAGGGGTGTTGAGATAGACAGCTGCACTTGAGTTTGATGAAACTCCTCCAAGAACTCTGTTGCTCTTTTGTTAAGCCAACCCGGTTCCTTGAAACTCCCACCATGAATCACTATGTTTCTTTGATTCCATATAAACCAAGCCTGAACAAGAAAGAACTCAAATTCCGGCCTTGTAAGTTTGTCCATAAGATCCCCAAACAGCTGAAAATTGTCACTTTGGCCATTAGGAATTTTTTGAATCCTAACCAAGCAACCCGCCCACACATCTTGTGCAGCACCACACTCCCACAGCACATGCACTCTTATTTCAGGCCAGCGTCTATAGCAATAACACATGTTGTCAGAATTGACTTTTCTTTTAGCTAAATTCACACGGGTTGGCACTGGGGTAAACAATTGGCGCTAGGTTCAACCCACCAGTAGATTGGTTCATCTAAATCATTCAATTGTGTTTTAACACGGTGAAGTTGGTTTTATTCATCACCTTCTATGATTAAAGATTTGCTTTTCCTCCTTTTAACCTTCAATTCAATTTTAATAGGATAAAGTTTAGCTACAAATTTTTTTTTGTAATTTAAGGCTATAATCTTATTCAATTAAATAAATATCACTACATATTTTGAAAATATAACTATTGAATTACATGTTCTTTACGCTCTTAATACGCATGTTAAATTATTAGATATTATTTACTATATAATTTATAAACTTATATATTATGCATAATTTTAAACTACCAAAAAAAAAAAATTACAATTTAAACAATTTATTGATAATATAACTATCGATATTTAATTTTTTAGAAGTTTTGCAAGCATGAAGAATATAAGAAGAAGATGTTATCCAATAGTAGATTTGTCAAAATTCACATTCAATACACTACAACAAAAGTAAACAATGGTGACGAAACCTTTTGTCACAATATGTTCTTATTCCATCACCAAATACATATGGTGACGAAACAACATTCGTCACCTAAGCTCCGTCACAGAATGTATGGTTGACGAAAATGTTTCGTCACCAATATAAAAATGATAGGTGATAATAATTTTTCAAATGAAGTCTCTTTGCTTCTCTCTCCCCACAAAACAAAGGCATCACAAGAATTACTAGATATGGAAGACTAAAATGGATCACTCCCATAAAGTTAAAAAAGTGAAAAAAAAAAAAAAAAAAACACTTTAAAAATTTATTAGGGATTACAAGTAATTACTTTAAACTTTTAAGTAATTTTGCACTAACCTTGATTGTGTGAACCTTTTTATTTATTTAAACTAGGTATATATGTAATTGTGAAACTTTGCTAGTAATTTTGTGAAAGTTATTTATGTATGAAGGTTCATGTGACATCTCATGATACCAAGTTTGCATGTATGCTAGAAGAGGAATGATCAACTATAGTCTAGAAATACTGTACATTTAGTTTGCTTATTGGCTATGGCACAGCACTAGCACAAGGGTGATATCGGGGCTAGTAGGGAAAGACAAAAAATGTATGCCTCTGACTGACACTAAGTCTCTCTCTATGGGCTGGGTTCAGCACTTCAACTTGCACAATAACGTAAGCTTGCAGCTGCTGCAGGGTTTGATGCGCAATTGTGCATTTTGTATGTTAAACAATAGAAACAAAGTTAGAGAAATTCTTTCTATTGTTGTTAGTAGCACTCTTGATTTAGTAGTTTTGAGACAATCAGTTTTAATTATAATGTACTTAACAATTTGGAAGTTACTTGCAGTGAGTGAAAGCGTTTTTTAATGGAAGATTTCTTTTGGCTCTCTCTCTTAATTATAATCTAAACTTAAAATAAATAAAATATAGAATCCGAGAAAGTCTCATCAATTGTGGTTAGCATGTCGGTATTCTCTTTTTGAAACCAAGTTCTATTCACATGGCTTTCAAAAAAAAAAAAAAAAAAAACTTATTAAACATAGGTTGAAACTGAGCACACCTTCTCTCTCATTTTTCTCTCTATCAAGCCCTTCCTAAAACATCTTCTCTCTCATTTTGCTCTCTCACTTCAAGCCCAAAACATCATCTTTGTTTCTGTTTTTTTGCTCTCCACAAAATATGTCAATGAAAACGTTCTGAATCCTTTGACTGCTCAACAAAGCAGTGGTCGAAGAAATGCCATTTTTACGTCAAAATACTGTCACCGTTTTTGTGCACGCGGAAGATTTGTCAGAACATAACCTAACCGCAAACGGTCTGAAAATCTTTTTTTCAAAAAAAGTTGACGGAGGTAGATTTGCTAAAAAATCAACTCTTGCCATGACCACCTTGGAAGACATAGTGAAAGTGTCTTCAGGGGTGGAATCTTTACTTGCAGTGAGTCTAACCACAACGAGCATGAAGTTGTGAGAAACCATCAAACTTAACAGTCCTGGCATTTTGCTGGTAAGTCTTCTAGTTAGTTAGTTTTTTTTTTTTTTTTTTTTTTTTGCACTTTTAATAAATTTTGAGCTTAATCTAATCTAATGCTTTCTTATTTTTCATTTTTAGGAACCAAAAATGATGGATGAGCTAGGACAGAGAAAAATGAACCGAGACCAAGCTTTGTCCACCACCTACTCGACGATATTGAAGATCCCTAAGAAGGTGGTTGGCTGCCAATTGCCTGGGTCGATTGGTCCAACCATAAAGGATGTGGGAAAAAAAATGGGGGAAGCAACTCCGAGGAAGATGAGAAAGAAGATACCTACGAGAGGCCAAGTTTTGACGACTACTAACGAGGTAACTTAACAGAAATACTTCCTTTATAGCAAAAGTTATTTAGGGTTTTTGGTTTTTGGTTTTTTATTTTTTGGTTTTTGGTGTCTCCTATCTTGGATGATTGCTTCTGTTTTTGAGGATGAACTCAATGGGATGTAACTAACCAAACTTTGCTATGAGATTTCTATTCTTGTTTAGTTTTAATATATATTCCTCACATTTATGTGTATTTGTTTCTCAAAAAAAGAAAAAAGGAAGTAAATTCAAAACCAAGACTCTAAATGATGGCTTTGGCATGTGATAGGCTTGGGCGTCCTAGGAGAAAATAATGACCATATTATAAGACAAGGTCTAGAGAGAGCTCCTATGCTGTCATCTTCTTGACATAGTCATATAGATTCAACAATCACATTTGCAATGTGATTGACTTTCAACTTTTCTCATAACAATTTCTTATAATTCAAATAAGACACACCCAATAGGTCTAATGCCCAAGACTCTACCCTTCATTTCATAATTTTAAGAAGAGGATGATTTGAGCTAGACGTCATAGGCACAACTAGTCACCGAAACATTTGACAAATAAACGAGATATGAAAAATTATGGGAAAAATAAAGGCATAAGGCACATAGGATATCTAAGAATTCAAGATTTCATTGCCAAGCACAAGTGTCCCCCTCACCATAGGGAAATATTTTCATCCAGAGGAGATGAACACAAGGCAAAACCAAACAATCCTAAGGACAAACAAACATACACATAAAATTTTAAGAATATGAATCTCCAAGAGAAAACCCAAATAAATAAAAAAAATGGACGTAAAAAAGAAAGAAAAATTGAACATTCTCCCCAATGGTGGTAGTCATTAGTGTACACATTCTCCAGTATTTCTTATTAAAAAAAAAAAAAACCAAGCACACCAACCCAAATTACATAAGATTTGTACCAAATACAAATATAAAGCTAGAAGTATCAATTTGAAACAACTGGTACATATAATGCTTTGATCTCAAGTACAATACTAACATGCATCAACTACGAACTACTTACAAGGATTGATATCTTGTCACAGCTATTATACAGTGACTTTGTCTTTCTCTCTCTCTTTCTCTTTTTCTTTTTTTTTCCAAATGAATTCACTTGCTTCTCTCCACAAAACAAAGGCATTACAATAATTACTAGATATGGAAGACTAAAATAGATCACCCCCATAAATTTTTTTTTATTTTTAAAAAACACTTTAAATTCATTAGGGATTACAAATAATTACTTTAAACTCTAAGTAATTTTGTATTAACCTTGATTGTGTGAACTTATGTATTCAAACTAAGTATAAACAATTGTGAAACTTTGCTAGTAATTAGTTTTGTGAAAGTTATTTATGTATGAAGTGGCATGTGACATCTCATATGATACCAAGTTTGCATGCATGCTAGAAGAGGAATAGTCAATATAAATATATACCGTAAACAGTTTGTATATATGCTTATTGCTGAGCACTAGCACAGCACAAGGGTGTTTTCGGGGACAGCTAGCAAGCTTGCGGTTAAAACAAAAGAGTATAGCTCTATGCCTCTGGCTCTGAGCCTTTGAGACTCTCTGTGTCTCTAGCGCAACTGTCCGTTTTGTTTTGTGTGCTAAAGAATGAAAACGAAATTGGTAGGTGGTAGCAATTCTAGCTGATCTTGTTGCACAATTTGACGTAGTACTCCACCCTAGCTCATTCAATGCTGATTCTTTTTTTTCTTTTTCTTTTATCATCTTTTTTAATTTTGGCTCTCTTCATTCTCTATTAATTTTAGCATTGGGTTTTAAGACTTCTAACAACTTGATGGGTATAGATATAGACTATATATAGTTGAAGAACCTCATTTAACACCCACCTCATTTGCATTATAATTACATTTTTAAGATTCCGATGTGGTGCATTAAAAAATCAAACTATATAAAAACAATACTATAGAAGGTTGCTAACTTTGTCACCATGGAAAGAACTTCACTATGCATTTATGTTCTCTCTAATTTAAATTTTGAATAAATTTAAGGAGCTTTTCTTAATCTTAAGTATTGTACTTTGACTTCTTAATTTAAATTCAAATACACACACACACACACATATATATATAAACGAAATTATCTTCCAAATGATACTAAAATTTACTAATGTAACTCAATGACTAATATATTACAATAACATAATTAAATTTAATTAGAGAATTTTAGACATCTTACTTAAGGGACTATGTTTAGGTTTTTTTTTTTTAGAAGATTATGTTTAAGTTATCTCTATCAAATTTTATACTTTACTCTTTCGAAGTATATAATAAAAAGGAAATAACATAAGATTCTTGGTTGTTGTATCTGGACTGGGGCTGGCAAATAGTAGAATTTTATGGACATTCACGATATTAGGGTAGGGTGAATGGGTGATGCCAAATGTAAAGTTAGGGCGTAAGGGAATGAGAGTAGTATCCTTAAAAAAAGACTGGTTTCTATGCACAAGGGCCACCACTAACACCGCCACTAGCACAAAATAAACAATACCCTTGAGGACACGGTACCTATCAAAATATATGCTACTCCCTGCACACTGGTTTTGCAATGAGATATGGAGGACACTTTCTGCATCTATTACAATTAATGAATTTGACAAAAGAAAATTTTGGAGGCTATGAATTAAATGAGACTTGCATGTGCAGGGTTATATGGTAAAATTAACTTTGTCTTAGTTTGTACTAGAGCTAGCAGGGAAAGACAAAAAAGATGTGCTTTTGCAGGAGGTGGTGCCTTTCAAAGGTCGGGTTCAGCACTTCAATCATCACAATCACGTATGCTTGTTGCTGCTGTTGCTGCAAGATTTGAGGCGCAACTATGCATTTTGTGTGAAAACAAAGTTGGTAGAGAAACCCTACCAGTTCTTGTTGCAATAACATGGGAATTTGACAATGACGTTTACTTCAAAATTCAAACAAACCTGAAACCACTCCACCATCGATATACTTATTCTTTTCTTTAAAAAATTGAAACAATCAACTACAGTACACCTTCATTAAATGTTATTATTTTGTTTTTACCTCTTTTTTAATTCTCAGCCCTATGAATCCACCAAGGATGCATGACAACTCTAAGAAATATTCTCATCAATATATGATGGATAAAAACTAATGTCATGAAAAAAAAAAAAAAAAAAACTATTTCATGTAATGAGAAACAATATTAATTAGGTTTTTTTTTAAGATGGTTTAAGGGGTTGTATTTGTGTCACCTTCATGTCAATCAAATACAAACTGTTTATTAAGCTTATCAAGTGAGTAATATTGTTATTGTTGTATCATCCTACTTTATTATCGGGAAAGGTCATGACACAATTATTTAATTGGTCATGTTTGGGTTAAGCTATTCAGACAAAAATCACTAATTCAATATATAGTACAAGAGCCATGCTTCCATTTCAAACTTAAAATTTTCGTTCTCTGCTTTGTTTCCTTAAATTATAAAACTTTGAAGAGGAATTTTAAGCCTTAAAATTTAGGTTCTAAAAAAGTATGTTAATAATTTTGAACTATCCCAATCAAACTCTGCTGCTGAACCAAATCGCTTGAAGTGAACTTCAAAGTTTTCTATTTGCTGAATGGGAGCTACAAAGCTTTTTCTTTTTCTTTTTTAATTTATTTATGATATGATAGAATTTTATGGCATATGCTCCATAATTTTTTTTTTTTTTTTATTAACAGACAAAGCAATAACAAAAACACTATTTTATGGCATATGCTTCCATTTTTTCACTTCTTTACCATCAATTCAAAACACTATTTGATTTTTGGGAGTTTGAACTCCAAATCTCTTAAGAGATTTTACCAATTAAACTAATGGGAACCCATAGGAGCTATATGTAGAGCATTGATGTGAGTTAGAGATATTGGACTTTTTTTCTTTTTTTATAGGAAGAGATATTGGCCTAGATCAATGTTGTGAATACCATTTCCATGACTGTTTTGGTTTGGTCATTGGAAATGAATATTTCAATGTCAATGTATTATTTCAAGATTACTGCTATATATATAGAGTTTGTATGTTTGTGTGTGTGTGTGTGTCTATATATATATATATATATATATATATATATATATATATATATATATAAACTGCTTATAAAATAAATATAATTTAATAAAAAAATGACAATAATTTTATTTAAATTAATTTCAACTCCATGGATGAAATTCTCCATGTTAGTTTGCCCAACCATAATAATAATAATAATTCTCTGGCTCTTCTCTATTCAATTTCCTCCACATCTCCACTAAGTCACCAATCATTTTGCCCTCACCCATCTTCTCTCAGGTTTTTTCCCTTGTAACGTTTTCTTCGTTCTTTACACCATAACCATAGTGATGGGGTACTGATTTTGCCCATCTCCAAGTCGTCCATAAAGGTCGTCCGTGGCCGGTTTGGAATTGTAAACACCCTTCGAAACCTACTTGCAGCTACCTCGTCCAGGTAGGAAGAGCTCTGAATGAGGTAGGCACCACCAGAAAATATACACTCGTCCAAAGCGCGGATAACCTCGTCCTGAAGGAGTGACTGTTAGACGAGGCAAACTCTGCGCCTGTGCCGAAACATACTCGACTAAGGAATCCTAGGACGAGAGTATCATACTTAGAAAAATCTCCGAATATAACGCGGTAATTCCTTATCCCACGCATAACTGCCAGGTATCCGTTGTGGAGACAAAAGCATAACTTCTAAACGGTTATGCAAGTTACGTTTGATTTCTACCTCTCCTTGAATCCAGGAGAAGTTCCAATTTTGGTAACCGCCTATAAGAACACTATATAAAGGATGTTTCAGACAAGGCCAAGGTATGTTCATATTTTACTCCAAAAAAGTTGGAACTCAGATAACATAGAGAGAAAAACTAACTTTGCCATCGGAGGGTTTTTGGCCGGCAACCCCGGTCGCCTTTGATTCGCTTTTCTTTCTTTTTCAGGCCGCAGAGAAAACCAGTAGTCCTTTGAAGTCCGAAGCATCCAGCCTACTGATCTTCTTTGCATCATCACATAGTATCATCATTTTCTTGAATTTCTTCTCCTCTTTCAGTTTTTTTTTTAAAAATTTATTTAAATGATGGCTTCTCTTATTCCAAATTCATACCAGCCGAATCTCGAATTTCGATACTCACTCCTATCATTCCATCTTCTCTTATTCTGTAGACTTATCCTATTATACCCCCCCCTCCCAAAAAAAAGGTTAAAACCACAACCACAAGGTCTACCTTCGGTACCCACTCCTCCCATTCCCAAGACCAACATATGAAAGAAAGCTCTATGATACGACTCTCTCCAATCCCAACTCCATGTGTTCCATTAGGGCTTTTATGGGCACTACAAGAAAAACGAGCTATTGCGGCGGGTGCGAAAACTACCGCTATATGTCGCCTATTGCGGTGCATTTTTGGCACGCCGCTATACATGTAATCCATTGCGGCGTTTTTTTTGTGACCGTCGCTACAGGTAGGGTTTTTTACGGCTTCCTACAGTGGCAGAACATAAAACCGCCGCCATAGGCATGTTTTTGAGGTAGTAACTATAATATAGTGACACTCCAAAATCCCACCGCAAGAAATATTTCATTTTGCGCGTTTTCTATAGCGGCGGTATAGAAAACCACCGCAATATGTAAGTTATAGCGGCGGTGAGATGACCTCCGCAACATGTACTCCTTTTTGTGGCAGGTTGGACCACCGCAATAGACCTTTAAATTTCCTAGCCCCAAAATTTCCCTCTATTTTTTTAGAATTCCCACCTAAAGATCAAATTACACCCAATTGACATGAAAATTGGCATCCATGTTAAGAACATATAGAACATGTGACCCAATGGTTGAATTTTCAAAATATGAATTCTATAATAAGTTATCGGTTGGTGTAACATTTTTTAGAGTTACATCAACCCTATATTTCTTAATTCAATGTGAATTTTGACAAATCTACCGTTAGATTACATTATCTTAAGATATTTGTCATGATTAAAAAATTTCAAGGTGATCAAAGATTAATATCCATGTCATCAATCAATTATTTAAATTCAAGTTTTTGTAATTTAAAATAAGGCATAAAAGATGAATTTAAATATCATAAGGTAAATTAAACCCGATTGGCATGAAAATTGGCATGAATTTTAAGAACATATAGAAAATATAATCCATCGGTTGGATTTTCAAAATATGAATTCAACAATAAGTTATTGGTTGGTGTAACATTTTCTAGAGTTAAATCAAGTGTAACTTGAATCCAACCCTATATTTCTTAATTCAATGTAAATTTTGACAAATCTACCGTTAGATTACATTATCTTCATATATTGTTCATGCTTACAAAATTTCAAGATTATCGAAGATTAATAGTCATGTCATCAATCAATTATTTAAATTCAAGTTTTTGTAGTTTAAAATAAGGCATAAAAGATGAGTTTAAAGATCAAATGGTAAATTACACCCGATTGGCACGAAAATAGGCATGCATGTTAAGAACATATAGAAAATGTAATCCAACTGTTGGATTTTCAAAATAAGAATTCAATAATAAGTTATTGGTTGGTGTAACATTTTTTAGAGTTAAATCAAGTGTAATTTGAACACAACCCTATATTTCTTAATTCAATGTGAATTTTGACAAATCTACCGTTAGATTACATTATCTTCATATATTGTTCATGCTTACAAAATTTCAAGGTGATTAAAGATTAATAGTCATATCATCAATCAATTGTTTAAATTCAAGTTTTTGTAGTTTAAAATAATGCATAAAAGATGAGTTAAACATCAAATTGTAAATTACACCCGATTGGCATGAAAATTGGCATGCACATTAAGAGCATATAGAACATGTAATCCAACGGTTGGATTTTCAAAATATGAATCCAATAATAAGTTATTGGTTGGTGTAACATTTTTTAGAGTTAAATCAAGTGTAATTTGAACCAAACCCTATATTTCTTAATTCAATGTGAATTTTGACAAATCTACCGTTAGATTACATTATCTTCATATATTGTCCTTGTTTACAAAATTTCAAGGTGATCAAAGATTAATATCCATGTCATCAATCAATTGTTTAAAATCAAGTTTTTGTAGTTTAAAATAAGGCATAAAAGATGAGTTTAAAGATCATACGGTAAATTACACCCGATTGGCATGAAAATAGGCATGCATGTTAAGAACATATAGAAATGCAATTCAACGGTTGGAAGTATGGATTTTCAAAATACAAATTCAATAATAAGTTATTGGTTGATCTAACATTTTTTTAAAGTAAAATTAAGTGTAACTTGAACATAACCCTATATTTCTTAATTCAATGTGAATTTTGACAAATCTACTATTAGATTACATTATCTTCATATATTGTTCATGCTTACAAAATTTCAAGGTAATCTAAGATTAATAACCATGTCATCAATCAATTGTTTAAATTCAAGTTTTTGTAATTTAAAATAAGATATAAAAGATGAGTTTAAAGATCAAATGGTAAATTACACCCAATTGACATGAAAATAGGCATCCATGTTAAGAACATATAGAAAATGTAATCCAACGGTTGGATTTTCAAAATATGAATTCAATAATAAGTTATTGATTGGTGTAATAGTTTTTAGAGTTAAATCAAGTATAACTTGAACCAAACCCTATATTTCTTAATTTAATGTGAATTTTGACTAATCTACCATTAGATTAAATTATCTTCATATATTGTTCATGCTTACAAAATTTCCAGTTGATCAAAGATTAATAGTCATGTCATCAATCAATTGTTTAAATTCAAGTTTTGTAGTTTAAAAAATGCAAAAAAGATGAGTTAAAGATTAAACTGTGAATTACACCCGATTAGCATGAAAATTGGCATGCACGTTAAGAACATATAGAACATGTAATCCAATGGTTGGATTTTCAAAATATGTATTCAATAATAAGTTATTGGTTGGTGTAACATTTTTAAAGTTAAATCAAGTGTAACTTGAACTCAATCTTATATTTCTTAATTCAATGTGAATTTTGATAAATCTACCGTTAGATTACATTATCTTCATATACTATTCATGCTTACAAAAGTTCAAGGTGATCAAAGATTAATAATCATGTCATCAATCAATTGTTTAAATTCAAGTTTTTGTAGTTTAAAATAAGGCATAAAAGATGAGTTTAAAGATCATACGGTAAATTACACCCGATTGGCATGAAAATAGGCATGCATGTTAAGAACATATAGAAAATGTAATTCAACGGTTAGATTTTCAAAATATGAATTCAATAATAAGTTATTGATTGGTGTAATAGTTTTTAGAGTTAAATCAAGTATAACTTGAACCAAACCCTATATTTCTTAATTCAATGTGAATTTTGACTAATCTACCGTTAGATTACATTATCTTCATATATTGCTCAGGCTTACAAAATTTTAAGGTGATCAAAAATTAATACTCATGTCATCAATCAATTGTTTAAATTCAAGTTTCTGTAGTTTAAAATAAAACATAAAAGATGAGTTTAAAGATTATACGGTAAATTACACCCAATTGGCATGAAAATAGGCATGCATGTTAAGAACCTATAGAAAATATAATTCAACGGTTGGATTTTCAAAATATGAATTGAATAATAAGTTATATGTTGGTGTAACATTTTTTAGAGTTAAATTAAGTGTAACTTAAACATAATTTCTTAATTCAATATAAATTTTGACAAATCTACCGTTAGATTAGATTATCTTCATATATTATTCATGCTTACAAAATTTCAAGTTAATCGAAGATTAATAGCCATGTCATCAATCAATTGTTTAAATTCAAGTTTTTGTAATTTAAAATAATGCATAAAAGATGACTTAAAGATCAATTGGTGAATTACACCCGATTAGCATGAAAATTGGCATGCACGTTAAGAGCATATGGAACATGTAATCCAACGGTTAGATTTTCAAAATATGAATTTAATAATAAGTTATTGATTGGTGTAACATTTTTTAAAGCTAAATCAAATGTAACTTGAACTCAACCCTATATTTCTTAATTCAATGTGAATTTTGACAAATCTACCGTTAAATTACATTACCTTTATATATTGTTCATGCTTATAAAATTTCAAGGTGATCGAAGATTAATAGCCATGTCATTAATCAATTGTTTAAATTCAAGTTTTTGTTGTTTAAAATAAGGTATAAAAGATGAGTTTAAAGATCAAATGGTAAATTACCCCCGATTGGCATTAAAATAAGCATGCATGTTAAGAACAGATAGAAAATGTAATCCAACGGTTGGATTTTCAAAATATGAATCGAATAATAAGTTATTGGTTGGTGTAATATTTTTTAGAATTAAATCAAGTATAACTTGAACCCAACCCTATATTTCTTAATTCAATGTGAATTTTGACAAATCTACCGTTAGATTACATTATCTTCATATATTGTTCATGCTTACAAAATTTCAAGGTGATCAAAGATTAATAGTCATGTCATCAATCAATTGTTTAAATTCAAGTTTTTGTTGTTTAAAATAATGCATAAAAGATGAGTTAAACATCAAATTGTAAATTACACCCAATTGGCATGAAAATAGGTATGCATGCTAAGAACATATAGAAAATGTAATCCAACGGTTGGATTTTCAAAATATCAATTGAATAATAAGTTATTGGTTGGTGTAACATTTTTTAGAGTTAAATCAAGTATAACTTGAACCAAATCCTATATTTCTTAATTCAATGTGAATTTTGACTAATCTACCGTTAGATTACATTATCTTCATATATTGTTCATGCTTACAAAATTTCAAGGTAATCAAAGATTAATAGACATGTCATCAATCAATTGTTTAAATTCAAGTTTTGTAGTTTAAAATAATGCATAAAAGATGAGTTAAATATCAAATGGTAAATTACACCGAATTGGCATGAAAATTGACATGCTCGTTAAGAACATATAGAACATGTAATCCAACGGTTGAATTTTCAAAATATGAATCCAATATTAAGTTATTTGTTGGTGTAACATTTTTTAGAGTTAAATTAAGTGTAACTTGAACTAAATCCTATATTTCTTAATTCAATATGAATTTTGACAAATCTACCGCTAGATTACATTATCTTCATATATTGTTCATGCTTACAAAATTTTCAGTTGATCAAAGATTAATTGTCATGTCATCAATCAATTGTTTAAATTCAAGTTTTTGTAGTTTAAAATAATGCAAAAAAGATGAGTTAAAGATCAAATGGTGAATTACACCCGATTAGCATGAAAATTGGCATGCACGTTAAGAACAAATAGAACATGTAATCCAACGGTTGGATTTTCAAAACATGAATTCAATAATAAGTTATTGGTTGGTGTAACATTTTTTAAAGTTAAATCAAGTGTAACTTGAACTCAATCTTATATTTCTTAATTCAATGTGAATTTTGATAAATCTACCATTAGATTACATTATCTTCATATATTGTTCATGCTTACTAAATTTCAAGGTGATCAAAGATTAATAATCATGTCATCAATCAATTGTTTAAATTCAAGTTTTTGTAGTTTAAAGTGATGCATAAAAGATGAGTTTAAAGATCATACGATAAATTACACCCAATTGGCATGAAAATAGGCATGCATGTTAAGAACATATAGAAAATGTAATTTAACGGTTGGATTTTCAAAATATGAATTCAATAATAAATTATTGATTGGTGTAATAGTTTTTAGAGTTAAATTAAGTGTAACTTGAACATAATCCCATATTTCTTCATTCAATGTGAATTTTGACAAATCTACCGTTGGATTACATTATCCTCATATATTGTTCACGCTTACAAAATTTCAAGGTGATCGCAGATTAATAGTCATGTCATCAATCAATTGTTTAAATTCAAGTTTTTGTAGTTTAAAATAAGGCATAAAAGATGAGTTTAAAGATCAAATGGTAAATTACACCCAATTGGCATGAAAATAGGCATGCATGTTAAGAACCTATAGAAAATGTAATTCAACGGTTGGATTTTCAAAATATGAATTGAATAACAAGTTATATGTTGGTGTAACATTTTTTAGAGTTAAATTAAGTGTAACTCGAACATAACCCTATATTTCTTAATTCAATATGAAGTTTGACAAATCTACCGTTAGATTAGATTATCTTCTTATATTGTTCGTGCTTATTAAATTTCAAGGTAATCAAAGATTAATAGCCATGTCATCAATCAATTGTTTAGATTCAAGTTTTTGTAGTTTAAAAGAATGCATAAAAGATGAGTTAAAGATTAAATGGTGAATTACACCCAATTAGCATGAAAATAGGCATGCACGTTAAGAACATATGGAACATGTAATCCAACGGTTAGATTTTCAAAATATTAATTCAATAATAAGTTATTGGTTGGTGTAACAATTTTTAAAGTTAAATCAAATGTAACTTGAACTCAACCCTATATTTCTTAATTCAACGTGAATTTTGACAAATCTACCGTTAAATTACATTACCTTCATATATTGTTCATGCTTACAAAATTTCAAGGCGATCGAAGATTAATAGCCATGTCATCAATCAATTGTTTAAATTCAAGTTTTTGTTGTTTAAAATAAGGCATAAAAGATGAGTTTTAAGATCAAATGGTAAATTACCCCCGATTGGCATGAAAATAAGCATGCATGTTAAGAACATTTAGAAAATGTAATCCAACGGTTGGATTTTCAAAATATGAATCGAATAATAAGTTATTGGTTGGTGTAACATTTTTTAGAACTAAATCAAGTATAACTTGAACCCAACCCTATATTTCTTAATTCAAAGTGAATTTTGAAAAATCTACCGTTAGATTACATTATCTTCATATATTGTTCATGCATACAAAATTTCAAGGTGATCAAAGATTAATAGTCATGTCATCAATCAATTGTTTAAATTCAAGTTTTTGTAGTTTAAAATAATGCATAAAAGATGAGTCAAACATCAAATTTTAAATTACACCCGATTGGCATGAAAATAGGCATGCATGCTAAGAACATATAGAAAATGTAATCCAACGGTTGAATTTTCAAAATATCAATTGAATAATGAGTTATTGGTTGGTGTAACATTTTTAGAGTTAAATCAAGTATAACTTGAACCAAACCCTATATTTCTTAATTCAATGTGAATTTTGACTAATCCACTTTTAGATTACATTATTTTCATATATTGTTCATGCTTACAAAATTTAAAGGTGATCAAAGATTAGTAGACATGCAATCAATCAATTGTTTAAATTCAAGTTTTGTAGTTTAAAATAATGCATAAAAGATGAGTTAAACATCAAATGGTAAATTACACCAGATTGGCATGAAAATTGACATGCACGTTAAGAACATATAGAACATGTAATCCAACGGTTGAATTTTCAAAATATGAATCCAATATTAAGTTATTTGTTGGTGTAACATTTTTTAGAGTTAAATTAAGTGTAACTTGAACCAAATCCTATATTTCTTAATTCAATATGAATTTTGACAAATATACCGTTAGATTACATTATCTTCATATATTGTTCATGCTTACAAAATTTTCAGTTGATCAAAGATTAATAGTCATGTCATCAATCAATTGCTTAAATTCAAGTTTTTGTAGTTTAAAATAATGCAAAAAAGATGAGTTAAAGATCAAATTGTGAATTACACCCGATTAGCATGAAAATTGACATGCACGTTAAGAATATATAGAACATGTAATCCAACGGTTGGATTTTCAAAATATGTATTCAATAATAAGTTATTGGTTGGTGTAACATTTTTAAAGTTAAATCAAGTGTAACTTGAACTCAATCTTATATTTCTTAATTCAATGTGAATTTTGATAAATCTACCGTTAGATTGTATTATCTTCATATATTGTTCATGCTTACAAAAGTTCAAGGTGATCAAAGATTAATAATCATGTCATCAATTAATTGTTTAAATTCAAGTTTTTGTAGTTTAAAATAAGGCATAAAAGATGAGTTTAAAGATCATACGATAAATTACTCCCGATTGGCATGAAAATAGGCATGCATGTTAAGAACATATAGAAATTGTAATTCAACGGTTGGATTTTCAAAATATGAATTCAATAATAAGTTATTGATTGGTGTAATAGTTTTTAGAGTTAAATTAAGTGTAACTTGAACATAATCCTATATTTCTTAATTTAACGTGAATTTTGACAAATCTACCATTGGATTATATTATCTTCATATATTTTTCAGGCTTACAAAATTTCAAGATGATCGCAGATTAATAGCCATGTCATCAATCAATTGTTTAAATTCAAGTTTTTATAGTTTAAAATAATGCATAAAACATGAGTTTAAATATCAAATTGTAAATTAGACCCGATTGGCATGAAAATAGGCATGAAAATAGGCATGCATGTTAAGAATATATAGAAAATGTAATCCAGCAGTTGGATTTTCAAAATATGAATTGAATAATAAGTTATTGGTTGGAGTAACATTTTTTAGAGTTAAATCCTGTATAACTTGAACCCAACCCTATATTTCTTAATTCAATGTGAATTTTGACAAATCTACCGTTAGATTATATTATTTTCATATATTGTTCATACTTACAAAATTTCAAGGTGAGCAAAGATAGGCATGTCATTAATCAATTGTTTAAATTCAAGTTTTTGTAGTTTAAGATAATGCATAAAAGATGAGTTAAACATCAAATTGTAAATTACACCCGATTGGTATGAAAATTGGCATGCATACTAAGTACATATTGAAATTGTAATCCAACGTTGGATTTTCAAAATATGAATTGAATAATAAGTTATTGGTTGGTGTAACATTTTTTAGAGTTAAATCAAGTATAACTTGAACCCAACCCTATATTTCTTAATTCAATGTGAATTTTGACAAATCTACCGTTAGATTACATTATCTTCATATATTGTTCATGCTTACAAAATTTCAAAGTGATCAAAGATTAATAGGCATGTCATCAATTAATTGTTTAAATTCAAGTTTTTGTAGTTTAAAATAATGCATAAAAGACGAGTTAAACATCAAATGACAAATTACACCCGATTGGCATGAAAATTGGCATGCACGTTAATAACATATAGAACATGTAATCCAACGGTTAAATTTTTAAAATATGAATCCAATAATAAGTTATTTGTTGGTGTAACATTTTTTAGAGTTAAATTAAGTGTAACTTGAACCAAATCCTATATTTCTTAATTCAATATGAATTTTGACAAATCTACCGTTAGATTACATTATCTTCATATATTGTTCATGCTTACAAAATTTCAAGTTGATCAAAGATTAATAGTCATGTCATCAATCAATTGTTTAAATTCAAGTTTTTGTAGTTTAAAATAATGCGTAAAAGATGAGTTACAGATCAAATGGTGAATTACACCCGATTAGCATGCAAATTGGCTTGCACGTTAAGAACATATAAAACATGTAATCCAATGGTTGGATTTTCAAAATATGAATTCAATAATAAGTTATTGGTTGGTGTAACATTTTTTAGAGTTAAATCGAGTGTAACTTGAATGTAACCGTATATTTCTTAATTCAATGTGAATTTTGACAAATCTACCGTTAGATTACGTTATCTTCATATATTGTTCATGCTTACAAAATTTCAAAGGTGATCAAAGATTAATAGTTACGTCATTAATCAATGTTTAAAATTCAAGTTTTTGTAATTTAAAATAACGTATAAAATTTGAGTTTTATGATCAAACGGTAAATTACACCTGATTGGCCTTAAAATTGACATGCATGTTAATAACATATAGAAAATGTAATCCAACTGTTGGATTTTCAAAATATAAATTTAATAATAATTTATTGGTTGGTGTAATATTTAATAAGTTGACCTTTTTACATTTATGGGTTTTCGGGGTGTTTCAGTCATTTTCTTTACGTTTATGGTGTAAGTTGGCCTTTTTTTTTATATTAAATATTAAATTATATTTTACTAATTTGTAGTGCTAAATTATATTTTATGAGTTTGAAGTATTAATTTAAATATATTATATTAATTTGAAGTATTAAATTAAATTATATTGTGTTAAATTGAATTATTAAAATATATTTTATTAATTTGTAGTATTAAATTATATTTTATTAATTTAAAGTATTATATTATATTTTATTACTATTTAAATTATATTTTATAAATCTTTAATATTAGAGGGTATTTTGGTCATTTTTAGGTTTAGGAGTACATTTTAAGTTTACTAAAATAATTTTAAATTAAATTAATCAAGAAAATATTAAATATTACTATTTACAAAATATTTATGTATTAAATATTAAATATTACTATTTATATTAAATATTACTATTTATAAAATATTTATGTATTAAATGTTAAATATTACTATTTATATTAAATATTACTATTTATAAAATATTTATGTATTAAATATTAAATATTACTATTTATAAAATATTTATGTATTAAATATTAAATATTACTATTTATGAAATATTTATGTATTAAATATTAAATATTACTAATTATGAAATATTTTTGTATTACATATTAAATATTACTACTTATGAAATATTTTTGTATTAAATATTAAATATTACTACTTATGAAATATTTTTGTATTAAATATTAAATATTGCTATTTATAAAATGTTTATGTATTAAATATTAAATATTACTATTTATAAAATATTTATGTATAAAATATATATTTATGAAATATGTTCATAATCGTAAGTTACCTTTAATGGTTAACACGTGTGCCATGTAGATTTTCAGGGTCTCGTCCAAGGTTGTAACCTCCACAACAACCATTTTTTTCTTTTCATTTATTAAGTTACTACTATTAAAACTACGTCGTTTTGATTCTATTTAAAACACAACATAAAACCCTTATCCTTTTCATTTTCTTTCTCTCATATTCTCTCCTCAGCCGCCCTATCCCCTTTCTCCCTCTTCACTCATCCCTTCCGCCTCTAGGGATGGCAATTTTTCCTCACCCCGCTTGACCTGCCCCTCCCCGCTTCGCCCCGTGCGGGTTTTCCCCGCCTCGCCCCGTGCGGGTTTTCCCTGCCCTGCAAAGGTGATGGGGTGGGGATGGGGAGAGATTTTAGACCCGCACCATGGGACGGGGCAGGGATGGGTTTACACTTTTTAGACCCACCCCGCCCCATCCCTGCGTTAATAAGAATTAAGTTGTAATTTTTCATACTCTAAAATCCTACTATTTTAACAAAAATATCATTAGCTTATTTTATTCTACCTAACGTGGTTCTACCTCTCTTTTCTCTCAAGCAAAGTTGGAAATAAGGTACCAATTTTAACTCTTTTTTTTGTCTTTTCATTCATGATTCATGTCTTTCTCAACTTACTTTTCATTATTAACATAATATGAGATTTTTTTGTCGTACTATAAGATTTTTGTTGTGACATTGTCTTGTTAAACATTTAGATAATATTATTTAGTTTTTGCTAAAAATTAGTTTGATTTGATAGGATAAATTTATTTATAATTTCAAGTATATTTTTAATATTGAAACGTGTCATTTTATTTGAAAAAATGGTAATAGTTATAGGGAAAATTAACAAGAAATAAAGTTTTACAGTGTAGGGCGGGGCTTCGCAGGTCTTCTTGGGGCCTTAAGGGGCGGGGATGGGGCAAGAAAGTTTTCTCGTCATGTGGGGCGGGGCGGGGATGGGGCAAGAAAAATCTATACGGGGCGGGGGCGAAGATCCCATCCTTCGGCCCCGCCCCACCTCATTGCCATCCCTATCCGCCTCTCCTCTCTCTCCTCTTCACCTAGCCGCACCTCTCTCTCTCCCTCACCCTTGCACCTCCGCCACCAGAAGTCTGTCATGAAGAGCTAGAGCAACGCCCTCCTCATCGCTGCCGCCCTCGTCTCTACTTCGTCACCCATCTCAATACTCGCATCGACTAGCTCAATCAAAGCGTCGAACGCCTCAAGAGTCGCGACTGATTTCCAATTTCGCCATGTCCGTGTCCGTGTTCCACAGATAAGTTAATCCCTGTTATGTAATGTGTTGTTTCACAAAATTAGATCTTGCTCTGTTTTGGACTTCTTCTTCTTCTTCTTCTTCTTCTTCTTTTTTTTTTTTTTTTTTTTTTTTTTTTTTCATTTAATGCAAATTACAATTGTTTTCATTTGGATTATTTCTTGATTTTGTGATCATTTTTTTTTTTTTGTGGTGTGGGTCAAAATAAAGAATGAATGGTTGATGAAAGTAGCAAATGGATTTGGGGCTTTTTGGTTATAGTTTTTAGGGATTTTGATTCTAAGCACAAATTGTCACCTTGCTTCTCCTGTTTGTTGCATTGAGTTTGGGTAGTGTTGGGTTTTATTATGGAAAATGGAAATGGTTAAACTTGTATTAGTCTTTTTAGTGTTCAGATTATGTTCCTAATCTTTGTTTGGATTCTTTATTGATTCTGTGATGTCTATGGATGACAAAAATAGCACATGGATTTGGGGCTTTTGGTTTTATGTTTTAGGGATTTCAATCGCCAAATTTGGTTATAGTTATACCTGGCTTGTGTTTTTTTCTGTTAATTTTCTATTGGGCTTTTAATTTGATTACTTAAATTTCCTTTGGAATGTGAAAATTTCTAGTGTCAATCTTAGTGTCTTTTAGATGAGAAGCCATTAAAGATCAGAAGAAGTTCTTAGGATTGGACCATATACATGTGCAGAATGGAATTATGGGTAATAATATTTTATTTAAGTGTTTTTGTTATTATATATGTAATTTTTTTTATATCTTGTATATATTTCTGATTTTTTTTTTCTATTTTCATTTGTGATTCGTGCCAGTGTACCTGTATGGTTGCACAACATCCTTGGGATTCAACTAAGGACAGCAAGTCCTTTATACATGGTAATTTGAAATTTTTTATATTTATTAGTTTTCATTTTTGGCTTAATTAAAAATATTTCTAATTGCTCTAAATTTAACTTTTTTTTAGAGTAAGATGAAAACTTTTTTCATTAAGAAACTAAAAGAAACACATCAATGAAAAATCAAGATCTTCATTAGTTTGGTGGGACTAAAATTGATTTCATTACCTTATAGAAGGCATTAGGCCCTGTGTTGGATATTTTGCTACATTGGGGGCTGGACCCAAATCCCCAACCATTAGTATGAAACCAAAAAAATACCTCAACTCAGCTAGATAAAGAGGTTCACTAGTTTGCTCAAAAAAACAAAGATTAAAAAGAAAAAGAGGCTCACTAGTTTACAAATCTTCCAAGAAAAAGAGCAGAAAGTGCTGCTTCAATCTTACTTTCTAGCTTGTTTATTTTAAAGACCAATTGAGATGCGCAGCTAGTCAACTACATGGGTTAATTTCCTTTTTTAATTAGCTTATTTTTACATTTGTTTTTCTATAAATCAAAGAACCTACGGGATCCATCTTTTCACTATCAAAAATTAATTTTTTCTCCTCCACCGTATGGTCCATAATACTGTCACCAGGATAGTGGACAACCATTTGTTCTGTTCTTTGTCAAAAGGTTTGATGGGCAACAAGGTGGAGATCTAGTTATGAAGGTTGTGAGGGTTGAGAAGATCTACTCTTAGGTTAAATTAGATCCACGCCACACAGCTTTGCCAAAGACTTGACTTATAAAAAAAATGCACTCATGTATACATATTGTTTAGTTCATGCATAGAGTTACAAAATCTCTTATATTCTTAGTTAATTAGGGTATCATGCATATGAACTGTCGGAGGTGTGATTTTTTTTTAATAGGAACTTTTATACTTGTTCTATATGGTGTTGAAATGATGTAATTGTCCTTTTTCGTTGAATAAATTCTTATAAAAAAAATATATAATTACTTTGGTGCAAGATATATACAAATTAGTAGACGTAAATATAAAAAGAAAATGTTTATAACCAATAAAAAAATATAAAAAGAAAATGGCCCTTTTGGATGCAACCTGCTATTATTTGAGAAGTCCTCCCTCCCCTTACAAGTGAATTACTTAATATTTAAGCTTTGTTGTCTTATGTAATTGTTTAAAATCTTTTCTTTTCTTACTTTGGTTCAGTTCCGGACTACATTATTAGTAGATTTATTTTCTTTTACTTAAGGTATTGAGTTTTGATTGGGAATAAAAGTGAGCATGACGGGTCCACCACGTTTGGTTGATATGACAACATGAGCATGACGGTCCATACTTAATGTGACCAAGGAGGACGGATCCATAGTGGACGGATGAGTATAATGCAAGTATCACTCTTCGCCGATCGTCTCCAAGAAACCTTAAATAAGGGATCATGCTACATAATTAGGGCTGACGTGGCCTTAATTGTTATCCACGTGAACATATACATGAAGAATTCTTGCATCACACGTTGGCCTCGATTGAAGGATTCTTATAAGGAAAAGAATTCTAGGAGGTGTCCAAAAGGAAAGAGTTCTAATCCTAGAAGGAAAGAACTTCGTGATCAAGGCATGGATGCCAACCCTACACCACTATAAATACGTCAAAACCCTCATAAATCAAGGTACACACAATTAACTCGACTTTGGCACTCTAGGGTTATAAAAAACAGACTCTAACTTGACCTTCGGAGGGTTTTGGCCGGCACCATACCGGTACTCTCTTTTAGGTCCTCTATTTTCTTTTTGCAGGTGTTGCTTTGGTTTGAAGAGTGCTTGCAGGTTACTGGTGATTTTTTCGGCATCATCAGTTGGCGCTGTCTGTGGGAAAAGATTATTTAGCCTTTACTCTATTCCTGAGACAAAAAGTTGCATGGTACTCACTCGATCGATGGCAACAACCAACAATCAAGGCGACGAACCGCACACCACAGCTCTAGAGAGGCAAGTCCAAACGCTTGCGGCGGCGGTTGAGCGCCTCACCAAGCAAAATCATGATTTAGAAGAGCAACTACGACAAAGGAATGCACACCAAAGTGCACCAGAGGAAGACTAGGAAGGTGCTAGTCTAGAGGGGAGGAACGCGGAAAGGCCCGAGGGTAGCAACGCTCCGACTAGACCGAAGCGGCAGGAGACCAACCGGCCATCCATCTCGGACACCTTGCCAACTCACATCGCAGTTGAGATGCATGTGATGAGGAAACGTATGAATGTGATGATGAACGCCCTTAGAGGATGAATCTCAAGCGACCTGGACGACCTAGTCCATAGAACAGATTCGCCTTTCACAGCGCTCATGAATTCATGCCCCCTTCCTCCAAAGTTTCGCATGCCTCACGTGGAGAATTATGACAGATCCAGGGACCCATTGGATCACTTGGAATCTTTCAAGACCCTAATGCATCTTCACAGCGTACCGGACGAAATCATGTGTAGGGCTTTTCTCACCACGTTGAAAGGGCTTGCAAGGGACTGGTACAGTAGGCTGACATCTAATTCCATCAGCACTTTTAAGGAATTAGGCGCCCAGTTCGTATCACACTTTATCAGGAGTCACCGGCATAAAAAGTCTACTGCGTGTCTGTTGAACATTAGGCAACGAGAAGACGAGACCTTAAGATCATATATAGCCTGCTTTAGCAAGGAAGCCCTCTCGATAGACGAGGCAGATGAAAAGATACTTGTGGCAGCATTCACAAATGGGCTACGAAAGGGTAAGTTCCTGTTTTATCTGTACAAGAATGACCCAAAGACTATGTCTGAAGTGTTTTACAGGGCAACGAAGTATATGAACATAGAGGATGCCTTACTGGCTTAAGAGGACAAACCCAGAAAGAGGGAAAGGCAGGAAGATACACAACCGGACAAGGGATGAAAAATGGCAAGAACCAGAGAACGACAGGAAGATCGACGACCCAAACCGCCTACGGGAAGATTTAGGAACTTCACCCACCTCACAGCCCCAATTGACCAAGTGTTAATGCAGATCAAAGATAAAGGAACCTTGACGTTTCCTGGCAAGTTGAAGGGAGATTCGAACAAGAGGCCAAGAGACAGATACTGTCATTTTCATGGCGATCATGGTCACGATACGACGGACTGTTATGACTTAAAGTAACAAATTGAAGCCCTTATTAGGTAAGAAAGGTTGCAGAGGTTCGTAAGGAAAGAGAGAACGGATCAACTCTGGGAACAGAATCCCCGACGGGAAAACGAGCATCCTAGACCACCTGTAGGAGATATACGGATGATTGTAGGGGGCACTACTTCTGCAGGGTTGTCCAAAAAGGCTAGAAAGACCTACTTGCGGATGGTTCAAAGCGTCCAGTCGACAGGTTCCTCACTAAAAGTGACACGACAAGATAGCCCCAGCATCGGGTTCTCGGAAGAAGATGCGCGACGCCTTCACCACCCACATGACGACGCGCTCGTGGTCAGCATACGGGCAGGGGACTACAACATTCACCGAGTTTTGGTGGACAACGGAAGCTCAGCAGATAGCCTCTATTACCCCGCGTTCCAGCAAATGGGGATTGCTAAAGAACGATTGATCCCAACGAATGCACCTCTTGTTGGCTTCAGAGGAACAAGGGTCTATCCTTTAGGCGTCATCACGTTGTCTGTGACGGTCGGAGATTACCCACAGCAAGTAACCAAGGATGTGGCTTTTCTTGTGGTTGACTGCTCTTCAGCGTATAACGCCATCCTCTGACGGCCCACTCTCAATGCATGGAAGGCCATCACCTCTACCTACCATCTAATAGTCAATTTTCCCACCGAATACTGAGTAGGAGAGCTGCGAGGAAATCAAGTGGTTGCAGGGGAATGTTACATCACCATGATGGAAATGGATGACCACCTACAAGCAATGAGCATCGAGGAACAGAGAACAGTGGCAGAACCAGTGGAAGAGTTGGAAGAAGTACAACTGGATGATTCTAGGCCCGACCAAACAACCAGAATCGGCACCCTCGCCAACCAAGCAGTTCGACAAGCACTCGCATTATTCCTCAAAGAAAACCAAGATGTTTTTGCATGGAGTCACGAGGATATGCCGGGAATAGATCCAACAGTCATAGTTCACAGGTTGAACGTGTCACTCTCTTTCTCTCCTGTTCGACAAAAGAAGCGAGTGTTCGCCCCCGAATGAGATTGAGCCATAGCAGAAGAAGTACAGAAGCTAAAAGAAGCAGACTTTACACACGAGGTATACTACCCTAATTGGTTGGCAACTGTAGTAATGGTCAAGAAGGCCAACGGGAAGTGGAGAATGTGTGTCGACTTCACGGATTTAAATAGGGCCTGCCCTAAGAACAGTTACCCACTCCCACACATTGACACCCTGGTAGACTCCACTGCAAGACATGAACTTTTGAGCTTCATGGATGCCTTCTCCGGTTACAACCAAATCAAATTGGATAAGACTGATCAAGAGAAAACCTCGTTTGTAACGAGTTAAGGGCTTTTTTACTACAAGGTAATGCCTTTCGGGCTTAAAAACGCGGGAGCCACATATCAGAGATTGATGAACAAGACGTTTGCGCACCAAATTGGCAAAAACGTGCAGGTTTACGTGGATGATATGTTGGTAAAAAGCATAAAGGTGTCTGATCACCTGAAGGACCTCCAGGAGACTTTCAATACTCTTCGAACATATAAATGAAGCTGAATTTGAACAAATGTGCGTTTGGAGTAACCGCAGGAAAATTCTTAGGATTTATGGTATCCCAGAGGGGCATTGAAGTCAACCCGGAGAAAGTAAAGGCGATTATGGAGCTGTCTCCTCCAAGGACGGTGAAGGAAGTACAAAGCTTGACCGGGAATATAGCAGCCTTAAACAGGTTTGTATCAAGAGCGACGGACAAATGCCTACCATTCTTCCGAACACTGAAGAGATCGTTCGAATGGATGGACGAGTGCCAAAAGGCATTTGAAGAGTTAAAGATATATCTCTCCGCTCCGCCGTTACTTAGCCCATCTATGCCGGGGGAAGAATTGTTCCTGTACCTTGCCGTCTCCTCAGCCGCGGTCAGTGTAGCTCTCATTAGAGAAGAAGGAAAAGTACAAAAGCCCGTGTACTTTATAAGCCGGGCACTAAGAGGAGCAGAAGAGAGATACCCTCAGATGGAAAAACTCGCATTTGCTCTTGTGACTACGGCTCGGAAGCTCAAGCCATACTTTTAAGCATACACCACAAATGTCCTGACAGATAAACCCTTATGGAAAGCAATGAGCAATCCTGAAACTGCTAGACGGATGGCGCTATGGGCAATTGAGCTAAGTGAATTTGATATCCAATATCAGCCATGGACGGTAGTGAAAGGACAGATATTGGCAGACTTCATTGCCGAATTCACTACCGCAAAGGAGCAGGAGGCAGAAGAGACGCCCATATGGAGAATTCAAACAGACGGATCTTTCAATAAGCAAGCTGGGGGTGTTGGAGTCGTACTCCACACCCCGAAAGGAGACAAGATTGAATGCATGATCCGTCTGGACTTCACCACTACTAACAACGAAGCGGAATACAAGGCCTTGGTCGCGGGACTGAAGCTTGTGATAGCGACAGGAGCTAAGAGGGTGGTCGTCTACTCTGATTCTCAAATCGTGGCCAGTCAAATTAACGGGACCTATGATTGCAAGAATGAGAGAACGAAAAGGTACCTTGGGGAAGTGAAGGCTCGAACGAATAAGCTCCAATTCATAATAATTCAAATCCCAAGGGAGGAGAACCAAGAAGCGGACCGACTCGTAAAGGCAGCTTCGGCCGAATCCATGATCATCCTTAAACAGGTATTGTCCTTCGTCCAACTTTCATCATTATTAGATGACATTAGCATGCAGGAGGTAAGCAATGAGTATTGTTGGAAGGCTCCAATTATGGCGTATCTCAAGGAAGGAAAGTTGCCCGATAACAAAGAAGACGCAAGGAAGTTGAAGGTTAAACCTGCCCGGTTCGTCCTGATTAAAGATGTCCTATACAAAAGAGGATTCTCCCGACCATATCTAAGATGCCACGACCGTAGAGAAGTAGACTACGTGATGAGGGAGGTCCATGAAGGAGTTCGTGGAAACCATTCTAGATCAAGGTCTCTAGTGCACAAGCTACTCCGAGCAGGATACTACTGGCCAACAATGCAAAAGGATGCCCATACATACGTTAGAGCTTGCGACAAGTGTCAACAATTTGGCAATTTCATTAGGCAGCCAACGGAAGAACTTACCCCTATGACGACTCCATGGCCGTTTGCAAAATGGAGGTTAGACATCATGGGTCCATTCCCAACAGCGGTGAGGCAGCTGAAGTTCTTGGTGGTTGGTATTGAATACTTCACCAAATGGGTAGAAGCAGAGGCTCTGGCTACTATCAGGGAGAAAAACATCCGTAGTTTTATATGGAGAAGTATTATTTGCAGATATGGAATTCCGAGGGTGCTCGTTTCAGACAATGGGAAACAATTCCACAACAACACATTCAGAGACTTTTTTTCTCAGCTTGGAATCAAAAATCACTACTCATCTCCCACCCACCCACAGGCCACGGACAAGTTGAAGTCACGAACCGGTCCTTGTTGAAAATCATCAAGACCCGGCTCAAGGGGGCAAAGGGCATATGGTCGGACGAATTACCAAGTGTTTTATGGGCGTACAGGACAACGGCGAGAACACCGACATGAGAGACACCGTTTCGATTGGCGTATGGTACTGATCATCCAAAAAGGATGAATATCTACTAAGTCCGCACAGTGGACGAATCGTCCAAAATAGATGATTATCTACCAAGTCCACGTAGTGGACGGATAACCCAAAATGTATTAAGTCCACAAAGTGGACAGATTATCCAAAATGGATGAATATCTGCCAAGTCCACATAGTGGACGGATAACCCAAAATGTATTAAGTCCACAAAGTGGACGGATCATCCAAAATGGATAAAGTCTACCAAGTCCACAAAGTGGACGGATTATCCAAAATTGATAAAATCTACCAAGTCCACAAAGTGGACGGATCATCCAAAAATGGATAAACATTTATCAAGTCCACATAGTGGACGGAACTCTACTAAGTCTACATAATGGACGAGTAGTACAAAATGGATGAAAATCTAATCCACGTAGTGGACGGATCGTCCAAAATGAATGAAATTCTACTTAGTCCACATAGTGGACGAATTATCCAAAATGGACGAAAAGTTATTAAGTCCACAAGGTGGACGGATCATCTAAAGAAAGATGAAAATGCATGAAGTCCATCATGTGGACAAGTTATCTAGAAACGACAGGATAATATCAAAGTGGACGGACCATCCAAGAAATATAAAAATACGGTGAAGTCCACAAAACCAACTGGATTATAAAAAGAGAGAGTCTTACACATTACGAAAATAAAGTTAAACAAAAGATAATGATAAATTGTTCTCGATCACTACATAATTTACATTAGTCTTGAACTATGACGGTTTCTTCGTTATTCTCAGGACCTTCTAGCAACGGCTGGTAGGTATCGATGACGGCAATTTCTTCTTTAGCTTTGGTGACCCCGTCGTCACTAGGAACTTCGCCAAAAAGTTCCCCCGTCCCTTCAGAGTCAACGGGGCGAGCAGGGGTTTGGGCCTCGGCGTCAATATTGATGTGAGCCAGGTCAAGGTCTGGAAATGAGGCCTTCACCTGACGGAGGCAGTCATCAAACCCGTCGCTAAAGGAGGATCCAAGCTCGGCTAGAAGGGAGTCAGAGTCACGGTATTCTCTGACAGCATCAACTTTGGCTTGACGAATGTTGTCGTCATTTGCTTTTACCGTCTCCCTCAGCAGCTCCACCTCTTTCTCTAAGTTCTCACGAGCCTGCTCGGATAGTGTCAGTTTCTGCTCATGACAGACCCTCCAAAGCTTTAGTTTGTCTAGCTCCTCCACCGTTGCCTTTGCCTTGGCACGAACCCGTTCAAGAGCTCTTTCTTGGGCCAGGCAACGGTCCATCAAGCCTTTGGCCATAAGCACCCCCTGCACCAATTTCGATAAGTTAGTTCAAGGTCTAAAGGAACAAGACAGAGTAAATATGTGACGGATATTGACCTGAGTTAAGCTGAATAAACATGTTTCACCCATAGCCTCGGTAGCATGGCTTCCGAGGTCTTCATAGTCCTCGTCCGATATTATGGACCCAATACGACGGAGAGCATACTGGGGATCTTCCCGGAGCAAGACGGGGGGCTTTTCCTTGACGGGGTCTGGGTTAGTCATTAGGCTCTTACCTTTGCCTATTCCTAGCTTGGGGGGCAGCCTCACCACGTCGGACCCCTGACCGGCAGGTAACCCCGTCACTAGCTTTTGTTTCTTACTGTGACGGTCCCACTTTTCAGTGGAAGGTCTCTTCATGGCAGGGTGAAATGGATCCGTCTTAGGAGCATCACCTCTTTGCTTCTTCTTGGTTACCTGCTGCTTTATGATAGCCCGTCTCCTTGCATCGTCCATTTCTACAAAATAAGACGGTTAAAAAGGTTGCATAAAGCAAAGTATCGACAGAAGGATTATAAAACTTACGTTTGCGTACACCTGCGTCGTATCGACGAGCTGCAGCTGTGGGTTCTGGACTGTCGTAATACCAGTGCAGCGTGTCTAAGGTGACAAGTTTTGACTAAGTCCTCTCCGACAACTTAGTTTTTTGAAAGATCTTCTCCAAAAAACCAAACTGCTCTGTCGTAATAGGTGGACGGTTCCTTGCTGTATAAAAAAAAAACACACAAAACTGAGAATAAATCCATAGAAAGAAGGCAGACGGTTAAGAATAAGACGGGTTCATACCAGACGAGGGCATTATTCCCCAAGTTTTATCTACCGGCATGTAGTCGTCATCACCTGGACGACACATCTAGTTGTCTCCTTGAAGGAAGAAGTATCGACCCTTCCAATTACGATTGGAGTCCGGGGTCTCGGACACTAGCCTAAGTACCAGACTCCTCAGCACAAAGCTGTACATGCCCTTTGATTTGGTAATCTCAGACGGACGGTAACAATGAAAGAATTCTTCCACTGTTAACCGTCTCGCCCCGTCCGACATTACACCGTACAACACCTCGACGCTCAGAAAAACCCTCCAAGCATTCGGTGATATCTGAGTGACGGCTAGACCCAGGTATTGAAGGAGGCGACGGTGTAATGCACTCAGAGGAAAACGTAGGCCAGCTTTCAGCATCTGCTCTTAAACCCCGACGTCTTCAAGGCTGTCATAATAACATTTCTCTGATTTAAATGGAAGACGGATGGGTATGGTGTTGGGTATTTGGTACTTTTTCCTTAGCGTATTAAAGTGCACTGGCTTGATGATTGAAATGAAGTCGTTCACTGTCCACAAGGGGAGCAGGACGAATTCTCTAAAACCATCAGGACCTATGATGGACTGGATCGGTGGATCTATACCATCTAGGTCGTCGGTCGAGTCATACTCTGACCAGTCCCCATCCTACCCTTCATCTTCCACATGGGAAGGAGAGCTAGCTGATGGTTCCCTCTCCCTGCTGGAGGTGTCTTGGTCTGCTTGACCTTACGGGAACACCTCTTCATAGCCCGCTCCCTCGCGGGCATAAGACTAACTACTTAACGCTTCACTAGACATCTGACACCTACAGATGACGGGTAAAGGAAGCCTAAGACTCTAGATCTGTATCGACGACAGGACCAACATGAAAAATAAAGAACAAAACGAAGTAAAAAAAAAAAAAAAAAAAAGGTACTTACAGGTAGACGGCGAAGAAATGCGACAGACGAGCTAACAGAACACTGGATCTCAACTTCTAAAGGAGACAGTTGCTCTCTGAACAAGGTGGACGGTTGCGCTCTGAACAGCAGAAAATTTTCTAAAAGTGTAAAAATGAAAACGGTGGGTAGTATATATAGAGGGAACGGCGCGGTAAACGAAGGGACGCATCGATTCCAGCAAATAACCAGTAAAGTCCCCCCACGTGTCCTTGTGCATTTATGATAGTATTCCAGCCTGTCCATCAGAAACACACCTGTCAAATGTCATAGCTAACCATCATTCCATGAAACCGCAAAGGAGAGATGATGGTCTCATGGAATGAGGGGCCAATTGATTGGGAATAAAAATGAGCATGACGGGTCCACCACGTTTGGTTGATATGACAACATGAGCATGACGGTCCATACTTAATGTGACCAAGGAGGACGGATCCATAGTGGATGGATCCATAGTAGAATGAATGAAATTGACCCAAACTTAAAAGGGTGAAAGTGCTTTTTTGTCTCTTTTTTTGTGTGTGTAAAACTGTGTGTGGGAGTGTTTAAACATTAAAAAATATGTTATAAAAAAATGCAGCCCAAGAAAATTGTGTATAAAACAATGAATTTTGGTTCAACAAAACTGACTAATCCAAATAAAATAAGTATAGCAATGCAACGAAATTTCACAATATTTTTACAATACTTTTATTTTTAACAATGATGGATCCTAGTCTAATATTTTATTATTTTATTTTAAAGTAATGTTATATTCATAATATTTTCACAATAAATCTTAGATGGTAAATTGTTACTGGTTCTAAATTGTGCATTTAAAAAACAAATAAACAAACATGCCAATTGAAGAAAATTGTGCTTGAAACAATGAATTTTGGCTTAGCAAATTTTCTAAACCAAAAAAGAAGCCTAGAAACACAACAAAATATCAAACATTTTCACAGTATCTTTTATTTCCAACTGTGGTAGGTATTGGTCTAATATTTTATTTTTTTACGTTCACAATATTTTTTCAACAAATCTTAGATAATAAATTGCTACTGGTTTTAAATTGGAACCACCACTTTAAATTGTATATTAAAAACAAAAAAAAAATAAGAAGACTGCACATGAAAACTGTGTGTAAAATAATGAATTTTGACTGACTTAATTTGACTAGAATAAAAAAGAAGTCTAGGAGCACAAAAAAATATCATAACATTTCCACGATACTTTTATTTTTAGCAGTGATAGAACCTAATATGATGTTTTATTATTTTATTCTAGAAAAATGTTACCTTTACAACATTTTCACAACAATTTTTTGATAACAAATTGTTACTGGTTTTAAATTGGTCTCATTACTGATATTATTTTTTTATCCATCAAAAATACCTTGCCACTTAGGATTTGTTTTGAAATTATTGTGAAAATTTTTGAACTTGACATTTTATTTTATTTCGATCTATAAGGAATTTATTTCTCAGCAATTGTGAAAATATTGTGACAACAACAAGATATGATAACATTTTCACAATACATATGTTTTCAATTGTAGTTGGTCCGAATCTCATATTTTATTATTTTGTTTTAAATAATAAAGAATTAACACCTCAATAATCATGAAAATAAAGGATGTTAAATGCTTAAACCTAAGCTGTAGCTTATAGCTTAACTGACACATTCTCATCTAATCAACTAATACGTTAAGGATTTAAATCTTGATCTTTCATAATTATCAAATTATATAAAAAATAGAAATTAATAATTGAGAGTTGGATTTGATTTTTTATTATTTGTGGTACATTGGAGTATTGTTGTGATGGATAATTTATGATTTTTTATTTATTTTAAAAAAGTTGGGCATAATTTGACAGTGATTTTGTGTTTTAATGTATAGGTTTTATGCGGCAGAGCTAGTTGTGGCATTGGAGTATTTGCACAGTTTAGAAATAGTGTACAGAGATTTGAAGCCAGAAAACGTTATGATTCAAGAAACGGTCACATAATGCTAGTTGATTTCGACCTCTCCACAAGATTTTCACCAAAAGCCCCTTGATCTTCTCCAAATTGCAACTCAGTCCCTAAGCCCAAGTTTCCCAAAAAAAAGTTCCTCTCTTTGCTACACAAGTTTTTCTGCAACACGGGCATTGCCTCGAATGATGACTCACTACCGAGTCAGACGCCAAACTCATCCGAGTCAGAGACCGAGTTGAAGTGCAACTC
Source organism: Castanea sativa (assembly GCF_040712315.1). Lineage (NCBI taxonomy): Eukaryota > Viridiplantae > Streptophyta > Magnoliopsida > Fagales > Fagaceae > Castanea > Castanea sativa. The sequence continues at coordinate 35,832,253 of NC_134024.1, read as the reverse complement.
GTTCGTTGGGACAGAGAAGTACGTGGCACCTGAGATCGTGTCAAGGAATGGTCACGATTTCGCAGTGGATTGGTGGTCGCTCAGGGTTATGCTTTACGAAATTTTGTACGGTACGACGCCGTCTAGAGGGTCGAATAGGAATCAAGTTCTATTCCTCTCATTTTTCACATCTTTTATTCACCTTCTCTCTCATACTCACTCTCTTTTCTTTTATACTCGTACTCTCTGTGTGTAGGCTTAAAGTCTATCTCCTTCTAGTCTTTCACCTTCTACTCTCTCTTCTTTTATACTCATATTCTCTCTCTCTCTCTCTCTCTCTCTCTCTCTCTCTCTCTCATTTTTCACATCTTTTATTCACCTTCTCTCTCATTTTTTTTCTCTCGTACTCACTCTCTTTTCTTTTATTGTACTCTCTGTGTGTAGGCTTTAATCTATCACCTTCTACTCTCTTTTCTTTTATACTCATACTCTCTCTGTGTAAGCTTTCTCTTATTTTTCTTTCATAGTTCAAGTCGTTTATCTTCTCTCTTTCTTAGTTAATACCCTTAGACCAAATATTTCAAACACCAAAAGCTGCAACCCTCAAAAAATTAGCTTCTCGATCCTACATTCTTAACCTTAGCCTAAAAAAATGAAAAGATTCACTCCTCACTCCGCCGGTACAGTGTACAGAATACTTCATTTCCTTCGGGGATTTGAAGTATCCATACAAACTTCTACAACGGTGAAAAGAGGGTCTGTTACCATAAGAGTAAATGGAGAGGATTTAGTGGCTAGGAAAGTCACAAAAGAAGAGCTCAAACAGGGCTTTCAAGGTGGTGGTTATGAGAAGCTAGCCACCATCTCTTTGGTAATGGCATCCGTTCAATCGGTTGCCAATCTCACTACCGTGGCTTCCTCCCTAGCTACTGATGGCCCGGAGGAGACCCTTTCATGTTTGATTCACATGGCAAAACTGCAGGATCCGTCGATTAAATTGGTATTTTCTCATTTTATTTTTTCTTCTTACATTTTTTTTCCTCAAAAATTAAACCTCATTTTTTAACTTTTTTTATTTTTACCGTGTAGGATAAGGAAGCTTCTGATTTGCTTCATGGGGTCTCCGAGCTAAAAAGGGATGTTATCCTAAGCTCTATGTTAACTCATGCCAGTGAAGTGCTCAATACTCTCATGATGGAAGAGAAAATGAAGAGAAATGTGGTGAAAGCTGACGATGGAGATACAAAGAAAATGGGAGCTGGAGGTGGGGACGAGAACAAAGAAGATGGCAATGGCAATGGAAACGGTTATGAAAATGGAAATGGCGGCCGTAGCTCAATTATATAGGGTATTTGGGAATCTGTAAAGGATTTTTTTAAGAATACATAGGGCTTTCTGTTTTTCTTTTAACTATTTTGCTTTAAATCAATAGAAAGTTTAGGTATTCTGAGTGCATGTATAGTTTTCTCTAGCTTCTATTTATGCTCTTTCATTTTGTGGTGGAAAGCAACTTAAAAGTGTGCATAGATGCTCTTAAAGCTCTTGCAGCTCAGACACTTTTTAATTTAGTGAAAGTTGTTTTCTTGCTTAGATACTTTAATATGAGCAAGTCTGTAATTTGTTTTCCTTGAAATGTATGGTTGTATTTGGATCAATCCTGATGCCATTTTAGCAGTTCCTCAACCTTTTATTATTATTTTATTTTATGAATGCAGCTCCACAACTTTAACCTTACTAAATGCTTTCATTAATGGTTCAAATTTTTAGTGTTGTTAGCCTAGGTAATTACCCTAGTAGATTTGCCTATTGTTTTGGAAGAAGTTGGGTTGCAGTTTGAATAATTTCTTACTCTATTTTAAACTAATAATAACATTGATTATCCTTTCAAAAAAAAAAATAAAAGTGTCACAAAGTTTTCAACCTCTTTTTCAAATTTTGGGATTTTTTTTTTTTTGGTTGCTGCTATTTTTATTCCAATTTTAAAGTGATTTAATATCATAGTTTAAACGAAATTACACAGCATGCTTTTTTTTAATTTATATTTTTAATTTTGATTATTAATTATAATATATAATGTTAGTTTTTAAGATTTGCACATTGATCGGGAATAATAAATAATGGAGGGTTGGAGGGGTTAAGTTGTCTTTAGGAATTAAATTAATAATTTTTGAAGTGTCTTAAAGCTTGATGATATTAATCCAAATTTCAGAATATATTATCCACTAAATAAGAAGGAATATGAAAAGTGTTGATTTCTTACCCTAGCTTGTCAATTTTTTTTGTTTCTCAAAAAAAAAAAAAAAAAAAAAAGCTGGTATGAAAACCTGTAACGTTGAAAATTGGGGAATTATTGTATTGAATTTATATTATGGCAAACAAAAATGTTGTCTTTTCTTTTTTGTCATTATTAACAAAATTATTTTGAACATCATTGAAAAAAAAGAGCCCATAATTCTTCTAATTTTTTTAAATAATGGTTTATTTTGAAATTTCTGATACTGCCTATATAAATATGAATTTTTTATCAATGGAATTTGTTACGGGTGTAGTGGGTGTAGTGGGTGTATCATTATATTGTGTAGTGGGTGTCCATCCTATGCCTATTGTATCATTGTATTGTGTAGACTGTAGGCCGCCCAGAAACAATAATGACACATTGATGTAAGCATAGAGATTTGATCTTTTTTTTTTTCTGGCATGCGCTTGTAGAAGTTAGTATTATTGTAGCAGTACTGGTAGAAGTGGCTTGGTTGCTCGCATAAGAACTTTTTTGAGTTTGCTTTTTCCTCAAGAAAATCAGTCAATCAAATCTGATCATCAGTTGTCAGATAATGCCACCAGAGATATGTTGGTTTAGCTCCATAAAATACATTTTTTTTTTAAAATTATTTGATTGTTGTCTTTTCACTCTTTTGGATTGACAAGTTGTCACGTCAAATTTATTTATTATTAAAAGTAAAACATCGGTTTTTATATTTATCAAATCTAGGTTGTGTTTAAGTATTTGCGTGGGAGGCATTCTAAAAAGCCAAAAAGAAAAAAGATTTGGGTGGGTGAGGGGTCTTCAAACGTGCAATGCATTTCTAGAGATATTCTATTTGGTAATGGATTTTTAACTAATAATTTTTAGTGTATAATTAATAATAATATTTTTGACAAGTATTTCGTATTTCTATAATATTTAAATATGTATTTTTACAACACTAAAAACTGAATAATAATACTTAAACACTACTACTAAACAAACTCTACTAATTTTTATTCTAAGTTGTATTTTTTTGTTCCTACATTTTGAGGCATATTCGATAGAAAGAAATTTTATTTTTGTTTTCAAACAATATAAAAAAAATTTCAAATAATATATTTTTTTGAAAATAGTTTTTACTTTTCAAATAATATTTTTTACATGTTTGACTCAACATTTTTATTTTTGAAATTTATTATAAAAGAATTACAAAAATTAATGTGTAAAATATATAAGTTACTTTTTTTTTGGTGAGTAATAATAAGGGAATAAAAAAGTTTACGTACCTCATTGTTATGATGGTTTATACTTTAGGGAAAATTCTATAATTAGGTTTCAAATAATTTAGTGAATTAGAGCTTTTTATAAAGAAGCACCTCTCTTTTAGTCATTTAGCAGCAATTCTAATGGTTAATCTTTTAGGGAACCTCAATCTTGCTTACTAGTTAACACACCCAAATTTGTATTTGGGATGCTTTATATACTAATTTGACAAATCTTTTCCTCCCAAAAGTAGGCCTAGATAAAATAGAAAGACTTTTTTTACATCACATATTAGTAAGATCACTGCCAAGAGCCTAGTTTAGTGGCATTTTTGCTCTCCTTACGAGGAGAACCAAGGCTCAAACCCCCTCTCTCATTATTATAAATATCAAACAATAATATATATACACACAAACACGCACACACTAATGAGACCACCTACATGACAAGTAGAAGATAAGCCCCCGCTTTGTTAGCATGTTAAAATTCTTTAAGCTACAATATTATTTACAATTAAGTTAGAAACAGTTTTGTGACAAAACGAAAGGAGGAATAAAACAAAAATAAGAAGAAAAAAAGAAGGGAAGGGAGAGTTTGGGGGGAGGAATATGCATTAAAATGTAAAAAGAACAAGGCTTTTCATATTCAAAAATAAAAATCATAAACAACAAAAAAATGAAGAATAGGCCACAAACTGATCACTATCTTACAAAAGCCATGTTTTCATTAGGAATGTAATTTAATCCAGTGCAATTCACACCACGAGCACCATCACACTGCAAAACCCTAGGCTTCCCTTTTCCTGTATTTAAGAGTAAAAAAGCAATTTTAATAATATCAACACTAATTATAACCAAGATTTCTTTGAACGTACCCTGCCACAACTTTCTTCCATCAAATAGACCTCCTCTAGCAAATGCATGAAAGCAAGCAACATTGACCAAACCTCATCCTCTGCACTTGGAAGCACTCCCATGAGTTCTATATCTGAAACTCTGTAGAGAACTGAGTCTAACAGAGAAAATTTCCAGTATAGTAAAGTAGCAGTTAAAAGAAAATTCATGAAAGGAATCTATTGTAACAAATAAAGCCAAGAAAATGTTGTTACCTCCAGAATAGTGTAATATGTAATGTTGTTTCCCCATCATTGACAATGCTTTTAAGGAGAGAACCATGACCATGGGCAAGTGAAGGGTACTCAGATGTAGGTGAGAACTGCAAATACAACAAATGCACATGTTCAGCCCACAATAATATGAAGTTTTTTGGTTGTACCAATCCTCTGGGATCTCAGACAACAATGCAAACAGGACACTGAAGTATCAACACTTCAATCCATTAAAGGCAAAGAAAGGACCACCCACGGGGGCGAGGGGAGGGGGGGGGGGCTGGGTTTGTTTTTATGCACAATATGCAAAATCCCACACAAATTTTGAGCATCCTCAATTAAATCCTCCCTTTATAAAATTCATTAATTTGGCTTGTAAAATTCTATGAAACAATCACTTCATATGGCAATTGCATTACTCATACTAATTAAGAGTGTTCAAAATTAAGATAAAGAAGCAAGGGGAAAAAGCAGTATACAAAAACAAACCTATGTCCACTTACATTCAGAATTTGTAACAAAAACATTTTGACCTTATTACAAACTTTATGTCATTCCAGAAACAAAAGGGCCAAAGACTTCCCTATTATACTATATAGGTCACAGTTGTAATGAGCAATGTCTTAACCCAGAACTGGACAGTTGGACTGCTTAGACTGTTGGCCATTCTCTCATTGACCAGTCTTGATTTAGCTTTGGCCAAACTACATTAAACAATTTGAATCACCGGTCAAACTGGTAGATTACAATTAAACTGCAGAGACGTCTTGCGTCCTGCAGTTCCTTTTGAAGCAAGGTTAACACAAAAATGTCAAATGAACATGGTGTAAAAACTTAAAACTAGTATACTATATGTGAACAACTCGTGCATAAAACATTGAACTGTGTCACTGGTGAAATCACTGGCACATCATTGAGGTCTCTAAATTTCCTTTTTTCCTATTATGAATACACTTTCTAATAAAAAGTAAACTTTTAAGTAAAAGTTAATACATTTGTTGAATAATGGACCAATCACAATTGCCTAAGTTGTTGGATTGGTGACATGCAACCCAGTTGTTTTATGGATCAATGAAGAATTGTGGTTTTAAAAGATTGAAATATGAGAACTTGACACAAATTTCCAGCCTATAGGACAATGAATTCAGATGCACATTCCATTTATCCATGAAAGACAACTGACCTAAATAGAAGTCAAACACTGAGCAGCTCTTATGGCTTGTGATACAAGCACTAAACCAAAGCTGCAAAAGTAAAATAGACAAGTTCATAAGGTGACACACCAACAAAAAAATTTAATAGGAAAAACAATAACATAAGGGAAATGTTGAATGCATGACAAGAGTTGATGATGGGAATGAAGCTTTATGCTACCTTCTCAAGAGAATAAGTGCGAAGCTCATATATGACTTGACCGGATGTTGTGTTGGGGATGTTCCAGCTCTAGGATCTTGATAGATTAGAGTCTGATATCCTGGATCAGCCTCCATATGAGGAAGAGTGCATGTAACACATACCGCTAAAAATCTCCTACAAGGCGAAAAATGGGCACTCATTTCACTTCAAATACAATTGCAGCCCAAAAAAAATGTTAAATGCAACCCTATTTAAAATGACATCACTCCTAATAAAGAATATTGCAGGTCCATACAAATGGTGGCCTTTGTCCAAAAGAAAATGCAATAGATATTTGAAAATTGAAAGCCAGGCTACGGTACCCTTTTTTTTGGTTTGTTAAGTTACACACGCACACACACACTCAATGAGACTTGAACCCATGACCTCATCCATGCCATAACACTAATACCCATTACAATAATAAAGCACCATAACAGTTGTATCTGAATATTAAAATTTCATGCTTACCTACATAGGAGGGCATAGGGTAAGGTAAGCAACGTCTTTTAGCATTAAGTGGGAAAAAAGGATTTTCAACATCATGTGGCCATACCCTTAGCTTCACAGTGCAAGGTAGCTCTGCAGTAGATACAGCAGCCAGTGAGGTGGTTATTTTCGACTGGATTCTACTGATAATAGGTTGAGCATCAACCCAATCACTTGGGGCATTAACCAGAGCAGCACCCTCCACAGAATTAGATACAGAGAAGTGAGAGTTTGAAAAGCAGTATTGCAAGCTAGATCTTCCAGAAATGCCTGGAAGGCTGATGCTGCCTAGCATTGTCACGTTTTGAGTAGACAGATGAGATGCCAAGATGGAAAAATTTATATATTGAGCTGATGGCTCATGACTACTGCCATCATCATTAAGAGGAAGCACTGAAGGAACACCAGCTTGGCTTTGACCCACAAACCATCCTTGCAAAAAAGGTAGCTCCCAACCACTTGGATCTCTCTCAGGTAAGAACTGATGGTGTCCAATCTCAGCAAGATCCAGGCTATTTGGAATATACACAGGTACTCCATGAATCACGATATTGACCACCAGTAGTATCTAAGTTAGTAGAGCTTCCCCATTGGCTTCTCCCAATAGGCGGTATTTAATAAGTTTCCATTGCATCCACTGTAGGGTCATAAACAGCATTTCATGTTCCACTAGGTAAATGATTGTTAGCAGCATTGTGTGAGCCAGTAGGAATAGTACAAAATGTTTCCATAGGAGAAACCTTACTATTATAATGTTGCTGCACTTCATTTGCGTCCACTTGAAACCGCATTGAAGCAGAAGGCTCGACTTGCATGCTAGTCGAACCATCTATGGCAAATGAAGGCACAAAAAAGAAAGGTATGGATATTAGAGGTAGTTCAGCAGTCATTAACACATTCATAGGAATGAGCATTTGCCATAAAAACAGCTGGAGGAGGATATCACAAGTAAACCGAAAGGTGTTGATGTTTTTTGGATAATTGACCTCAGCAGTTAACAGAAATGGAGCATCATGAGGGTGAAGCTTCTCCTCTCTTTTTGTACTGCCATATGTATAACTGAACAGGATTTGATTTGTCAGCGATAAGCCGATAATAGATCTACAAAGTCATGACTTATGAACTTAAATAAAAAAAAATAAAAAAAATTAGGATCAAAAGAAAAACCGTTAAGCATGATAGAACTACAGAAAAGTTGTATGACAAAAATCAATACCTTGTGTCCTGATGCAACAGCAAGGATATCCCCTTTAGCATGGAAAGCAATGGATGCAATACGGCAATCTGTTACAAGAAAAGTAGCAATAAGATCCACATGAGTAGTAATATAAGCTTAAAGAATATTATTAACTGAAAACTGCAGCAACTATTGCAGAAGGCAACTGAACAAGAGAGTCAGTAAAATATACAAAAATCCCATGATCCTATACACTCTGATGTGTTTGCATCCCATAATCGAACTTCATAATCGAAGCTCCCACTTGCAATTATTTCTAGATCCAAAGGATGGAACCTAACCTGTAAACGCTCCATTAGTACTTTGATACGGAGACTGAACTTTAGAGATTGTTTATCATACACGACAAAGCAAAAGATTTGAAATTACATCCGGTTGACAAGTTAGAAAAAGATTTGAAATTACACCACGTTGACAAGTTAGAAAGCATTATTATTGAGGAAAAACGAACAGAAAGGAGGAGAGGGAGGAGGAGGGTGTTACAAACCCATAGGTTTAACTCACTCTTAAAAACCGGCTTGCAAGGAAAGGGTCTCTAAGAGGTTGGCTCTGATACCAAATGTTATAAACTCATGGGTAGAACCCACCCTTGAAAACCGGCTTGCAAGGGGAGGGTGCCCAAGAGCTTGTAAACGTATGGTTAAGCTTATACTTAATCCATATGGGACACTAGGATCATAACAGAGGGGGACAACAATTCAAACATAAGCCAAACCAACAACTGAAATCCTACAGTATTGTGGCATATGGAGACAGAAAATCAAAGAAAAACAGTAGAAAAAGGAGGTGGCTGCTGACAAGATATAGATTTTTAGCATTAATACACATGTCAAATAGAAAGTATCCAGTTAATCAAAGAAACCATAAAATTTGAACAATTACTCAGCAGATATAAATGACCAAAATTAGTGACGAATAAAACAAGTAACAAAAAGAATTTACTTATCTTGAAAACATGCAGCCTCTTCACAAAAATGATTCACAGCCCTCCTCTTTCTTCCTGAAATCCTACTTTGTCATTCAAGCAGTCACTCCTATCCCCAGAAGAAGTTACAGACTGAAATCATAGTAATTGTCAAAACAACTAACCAACCAAAGATGGATAGGTACACAAAACATTAGAAAATTTAACAGAACACATTACAAGTGGTTTGAACCATTGGGAAATACAATATAATACATACTCATGAGTTACCGTAAAATCTATCTTCACTCGTTACAATTGCCTAGCAAAAGCTACACCAGCAACTAAAACTGAGCAATCCAATTTGAGATAATTTTAATAAATTTTTATGATATTTTGTCAACTGCAAGTTACTGATTTTTCTTTGCATTGCTTCCTGGATGATGGTCGGCAACCAACCCATGTCATGGCATTCATCATGTCATATTGCCAATGCTAGAGATTGAATCTATCAGTTAAGGGAGCTGGTCCCATGACATGTCTAAACAAGATATGAAGTCATGCTAAAAGTTGTGACACTTTTAACGAAGTAGAAAGAATCTGATTGTGGAGATGTCCAGACTACTCATATTTCTGTTAAAATCAATTTGGTCATGGTGTACAATAAAGCATAAAATGATAAAGTCAATATTTTTATATTTTTTGAAGTCTTCATTTTTTATAAGTAAATAACTTAATTAGATAAAGGAGGTAATCAAATACATAGGAAGATTTACGACTGTATTAAAGCCACTCCTAAATTATTACAATATAAACTTCATAAGATCCAAGTAAATAAATAAAAGTCATGGAAGAGACACTATCTAAAGCAATCATCCATTCATACCATGATCTAAAAAAGAACAACCTAATATGTCAAGGATGTTCTATGCCATCAAAATTCCTATACTTTCCTTCTTTTTTAGCGTAAGTTACATAATCCCATGATCTCACCCTCCACCTTGTTTTTACATGGTAAAGAAGTGTTATTTGGGCAAAAGCTTATTGTAACATGGTCAAAGCGTGAGTTGATTGCCACCTTTAATTTGTGCTTTGGAACTTTCTAGAACCATAGGTCCAAGTGTACAGAAGAGAACCAAGCTTCTGTGATGTTCTTGTTCTTTTTCCAGAAAGAAAAATAAGATCAACAGATCAGCACCTTTTTTTGTTTTTTCTAATATTACCTGGCGGTTATCAACTAGGACACAGCATTAATTTACCTAAAATTACCTATTTGGACCTTTTTATGAATAAGTACTGACATGCTATTTGCCTTTTGTTCTTACAAACAATTAAAATATTCAAAACTTTACTAAATTACCTCTTACATAGTTCTTTGTTACATCATTATCTTTAGATGAATCATTTGAATTTGTTTTGTCCAAAGAAATGTTAGCTTTTATATATATAAAATTCGGAAAAGGTACACTGGTACGGTATTAACAACTTTGAGGAAAACACAACCACCATGTCTCCCCTGCCGCCAAACAATGGAGAAAAACACTACGAGGAAAACACAACCAACATATCTCCCCTGCCAACAAACAATGGAGTAAAACATGATAAACTGACTTTCCTGCTTCTGCACAAACAACACCAATTTATCATCAATATCCTCCAAAGAACCTCAAACTTTTGAGGCACCTTACCAACCCCCATAAACTCTTCCAAGGAAACTTAACACGATCAGATCCTCTCAAAGCATCACAAAACAAACAAGCCTCCAACTTTCCAAACCAAACTTCCAATAGATTTTAATTTGATCTTCACCTCCTATAGGAAAACTGATAATCCAAAAATTTAAAAGAATTAGCCACAAATTCAAATTTGCAATCTGAAAGGCATTGGCAAATTGAAGGATTTCAATGGCTGAGCAACCTAGATATGAAACAACTAAAGCATCATTGTTTGCAGCAAAAAGAAACAAGTCGAGGAACTAAAAAGGACTCACCAAACTATAATCATGCCAAACACAGCCTCAGGTCAGCATCAATAACAAACTTAACATGTTCCAAAAAATAAATCCAACCTCCTCTAAACTTCAACAAAATCACCTTAAATGACCTTCTAACCACAACAGATGTCCATCCACTCTATACTCCCCTGTACTTTACTAGTACACATCAACATAAGAAACCTTAATCCTTTCTTGTTCAATGGAGAATACCCCCCCCCCCTCCCCCCAGCTCACCAAATGAAATTTTGATTCATCTCTCATCTTGGCTCACAAAAAATCTTTCTCAAGTTTTTCTAGTATATTAGCAACATAAATACAGACGATAAAAGAAAAAAAATGCAATTAAATTCAAATGAAGTATTCTTCGTAAGATTGATATTCGCTCCTTTAGTTAAATAAAATCTTTTCAAACCTTCATGTCATATTTTCCGTGCTACATTTCCAAACCACTCAAACATTAAAAGTTGACCACAAAGACAAACCCAAATATGTCTAGGCTATACTCAACTTACAACCCAACAATTAGGCTAAAATTCCATTGTGTCCCCACCTCTCCCCTAGGAGATTATGGTGCTGACAACAAATTAAAGTTGATCGATTGCATTGGACCAGAGTTGTTTCTAATTAGATTTTATTTTTATTTTATTTTGAGGATTCTATGGGATTTAATTGTTATTTTAATTATAACATGAGTTCCTTGATGTTACTTGGGAGCCCTATTTAAAGGCCCCAGAGAAAACATTATTGGTATGTATCCTTGTTTAATACAATTTTTGTTGGAATTTTTTCAATGACTTGGTGCTAATTCTAGGCAACTCTAAGTGAAAATTCCTAGATTTTCCTTCTTGGTCCTAATTCCAAGCAAGTAGCAACCCTAGGTTCTAATTTCAGGCAACCTAGGTGTTGATTTCTGTTTCTTTATTCTCGTGCAGCTCTATTTGTTTCCTGCAATTTTCTGAGAATTTTGTGCTTCACCAGGTTATCTACTTGTACCAACTCACATTTACTCAAACTCTTAAGCCCAACAATATCTCAAACAAAAGGAGTGGACATCGAATATATTCATGTTTTTGAGATTGAAATATTAAATCCAACAATGCTAGCGTGAAATCCTGTCAATTTGACCATACGTGAGGAGAGCCTTTTTCCATCCAACTAGTGAACATGTGCAATAAGTCAATAACACTCTTTTAATCTATCACATGTTACTTAGGGTCTCCCTCTTACTTCACTACCTAATATTAATTAATGAAAATTTTAATTTTGGAATACATATATATTCAATCCTAAGCAATTATCGGACTGTCTTTGCCAGAACCTTCATTAGGTACATATAAGCACACATAAATTCAACCCTAACAGCTCCCCCACCGTAAATTAATATTGGGTAGCTTATATACGTGACCCCAAACTTAAGGCCTCCTTGTCATTAGACCTCAAACTTAGGGCGTACTCATAAATAGACCTTAAATTTAAGGCCTCCTTGTAAGTACACAGGTTAAGCACATTAGCCATAAGGTGACTTGACTTCCAACCATCGGCCACCTTTTGACGAGACAGAAACACAAATTCCAGGAGAAAAAGACTTATATCATAATGTTTATAATGTTTCACAGAATAAAATCAAATAACCTGGATAACAAATCCTTTTATCCAATGCCAAATAACCTCAATAAAGCCTCATCCAGTTGTGCTGCATTTTCAATAAACTTCTTCCATAAGATATCAAGTTCCTCAGTGAGAGACAGAGTTTCATCAACAATAAATAATGCACAAATTAAATATTAAGAAAACTATTTTCAGGATGAGATAAGATTCAGTAACTATCTTCCTATGACCACTTAAAAAAACCCTCAAGCAACGACCAGTTTGACAATCAATTATCTTTACTGTATGGTCAACACTGCAGGAATCAAAACAGTCAAAACAGAGGGAAGTTCAATAACAGAGAGAGGCCTGAAATGGAATCAGGCAACAACTAGTGACAACTTACCGTGTAGAAACAAGTGTTCTTCCATCAGGACTGAATGCTGCTGCAATAGTTGACCTTGGAGGAGGCACCATAGGCATAGGGTAGTACTTAGCAGATAAATGGCGCAATGTCTCTGCCTCAACCCTCAAAAAAGAGCTTCAGAAATAATGGTGGCAAATGGCGTAATGCTCATTTACAAATAGTGCAGTGCGCCTTCCATCTCATAAGAAATAATTAAAATAGAGAGAGAAATAGAGTAAAATTGGTAGTGTACCAGTAAAGAAGACAACGTCTTGTGTCTCTGGTTGCTTCAGTTTTGGGCCCAGGTTTAGAAGCTTCTCCCCACCACCATTTTGGCATGTGCTTTGTTCTGGCCTTCTAGGAGACATTTATGATATATCATATATCCCTCAGCGCTATCAAATGGAAAACATTTCTACCACTGAAACTATTGGAAATGCCACTGTATCAGAGGTGCACCATATGAACATAATAATATTAAAGGTTTATGCATGCTCTTCAGATCAGTGGCGGAGGCAGGAATTTGGGTTAGGGGAAGAAGATTAAAACACAAAATTGAAAGTAAAAAATTAATCTGAAAAATGTTAATCCATATTAATAACAAAGTAAATAACCAACTATATGCTAATGAAATTCTCATACACAATTTAACATAAAATGCAAACTTTAATTTATTTTTTCACACATAGTTTAATTTACTCAATTACTCTTAACGATTTTTCATATTTTGAAACCGCTACATGATTTCTTCACACTCAGTAGTCTTGAATATATCTTTATCAATATATGTAACTAAGCAATCATTTATCCATTGATCTCCAATTCGATTGTGTAATCAATTTTTAGTTATGTTCATTGTTAAAAACTTTTTTCCAACATTAGCTGCTACAACTTGTAATATCAATGCTGAGGTCACTAACATTTAAAACAATGGATATAAAACATCATTCTTCATTTCTACCATTATTTTTATATAAGAGTTGTTGGAGTGTAGGTCTATTGATGTGAAAGCATTAGCATTGGCGGTGCTAAAAAACTAAAAAGTCATATTACTATTTTTAGCACCATCAATACTAAAAAGCCTACTGCAATGAGGGAGAAAAAGGCAAAAAAAAATTGCTATTGAGCTACAGTGCATAGATAAAGATGTCTACGCATTGTAGCTAAGATGGTAAAAAAAATACAATATTTTATTAAAAGTTATATTATTTTATTGTATTGAATATTAAAATAAAATCATTGATATTGAGTGTTTGTAAAGTAAGATGGTAAAATAGATAAAACAGTTTTTTATGGTACCAAATTGTGAAATTTTTGGCACCACAAATGTTAATGCTCTAAGAGAAGCTACCGTGAGAATTGAAAAATAAATAAATAAATAAAAAAAGAGAAAAGTTATTTGTCCTTTTGTGGTGTACAATATGCAAATAATATATTATTACTATAGAAATTTTTGGAAGTTCAGGGGGCACTTGCCCCCCCCTCCCCCGAACCCCCCTCCCTTCGCCCCTGCTTCAAATCCCCATTAATACTCGAAATTCACAGGATCCTTTCCTTATAGGGCGTCTTCTAATTGTAGTTGGGTGTAGAGTGCAAGACATTTCCATTCTAGGATCCTTGGAGACCACTCATGCCGCACAGGGGACACATAGATGCCCATGAAGGTGACATGTGGCTTTAGCAGACCATCTCACTTAGGTCCGTCTATCTCGAGTAATCCCACTGTCCTATCTCCTCTTTGTTCACGTTACAAGTCCGTCTACTTTAATGAGTACAGTCGTCGTATCTTTTATCCGTCCTGGTCATGAGCCCGTCCGCTAGTTTTTAGAATGCCAAGATTGTCTCTTTTGGCGACCCCGTCACTAATGTCTACTCTTATTATTTATGTCCGTATATTTGAGGATTTTGTCCTTATCAATTACACAACTTTTTATTTTTTAATGTATCGTTCTTACCTTATTTCAAACCTTAACATAACATAAGGTACCTTTGTCCCCATGCTAATATAGGATAATACAATTATGGTCAAGAGGTCATCAGTGCAATGAAGAAATCAAAGGAAAAAAAAAATGGGATGGGGTTTTGTCTTAAAAATCCTAATAACCCGACTCCAAACTTATCCACCAACCCACCCACAAAATGAACTACATATTCCAAGAGGCATGAGCCCAATCCATCTAATCTCTATCCTAGACAAAAACCTGCACCATTTAAATCTTGTGAGCCCAAATAACCCTCAAAACCCATCTTGGTTCATACCTAAACTCACCCTAGAAAGAATATATTGTGAAGAATGGGAAGCCATTATGAATAATATAAAAAACAAAAATCTTCCACTATCTAGAGGGGCAAGTATTCTTTAACGAAAAAACAATAACCTTAATCCTCTAATCTAACCCACCCAATTATCTAGCAACCAAATGACAGAAGAGACAAAAAGGAGAAATAGAAGGAAGGTTAACATGTTAATCAAGGCAAGGGCAAGTCAGCATATAGTCGATACAAAATTCACCCATGGAGATAAACTCTTCGACATGCCCATCCATGGTGACAAGCTACTAAAAGTGTTTGTCATCCATCCCAAGATGTCCAAATGGCCTAGGCGGCAAGCCTTACTAAACGACTTTAAACCCTATTAATTGCCATGAGAATCCAAGTATGGAACTATCAAGTCGTTTGTAAAGCCTCAATAGTTAAGGCCCTTAGAGCCTCAATAAGGGCATGTAAACCAAGCTTATCTTCCTTTGTGAAGTTAATCAAGATAAAAGTGTACGTATAAAGTCAAAAAGAGAAGGGTGATTTGAGAAAGAATTGAAAGTGGATGACCATTATTAATATATGAGTTTTTGCTTTTAAGGAAGGAGCTCTAACATGTTATGTTTTTTTTTTTTTGACATGTTATGTTTTAACCAAAATGTTTATGTACTAAGATTAAGGTTGATAGAAAAGTGGTTTATATTTTCACGGTTAATATGAACTTTGATTTTAGATTTTGATTTTAAATGATGGAGGATTGTCATGTACATTTTACGATTTTAATCCACACTTCATGAAAGTTCAAGAGTAACCTTATTTAATGATTGATAAAAAAAAATTAAAAAAAAAAGGACAGAAGGCCTTCTTTTATAGGCTAAACTGTACAACTCCAATAGTTAGCCAAAGCAATTAGAAAAAGAAAAAAAAATTTATTATGAACAATTTATCATCAAATTTATATCAAGACGTGTTTAATAATAAGCAAAAAAGAAGATTATTCTCTAAATCAAAATTGTGAGGATGAAAGCGAAAGCAACATATCACCATCGGAACCCATGTCATAAAATACAAAATAATTTAAAAAATCACGCCTAAGCATATTTAATGATTGAATCTCAAACTATAATCATATAAATTGGATAAAACTTAAGCAAATTAGGTTAAAAAAGAGACAAAAAATACACAAAACCTATTCAATTTAATGGAAAAAACCCCCCCTCGTAGGTGGAAGAAGAGAAGAATATAGAAAAAGAACCATATGATAAGTATTTATTATTAATTATTTGAGTAATATTACACCACTCAATATTTTTTATTTGGTAACGAATTTTGACAAATCTACCGTTAGACTATATTATCTTTTTATATTCTCTATACTTACAATATTTCAAGGTGATTAAATATTAATAGTCATTTCATTAATCAATTGTTTAGATTCAAGTTTTGTAGTTTAAAATAATGCATAAAAGATGAGTTTTCGAATGGTAAATAATATCCAATTGACATGGAAATAGGCATAAATGTTAAGAATATATAGAACATGTAATTTTTAATGATAAAATTTTCAAAATATGAATTCTATAACAAGTTATTGGGTGATGTAACATTACTTAGAGCTTTCAAATTAGCCTCTACAAAAGTTTAGCTACACTAAACCAAAAAATTTCACTTTTTCTAGTTTAACAAACCTATATCTAAATAGACATGCATCAACATCAACCTTAATATTTATTTATCCATTTCATTTAATATTTTTTCTCTCTCTACAAATAAATAAACAAATAGGTTTTTTTTTTTTTGTTCATCTTCCCCAAACATAAATATAAATCTAAACTAAAGTGAAATTTTATTTGTTTTAAAACGGTTTTGTCTAATGTTTTAAAGACAATGTGTTTTGTGAAAGTAAAAAAATATTATTTTTGCTAAACTATACCGTGCATCACACGAGTCAATGATTAGTATGTTATAAAAGTTGGATTCTCAAACTAGAGTGAAGGACACAATGATGACATATATTCTTTCGACAATGCATAAAATTGGAAAGATAATGCTATTTGGCTGATAATAATTGGTACATGTCAATTTTTTTGCCATTTTTCAATAATAAATTTCACCATTATAATAAATATCCACTACAAGCTCCTTTAAATACACCATCAATTTTTTCCCTTTTCATTTTCCCTCGATGTGTTTCTTTTTCCTTTTTTTTTTTTTTCAGGGTTAGTAGCCTAAAAGACATGTATTTTTTGGGGTGAGTATCCTAAAAGGCATGTTTTAAAATGCGCTGAATATCAATAATTAAAAAAAAAATCTGCTACCTATATATATCTTCAATATAATTGAAAACAAAGTTTTAAAAAAAATGAAAATATAGAATAGAAAATCTAATTCTCATTTATAAAGGCAATAATTTTTTCTCCATAAACATTTTTGGATTGTTGCCAACCCAGCAGCCACCTCCAAAGTATTGAACTAATGTGGAGTTCAATTGATACTGTCTTGGTCTAGAGTATCTGGATTTGAAGCTCCATGCTTAATAGTGTTCTATTTGTCGTGATGTAGTAATTGTCTGATAGCTGTGATATGTTAGGCCTTTAAATGTTCAGTGAATTTATAACTTACTTTTCAGACATTGAATGAACTAAGAGAGAGATGTTGGTTTTACTTTTGAGATATTGTGTGGAGTGTGAGCAAGGCTTTGAGGAATCAGAGGGTCTTGCGGTATTATTTGGTCACAAGGTGTTTTTTTTTTTTTAAAAAAAGAAAATGAGAGTAGACTTTATTTATAATCAAGGTATACAATGGGAAGAGAAAAGGGAGCATTGTTCAATCCAAACAATAATCTTCTCTTTCTCTTGTGCAACACTAGCAAAAAACTAGAGTAGTTCTATTAAAAAGTAACAAAAAGATTTTTTTTTTTGTTTTTTTTTTTTTCAGCCGTAGTTGTTGACTAATTCCTCGTGAACAGTGCATTCGTGCACTGTTTATGGACCCACAAATTTTACTTTTCAACAATTTTTTCATTAAAAATGGGTCTCACGGCACTATTCACACATTTAAAAATTATTTTGTTATAGTGTTTTCAATTTTCAATTTTCAGCAATAAGTTCTATCCAAACGAACCCTAAATAAAAATAAATTAAATAAAAAACTTCAAGCTGTAGTGCAGTTCGGCAGTACCACTCCATACAAACGATTCCATAGATAAGTCAATATAGTACGCCAAATCCCATCAATGTAGTGTTGTCCTCCATCCAAAGCAAAGCCAGACCTCCCCTAAAGCAAGCTTCAAACTTTTCAACATCATACAGATCAAGTTTTATTTTTATTTTTTTTCTTCTTCGAGAAATAAAATTCTTTGAACCTTCCTCCTTCACCAAACAGTGAATGTCTCTAAAAGGTTAAGAATTTTCATCTTAGTTGGAAAGGCTGAAGACCAACCTCAAACTATGGAGCATTGAGCTGAGGCAACACACACTTCCACAGCTTTCTTTTTAACAGGAGTTTGATCTTCACCATCAACACTACCATAATGTACAGATGATCTTGTATTAGAAATTTGTGAGTTTTTAGATGGCTGTGGAATAGCCGCTTCATTAGACCTGCGAAGATGCTTTTTCCACTTTCTTAATGTTTTTCTAACAGATAAATCTTCAATAGATTGTTTATTTATTCCAGCCGAAAATTTTGGTTTTTGATTATTATCAACTACAATTACCTCACAATCTTCTGCCTCTATATTGTGCACATCTTTTTCCGTGAAATCTGTCCCAGTACTTATCTTGTTACTAGTTAGAACCCGAACCCCATCATCATTCAAATTTAAAACTTCGTCCAGCTGCTTCTGTCGCACATCACGTTGTTGCACAACCTCACCCTTATTCTCTTGTATCTAGTTCAACTTCACAGATCCTTCTGGTGCTGTTTCAGTTTTTGAATTCATATTGGGTTACCCCACATTCAAATTAAGTATTGTGTTATCCACTGAAAAAGCGGTTTCTCTGCTTGGTCCACAACTGTCGCCCCTGTTCCGCGAACGTTAGGAAGCCGTTGAGAGTTCAGCTGTAGAGGAATTCCCATTAGGTTCCAACGGACTCAGCTCCAGTGCAGGGGAAGTAGGTTTAGGTTCCAAATTGTAGACAGTGTGTCAGTGTCATCCACATCTACTTCAGGGGCTTGGTCATCAAGATTTAAGAATCAGTGCATGTGAGTGAGATTGATGGTTGCGTTTTGTATTGCCTTGACTCTGTTTTCTTGGAGCCACCATTCTCAACCAATGACCATATTGTAATTCATCCTCTTCCAAAGAAAGTCGACCCACTCGTCTTTGGGGGCACTCACGATCATTGTGACTGAGAATACCACACCTATAACAGAATATTGGAAGCCTCTCATATTGGAAATAAATCCATCTAGCCTCCAATCCTTCGATCCGCATTATCTTTCCACGCATTAGTGGTTTTGTTATATCCATATTCACACGAATGCGACCCCATGCCAAACCATTTCGAGGAACGTCCGCTGTGACTAGTTCACCAATTTCCTTTGCTATTCTACCTCCCACTTCTTTATTCATGCTCTTTATTGGAACATTAAAAACACGGATCCAGAACGAAGCATGCTTGAACTTTACATCACAAGGACTAATATTATCCCCATGGAAACGCTTCAGTAAAATGAGGTGTTTATCAAAAGACCATGGACTCTTGGCAAAGTGAAATTTTATTTGTTTTTAAACGGTTTTGTCTAATATTTTTTTTTTAAAAATGTGTTTTGTGAAAGTAAAAAATATTCTTTTTGTTAAACTATACCGTGCATCACACGAGTCAATGATTAGTATATTATAAAAGTTGAATTCTCAAACTAGAGTGAAGGACAAAATGATGACATATATTCTTTCGACAATGCATAAAACAATAACACATAAAATTGGAAAGAGAATGCTCTCTGGCTGATAATAATTGGTACATGTCAATTTTTTTGCCATTTGTCAATAATAAATTTTGCCATTATAATAAATATCCACTACAAGCTCCTTTAAATATGCTATCAATTTTTTCTCTTTTCATTTTCCCTCGGTGTGTTTCTTTTTTCCTTCTTTTTTCTGGGTCAGTAGAGTAAAAGACATGTATTTTTTGGGGTGAGTATCCTAAAAAGCATGTTTTAAAATGCGCTAAATATGTATAATTAAAAAAAAATATCCACTACCTATATATTTCTTCAATCTAATTGAAAAAAAAGTTTTAAAAAAATGAAAATAGAAAATCTAATTCTCATTTATAAAGGCAATTATTTTTTCTCCATAAACATTTTTGGTAAACAATAATAATATCAATAATATGGAAAGTCTCAAATTTCTCATAAACCTATACGGTAGCCTAAAAGTCCTCTATTGACTTGCTAATATTCTATTGCTACTACATTGAATTTTTTAATGAGTATATATATATATAGGGTTTAAGTTATACCTAATGTAATTGTAAGAGCATTCATATCAATCTCAACAAACTAGTTTGATATTAAAAATGGGCCAAATCGGCCCAATACCATCATTTTCAAAAAAATTTAGGCAGAAGACACTGTTTCGGAACTAATTGGGGATATACCACTTTTCCTAGTACTCGAGTTTGGAGAACTCGAGTACTAGATTTTACACTTCCACCGTGGCATGCCAGCGTGGAATTTCTATTTTAAAAAATGTCACCTAGTACTCGAGTTCAAGAGACTCGAGTACTGTACGATATGGTACCCGAGTTTAGGGAACTCGGGTCCAATCTGGATTGTACACCACCATGGGATGGGAAAATCCAGATTGATACTCGAGCTTCACATACTCGAGTACCATGAAAAGTACCCGAGTTCTTAAAACTCGAGTACCAATCTGTATATACAATTTTGAACCAGTTTGGATTGTGCGGGAACAAGGGATGGGAATCCAGATTTATACTCGAGTTTCTTATACTCGAGTTCTTCGAATGGTACCCGAGTTTTTAAAACGCGAGTACTAATCTGGATTCCCATCCCTTGTTCCCGCACAATCCAGACTGGTTCAAAATTGCATATCCAGATTGGTACTCGAGTTTTTAGAACTCGGGTACTTTTCATGGTACTCGAGTGTGCGAAGTTCGAGTATAAGTCTGGATTTCAATTTTGTGTAAAAGCCCATTATACTCAATTTTGTACTCTCTCATCTCTCATTTCTCACTCAGTTGCACACTCTCACTCTCCAAACCGAAAACCCATTTCATCGCCGGTAAAACTCGGACTCCCAAACCCTTCATCACCGGCGCCGCTGTAGAAACCCCGAACCCCTTTCATCGCCGGCAACGTCGGAGTCCCAAACCCGTTTCTTTACCGGCGCCGGCGTTCAAACCCCAAAGCCATTTCTTCGCCGGCGACCTCGCACTCAAAGGTTAGCAATGTTTCTTTTTTTTTTTTTTTTTCTGTTTCTCTGCTTATTTGAGATACTTCAGCTCATTTGGTTTCTGGGGTCTTTTTAGTTCTTATTATTATTATTGCCGTTTAAAACAATGAAGCAAGTATTTGTGTAAAAATGGCTTCTTGAGCTTTTGTTTTATAGTTTGATGCAATTGAGTGGGGTGCAGTGAGTCCTTGGTCGCTGTGCAGTTTATTTAATCTGAATGTGTGTTACTGAATTCAATGTTTTTGATGGTTGGTATGTTCCTTGATTTAGAGTTAGAGTTGAACCCAATTCCCCACCACCGTGCTAAAATGCCAGGACTTCACTGCATGGATGGCATTATGCCAATGTAGATATATTGTCAAAAATAAATTGGGTATTTATATGTTGGTGTTTTAAAAGATTTGATTTTTTTGGACCCAAGTTTCAATACAAATATTTGATGAATTTGTAAATTGGGGTGTCTTTTTCATTCATTATTTGCAGCAATTGCAACTGATTATGGTGATGCCAATGAACCTCCAAATGCATGAAGGGATTTTGGTGATTATCCTGTGGATGATTTGGGTGCTAAAAATGACATAGATGAGAATGTAGTATGATGATCAACCCCCCTATGAGGAAAACATTCAATGTTACAATGACCTTGGTTTAGATGATTTAGTATGCTTGTGGCTTTATTTGAAACATTGTTATTTGCTTTGTGTTGTTTATGTGAGACATAATGTATGTCTGTGGAGTTAGAACTTTGTATTTGTAAGTTGTAACTTTGAACTTTGAAATTTATTCATGTATTTTTAATTTGGTAGTTAGTGAGACTTGCCTTTTATTAGTAATTTTTGTCAAAATTTACTTTTTTCCAATGTTTCCTTGACATATGTTATGAAAATTATAATTTTCAGTGGAAAATGTTTAAAAAATTGGGCTTCCTATAATTTTATGGGAAGGAAAATACCTGCAGAATTCTTCTCTCTTCCAACCATTGCTTGACAGGCATTACTTTTTCATTTTCATCTTTCCACTCATTAGCCACCACAGTTGCAACTCTGTTTGCTGAAACTTTGACTCTTGCTAGTTCCCTTTCCAGTGTCCTCTTTTCCTCCTGAGAAGTTGGAAAAAACCATGGTTAGAAATTTGAACAAAATCCAAAAAATCGAAATCATCAGAAGACTTAGTAAATAAATTTTCAGTGGAACACTTGAAATCACCACATATCTATGAAACATACATGCAATTCTTCTATCTGCCGCCGGTAGTCACGTATAGCATTAGCAGCAGCCCCACCTGCTAGAATAGCCTCCTCAAGTTCTTGAATGGTTTGGCTCAGCTTTTCAACCTCTAAAACCTTTTGGCGATTGGTTTTCTCAAGAATTCTGTTCTCCTCCTGCATGTGTTATGTATAAACTGGGTTAATTACTCAACTTCATTATCTTGATTAGAATAAAAACATCTGATGCAAAATCATGCCTGGCAAACTATCTGTCTCTTCAATTCGTAGTTTTGATTTTGAACCTCCTCTACTATTAAAGCCCTTTCTAGAGCACTTCTCAAAATTCTCTCTGCTTCAAGCAGGGCAGATTCATGCTTTGAGGTGGTTATATACTCCATAAGCTAAATAAATTGGAAATAAGCTTTGAAAACGAGCCCTTAGAATAGGATAAAATAGTGAAAAAAAAAAAAAACTAAGAGAGATACAAAGAGAATAGCAAGAATTTATTAGTAATGGCATAGTTCAACTCTAAAAACTCATGGGGAAAAGAAGAAACTTGTACATGTAGTACAGGCAGCATCACACAAACCACAACACTTGAGCCACCCTCAACAATAGCATTTCCCCTCTTAAAGGCCATAAAAAAATTATTGATATAAGAACAAGTAAAAAAATTAGTGAGATGCTATCATTTTGATTTAGCTTATGGGTATTTGATGAATATGCTAATGGGCCATTAATCACCTTTAATTTATGCCAGGTATGGACCCACATCGAGCAGGACCCTCTATAGGGACTGTCTTGACGAGGCAACCTATGCATCGTTCAAGTTTGCTTTGGGATGCTCCTTTGGCAGGCGAGGTATGCACTTGTGTCATTATAATCAATATATGTAGTAGAAAGATTTTGGGCATTATGTTTGAAGTGTAATTATTACGTGGTTAGTGAATGTTATTATTAATACTAAGCTGCTTTGTTTGCAGGAAGCGCCAGGTGTTCTGACTTGTCGTCACCGAGATAAAGGTCTGTTTGATGGTGGGTTAGATCCACGGATTGCCACTTACATCACAGATGCGGGTTAGATGGGCTACTTCGAGTCCCACATATGGACCTTGACCATGCACTGATCACGGCCTTAGTGGAGAGATGGCGGCCAGAGACGCACTCATTCCACTTACCACACGGTGAGATGACCATCACGCTACAAGACATAGAGGTCATCCTGGGGGTACCTGTACATGGCTTGCCAGTGGTAGGATTTACCCATATGGACAACTGGCGTGACTTTTGCATAGATTTGCTAGGCTTCCTTCCACCGACGGACCAGGTTGGTACAAAAAAGAACACCGCAGTGTTGGAAGGGCCGAGGATAAAAGCCAAATGGCCGGAGGAGCGGTTCGCAACCCTCTTCCTGCTGACGCCACTGAGGTGCGTGTGCAACAGTATGCTCGGTATTACATACTCCAAATGTTGGGTAGTATACTGTTTATGGACAAATCTGGCGAACGGCTCTCAATCATGTATCTACAATTTTTCAATCCAATCAGCAATGGAAAGAATTATAGTTGGGGTAGTGCAACACTAAGTTGGCTATATAAACACCTCTGTAAGGCATCAGAGAAGACAGCCAAGCAAATTGGTGGTGCACTGCTATTAGTGCAGTTGTGGGCGTGGGTGAGGTTTCCACAAATATGTCCTGTGATGAGGCATCCACACCAGGCACTGCCCCCAGGTCCACTTGCTGTCAGGTATGTAGGATCTTCAACTTAGTTATCATTTTACATTTCTGCATTAATTTCTTTCGCATGGGAATTATGTAAGTAGTTAATATGAAGGTTATGTCTGTGTTGTTTGATAGATGGAAAGGGGCTAAGATAACAACTGACCATCCAATGCATGTCCTACGCGCCTATCGTGTGTCGCTTGCTTCGCTCCGGCCAAATCAGGTATTGTGCCTTACAAGTGGGAACCAACCACTTTATGGTTGTTTGTAAGATATCGTTACATATATATTGTTAATATGGTTGTTTGCATTTGTTGGATCATTGTAGATTGTCTGGGAGCCATATAGAGATTTTTTGGGTTCTCTGCCCGCATATTGTACGGCAGGCCAACACATATGGAGGTCCATCGTGCCGCTCATACATTTTTGGGTGATTGAAGGCCATCACCCCGAACGTGTTCTTCGACAGTTTGGGATGAAGCAAGGCGTACCGGACAATGTCGATACTTCAATTGAACTTCACAAGATAACGCTCCAAGGCAAGCAGGAAAAAAATTGGGTTCAAGAACATGCCACTCATATTGCTAGATGGGCTGCGCATGCCACAATTGCCGAAGCACCGCCCTTTCATGGGGTAATGAGCTACAATGACGAGTATATGGTGTGGTATCGTTCCATCACTGTTCGGCATATTACAAAAGAGACCTCATACTGGGACACTTTGGTAAGTTTACAAAGATTGTTCTAATATAAATGTACCTTGCTTTGCATAGTTTAGTTCCAAATCCTAACACTACTCTTCTATACTTGTGACAAGTTGAATCACAGTTGAGGATTATGGCGAAGTTCGAACCAGGGTCTGAGATCTACACGGACTGTATGAATGCCTTGCAATCTGTTGAAGAAATCAGTCGATTGACCTTGGACGATGTACGCACTGTGGGCAACGCAAGTGAACCGGCTGTAAGGCGTGGTCAGCAAGCAGGTGGACGTCGAGGGCATGGAGGCCGTCAATCTAGTCAGTGCCATGCATCTAGTCGGCATCCCACAACTGCGAGCCGTCACACATCGGGTGGCCGTCACACACCCGTGCATGACCACACGATGGAGGAGTCAAGTCAGACATCAGATGAGATGATGCAGGACACTCGTTATGACATGGGCTCCATGGCACATGATGATGCGGGTCCATCCCATACGTTTGCCCAGACATGTCGGTCCCCATCTATGGTTCGCGATGATACCTGCCCACCCACATCCTCTCCCCCACCGACTACCGGCACTATCCCCGGAGATGTATGTGGTAGAGATGAGATGAGATTCATGGCCACCCCTGGGCTACCCACCCCTGGTGCCATCCAGACAGAGATACCCACCCCCCACCTGAGGCTTCACACAGTGAGGATCGGCCGCGAAGGCCGCAACGGACACGGACACATCCTCCTGACTGTGGGACTGGACATGGTACTCTCCCCTCTTATACTGATTACATATGCATCTCTTTATGGTTAAATGATTTGAATATGAGTATTTGCTTGTGTTCTTTTCAGGCAAGGTGAGACCAGTTAAGGAACCAGTGAGGAGAAGAAAACGGGGATGATTTTCGATGGTCAATTGCATTGGTGGAACCAAAGGGTGAGACCAGTCAAAGGTCTTAGAATCCAACCTTAAATGTCAAGATTTCAGCTGTTTTAATTTGTGTTTTGCTTTGGGTCATAAGTTTTTTGGTGCAATGATTTGGTTGATGCGTAATTATGGTAAGATTTAGCTGGTCGTATTAGAGGTGTTATGCTGTTTTGCTGTTGCTTTGTATGAATGTGGTTTTGTTTGGTTTTTGTAACTATTGGGGGTTGGTTTATATGTCAAATAATTGTATTACATGAACGGCGTTTTTCCCAATTTGTTTCTGTTTAATTTGGATGTTCTATTGTTATGCTAGTCTTAGGTTAAATTTTTACTCAGCATATCTCAAATGGAGAGCATTTTCTGGACATATGGTTGAAGATGTTTATGTTCAATTTAATTTAGAAGTGCATACTTGCCAAATGTGTGCTAGTTAACTTTTTTCCATATGTACACATTCTTCAACAGACGTACATGATGCCTTGTTCATCAGGTATACATGGAGTGGTTCAGTTTACAATATGATATACCATCTGGGCTAGTAACGTACCTGGCTTGTATGGTGTATGTGTGCATGCATTCTCCCGTGTGCTTTTTCTTGTTTAGAGATCTTTGGTCCATGTCATGATGTTAAACTTTTTGAAGCCATGACCTAGATTATATGTATATACACACAAGGAAACTGGATAGCATGGCAGTTTTTTTTTTTTTTCAAATAAAATTTGGTTTGCTTAAAATAAGTGGGGGGAGAGAGATTTGAACCTAGGTTCTCCTCATAGCATAGCAAGGGATTGTGATACAGATAAGTGAACTACCTTTATGGTGTTTTGGACCTCATTTGCTTGGCTCTACTGCCTATAATGCTAAATGCCTAAACCCCAAAATTGAAAGCGGCCATGGAGTCAAAATCTTGGTTTAAGCAAGTTAAAGTACACAAGACTTTGGATGTTACTTGACCAATGGGCTCTAGCAAAAAAGGAGCTTTTTCCTCCCTTAATAATGGGATTGAGGGTAGTTCATGGGTTCAAGACCCATTGGGTGTGTGTGTAACTTTAAAAAATGTCATATCCAATACACAAGGATCCCACTTCTGTGTGGTTTGGAAATAGTGGTTGGTAGACAGCCTAATCACTAATGTGTGTGTAACTTACCAATATAAGTAAAAAAGACTCTGGATGTCACTTGTGTCTTATGTATTAACCATTGTATTTACTGTTTGTATTCCGTGGTTTGTATGATCATGATACCTGGTTCTTTTTTAATCGTGTTATTTCTAAAAGCCTATGAATACTTACATGTGTCTATCCATGCAGCAAAGATGTCAATATAGTGAAGAAACTAGTGGATGAGTGTCTGTCCAGCCAATTATCTTCATCCCTCCGTCCTCATGATGCAGTTTCAGCCTTGGGTCTTATGTATGATGTCCATGACAGGAATCACCTGCCTAAGATGCAGGCTTGTGATCGTGAAATTTCTAAGCTATTGGACTTCTGTAGGGATAAGAAGAATGAAATGAATCTCTTTCTACATAATTACATGCAACAGATAACAATTGTCACTGTTGTCGTCAAAGATGCTAAGTTACAGTTTCCTGTTTTTAGAGGGGCACTGATGCGTCAGGATGATCAGTTTATGGAGTTGAAGTTACTCCGTGGGCTTGGCCCTGCATTTCGAGCCTGCCTTGCAGAAGTTGTGAGAAGAAAGGCTTCTATGAAGCTTTACATGGGCATGGCCGGACAATTGGCTGAAAAGCTTGCTACAAAGAGGGAGGTTGAGGTTCGGAGACGGGAGGAGTTTCTGAAGATTTATAGTTCTTACATACCCAGGGATGTTTTAGGATCCCTTGGATTATTTGAAACCCCCAATCAATGTGATGTCAATATAGCTCCTTTTGATACTGGTTTACTTGATATTGACATTTCAGACCTAGATCGATATGCTCCTGAGCATTTGGCCAGACTGCCTTTGAAGGGTGAGAAGCATGGAAGCTTTAAAGGTTCATTATCTTTGTCTAATGACAGTTCCCATTCAGCTGAGCCTGAGGAGATTTCTGTGGACACCCTTGAGAAATATGACTCTGAGGAGCTTCTTGAAGGCTGTGAGTTGGTTGAGGTAGCTGGGACTAGCAAAATGGAAGTTGAGAATGCAAAACTGAAGGCTGACCTTGCTTCTGCAATTGCCTTTAATTGTTTGCATTGGGCTGAAGTTGAATACGAATCTCTGAACGATGACAAACTGGATCACTTATTGAAAAATGCTCAAGAAAAGACATCTGAAGCCTTGCATCTGAAAGATGAATATGTGAAACATCTGCAATCTATGCTTAGAATGAAGCAGACACAGTGTGTGTCTTATGAGAAGCGCATTCAAGAATTGGAGCAGAGATTGTCTGATCAATATTTGCAAGGGCAGAAGATTTCAAATAATAACGATACAAATGATTTTGCACTTTTGGCTGAGAGGGCTGATGATTGCAAGCGAGAAGTCTTAGGTAGTGAAGCCCACATACCTTGCATATCTACTACTGACCCCATGGATGAGATTTCTTGTATCTCAAGTTCTTTGAATGCAAAATTGGGGTTATTAACTGGGCAACATGGCAAAGCTCGAGAAGGAGTGGATGAGAATATGATGGATTCCTTTGGAATGCAAAATTCTCAGCTTGATTCCTCAATGGTGGAGCCAAATCGTGATGAACTTCTTGTCAGTGATAAAGATGGGAAAGATAAGATGATAGGACAGTTGGGCATGTCCCTTACAAACAGTTCCACTGCTGAGAGCATGGCTGGGCCTCTGATTGCTTTACCCTCTGATACACAGGCTGAGCTGGGGTTAAATTCCAAAGTCAATAGTGATCTTTTGTTGGAATTACAAAGTGCACTTGCAGACAAGTCAAGCCAAATGACTGAAACTGAAACCAAGCTTAAAGCTACCTTCGATGAGTTTTCCTTGCTTAGGAGGGAGTTGGAAACGAGTCGGAAGCTCCTTCATGAATCTCAGGTATTAGCTAGCTGAAATTTAACCTTTTTTTTTGTTGTGGTTTCTCAGTGTTTCCATTGTAGGAGATTTTGTAAGTATTAATTGATTCAAATTTCTATGAAGAAATGTTCATTATTTCTTTGTCAAATTTAATCTCTCTCTCTCTCTCTCTCTCTCTTAGACACACACTCACACACACAAATTACAACTAGTTCTTAGATGATTTCCTCATTTCTGCCCCACTAATTTTTTACATTCTTGTCTTTCTGAATTTCTACTGAATGTTGTTATGTCCATTAGGCATGCATATGTACACACTCAAACTAAAGTATGCGTGAGTGTGCCTCCCAAAGGATAGTTAAATGTCTGTTTTTTGAATATGTTAGCACTTAATGACACTAGGTTATCATGATTACTCTGGAAATTGAGTTTTGTGTATGGTTAGATTCTAATGATACTGCAAGCATTTGGTGTTGACATTGAAATTCTGGGGCATAACATGATGTATACTTGTGAACTTCTATGACTAGGTTAGGGTCATTAGGCTTAGTTGCAATGGGGAAGTAAAAATGTAGCATAGCCTGTTAAGTATTAATTGTTCTTTAACACACCTTGTCATGTAAAGAGTGATGTTAGATTCCAATTAAATTTGGATATGCTAAGAGGGTTAAGGGCTACATTGTCAATTGTAGAGATATTCAACATGTTTAATATCAGGAAATTGTGAAAGGGGTAAGGTAGGATAGTTTATGATTGACAGTCCGTTCAGCTGGGATTTAGTTGTTCTATGGCTTTTTTCTGAAGTGGGAACAATGTACAATTGAAACAATAACAAAAGTTTCAGATCCCTGAGTTGGATTCCTGTGGCTGAAACTTTACCCTCTTTTTTAGTCCTTGCCCTCTGAATTGGTAATTATAGGCTCCTATAGTCTTATGGTGACTTTAGTCAAGTCCTTTGGATAAACTAAAGATTGTAACTAATCTTTATTACAGGCAAATGAAATTTTTTGCATTAAAATAATAAATTGTTCATATTGGTTGGCTCAGTGAAGAGATTATCATCTATATTCTTTTCTCATAACTTTGACATTTTTCTTTGTTATGGAAAATTATTACATTTTTGTCGAAGTTTGGCATGATGTTTAGTTATTTATGCATGAATGAAAATGATTTAAAAGTGAAACTTACAAGGTTTCAGGTTCCCTTTCCTGATATTGTGGCCCTGTGGGATGACAATATTGGTTTGCCTGAATAGGAATATCATTAGTTGGTCCGCGTGAATGCCTCTACAGATCTTCTATAGGTTTATCTGAGTTATCCAAAAAACCCCTGTTTGTTGTAAGATCACTGAAGGAAAGGTTGGTGATGGCTATGTTGCTAGTTCTAAATGAAAACCTTATCAGGGGTTATCTATTGAAAGAATGGAAGAATTTTTTACTTTTTTAGTAAAAGAACAAAAATTTTAAAAGTTTTTTGTTGGTTTAAAGGAAGCATTTTTCGAAAACATTAGCTGGAAAAATAGAAGAGTTGTTTATTGTGCTTGCTTTCTAGCTCTCAGAATTTCAGAAATATCCTTGGGCAACTGATTTGAATTGAACTAAAATGATTTGGAACCCCAGGGATAAGGGAGAACAATGAAACTAGATAACCTACTTAGAGTTTCTAATTAATGCCATTTGCTGCGTCACATATGGTAAAACAAGTAAATGGAAAAAAAAAGAACGGAAAAGAAAAGGAAACAGCATTTAACTGGTGTATCTATAACTACTGAATTATAAATCAAAGTTGTCTATTGAAGGAACAGCTCATTTGGAAAACTTAATTTACTACACAATCTTCATTAGGGGATGCATGCTAAACCAATTTTCCCTTCCTTGAAGCTAGCCAGCTAAGCAATCCTCTGACAATTTTTTATTAAGAAACTAATAATACACTATAAGAGAAAGCAAAAAAATCCTCTGGCCTTAGTGGCTGTTACTTATTAACTTTGTGTGAATCAGAGTAAGAGCATTCCATTTTTTTAACCATAAAACTACTGAGCAGACACTTGAAGCTTCCTTAGATTAATCCTCTTTGCTTTCTTTGCTATTCTAACAACCTACTTTATTGTTAATTCAGCATCACAGCATCTACACAAAATGTGTGAGATGTAATTGTTATTTGACATTTAGATGCAAGAGAAAATCTGTAGTACTTTTTTATATATTAATGCATATATGAAATTTTGGTTGGGAACCATACGCCTTTGTCTGGTTGCGATATTGGTGTCTCCTGTAAATCATCTTCATGCAACTGTAATTTTCTTGTCTATTAGAGAAACATGCTTTTAATAATTTTAATTTTTTATCCCACTGACTCTGTTTTTTCTTATTACATATTTTCCCCTGCATGACAGATGAATTGTGCTCACTTGGAAAACTTCTTGCATGAGGCAAGAGAGGAAGCCCAGACCCATCTTTGTGCAGCTGATCGGAGGGCCTCAGAGTATAGTGCACTGCGCGCATCTGCTTTGAAAATGCGTGGCCTTTTTGAAAGACTTCGGAGCTGTATTAATCCACCTGGTGGAGTGGCCGCTTTTGCAGATTCGTTGCAGACCTTAGCACAATCTTTGGCTAAGTAAGACTCCTGCCAGAAGACTAATATTAGTGTTTGTGAAAAAGCTTCCATTGATCCCCCTCCCCATTTTTCTCTATTCCTCCTACAAAGGAGGGATTCTCAAATCGTCCAAAGTGTTGTGGATGCCTCACTAAAATTTATTATGCATGAATACTTCAATTATCATGCTGACACTAAAATCAGTTAATTAATTTGCAAGTAAAAAGGGGGTGATAAGTGCCTCTTCTAAAGCAATCGGTACATCAATTTTGTAGATTTTAATTTTCTGATGAGTTTATGTTTTCTTGTCAAATATCCCCTCCTCTCTCCTCCAAAAAAAAGGGCAAGAAGAGAGGTGGGGAGTGTTTGCACTGACATCCTTGTAGGGATGTTTTGATTTTCTTGTTTGTTAAATTGAAATTCATATTTTTTAATAGATTAATTTTTCACTGTATATGTCTCTTATTGATCTTCATATTCTGTTTGTTAACTAGCAGTTGTTTTATGATCTGAATTTCATACAACTATACAAGTCACTTTCGTATTAGTACTTATCTTGATCTCTGAACAGGTGCAGTTGTTTGCTTTGTTAGATTAATTTAACTCAGATTTCAAGGCTTATAGTGAGATATCTTCTCAACTAGGGGAAATCACGATAGCACTTAAAGCTCTTAACCGTGGCCCTGTTGACACTGATAAGCTTTATGCAGTGGTGATGGCAACAGAAGCTTTTGATGAGCAGATGCTTGCAACTACTTGTGATCATTTGGTTTATGATGAATTGGCAGGAAGATTCTTTAGGGCTAAAAATGCTAAACTGTGAAAATTACTGACTTTTGAGAACTTTTTCACCAAAAATGGTGGTCACCAAACTTTGTTAAGCATTATGAAACAATGTTAATGGTAGTATTATGGTTATATATTAGGGAACAATGTGTCTTTTGAATAAACTTGAATGGTAGTAGTGTTTTGGATGGTTATGTGTTAAACCAGGATGGGAATCGTATAATGGTTGTGTTATGGAAGAATGTTAAGTGTTTGGATGATTATGAATTATCACTTAGATGGTGGTGGTATTATTGTTATGTAAATGTATTGCAAATGCTTTCATTTTACCTCAGTGTGTCGAACTATATGTTTCAGAGGTAGAAGTGCAGTCAATCTATATGCCTTGTAAAAAAATTACTTTTTGGGATAAATTTATTTGTTATGTATCAATATTTTTAGGCATTTTTGAAGATGTTAAAATACTTTACTACAAAACAACAGAATCGTAGTTTCCTATTACAATCATTTAACCCTCGCATAAAATTCATGTTCAACCTATCCAGTGAATTTAGCACTTTTCCAAGCAATATGGTACCTTGCATGGAATGTACGGTTGTGGTGATTGCTTGGATAAGAACACAAGTTGAAATCTTAGTTAAAAGAGCCAAGATGTCTAATAGGGAAACAAAGATATATTTTCCAAGGTTTGGTCTTGTGTTAAAAGTTAAAACCAATTACATTACTGAATTCATTGCGCAAAGTCACATTTAGACTTCCTTTTATTCACCTTTTTTAGCATACATTTCACAATAGGTATCCAACACCTCTTTAATGCTTTGATAGTTCCAGAGCTAATTCCATGTATTTTGTGGTCGACAATTTTAAATAGTACTTAAAAATAAATTAAATAAAATCTTTTTAATTTATAATATAATATTTTCATTTAGAATCTAGAATTCTTGTCTTATTGACTTTTGAGATGCCAAAGTACCGACTTTTTTTTTTTTTTTTGTATTCAAGTCCCTGGCATTTGCTTTTCAATTAATATATGACTATTTCAATTTATTCTTTCTTGTGATATAGTTGATCTTAAATAGACTTTTATCAAACTTATTTTTGTACCATAACAACTAAGTAATATTTTGTAAATAGTACTCGAGTTCTTTAAGCTCGAGTACCAGTCTGATTGATTACAATATCATACCCGAGGAATACTCGAGTTTACTGGTCTCGGGTACCTCAGAACACAGCAATGCATAATAAATAATACTCGAGTACCCCAAGATCATGTACTCGTTTGTTGTACTCGAGTTCTTTAAACTCGAGTACTACTCTGTATGATTACTATATCATACCTGAGGAATACTCGACTTTGAAGGACTCGGGTACTTCATAGCACAGTACTCAAGTCCTTAAGACTCGAGTAATACGTTCCATACTTATTGCAAGCACCAACTTCCCTGACGGCAACCACCACATAAATGCATAATCAATGGTACTCGAGTTCTCCAAACTCAAGTACCCCTTCAGAATACATTGCCCATCACCTTTCGTCTATTTTTGGTTAAACAACTTCTAAAGATTGTTCTACTAGCGTCCATCTTCCCAACTCCACGTGATGAGTCAGAGCACTTCGTGGACACAGAAGCTACTGGTAGTTGGGTCACCATCTGCAGGTCCTTGAGTTTGCAAGACCAACGTGCTGTCTATTTATCCTTTGGGTCAACCTTGCTATTTATCCTTTGGGTCAACCTTGCTGTCTATTTATCCAGAACGTATAGGTAATAGCTAAGTTAATTGTTTGATGGTTGTTACGTATGTGGTGTTTTTGTACTCCAAGCATGAGTAGTTTCTTGTACTCCCTAATTTTTCAATAATAACTATGTACAACTGCTGATATTCACACCTTTATAGTGAAGTTTCAAAAATTTGGCAATTTCAAAGAAGTGATCTAAGTAGTCAGTGTATACCAAGAATGTTGAAAAAATATACAAACTCAACACATGTGAAAAAGTTGTGTAATTTCTTGTGAATGTAATAGATGTTTTTGGGGGACTCTCCGTCTTCAAAAATGTGTGGCCAACCCATAAAATTATTGATGATTGGAATCATTTTTCATTGTTGGATTGGATTTGAGTTGGGTTAAATTCAAAGTAATAGTTTTTTTCAACCACGTAGGCAAAAAACTCCACCCACCATATATACAAATTTATTTTATAATATTATTTTCATTTTCAGTTTGATTAAGTTTGGTATCTTAATCATTAATTTTCACAAATTAGAAATTTGAAATATAATTTAGGCAAATTATATGAATGGTAAATATTTATTTAACTATTTAAAAGTGCTTAAATAGTTTATAAAAACTTGGCCGTTTGGTATAGAATTTTAAGCAACAATTTTCAATTTTGAAACAACATTACACCTATTTCTATACATTTTTTCATCCACATGTATTTCCGGAAAATACAAATAACGTTACTAGAACAGCATTACCAAACGAACCCTAAAATTTAAAAATTCATGAAATATATATGCACAACCCTTCGACAATCCAACCTACGCTTATACACATGTAATAAGTCGAGCTGAAAATTACTTATTTATAATAAAAGCGCGAATGCGCGCACAGTGTCTTGTCACTGTACATCCAATATTTTTGCATTGTGCAGCACTGTAGCTACGATAGTGTTTTGGTTTAGTTAGTCAGTTTTTTATTCCCATTTATTCAATCCTTTTGTTTATTCAACTGGCACTGTAACTACAATGCCTAAAGTTTTTTAAAAAAAATTATTCTCTGTAATTGGTTTGTGTAAAAACTTAACACAATAGTGAAAATCTTGTAACTTAAATGATCGCCCTAGTTATATGGTAATAATAACGCATAACACTATGTTGTTTGAACTTGACTTTATTATTTATTTATTTTTCTCATTTATAATGTAAATATGATTGTATTTGAATTGTCAGTCTGATTATGGTTCTTAATTATGTGAAAACACTAATAATTTTTTTTAGACGTGATTTGATTTTAAAAACCTTGTGAGTTTGACAATAAGAGATTTTATAATTTTTTTTTATGAGAGAAATGTTATAAATTGAGTTAACTAAAACGCAGAACTCGATATACTATTAATTGTTTTTATATTTGTCAAATATTCAATTATTTAGATGTCTATGATTGAGTTTGAATATAAATTGTTTTTATCATACGCAAGATCAGTTGCAAGTGGTTATACATTATGGCAACTTTTATATTGATGCCAACAGGTTAGTGATGGATTTTCACTTTTTCTATGTATACTACGATGGAGAGATGTATTATCATGACTTGCATGGGTTGTCATACCAAGGCTCGAACCAAAAGCAAAATTGTGTTAGGGTGAAGCGTGGGATAGGGCTTATGAAATTGCAACGAAGAATATTGAAGGTGATGAGGTTAGACCACTCTAGGCATAAAATTTCCATCGTGTATCGAGCACCTCAACGGGTTCTAGACACCCATGTTTTCTACAATTCACTACAGTTATCGAGTGGCGCCCAAGTGAAGATGATGTGGGAAATTGTTGAGCAAATGGTGGTGAAAGGATTTTTTGCTTCAGATCTCTATGTCACTATTGAGCCCACCATAGTAAAGGCCGAGGAGGGTTCACAACACACTGTTTTGGATGGAACTGTAGATGAGCACATTGACTCAATACCATTACAATCTTATCAAGGGTGTGCAGAAAACACAGGAAATGAGTATGGTACTGAACCGTGGCAAACATTTCCCCATGCTTCACACATTGAGGAGGAGCAAGGGCCCCAGGAAGTGCATGCAGGAGAGCATTTATCTTATGATGAGCTGCATGGGGGCACATCTGAACCCGAATATGATCACGGACTTGGTGACGATGCAACCGATATTGATGTTACTAGGGATGAGTTTGAGGAGCGTCTAGAAACCATGGGTGAACATGATGATGTTGATCATATCGAGGATGTGGTTGTAGAAGAGAATAGAGACACATGCCCTGGTCCCGATCCTACGCCGGAATGGTTCACCAAAAACACTTGGGATAATATGTTTGATCCATCACCGGTTATGCAAGCAGAAGTATCAAGTTGGACGCACAGGCGGCAGCCAATGAAAGGAATGGTATTCGCGACTAAATTCGCGGTGCGACATGCATTGACTTGGTACGCACTGCGAGAGAATTTTAGGTTTAAAACTGAGCATTCAGACTCAGAGAGGCTTATGGTGAGTTGTGAGGATGATTCCTACCCATGGTCAGTCCGTGCGATCTGTTGCAAGGGAGACAATGTCTGGAAGATCGCAAAATGCAAGGGCCCCCACACGTGCGACAAAATTCAGAATGCTCATGATGGACGGATGATTGATTCGGTGTTCCTAGCATACGTACTTGAGCGCTATATACGAGAAGACCCCGCGTATAAGATAAAGAACTTACATCACGTTGCTTTGGCAGACTTAAAACACGAAGTATCTCACTACAAGGTATTCTTTAACTTGCATTCTTTTTTCAATACATGGAAGTATAAACATGATTGTAATTCCCAAAACCCATGAATACCTGATGTTATGAAAAATGAAATTGAATTGAAAAAAAAAAACGAATAAAGAGAAAGAAATATTATCTTCATCTTATAGCCTTACAAGTCTTGATTTGTTTTCTTCAACTATAATTATTTGACTTGTACTTAATTTCTAACATAATCATTATGGTTCACATACAAGGTTTGGGATGCCAAACAAAAGGCCGTTGTAGCTATATACGGGGATTTTAAGGAGTCTTATGTAGAGTTGCCACGTTTTTTGGCAGGACTTAAGGATGCAAGTCCGGGTACAAAGTATAAGTTAAACGTGGACGATAATGATGAACCAGGAACCTGTACATTCAAGTCCGTATTTTGGGCGTTTCGTCCATGTATTATTGGGTTCAAGAATTGTAGGCCTGTGATTAGTATTGATGCAACCCACCTCTATGGAAAATATAAAGGGAAATTGATGATTGCAATGGCGACAGATGCTAATAATAAGATTTATCCACTAGCCTTCGCCGTTGTGGAGAGCGAGAGCACAGAGACTTGGGGTTGGTTCTTGGCTTGTATAAGAAGGTATGTTACTGACCGGAGACACCTGTGTGTCATATCTGACAGACACCCTGGGATACAAGCTATCTTCAGAGACACTAATCGAGACTATTTGCAGCCTCCCATGACAGAACATCGTTACTGCCTTCGTCATCTATGCGGTAACGTGAACACTAGATGGAATAATGAAACTTTAAAGAACCTAGTATGGAGGGCAGCAAGTGCAACCCAGGAGCGAAAGTTCAATGCCACCTTCGATTTAATTGAGAATGTGAACCGGGATGCGCACCAATATCTGAAGGATGTGCCCAAAGAGAAATGGGCTCTAACTTTTGACGAGGGTTACCGTTATGGGACGATGACTACAAACGTCTCCGAGTGCTTCAATGGTGTTCTAAAAGGTGCTCGTAGCCTGCCCATTACAGCAATGGTGAAATACACATGGTTCAAACTGAATGCTTATTTCGATGATCGTCGCAATAAGAGCATAGAGCAGTTGAATTCAGGGAAAAAATGGTGTAAATATGCCTTGGATATCTTCATGAGAAATAAGGAGAAGGCAGAGCATCACAGGGTGACAAGATTGAGTGCGCAACAATAGTCATATCAAGTAGATACACCGCATAATCCAGGGACTGCTGGACATGGGGATCACACACATGGAGTTAATTTGTTGCAAAGAACTTGCACATGTCAGAAATGGAAATTGTATAAGATACCATGTTCACATGTCATTGCAGTTTGTATTAGGTATCGACATGATGCAGAGCAGTACATTGACCAATGTTATAGCGTGGACGCATTGTTTCGGAGCTATGCTCCCGTTTTCCCTGTCTTGAAAGATAGATTATCATGGCCAGATCCTAAAGAAACTCGAAGGGTCCTCCCTAACCCCCAATTGATTCGAGAGAAAGGTCGCCCTGTCTCAACACGAATCAGGAATGAGATGGACGAGGGCGGGAATCGGCCTAGAACCACACCATGGAAGGAGGGGGGGAGGAAGGTGCAATGCGGGTTGTGTGACCAAGAGGGGCATAACCGAAGAACATGCCTTAAGCGGAACGAGGCCTCGGCGAGTGGTGGTCTCGCAGACTAGGTACGCTAAGTTTGAACTGTGGCATCCTTCTATATTATGTCATTAACTGATAGCATTATAACCATGTTGTGAAGGTTTCAAGGAAGGGAATATTGCATGTTGTGGAATTGGTCCATACAAAGGAATAAATAGTTGTGGAGGGAAGAGATCAGTTAAAGAGTATGAATTATGTGAGAATGCTAGTGAATATTTGTTAGTTGACACTGGTCATCTTTCCGAAAAGGCCTACCAGCAATTCGCAGAGCAAATGTGGAGTGGAACTCTCAATGTCACAGGACCTTACAATCTTAAAGAATTGTTTGAATGTTGTGTAAGAGTGGTTACTTATTTTGAGTGTTGTGTAATTATGTTATTGTTTGAATGGGCTCATTCCTTTTGTAATGTAATTGCCGTGAAATTTCTCTCTTTTGTTTGGACATGGCATTCAAATGCCTGCACTTGTTGAGAAGTTTAAATTTTAGTTTTTTCATTTGTGATAGATATCAAATCGGTTGTTCATAGTTACATTCCTTACTGGTGCCAAAAGCAGAAAATGTCAAGTGCAAATAATGAGAATATAAAGGAGCAGGAGCTTACTGAGAATAATGAAAAAAATCAAGTTGATGGTGACAGTTCCGTGAAACTCATTAATCGGCATGACTGAACAAATTTGGGCAAATCCAGATTAGTACTCGAGTTTAAAGAACTCGAGTACTTTTCAAGTTACTCGAGTTTCATATACTCGAGTACCAGTCTGGATATGCAATTTTGAACCAGTCTGGATTGTGTGGGAATCCAGATTAGTACTCGCGTTTAAAAAACTCGGGTACCATTCAAAGTACTCGAGCCTATTAAGCTCGAGTATCAGTCTGGATTATCCCATCCCATGGCGGTGTACAATCCAGATTGGTACCCGAGTTCCCTAAACTCGGGTAACATATCGTACAGTACTCGAGTCTCTTGAACTCGAGTACTAGGTGAATTTTTTTTTTTTTTTTTTAAATAGAAATTCCACGCTGGCATGCCACGGTGGAAGTGTAAAATCTAGTACTCGAGTTTGGCGAACTCGAGTACTAAGAAAAGTGGTACATTCCCAATTAGTTCCGAAACAGTGTTTTCTGCCTAAATTTTTTTAAAAATGATGGTATTGGGCCGATTTGGCCTTAAAAATGTAACTAAAAGCCCATAAAAAGCCCACGCATCAGTGTCAGCAAACTTCCAAAAAAATTTTAACATTCAATCTTAATTCACCACATCCAAGACATGTTACTCGCTACTACTAAGAAACTTATTGATTTCATTCTTTCTCCTCTATTTCTTCTCCCTGTTGACTCATTCTCTCCTCTCTTCTCTCTTCTCTATTCTTTTGGACTTGCTCAAGGTGTCATTGATCTTGAAGGGTAGTAGTATTATGATTTTCTGTTAGGATTTGAGCGGGTCTTCAAGGGCAGAGACTAACTAGAGAGAATGAGAGAGAGGAACTGAGATGGGATTTTTGAGGTGGGTGTGGTGGTTTCTAACGTCAATATGGTGATCTTTGTGATGGGTGTGGTGGTTTCCAATGGTGGGAGCGAAGGTTGCTAGGTTTGTGTTTATTTTTTGATGGTGTGTTGGTTTTAGTTTGGGTTTTTGTGGGTAAAGTGTCAAATTTCAAATCACAGGCAAATAACTTAAATTTCGATCAAACCACAGATGAGTTGGTTGTAATTTGCCCTTGAAGTTAAGTCTATTGAAATGCATCATGAGGCTCTCCTAGAGAGAGAAAAAATATTAAATGAAATGGTTAAATAAATATTAAGGCTGATGTTGATGCATGTCTATTTAGATATAGGTTTGTTAAACTAGAAAAAGTGAAATTTTTTGGGTTAGTAGCTAAACTTTTGTAGAGGCTAATTTGAATAGTCTAAGTAATGTTACACCACCCAATAACTTGTTATAGAATTCATATTTTGAAAATTTCACCATTAAATTACATGTTCTATATATTCTTAACATTTGTACCCATTTCCATGTCAATTGGATATTATTTACCATTTAAAAACTCATCTTTTATGCATTATTTTAAACTACAAAACTTGAATCTAAACAATTGATTAATAAAATGACTATTAATATTTGATCACCTTGAAATTTTGTAAGTATAGAGAATATAAAAAGATAATATAGTCTAACGGTAGATTTTTCAAAATTTGCTATCAAATAAAAAATATTAAGTGGTGTAACATTACTCAAATAATTAATAATAAATACTTATCATACGGTTCTTTTTCTATATTCTTCTCTTCTTCTACCTACGAGGGTTTTTTTTTTCATTAAATTGAATAGGTTTTGTGTATTTTTTGTCTCTTTTTTAACCTAATTTGCTCAAGTTTTATCCAATTTATATGATTATAGTTTGAGATTCAATCATTAAATATGCTTAGGCGTGATTTTTTAAATTATTTTGTATTTTATGACATGGGTTCCAATGGCGATATGTTGCTTTCATCCTCGCAATTTTGATTTAGAGAATAATCTTCTTTTTTGCTTATTATTAAACACGTCTTGATATAAATTTGATGATAAATTGTTCATAATAATTTGATTTTTTTTATTGCTTTGGCTAACTATTAGAGTTGTACAGTTTGGCCTATAAAAGAAGGCCTTCTGTCCTTTTTTTTTATTTTTTATCAATCATTAAATATGGTTACTCTTGAACTTTCATGGAGTGTGGATTAAAATCGTAAAACGTACATGACAATCCTCCATCATTTAAAATCAAAATCTAAAATCAAAGTTCATATTAACCATGAAAATATAAACCACTTTTCTATCAACCTTAATCTTAGTACATAAACATTTTGGTTAAAACATAACATGTCAAAAAAAAAATAATAACATGTTAGAGCTCCTTCCTTAAAAGCAAAAACTCATATATTAATAATGGTCATCCACTTTCAATTCTTTCTCAAATTGCCCTTCTCTTTTTGACTTTATACATACACTTTTATCTTGATTAATTTCACAAAGGAAGATAAGCTTGGTTTACATGCTCTTATTAAGGCTCTAAGGGCCTTAACTATTGAGGCTTTACAAACGACATGATAGTTCCATACTTGGATTCTCATGGCGATTAATAGGGTTTAAAGTCGTTTAGTAAGGCTTGCCGCCTAGGCCATTTGGACATCTTGGGATGGATGACAAACACTTTTTGTAGCTTGTCACCATGGATGGGCACGTCGAAGAGTTTATCTCCATGGGCGAATTTTGTATTTTAGTAGCTTGTCACCCTTGCCTTGATTAACATGTTAACCTTCCTTCTAGTTCTCCTTTTTGTCTCTTCTGTCATTTGGTTGCTAGATAATTGGGTGGGTTAGATTAGAGGATTAAGGTTATTGTTTTTGAGTTAAAGAATACTTGGCCCTCTAGATAGTGGAAGATTTTTGTTTTTTATAATACTCATAATGGCTTCCCATTCTTCACAATATATTCTTTCTAGGGTGTGTTTAGGTATGAACCAAGATGGGTTTTGAGGGTTATTTGGGCTCACAAGATTTAAATGGTGCAAGTTTTTGTCTAGGATAGAGATTAGATGGATTGGGCTCTTGCCTCTTGGAATATGTAGTTCATTTTGTGGGTGGGTTGGTGGATAAGTTTGGAGTCGGGCTATTAAGATGTTTAAGACAAAACCCCATCCCATTTTTTTTCCTTTGATTTCTTTATTGCACTGACGACCTCTTGACCATAATTGTATTATCCTATATTAGCATGGGGACAAAGGTACCTTATGTTATGTTAAGGTTTGAAATAAGGTAAGAATGATACATTAAAAAATAAAAATAAAAAGTTGTGTAACTGATAGGGATGAAATCCCCAAATAGACGGACATAAATAACGAGAGTAGACATTAGTGATGGGGTTGCCAAAAGAGACAGTCTTGGCATTCTAAAAACTAGCGAACGGGCTCATGACCTGGACGGATAAAAGATACGACGGCTGTACTCATTAAAGTAGACGAACTTGTAACGTGTACGGAGAGGAGATAGGAAGGTGGGATCACTCGAGGCAAACGGACCTAAGTGAGATGGTTTGCTAATGTCACCTTCATGGGCATCTATTTGTCGCCTGTGCGGCATGAATGGTCTCCAAGGATCCTAGAATGGAAATGTCTTGCACTCTACACCTAACTACAATGGAAAGAAGCCCTATAAGGAAAGGATTATGTGAATTGCGAGTATTAATGGGGATCTTTTCTACAAGGAAATACCCTGTCCACCAAGAAATTAAGGTTTGCTCCACACTACTATAAAAATCCCAAAGTCCTCACAAATCAAGGTACACATAATTTTCCTAGCTCTAGCACTCTAAAGTTGTAGAAATTCTCTCTAACTTAACCTTCAAAGAGTATTTGGCCGGTACTTCACTGGTACTTTCTGTAAGGTCTTCTTTGTTTTTGTTTCGCAGGTTTTGTCCAAGGAGCACATGAGGACCGTGCGACTCACTAATGATTTTTGGCATCATCAATTGGCGCCGTTTGTGAGGAAGAGTTAATGATTGTAGCTGTGCGACCACTTCCCAAACAAAGAGTTGTATGGTACTCACTTGCTTGATGCCAACCAACAACAACCAAGGAAATGAACCACGCACTATTGCCCTCGAAAAGCAGGTACAGACCCTAGTAGCAGCTGTAGAACTCCTTATTAAGCAAAACCACGACCTGGAAGAACAGCTACGCCAAAGGTACGCGGGACCCAACAATCACAGAGAGGAGCAAGAGGGTACCCACGCCAAAAGGAGGGACCAAGAAGGACCAGAAGGCAGCAATGGCCCGAGTAGACAAGAACGACAAGACACTAGCCCTCCATCCATCGCAAATATGGCACCATCGTACATGGTTGCAGAAATGCAGATGATGAAGGAGAGGATGGACTTCATGATGAACGCTCTCAGGTGACGGGTGTCAAACAACCTCGACGAGCTGGTCCACTGGACAGACTCGCCCTTTATTGCACTCGTCACTTCATTCCTCCTTCCACCAAAGTTCCGTATGCCGCAGATAGAAGCCTATGATAGGTCTAAGGATCCCTTGGATCACCTGGAGTTATTCAAAACCCTCATGCACTTATAAGGTGTTGCGGACAAGATCATGTGTCAAGCTTTCCCAACTATGCTAAAAGGTCCCGCAAGGGTATGGCTCAGCAGGTTGACACCCAACTCCATCAATACCTTCAAAGAGTTAAGTGCACAATTTGCATGGCACTTTATCGGGTGGCACAAGTATAAGAAGTCTATTGCGTGCCTAATGAGCATCAAGCAATAGGAAGACGAGACATTGAGGTTTTACATAACATGCTTCAACAAAGAAGCCCTTTCGATAAACAAAGCTGATGACAAGATACTTATTGTTGCGTTCACCAATGCCTTGTAGAAGGGGAAATTTTTGTTCTCCTTATACAAAAACGCCCTAAAAACCATGTCAGATATGCTTTATTGAGCTATTAAATACATGAACATGGAAGACGCGTTACTAGCCCAAGAGGAAAAACCCAAGAAGAGGGAAAGGCAAGAAGATGCACAATAGGACAGAGAACAGAAGACGATTAGAACTGGAGACCGAAGGGAGAATAGGCACTCCAAACCACCCACTAGAAGGTTTGAAAAGTCTCCCTGCTGACTGCCTGATCGATCAAGTCTTGATGCAGATCAAGGATGATACAACCTTAACGTGGCCTGACATGTTAAGGAGATCCCAATAAGAGGTCCATAGATAAGTATTGTTGTTTTCATCGTGACCACAGTCACGGCACATCTGAATGCTATAGCTTAAAGCAACAGATCGAGGCCTTCATCTGGCAAGGAAAGCTACAACGGTTCGTCAGTAAAGAAAGAGCAGATAACAGCCCACCATAAGAGCAGGCTGGTAGGAGGGACGGCGAGCGCCCCAGACCCCTC
The DNA here is from genome assembly GCF_040712315.1 of Castanea sativa. Taxonomy (NCBI): domain Eukaryota; kingdom Viridiplantae; phylum Streptophyta; class Magnoliopsida; order Fagales; family Fagaceae; genus Castanea; species Castanea sativa. The sequence goes on along the minus strand of NC_134024.1, from coordinate 35,787,966 downwards.
TTGGGGGATATAAAGATGATAGTAAGGGGCATCGTAGCATCTGGCTCATCCAGGAAAGCCCGCAAGACCTACCTTAAGATGGTTTAGAACATCCAGTTGACGGGTTTCATCCCAAAGATGGCACAAGTCGACAACCCCATAATTGGGTTCTTGGAGGAAGATGCTCGACGTCTCCACCATCCCCACGACGATGCACTAGTTGTTAGCATACGAGTATGGGACTACAACACTCACCGGGTCCTAGTTGATAATGGGAGCTTTGCTGATATCCCCTATTACCCAACGTTTCAGTAGATGAGAATCGAGAGAGAACAGCTCGTTCCCAATAGTAATAAGACAGCTAAAGTTCCTAGTGGTCAGCATAGATTACTTTACCAAATGGGTGGAAGCTAAAGCCCTAGCCACCATCACAGAGGAAAATGTACGAAGCTTCATCTGGAGAAACATCATCTGTAAGTACAAGATCCCTAGAGTCTTGGTCTCGAACAATGGAAAGCAGTTTGACAAAGAGTTGTTCAGGGATTTTTGCTCACAATTGGGGATCAAGAATCACTACTCCTCACCCACCCACCCACCCTTAGGCCAACGGACAAGTTGAGATCACGAGTCGATCCTTACTCAAAATCTTCAAGACTTGCTCGAGGGGGCAAAGGGTATATGGCCAGACGAGCTGCCAAGTGTACTGTGGGCATACAGGACAACAGCCAAAATACCTACAAGAGAAACGCCCTTTTGATTAGCAAATAGGAGCGAGGCCATTATCCCCGCTGAGGTCAGACTCACAAGCTATAGGGTGGAGAATCATGATGAAAGTAGGAACGACGAGGCCATGCGCCTCCAACTGGACTTAATGGACGAGGTTAGAGCAATAGCCGAACAAAGGTTAGCACGATACCAAAACCTCAAGCCCAAGCACTACAATTCCAGAGTCAGACATAGAGACTTTCAAGTCGGAGATCTCATCCTGAGGAAGGTGACGGGCGTTACAAGAGATCCCTCCCAAGGGAAGCTAGGACCTAATTAGGAAGGACCCTACAGAATCAATTTGTGGCAGAGGAAAGGCACCTATCACCAGGAGATGCTCGACAGACAAAAGTTGCATCATCGATGGAACATTGAGCACCTAAAGAAATACTACCAGTAGACGACGGCATATAGACCACCACTTCTCATTTCTAGTTTATTTCTTTCTAGTTAATTTTTATTATCTACAGTACTTTTTCACCCAAAGGGCAGCTTTTTATTTTTTCAGAACAATTTTTGGCTTATGCTCGTATTTATCTTAATAAGAGGAGTTATTCAGATATACCATGCACATGTATACTTTTCTACAAAACCACATCTATGACTAAGTCTATAAGTAGACGGACGCATCCCAAGGGATGCCTTGAAATTTATATAAGTCCATAAATGGACAAATGCATCCCATGGGATGCCTTGAAATTTATTAAAGTCCATTAGTGGACGGATACATCCCAAGGGATGCATCAAAATTCATATAAGTTCTATAAGTGGACAGATACATCTCAAAAGATGCACTGGAATTTATTAAAATCCATTAGTGGATGGATACATTGAACTTATTAGTGGATGGATACGTCCCAAGGGATATATTAAATTGTATTAAAGTCCGTTAGTGGACGGACACATTCCAAGGGATGCCTTAAAATTTAAACAAGTCTGTGAGCGGACGGGTGTATGCCTCGCAATTTGTTAAAGCCTTGAGTATGCAAATGATCTTGAAGGATACCTTGAAGTTTATAAGGCTGCGTTTGTTTGGGTGTAAAATATTTTCCGGATGTAAAATATTTTCCGGATGTAAAATAATTTCAAGTGAAAATATTTTCGGAAAAATAAAATATTTTTAGGTGTTTGGTGGCATTTTAAAAAATACTTTGAAAAATATTTTCAAGTGTTCAGTTGTGTTCTTGAAAATATTATAGAAAACACATTTTCTACTTGTTGCTCACATTTTCTCAGCTTCCAATCAAATATATAACATCATTTCTCAGCAAAGAAACACAGAAGAAACAAAACCCAAAAAAAAAAATCAAATTCGGGAGAGAAGAAGGAAGAGAGAGAGGCGAAGGCTTCGATCGCACGGCGGAGGCTTCGATTGCGCGATCGATGGCAAAGGTGAGACGCGTGGTGGAGGCCAGATCGTACAATCAACGGCAAAGGTGAGATCGCGTGGCGGAGGCGAGATCGCGCAATCGGGGGCGATTGGGTTCGAGATTGCGCAGCGTTGGAGTCGATCTTTTCTTGATCGGCGGTGAGAGGCACAGCCCGGACGGCGAGAATGCGCGGCATTGGAGTCGATCTTGGTTCGGTTCTTTTTTCTTTTCTTTTTTTTTTTTTCTAAAAATGGTTTGAAGGTAATGGTTTGGAGATGGGTTTTGGACCATGGGGAGGCACGATCTGGGCTGGCCGGAGCTTGGTTGAGGTGAGCTTGGAGATGGGTTTTGGACTGTGTGAGGAGTGTGCTTGAGCTCTCTCTCTCTTTAGGTGTGTTTCTAGAAATAGTTTAAAGGTAAAATAAAACTGTAAATGATTTTCCGTTGGAAAAGGCTGTATTTTACAATCAAAGGAAATCATTTTCAAGTTAACCATATTTTACATGAGCATCCAAACACACGTGATGGTGTAAAATAATTTCCGGAAGTTGTTTACTCCCAAAACAAACGCAGCCTAAGTCCATGAGTGGACGAATGCATCCCAAGGGATGCCTTGGGGTTTATATAAATCCTTGAGTGGACACATCCATGAGTGGACGGATGTAAGAGATCCCAAAGTATACATTGAAATTTTATACAAGTCCCTATATGGATGGATACATCCTACTTGTAAAAGAGATTGATCATTCCTAGGTATAAATCTAAGCAAAAGATCTAAAACCTACAAAGCCAACGGAGATAAGATTAAAATATTTTAGATGGAATGGAAGCAAATAAACTTAGAATTAAAAACCCAAAAATGTTAAGGGCAATGTTAAAATTATATAACCATTTTTTTCAACATGATTTCCACAATAAAATAAAAATAGAGTTTACAAAAGCTAAGGCTGGTCCACAGGACGTGCTTCCACAACCATCTTTGGCTCTTCCTCCTCAACAGGACGGCTCTTGTCCTCAACAGGACGGCTCTTTTCCTCAACAGACTTAGCCTACTCATCCTTAGGAGCCCCTTCTCTGTCATCTTGAACTATGGGCGTAGGGTCCTCCTCGAAGAGCTCGTCTGTGGTTGACGGTCCTGGCTAGAGTCTGGGCGATGTTATCCAGGGATATCTGAGACACGTCGAGGTCAAGGTGAAAAGCTTTGACCTGATGGAGGCATTCATCAAACCCGTAGGAGTACCAATCGCTAAGCTCCTTAAGGTTGCCGTCGGAGTCTCAGAACTCCGCCTTCTCGTCAGCTTTAGCACGACGGACTTGCTCCCTTTCGTTGGTAATCTCCCCCTCTTTGTCTAGGAGCACCTTCCTCCTTGGACTTCCTTCTAAGCCTTAAACTTGTTTAGCTCTACCTCTACAGCCTCAGCCTTCTCCCTCAGACGGTCAATCCCTTTCTCTTGAGAGAGGCAATGGTCCATTAGACCCTTCATCATCAGCACCCCCAAAAAAATGTTAAGGACGGTTAGACCTAGGAACAATAAATGAAGGATGGAAAGGAAGGAGAATGGTTGTATACCTGAGCCAAGCCAAAGAGACCCGTCTCCCCCATGGCCTCGGTAGCATGAGTGCCCCTCCTCATTGTCATCAGCCTTGATGATGGACGGCAATAGCCCCACAGCATGGCATGAATCCTCTAGAAGAAAAGGAGGACGCTTCTCAAGAATGGGACCTGGGGTTGTCATCAGGCCTTTGCCAGCACCAAGATGAGAAGGAGGAGGCACTTGGACATCTGCGAGCTTCTCCCCAAAGACCTCCTTGGGCTTCTTTACTGGAAAATCGCTCTTGTTCGTAGGCTTCCTCCTCAAGAGCAGCTTAAGTGGTGTCATCCCTTTAGTAGGGGGCACCTCCCCATCCTCCCGTTTCTTCACACATTCAGTAGCATTTTTGCGGATGAGGGCTCTCCTTTTGCCTTCATCCATTTCTACATCAAAGCGGAATGGGAAGAAAGAGTTAGAAAAAATTTGAAAAGATAAAAGATTGAAGAATAAACCAAAAGAAAGCAAAAGACTCATGTTTGCGTGCAGTTTAATCATAGTGACGAGCGATGTCTGTGGGCTCAGGTCCCTCACAATACCAGTGAATGGTATCAAGGGTGACAAGCTCTTTCCAGGTCCTCTGTTTGAGTGGGATGCGAAAGATTCTCTCCAAAAAATTCCACTCCTCAAGGTTTTTTTTTTTTTTGAAAGCCATGTGAATAGAACCTGGGATCCCCTCTTTCATAAAAAGAATACCGACATGCTAACCACTATGCTAAGTACAATTGACGAGTCTTTCTTGGATTCTCTATTTTATTTAATTAAAGTTTAGAGTATAATTTTTCAATGAGGTTCTTCGACTATACCGTTTATACCCATCGGCAACAAACGTACAAAGGCAAGCAAGAGAAAAGTCATCACGTAGTTAGGAGTCTTAGAACCCCATGCTGCATGCAGCCCAATAAAATAGAGAAAGAAGAGAGCCAATTTTATGATCCATTGATAACCCACTTGCAAGTTTCAACTTGCAGTTGAAAGTTGAAACACATTCATTATGTTCTTTTACAAACAAAAAAAAATGGTGGTGAAGTAAAAATACATACACCAAAAAAAAAAAAATCCACACAAAAGTAACAAAGATCCACCAAGAATAATACCACATTGTTCAAGAAAATGAGACGTGATTATGAGTAATACTAAGATCACACAATTTTTGTCACAATTTTTTATCTTTTAAATATGTACCTAAATGAAATAGGGTGACACAACAAATAACAACATTACCTACTTGACAAGCTTAATAAATAGTTTGTATTTGATTGACACAAAGATGACACAAATACAACCCATTTAACACTCTAAAAAAGCAAGACCTAATTAATATTATTTTAAATTTAAAAAACTCTCAAAACGTGAAATAGTTTTTTTTTTTCATAAAATGACATTAGTTTTTATCCATCATATATAGATCAGTATATTTCTTAGAGTTGTCATGCATAGGGCTGAGAATTAAAAAAGAGGTAAGAAGAAGATAATAGCATTTAATGAGGGTGTATTGTTGTTGATTGTTTCAATTTTTTAAAGAAAAGAGAAAGTATAACGAGGGTGGAGTGGTTTGTTTGAATTTTGAAGTAAACGTCACTGTCAAATTCCCATGTTAGTGCAACAAAAATAGATAGGATTTCTCTAACTTTGCTTCTATTGTTTAACACACAAAATGCATAGTTGCGCATCAAACCCTGCAGCAGCTGCAAGCTTATGTGATTGTGTAGGCTGAAGTGCTGCACCCGGCCCATAAAGAGAGACTCAGTGTCAGTAAGAAGCATACATTTTTTGTCTTTCCCTGCTAGCCCCTATATCACCCTTGTGGTAGTACTCTACAATAGCCAATAAGCAAACTAAATGTACGGTATTTCTAGACTATAGTTGATCATTCCTCTTCTAGCATACATGCAAACTTGGTATCATGAGATGTCACATGAACCTTCATACATAAATAACTTTCACAAAAATTACTAGCAAAGTTTCACAATTACATATATACCTAGTTTAAATAAATAAAAAGGTTCACACAATCAAGGTTAGTGCAAAATTACTTAAAGTTTAAAGTAATTATTAGTAATCCCTAATAAATTTTTAAAGTGTTTTTTTTTTTTTGCTCTTTTAATTTTATGGGAGTGATCCATTAGTCCACAAAAGAATTATACCTAAATCTGTTTGCATATTTTGTTAAAATAATATTTTATCTAAAGAATTTGATAAAATTAAGTAAACTATTTTTTTATCTAAAAAATTGCTGTAATTTGGTGCAGCAATGACATTTCTAAGTTCAACTTTTATTTTATATGTGTGTGTGTGTGATTTCATACTAACAGGTGACATATCCAAGTATTGACTTTCTAATGATAATGGCGGACAAAATATTGCAGCGACAACACAAACATGTACGGTCGAAGTATAATGAGATTGTGCTACTCATCAATCTTTGCTTTCCACGTCCTCTTCATCGAAAAATAGAAGAGTTTTTAACGATTTTTTTTTACTGAAAACTTGATTATTTGGAAACCAATACCACATAAGTTAATTTAATTCTTAGAAAAATAAAGGGGAACAACAAATATTATTCATTTCAAAATTTGAGACTCAGCCATGGAAGCTTCAGATTCAACACATCTTTTTTTAATTGAAAATTCAAATCATATACACATTAGTAGTTTATCACTGCCTTCGATAAGGCTACAAATCGTTATTTTAAATTTTTTTGGGTTTTAATTCCAGCCAATATTTTCATAATATCCATATAATGACAAATGGTCCCATTAATATAATTGGAGATACATTATGATTGATTATAAGGACTAAGAGGAAATATTTTACGGGCTCCTTTTTTTATTTTATTGATTATAGGGACTCTTATAAACACTTAATACAGTTTATTTTAATATTTTTATATATAATAAATTCTAAATATTTTTTTTTTGTTTGGTTTAAACGAATTCGTGTGAAATTTTAATTCCACAATTGAGAGAGAGAGCCAAACGAAATCTTCCATAAAACCGTCACTCACTGCAAGTAGCTTCCAATTGTTAAATATGTTACAATTAAAACCGATTGTCTCAAAACCACTAAATCAGTTATACTCCTCACCTTGTCTCATAAACTGCATTATAGTAAACTATAAAATTTAGTCAGACAACTTTGTCCACAATACTTGGCTCATTAGAGTTCACGACATTCTTTGCAGTTATGCTCCTTCCCAACTTGTCTCATAAACTGCATTATAGTAAAATATGAGATTCATTACCACAGGAGGAAGAGAAAAGAAGTCATCACCAAATATTTGCTCGCTTTAAAGTATATAAAAATATCAAGCATTTGAACAATACGAATGTGTGTGCACAAAGAAGCTAGGTTGAAAGTTGGGAAGGGGCAATGGATTTGATTATGTGATTCTCAAAAAGATGAAACAATCACTCAATCAAACTATGTTACGAATTGGTATAAAGAATGATGCAAAATCATTACCTGACTATGACTGCAAACTAAAGGCACCGTTGATAATGAGGTGAATGGCTCAAAGTGAAAGAATATTTGCTAGTATGAGGTAACCAATGATAACAGTGTCTAGCACTTAAAAACTGGGACATAGAAAGAGGAAAAAATACCTTTTGCATAGCATCAGTCATATAATTGCAAACATGAGGTCATGCATATCCAAAAGGCCATAATTAGAATTGCGAGCAAGATCTTGTTGTTTTGTCCGCATGTTTTCATCAATTGCTGTCCACCCAAGAAAAACAGAACATAACTTGAGCAAGACAGACTTGCTAAGGATGCATTCAATACCACTTTTAAAATTACTAAACATGGATTAAACATAAAATCATAAAGGATACACAACTTTTCCCACAGCTCAAAAAGAAACAAGGAATTGAGAACAAAAATAGTTGAGGTGCAAGTGTCTGTGTGTGTATGTATGTACACAGTTAAGTTTGTGAAGACTGAAGAGCATCTAGAGTAACAAGGAAATGGCGACACTAACTCATTTGCTTCTCCCCTCTGCTCCCTATAAAAATGAAGCCAACACAACAAAATAAATAAATAGAGAATTGTGTCGTTTATGAAGACAAATCATTTTATGAAAAGCACATGGGTCTTTTATATTTTAAAACATAAATAAATGTAATGAAAACCAACAAAAAAGAATATAATAATAAAAGTGTAGTATAATAGAATTTGAAGGTAATGTTAGAAAGATAAATCCCTAAGAGTGACCAATCAAAAATTTTTTTTTTTTTAAATAATGATCATCACGTATCATATTTATCTATCTATGAAGAAGAGTAATCAGCTATATTGCTTCTACTTCATATAAATAATAATCTCTAGTGGGCTCGCAAGTATTCAAAATAGTCCTTGCTTTCATAATCCTCCCCCACTCTGCTGACTAACTGCATTACAGTCAAATGTGAGATCAACTAACATAGGAATAGGAGAAAAAAAGCCATCACCAAACCAAACATTTGCAAGCATTTGACAAAAAGGTAGTAGGAGTAAAGCAGCCATCACCAACAAAACATATTTGCAAAGGTTTGACAATAAGAATGTGCTTACACAAATAAAGTCGAGTCAAGCCTTATAATTTGATAGTTGGGGAAGAAGGGAGTTGAACCCTAGATGTCTCTATTGAAAACATCATAAGGTACAATTGAGCTACAACTACAAGGATGTTGGCCAAAGCCAAGTTCAACAATTGAGCAAACATTTTAGAAGTCTAAACTGAAAGTTGAGAATGGTAATAGAAAGAGTCAAAAATGAGCTTTGAAAACAAACATAACCCAACTATATATGTTGAGCCTAGACTGGAATGATGAAAATGTTGTCGCCTAACTATGACTGTACTTAAAAACTGGGCCATAGAAAGAGGAAAACATACCTCAAGGATATTGTTATTGATTTTGTCGCACATATGAGGGTTTGGAGGTACAAACATTAGTCTAAGCTCATGACAGTCATCATAAGCTGTCCACAAGAGAAAAAACAGGATGCAGCGGATGAGAGGATACCACTAATATAATATTAAACTGTAGTGAAATTTTAGAAGATACATAGCTTTTTCCCACAGTTCAAAACAAAGGAATTGAGAAAATCATAGAAAAAGTGGATTTATATATATGTAGATGATAAAGTGGGTGGCCTGAAGAGCATAAAGAGCAACAAGGAAATGGCGAAACTTACCCAATGGCTTGCCTTCCTTTGCAGCAGCTTCAGCAGCAGCACCAGTAAGTTTAACAAATCCTAGAGGATTCTGGTCTCCTGAGGCTATAACATCAAAATTGAAGCCAATACAACAAATATAAATAATTCCATGATTTGATTTTGGCACTGATAATTAACAAACCAATGAACCAACAACAACAATAATACTGACCCTCAGCTTCGTGAGAACGGCGATGAAGATCTTCAAGTTCATTTACCTTCACGTCTTCATTAAAAAAATAATAATAAATAAAATATAATTGTTGAAAGTCAAAGAAAAAATAAAAGGAATTGAGGAAAAAAAAAAGTGTGTGCATGTATGATGAGTATGAATGAATATGCATATATGGGAAAAGTGCGTGATCTGAAGAGCATGTATAATAACAAGGGAAGAGTACCCAATGTGTCGCTGTTTCTTGCACGACGACCACGAAAACCATAACCAAAACCTGAACCTGAAGAGAAGCCTCTGCCCCCTGTACGTAAATTCAACATTTTTTATATGTATGTAAATACTGAACAGAGACAAACCATTCCATGAAACACACGCACAACGACAATAACAATAATAATAATAATAATAATAATCAACTCATAGTAAACTGAGGAACCAATATCAATAAACCAACCAAATAAATTGAAATAAAGAAACAAACCGCTGGATCTAGAACCGCGAGACATGTTGATGATCTTTAGAGTTCAGATAATCGCTTTTTTTTGCTTCCTTTCTTGGTTTAGAGACGCTGAGTACGAGATTAGTGTGTGAGGATGAACAAAACAAAGCAGTATTTCTTTTTTCTATTTTTAATGAAAACATACATTTATATATACTAGGGTAAATTCCACACGTCATTAAAAAGGTCTATATAAGCTTTAAAGGGTAAATTCCACCATCCTATCTGAGGTTTTTGACAATACCAATTAGGCCCACAACATATTAAATCCTACCAATTTAGTCCTCAAAAAGGACAATTTTGTCCCTAATTTTCTTTCTCTTTCTCTTATCTGTCTCTGTTCCTCTTCCTTTTCTCTTCTCTCTCTCTCTCTCTCTCAAAACCCACCGCCCAACATCCACTAGAAAAGCCACTGACCACCCATTGCTACCTAGAAAACCCATTGCCTAGCAAACCTATATCACCCACACCATACCACCCACAACCATCAAAATGGAACCACAGCCACTGCCACTGCCACTGCCACTGCCACTGCCACGGTGCCACCCAAAAAGAAACAAAGTTTATTTTAATCCACTTACCTACCCAAAATCGTAATCCACTTCCACCCAAAACACAACTCACTGATCTACTCCTCAATTGCTGCTCCTCCTTCACCCAAAATCACGAGACAAAGAGAGTTGAAGCGAAAGGGCGTGAGAGGGAGAAAGCTGAGAGAAGGTTTTCTTACCAAAGGAGCTGCTTGAGGCTCAGGCCGAGACTCCAGCGCCGGTCTAGCTCCCAAAGAGGAGGCGGATTCTCCCTAGGCGAGCAAGAAGAAGACGAAGAAGATGGGTTTTTGAAATGGGTATTTTTTTTTTTTTTTTTTTGGGTTTAGAGAGAGATCTCAAAGAAGAGAGGGAGGAGATTACGGAGACAGAGTGGGTGTGGGTCATATGAGTGTGGTGGTAGTGACTTTTCTAATGGCTGTTGGGCGGTGGGTTTTGAGAGAGAAGAGAGAAGAGAGAAGAGAGAAGGGGAGAGGAACGAAGACAGATTAGAGAAAGAGAAAGAAAGTTAGGGACAAAATTGCCTTTTGCGGACTAAATTGGTAGGTTTTAAAATGTTGTAGACCTAATTAGTATTATCACAAACCTACCCTGAGTAAGTTTGTAAAATTTACCCAACTCTAAATATATTAACTGAAATAATAAGAGAATGTCTCTACTTAATTTTTGTAACAAATTTGAAAAAGATATTATATTATTTCACTCATAAAAATAAAATAAAAAAACACTCTCCAAACGTGTGATTTCCCCTAGAATTGCTCCTAACAATACTTCATTTATATTATGGATTCATGGTGCGGCCAAAATGTTTCGCAATGAGCTCCAATCAATATGTGTCATAACTTTTAGGTGTCATTCATCAAGGTTGGTTTCCATTTCAAATTCCTATTATAACCTCTAAGACCTTCTTCTTCTTTTTTGAGAATCAATATAACCCCTACAACCTTCGATTACACATTCCATTCTTTACTTAAGTATAATCAATACTACATATATATATATATATGAGAATTCCCCTCATTAATGAAGGGCAACTTCTCTTAGAAATAAGGTTATAAATGTCAAACAGGGTAATTTTATTTCGAATTCAAAAAGAGAACTCTTAAAATTTAGGATTTTTTCCATTCACATTCATATTTTTATTCCTTAAAATTTAATATTTTTTATTCCTTTTTCATTCGAATAAAGTAAAACATCCAAATTTAAAAAATTAAAAACTAAGAGAACTTCTCAAATTTAACATTATTTCCCCTCACATTCATCTTATTTTTCTTTATCTCTAAAATTTATCATTTTTATATGTTTGAAAAATAAATTTTTTTTTTCAAATTATAATAAATGAAAATAATTAACTAAAAAGTTTAGCTACAAAATTGGTTATAATCTAAGACTATAACTTTATTCAATATAATAAATACTACTACATATCTTGAAAATCTAACCGTCAAATTGTATGTTCTTTACACTTTTAATACACATATTAAATTTTGTGTCAATCGGATATTATTTACTATATAATTTATAAGCTTATATTTTATGAATAATTTTAAACTATAAGCAGTGTAGTAAGGATGATCACTAGATTGAGGCTTTGGTATAGAACCATCAATAAAGCCTATTTTGGTTTTGGCATCCAAAGCAATAAGAACTGCCCTACTTTAGTTACTATAATTTTCTTCAGTGGGATGTTGAACAACAAGAGACACACTAGAATTATCACTGTTAGATAAGAAATAAGGACTAGAGGAGTTTTCCCATGGCTGAATAGGTTGAACAGTTGGGACAGTAGTACTTGATGTACTATCACCCATATTTCCTACTCAGACTTTGGTAATACAACAACTAGCACACCTTCAAACAAGGTACTCATAAGAACCCAAACCAAAAATTCACAAAAGGACAACAAGAATTGGATTATCACAAACCACAACAAGAACTGAACTATCACAAATCAGAATTATGAATCATAGAGAAACAAATCAAAATCCTAATGCTCAAGAAATCAATTGCAAACCCACAATTGATGGAAATCCTAAAATCAATTGCTAAATCACAACTGATAAAGTAGAAAAACCCTAAATCAAGAATTTCGATTTGCTAGTTTTTTGCAAAGAAATCAAGATTTAGAGGAGAAAATCTAGTGCAGAGATCAAGAGAAATATAAAGGAGCAATTTCAACTTAAATTGAAAGAATGCACTAAAAGAAAACAGAGAATAATCAAACTAGAAATTTCAAAGAATACCAAATTGAAGACTCTGATCCAGTTCAAGCTCTGATACCATGTTGGAATTCATACACGCACCAAGGTTCATCAATGGAGTAAGCTAAAGGGAGAGAAAATATTTGGGAATGTGTATGTGTATATTCAATAAACTAATTATGTTGTTTATATCTGAAGTAGAGAGAAGCGGGAAAACACTAATTAATAACTAACTAATATACTATCCAATACAGAGATGCCACATGGCTTCTAACTCTAAGTAACTTCATTGTACAAAAGCTACTTGTAGCTTAGCATCGCTATGCACATAAACGACCTACAGTTTGAGTATTATATACAAAACTAACAGACTTGCTACTCTACTCTACATCACAATGTGGAATTACAATACATCATCTAACAAGGTACAACTAAATCAAGAATTCCACAAGTAGTAACCTAAAAGAATTCTTGTGAATTTCTTAGCAAATGGTGGAAAAGTTCTTTAAAATTTTGAATGTGGTAGAAATAGCATATTATTTAAACATAATGAGATGTGGCCCTTCAAATGACATCTTTTGAGAGTAACCTTGGTTGAACAAAAAATATTTTACCAGGCATTTGAGATAACAAAGATCGTATTCTGTAAAATTCGAATTTTGTAGAAAAACTTTCTATGTAGGGTCCACTTGGGTGGGCCTTAAGCTCTGCTTGAGCTGCCTGTCAAGACTCAAGAGTGCTTCATGTGGATGCTTAATTAGTTTGTTTAGGCAGACTAGGCTTCGCTCGATTCCTCATCTATTGGCACTTCAAAAAGTGCAATGTTTACCGATCAACACTTCAAAATATACATTGTTTGCCAACTCAAAATTTAACCACACAGGCACACAAGACTCCTAGCAGCCCACTAAAATTCAAGAATTTTAATTTATAAATTCCCTTGACTCTTTGACTTTTCAAAGTAAACTTAATTACATATATTATAACTACTTTGTATATACCTATATATACAGCAATAGGTTCACAATCTCTCTCTCTCTCTCTCTCTCTCTCTCTCTCACTAATTTTTTTATTGACTAATTTTGTTCTCGACTGTATATGTCTGAGATTCAAACTTTGAAGGCTATATAGGGTTGAATGGGGACCATGAAAGGGTGACGTGTCCTCTGACTTGTGTCAGTCATTGTCTATTATGTTAACTAGTTTGTAACATTATGCATATGCATAGATACACTTAAAGATATACACTAAGATGCATAATATAATTCTTATATATATAATTTAAATATTATTTATAGTTATTTTTATATTTTGTTAAATTTTTTTAAAAAAATTATAAGGTATAAAATGTAAATTGTCCATATATATATTTAATTATTGTGAAACACATTTTTTACAATTCATTTATTTTAGACTCTTTGGTTTTTATACTTAATAACTCACTTGAATGAATATTTATGATATGGTCACATTTGATTCTAAAATTAAGAAATAAAACTTTTTAAGATTAAATAATTTAGGACACATGACACAAAATTCAAACTCTAATTTGGAATTCTAATTTGAGTTTCTCTCAGTTTCACTTATTATTATATATATGGATATATAGATATGCATGGATACACTTAAAGATATACAATAAGATACATAATATAATTTATATATATATATATATATTATATATAATTTAAATACTATTGATAGTAATTTTTTTTAGAAAGAATGTCAACCTATGGCGTTCGCTCTTGATGATAGCTCTTTATCATCAAATCAAGACACCAATCAGTTTTTGGTGTAGGCGGGAATTAAACCCCAGATCTTTTATTTAACCATCAGAGACTTTACCAATTGAGCTAATTAGAACCCATAATAGTCATTTTTATATTTTGTTAAATCTTTAAAAAAAATTGTAAGATATTATTAGATATAAAATGTAAATTGTCTATATATATATTTTTAAATTATTGTGAAACACTTTTTTTAGGATTCATTTATTTTAGACTCTTTGGTTATTATACATAATAACTCATTTAGATGAATATTTATGATGTGGTCTCACATTTGATTCTAAAATTAAGAAATAAAACTTTTTAAGAATAAATAATTTTAGACACATAGCACAAAATTTGAACTCTAATTTGGAATTCTAATTTGAGTTTCTCTCAGTTTCACCTATTATTATTATTATTATTATTATTATTATTATTATTATAGATTTTCAAAGATTTTGTCTCTTTTCTAGATGCTGGGTTGGCTCCTCTATCTATGATCTCATGCATAAGGGGCTGTTTGGATGGCTTTTTTTGGTCACTCAATTTTTATCACTCATCACTCATTACACATCACTTTAAAATACTACACATGTTTGGCACCATCACTCACTTCTCATTACTCAATATTTTTCACACTATTTGTGGGTCCTATATCTGTCACGGTGCAGCTTTTTTTTTTTTTTCCCAGTACCCAGATCATTCGAACCTAGTGAAAAAAGAAAAAAAGAAAAAAAAGTCAATTAGTCAAAAGTTGCGGTTGAGTGGGTCCCCATGTGTGTTTATTTACGGAAATGCCATTGAGTTATGAGTTATGAAAACTGAAAACAGCCAAAATGTGTTTTCAATTTCCATAACTCATAACTCAAAAATCAGAGAATTGAGTGATGAAAATAGAGTTATGGAAACTGAGTTATTTGCTCCCAAACGGACTTCTTGCTATGGGTGTCACTATTTTTGAGTTATGAGTTATGGAAACAGAGTTATGAGTTATGAAAATTGATGATCCAAACAGCCTCTAAGCCTGCATTGGCTCATAATTTTCTTCTTTATACAATTGCATCTATCATTATTCATGTATATTGAAAATATGAATTTTGTAAGAGGTATGTCTATTGTCTAGGACACAAAGTCAAATTGCATTTTAATAATACACACACTGACACAAGCAAAACTGAAAATAGATTTTGAATTCTAATATAATCTGTTCTTGTATAATAAATAGATTTTGAGGTCGTTCCGACCTCAAAACCATAAATTATCTGAATTCCAAAACCGAAAGTATTATTATATTAAGATAAATATGATATAATTTGTCAAATGTAGTTTCATTTAAAAATTTACGTATCTAGATCCTCTCCATTTCAATATAAAATGGACACTCTCCATTTTAAGGCTAAGATTCATTTCAAAGAAATCTAAATCCTATAATTTCCCACCTCATTTAAAATCAATAACTCAACTTTAACACTAATACAACTATGGTTAAGCAAACAAAAGGTTTACATTAACTTTTTTTTTTTTTTTTTAATTTATGGAGTTTTTTGCCAGAGGAGAGGTAAAAGAAGAAAATGGTGCACATGAATTTTCTATAAAATTAACTTGCCTGGTGCTACTTTGTTCTGTCTATTGTTGTCATTAATTTTTATTTTATTGTAAGTTACACACCCATTCATCATGGGTCTTGCGTATCTTCCATCACATTATTCACGGAGATGGAAGTGCCTTTTGGTCCATTATTTTGTTATATAAGCTTATAATACTATCTATTATTTTTTGATGAACTAATACTATCTATTATGGTCACTTTATTCAATATAGATTTTATTATATGCTTTATGGAATTGTTGAAAATTTGTTGTCCACTCCAGACTAATACATATTTGTTTGTGAGTTAAATTTTACATGCATCATGTAGTTGCATATTCATATATGATGTATAGTAATGGGTAAAAAGGTTATTGCTATGAACAGTGCGTAACTGTGTGTATAACAGGGGGGCCATTGCTGATGGTCCATACAAAAATTTTACAAAACAATTTATTGTAGGTAAAATCTAGGTTAAAATGTGACTCAAATGTCTTCTTCTGTTTTTTATGAGCTGGCCCCCCAGGACATGGCCCTACCGCCCCTACCTGTCCATGTCCCTTTCGAGCCTCAAATTGCCTTCCAAAAGTCAAACACGTTGCCACCACACTAGCAAATGCTGCAAATCAATACTTTTTCCTTTTTTCTTTTTTTTCTTTTTTAATATCTTCTTTTTACTGGCTTCTTTTTCATTCAACTCTAGTAATTAATTTCCATCTTGGTGCAGTTTTTCTAGTCTCACTCTTCGTTGACTTCCATAAATTTAGTAGTCTCATAGTCACATTCTTATTCAATTATTTTCTTTTTCTTTGTTAATAAAGAGTTTTCTTAATTGAAGTTAAGGGCTTTCTCAACCAAAAAAAAAAAAAAATTTTGAAGTTAAGGGAAAATAGTCTTAAATCTTGAGAGGAACAAAAATTTTCTTATCTTTTTTATTTATATTTCAGTTCAAATTTTTATTTTTTTATCTTGAAGTTTATGATTTTTTGCTTCCTTTCTTGTTTTGAGACGCTGAGCATAAGTGTGAGGATGAACAAAACAAACCAGTATTTTTTTTTTCTTTTTTTAATGAAAACAAACATTTATATATATTAGGGTTGGTGTCACGTGCAAGATGCTTACATACTTCATTAAAAGGGTATATATATATATATATATATATATATATATAAAATAAGAGAATGTCTCTACTAATTTCTGTAGCAAATTTGACAAAGATATTATATTATTTTTATTTTTGATATATTATCTATATCTATATTTATATAATCTATATAGAAATCTATATCTATATAATAACCAAAAGTCAAAAGGTTTGTTTTTTTTGTTAACCACTCCTCATTGCATTATGTGGCTATATAAATTTGTGACAAGTTTACATTTTAAAATACCGAAAAATTGTGTCTCTTCAGTTTTCATTTGATGAATTATGCAAATTGTTTCAAAACAATTTTGCAACTATTTATATAGAAAAAAAAAATTGCAACCATTACTTAGTCACATCAACTTATTTCTCTTAAAAAAAACGCAGCGTTTTGCTAGCCACCTTTACTATATCTTTTTAACTGTATCTTTGTATATTTACATTCATTTCTAATTTTTCCCTATTTCTTTTTTGCCAGAGAAGTGCAGAAATTAGAAAGCAACATTATTAGCTATATACCCTTGATGAAAAGGTTAAAAAATAATTCGATCAATCGTGATTAAGAAATTTCTCTAAGTATTGATCATGGTGTTATACTATTCAATTACAGACTTTTTGCCTTAAACTTTGTGTGCCAAAGTTACGTGACATATTGTTATTAATAACATGTATAATTCATATCAATTTGAAGATTGAATAGATTTTTTTTAACTGTCAAGAATCTTTTTTTTTTTTTTTTTTTATACAAGATAGAATTTCTACTCTAGCCTAATCTAAGTGTATATGTGTGTGAAGCTCCCTCCTGGAGACTTGAACCCCGACCCTTACCCTTTACACTTCACAAGCATTTA